>NC_086098.1:205485573-206133073 GCF_963921235.1 Mobula hypostoma | reverse complement strand
ATGAGTAATTGATGCTATTGCAATAAAAATCCATATACAGTAACTAAATCATTCTGTTAATAGAGGCTATATTGAATAGTTTGTACTATATTAGATCAAAATCCTGTAAATGGGATTTATTTTTCACTTTTAAATTTTCAAATGATCTTGCCCAGCAGCAAGACTACTTCCCATGTCATGTTTCAAATTATTTGCTACTACTGTAAAGAGCAGAATATTAAAAAAGTTCAAGAATCTAATTCTGTATGTTTAGCTACAAAAGTGATAAAGGTTTATTTAATTCAAAAAGATGTGCCTTTCAACAGCGAAGTAAATTCAAAAAATCCATATGGAAATTCTGTTGTAACAACAGATGATTTTACAGATTTTGTTTTTGATTGATTAAAGGTGTTTTAAATAGGCCATTCACAAAAAGATTGCAGCTGTAAAACTAGGCCAGTATTCATCAGTGCCATTAACTCTGCAGAGTCAGTAATATCAGAGATTAAACTATGCAAAAACAAAAATCCCTCAAGGATAACTAAAGTTAACCCCCTGTAGACTTGAAAACCTGTTAATTTTTTATATAAGTGGGAAATGAATCTATTTGATAAATTAGAGAGTGTGCAGAGAAAAATTATTGGATGGTACTAGGAAAGTAATTTTTCATTTTCATAGAGTCACAAGAAAAATTGGTATTGTTATTCTTCCAGCAGGCAAGGTTAAGAGTAGAGTTGACAGAGGAGTTCAAAGTCAAGGACTTTGATCAAGTACTTGTTTCCAGTTGTAGATAATTTCTGAGCAAAACAGGCAGATACAAGTGGTAACTGAGAACAGAACCACAGACAACTTAAATGAATTAATTCATTGCTCCAATCTGGAATCTACGTTATTAAAGGAAAGAGAAGGCAGATTTGATGCTTCAGAATTGAATTGGATAAATACTTGGAGTAGAAACATTTTTAACATCATGGGAAGGAGAGTCCTCCAAGAGGACCACAAACGTATAGGGTTTGGAGGCTTGCTTGCTTCAATGAGCTGGGGGAACTATGATGGCTGGAGTTAGGGCCTTATGCTTTGGCTCTTGGTAGGGTCATCTATGCCAAACATATCAAAGGGTAGAGGGCAGACTAAGAGTGGTCCACTGGTCCTCCTGGTTCGGGGGTTCAGCTCAGAGGTAACAACCCTGATTGGTAAAAAAAATTGTTATGGAAACAGCAATGAAGAATCCTTCTATATCTGTGTGCAACTGTATGGACAGACAGAGATGGAGGACCTTCATTGCTGTCCTAATCACCAGCAGAGTAAAGGGCAGTATGCTGGTGGAGGGTAGAATGGTACTACTCAGATAACTCTTTCAAAGAGTAGGCACAGGCCCAGTGAACCAGTCAGACCTGCACAATAACATGGCTCAAGGATTCTCCTCTTTCTGAGAATAGCAGAAAATATACACATTTCATTTTCATGTTTTTTTCTTACAAAATAAAAGTCATTCAACTCATAAAGTTTATGGCAGCTCTTAGACCATAACCTTAAATCCCCACTTAGTTTGCAGTAACTTATTCTCTATCACATTCAATGTGTTACTACTAATCATTAATATTTTATAAAGAACCTTTTAGAATATTTAACAGTTTTTTTTAGCAGTCCTCTGAGTGACTTACATACCTTGAAACAGCTTAAACACAGGTCCAAAAGATTAGTCTTTTTCATAAATAAACCCATTATTTCTGCTCTGACTGGTGGCTCTCTTAATGGTTTTTCTCGAAGTGTACCAACTTGTCTTTGGAATAATTTAGTAGGAGAGTATCAATTAACGTTTCCCAGCCCTATAACCTTTTAAGGAGAAGATTTGCCTAAAGCTTACGTTACTCAAATGCGCATCATTTTAACTTGTGCTCCCTGCACTAAAACCCTAACCCCCGGTTATGATTTTTGTCTTGAGTTGTTTTGTTATTGAGACCTTTATAACAAAAAAAATAGAAACTTTAGAAATTCCCAAACCCCACCCCCATTGTTTCCTACTGAGGTGTTATCTGAAGAATCATATTTGTTTACCATTTAAGCTCCCATGTGCAAACATGGCAGCATGTTAATGTATTTTGATGTTAACGGTCCACAGGCTTCTGGAATCAAGCCATCTAATTTATTATTATACCATGAAGTCTGACTTACTTGTTTGCCAATCAGATTCTTCTTGACTATGCAATTGGTTTCTCAAACGTCTCTTCTGAACCTCTTTTGCAAGTGGTTAAACTTTGTTCTGGATTAGGAGTCAGCTCAGTCTGAATACCTAATATAGCAAACTAATCGCCGCAGCCACGGTTAATCATGGTGCCTGTGGTTAAATTGCTCAAATATCCATTGTCTTCATGTTCAGGTGCAAATGATAATGAAGACATGTAGGTTGACTGGCACACCCTCACTGAAGACCTGAGGGAGAGCTATCAAATGAGAATTGCAAGTCAGTCCAATATTATTTAAATCCCTGAATCATAAATCTGAAGTACATCATTTTGTAAATTCATAGGGTAGCAGGAACCTTAATTTATGCCCTAGACTGTGAAATGTAGGAGATGACATCAATAATCTATCCAGCATCTACTTGTTTACTTTTACAACCTGCAAGTATATTGAATTAACAACATTTTTATTATGTGTACCTTGCCAGAAATAACAGGCCATCGACCAAGTCCACTGGTATACACTGACAGTGTGCCCTATAAAGATAGACATGTCTGCACATATAGAAAGCTGGTAAACTATTTTCAGTGTTATGTGCTCTCTCCTTAATCCTTCTACAAATAGTTTTCTTGCTTTCAGTATCATGCACAACTTGGCTCTTTGATAATCTCTATATAAACCATACTGCTTCTACTCTCGATTCAAATATATTGTGGAAGGACCGTCCATGAGCATTTCCTTCAGCAGGCCTTAGAATCGGGCATCCTGGAATGATTCCAGTCCTATCTGTGGGCTCACTTCAGATATCTTCCCTTCTCAGTAGCAGAATAATCTTAGAGCGAGCAACAGTTCTTTAAATTTTTTGATCTCAGTATGCTTCCTTACATAACACCAATGTGAATAAGTTGACCTGTTTTTTTTCTAATATGCTGTTAACTAAGAATTTGGCAATTGCATGAAGCACAAGAGGCCAACAGCATGTAATCTACTCCTGAAACACAAAGATCCTGGACAGATTTTCCTTTGTCAAATGCAGGACATCCTTTACCGGCATAGGGCAATTTTGTGTATTTATTTTATTCAAGTTTACTTTTATACATCTGAAAAATATCACACAAATCAACCTTACATGACATTATGTGAAGGATAACAAGAAAAGCACCTGTCAGATTTGAAATGGTATGTTTAAAGCAAGCATTGTACAGAATACAGAGAGGCATTGTTTTCTTTGTTCATTTCTGCAAGATCGTTTGACCACGCTTCAAAATTTTGGCTTACCAAGCACTCAACACATCTGCTGGTAAGATAATCGACAGGAAAAAAAATAACAGGTGCAACCCTTTCCGGCATGGCCATGGTGCAATTATTAATCTACCTCTTCTTCTTAAAATAAACCCCAGATGGACAGTTATAATGTGAAACTATTTCACATAAATTCATGTAACAAATTCCCATGGTCCCTTTGAATTACTGATTTCTTTGACCAAATGATACCTCGTAAGAACACAAGACAGAGAAGCAGGAGTGGGCTATTCTGCTCTACTGTTCAAAAAGATTTTGGATGGTCTTTTGCCTCAGCACCACTTTCCGGTAAAATCTATCTGAAAGCCATCAATCTCTATTGATAAAGAATGGGTTGAGAAAGATAATAAATCCGCCATGATGAAATGATGGAGCAGACTCAAAGGACTGAGTGGCCTAATTCTGCTCCTATCTTTTATGGTCTGACTTGTATAGCTTCTCCAGCCTTTGTGGGTAGAGAATTCCATCATAACAATATTTTCTGGATGGGGAAATTTTATCTCATCTGTCTTAATGGTTCCAGCATCATAGGCAAGGAAATCATCAACACATCTAACCTATCAAGTCCTTAAGAATCTTGTACATTCAAAGACATCTCCTCTCATCTGTCCAAGCTCAAAGAGTGTATGCCTCTCCTCAAATAACAATGCTGCAATCTGAGGGACCAAACTTCTGCTGCACTTCTTCTTTTGCAGATAACCCGTTCCTCGGGTAGGAAGACCAGATCTTTATACAATATTCTAGTAAGAATCTGCATTTAGTCAAGAGATCGAGGTCCTGATGAAGGATTTAAAATGTTAAAAATTGATTCTGTTCTTCTTTTCACTGATGCGAACTGACCTGTTGAGAGTTTTCTGCATTTGCTCTTTTATGCAGTATTCCAGCAATGATGTCACCAGGTCTCTGCATAATTAGAGCAAAGCATCTCTGTGCTTGTAGTCAAAACCTCATTGCAATGAAGTTCAACCTCCCTAATTGCTCAGTGAGCCTGCATGGTGATTTTCAGTGATTCATGAACAAGGACACCCAGGTCTTTGGAAAGGCAAAAGGTTTCAGTATTTAAAAAAGGCTGACTCTCTATTTGTTAATCGTTTTTCTTGAAATAAATTCTTCCACAGCTACTCCAAGAAAGAAGTCCTGTGATATTGACTCATACTTTGCAGGAACTGTTATACAATTCCAAGATGTGATATTGAGAGACTAGTGACCAGGGGGAGTGGCTGGTGGTATTCTTGTTCTTTTACACTGAAGGGATGGCAACTTTGATGTAATGTTGAAGATTTGGCAAGTTATTCACTGATTTTTCAATTGATTCTCTTGACAAAACTCACAATGTACAAACTTTGGCATTCACCCATAATTAACTGGTTCAATCACAGCTTGTGAACTACTATTAAAGTATCATCTTTGTAGTTAGTTCATTGTTACACTTCAGTGTTTTAATACAATAATGAGTCACTGTTGTCCATGATAACCAAGACACCAGACAATGTATTACTTCTTTTCAAGTAGGTTTACCACCCCTATTACAGTTGAAATAATTTAATGACCTCAGACTGAGAGATCTGCTGACATATACACATTAGTGAGAAAATGATGCAAGAAAGTGATACATCAGCTACAAAAGGATAGTTTAATTTTTTTCTTGAGGAAGTTGGGAATGAGTACAAAAAATTGCTTTACTGCCTACTCTGAAATTAACTGTTGCCTTTAAAATAAGCAATGTAATTTGTACCAGGCCACATCACAGAAGTGGTTCAGTCCTCAGGTGGAAGTAAAATTAAGGAATTAGAAGAGCTAAGGGCACACATGAAGGAAAGCTCATAGTTTGTACAAAAGGGATTGGATCTCTGATAACTATTAGAGCATAATCAGATACTTGCCAGTAAAGACACACAGCTGAAAATAATATGGTTGGAATACTTGTCAAGATCAGCACCAGTACACCCAAGAGAATAGCCCAGGTAATCTCAGAATTTGTAATGATCATTATTGGAATATTTATTGTACATCTAATGAACTTCCATGCACTAAAAGCACACTTATAAAAATTTCAGAAATATCCCTTTGTTTCAGTGGAAAAAAATGTATAGTCTCGCTCCCCATCATGTTCACTTCAATCAATCGTGGTTGATACAACATGCGAAGCAGAGGTCTATCGATTACTCCTCAGAAAATTACAATATTAATTGTAAATGAAATACAATATAAATGTTTCCTGGTAAAATGGATGAAGTGTGTTGACCTTGACAATTTCTATTTAATAGTGTTCAATAATGTACATAAACCTTTCATACGTGAAAGAGAATGCCAACCTCAATTAATCTTTAAGGCAGTGTTTATGCACTTGAGACACTGTGTCATGGTGTAGGAAACATGATGCAGGTGCACTGTATAAAAAGAGTGTTGTGAATATTCCATATATACTTTCACACCCAGGGAGCAATAAGGAAGAAATAATACACACTATAAAAAGGGAGTGAACATTTATTTTATGTATTTAGGTGTGTGGGTTGGAAAAACAGTCAACCGAATTATATGTTAACAGATACATAGCACAGCATATTAATGCAATGGCTATACATTACAGAACTGGTTTGAACCATCACTACCCCACAAGAAAGTTTTGAACTTGCTTTCACTACCAGAAAGGCTTTTTACTTTGAGGAATTGTAAACTTTTTGGTATACACAAAAGTAGGATAAACAAAATATAGTTAATTTGTACTGTGAAGTAATCATTTATTGTAACTTTAGTATTGGCATAAACATGGAAACCCTACATATTGAATCAGTTGGAAAAGGGCAACAAAGGAAAATTAGGCTGGGAAGAATGCTTAATAAGAAGGGAGCCAGTTTGATTTTTATCTCATAGGAATTGCAATTGACTATTCAGAACGTCAGGTCCGTTTTTCCATTCAACCAAATCATTTCTGATCTGTACCTTGTTGATATTGACTCCATAACCTTTAATTGCCACCATGTGTGTCTCTCCTCACAGTTATTACCTTTTCAGGTGTTTGTCTGGTCTGTACTGATGTCTGTTAATCGATTATGTCTGGTTTCAAAGCCCAAGACATACAACCTGCCCCTGATCAATTAATTTTCTTTTAATCAAAATTAAAATTGGAATAGTTGGCATTAAGCAGGAATGCTAACAATGAATGTTAGCATTTGCTGACATCTTTCCATCTATGCAAAAGGACAATCCTCCAACTGTCAAACTCTGATGAGGCCAGGTCATTCACTACTTGATCACAAAATAAGCCAATTATGAAAAGGCAGAGTAAAATCAACCTTGAACCAAAAAGCAATAAACCAGAGCCAACATTTGGACTTCAGTTATTCCATACATCTGTAATATACATCTGTGTACAAACTGTTCTCAAGTTTCTCACTTGCAAGGGCACTAAGAGATGCCATAATAGTCATACAACTAAATCGGGCCATTTAAAACAACTGGCCGATCCCAGCCAAGATGCCCCTTCCAAGCTAGTCCTATGTGTCAACATTTGGCCTATAACCTTCTAAACTTTTCTTATTTACCTGTCAAACTGTATTTTAAGTTATTATTGTACCCACTTCACCACTTCTTCTGGCAGCTGATCCAATTTCAATACTACCCTATGCGTAAAAAATAGTTGTCCTTTAAGTGCCTCTAAAAATCTCTCAACTTAAACTATGTCTTCTAAATCTTCATTCCTCAGACTGGAAAAAAAACTGAATGCACTCACTCTTTCTATACCTCTCATGATTTTATACAGCTCTTAAAAAAAAACCTCTCTGTCTATGCTCCATGAAACAATGTCCTAAACTTCCAACCTCCCTCTATAATTTATTGTTTTAATTTCTGGAAGTATCCTTGTAGATCTTTCCTGCATTCTATCCAGTCCAATAACATCTTTCCTCTAGCAAGGCAAACAAAATTGAACACCAGCCTCATGAACATTCAATACAATCACATCATGACCTACCAGGAGAGAATACTCCTTACACTAAACATTGCAAATGAGCGTCCTGTAGTATATTGACCCACCATACAACACAGCTTCAAAATGTAAAGCTCCTCAATGTGGAACTCGTTCTATTGCTCAGAAGCTACGTCTCAGTGAAGGCAAACATTGATGATGCAATTTTCCATTGCCTTTGATGAATCAGGACAGCCTTTAGCTGTCAGAGGACAAGAGTGTATTAGGGATCAGACCTCAAACGCAGCATGAACCTCACTCCACTGGGCAGAAAAGATCCATGCCTTTTTGTATACTTAAGAGACAAGGCTCATTTACAACAGGCACCTCAAAATACCAGAAAGTTATCACCAGAGCTATCTCTACAAATTCCTCCAGATCCATTTGCAATATAAGCAAACTAATGTGTCTGCTCCAGAACAAATTTCCTGCCATCAAGCTTCTAATTGCACTCAGCTGCCTGCAATGTGTAGGCAATATTCACGTTGCCAATAGCGAGATACCTGAAATAGACACTAGTCCAAGCTCCATCATGGCATGTGATTATGTCTCTTTGAAAAGAGCAACATTCTCCCAAGTGTTGTTATGAAGCGCCGGTGATATTTACTAATATGTGTTTGACACAGTTTAAGAGGTGATCCTCTAGAATTGATAGGTAATTTCCTGGTTCTGCATGTCCCACGTGTTGCAGTTTGCGTACTATGACAGTGCGGAGCATCATCTTATAATGTCATTGTAGAAACATCAGTAGTCTTTCAAATTCTTTAAAGAGTTGCATTTTGAATTTCCTTATGGAAGTTCCTGCCTCTTTCAAGATAGAGCAGGAACATTAGGAATGGCAATGAGAACCTCAAGATTATTTGTTAGGGGTACTTAAAGGACTTGAGGATACAGTGGAGTTAGTGAACTGTCTGCCAGATTGTCTAAAATAACACTGTCTCCTGCCATACCTATGGCAAAGCTTTCGGATATCACGTTCACTTCATCAACCACTGCAGAACCACAATTCTAAAAAGGAGTGACCTATAACGCTGAGGGACTGCCTAAAAATAAGGAAATGCAACTCTTTAAAGAATTTGAAAAACTACTGATGTTTCTGCAATGACATTACAAAGTGATGCTCAGCACTGTCATAGCAAGTAAGCTGCAACATGTGGGGTATGCAGAATCAGAAGGTAACGGAGCTCAGTTCTGGGGCACCATCACTTTTGAGGGGTGATTGATAAGTTTGTGGCCTAAGGTAGGAGGAGTCAATTTTAGAAAATCTAGCACATTTATTTTTCAACATAGTCCCCTCCTACATGTACACACTTAGTCCAGCGGTCGTGGAGCATACGGATACCTTCTTTGTAGAAGTGGTCCACAGCTGGGGTGATTGATAAGTTCATGGCCTAAGGTAGATGGAGATGTGTTATACAGATCTTGTTACATGCACATGCTGTTCAACACTTTGAGTGAAAATGCAGGAAGTTTGAAGTTAATAACTCATCTCCTTCCACCTTAGGCCACAAACTTATCAATCACCCCTGCTGTGGACCATTTCTGGAGGTCCCAGACATTGACTTCTACAAAGAAAGGATCTGTATGATCCACGACCGCTGGACTAAGTGTGTAAATACAGGAAAAATAAATGTGGTAGGTTTTCTAAAATTGACTCCGTCTACCTTAGGCCATGAACTTATCAATCACCCCTCGTAAATTGTGTCAGACTCATATTGGTAAAAATCCACCAGTGACTCATAACAACATAATCTGTTGGAAGTGGTACTATCTAGACTTCCATTCCATTCATCATAATTTCATCCACGTAAATTGGACTTCCTGGGTTGCTAGGCTGCACTTTGTAGCAGAAAGCTATTTAAAATAACAGCCAGCAATTTGCTAGTGTTTTAGAAGAGGGTTTATGGACATTTGCCCTTTTTCTTTCTTTTTGTGCTCTAATGGTAGAGAGGTTTGGGATGCCCATTTCTCAAAGGAACTAATCCATAGGAAGATTGGATTTTTATCTGTAAATTCTTCTTCACTCAAATGGAAAAAGAAAGATGAAGAATGCCTAACAACATTTCATAGTAAATAAGAGAAATGCAGGTTTCTGCTACTACCTTCCAAATCATAACAATAGCTAATAGCATTTATAGGATAGTATCTGAGGAGCAACATCTGTACAAACTAGTTCATCAGAGCATCAAGTGACAGGAATTGATTATTTTGTGCAAGTTGACGAAAACTCTGAAACAAAGTAGTGAAGGGCACGGAAGCTTTGAGACTCACTATCTATCTATACTGTCCTTTGGCCCTAACAGTCACATTGTTACAGATATTAATTATAACACTTCAGCAGTAAACTCAACCATCTTCCTCAGGCACAAGTTAGTGAAATGACAAAATCCCTTCCAACACCTCCTTATATAGCCTCTTGAGTGAGCAGGGCATGGATGGGACTTAATTCTCAATCCTGATTGGCTGTGTCTGAATTGGCTATTCCTGATTGGTTAGTCTGAATTGGCATTGTTTTGATTGGTCCATTTTTTAGGCTAAACCCTCTTTAGGAAAGTGTGGTCACAGATTGGAGCTGTCTCTACATTCTTAGAACCTATATTTAGATCCCACACATGCTCCACGTCTAGTGATCCCCTAGCCTTTCTCTTATAGGTATTCTCTTCCTCACCAAGGATGTTGGCCTCATCGAGCCATCGTCTTCATGAGTATGATAGGCAGTGTTAAGCGATCCCACTTCATTCTGCTCTCAAGTTTGATGATTTGGGTATAAGCCCCACCCATGCCCTGCTCACTCAAGAGGGTATACAAGGAGGTGTCTTTAGGGGAATTTGTCATTTGACTAACTCATGCCTGAGAAAGATGATTGAGCTTACCATTGAAATGTTGGAGGCAGTATCTATAAGTGTGTGACTGTTAAGGCCAAAGGATAGTATGGATAACAGTGCTTGAAGAAAGATAAATTGAAAGCTAATCTCTGGTAGCAATATTTCTGTGAATGGAAGAAATTCCTTAGGTAAATAAGATTGATTCATTACATATAAGTATTTTGAAAAGTAAGAATACATGAATAGTTTGTCTGAAGTATAGTTGAGTGTCAGTTGTTTAAGAAATAAAAAGCAACTTTGGGAATTATGCCTTCGAAAGATTCCAACATTGAATTTTCCTCACACCATTTCAGGATTGATGGGGTTTGACTGATATGATTTTCCAAAGCTTCATTATCACTGCACTAAGATACGAGAGTTAAATTACTTAGAACACAATTTGTCGTTTTTCTTGAACTTCTAGTTCTTCTCTAGCTCCTTTAAACATGCTGCAGTACAGCAATTTCCTCCAACTAATGTCCATCATACCTGGTGTTTACTGGTAATATGATGATTCGAAAGAATTTTTAATTATCACGTCATCTGTCTTAGGCAACTGAGACAGTAAGCCTCCCTGACTTACAGAAATAATTCTGGAGATTGACAAGACACAGATCGTTGATGTATCATTGGCCAGGTCAGTTCTATTATGCTATTCTTGCATATTATTTATATACTTAAAAATGTACAAAGTAACATTTAAAAGTGATCAAATAATCTTGATAATTCCGTTGTCAATTAAAACAGCCATTTTTGATAAAAAATTGTTGTATGATGATTTAAGCAAGTTTTCAATGAATTTACAGTACTAATTAAACCAATTCATAGTGGGACAAGAAATCCACTCAAGCATCCCATAATCTTTAGATTTTTATCTTAATAAAGGCATTCTATTGTTATCCCAGATACAACTTACTGTAGGCTGTGACTTCCTCCAGCCGTACAACAGTGAAATGGACGATGAAAAACTAGTTTTCAAGCTGTGGTTTCTTTGAACTTGTGGATTTCAAACTCAATTTCTAAAACATTCAGATTTTTTTCTGAGCCACCTCTTCAACTATTTTCCATTGTGTTCTTCTATGCTATCAGTACATTTATTCAACAATGACTTCTCTAAACAGAACATTAAAAAAACTATTCCTTTGAAATATAGCATTAGATTCTGCAGAATCCACATCCCATTCACTTTTTTTTTATCTGTGAACGATTACTGTATCCCATGATATTATCAACCTAACTCGAATTATTGCAATAGTTCTATTATTTCATTTACATTTTGAGAGATTCAAAACATGTGCAGCTGCTCTATGTCTGTATATGTACGACAAGAACTTAGTGCATCCTCAAAAAACATTTTGTGACATTCAACATTATATTAATGTGGTGTGATGCCATTTTTTGCATGTTATTGTGAGTCTTGGTGCCTGTCGTCTGCGTTGTTGGTTCATCTACGAGGAGGGATTTTCTCCTTTGCCAATTCTGTATTTCTAGAATCAATCCTGCTCAAATTATGTCAAAAATTGCTCAATCCCTGAAATTTGCCCTTCCAGATTTCAACTGTATGTGTCTGAATGACAAAGTATCACTACATATTTGAAGAGCAACCTGCTTTCATTAGAAGTGAAGCCGCAGAAATATCATTTATGGAGCCAGTCAGAGTGAACCTGCAGCCACACCATTCAATTCAGTATACAAACTGAAAACTAATTCTTTCTTCCACTTTGCTACAACCAAACCTGACCTCCATTGTCCATTCTTCTTGATCACACACTCACCTGCATGAATAAAATGGATAGACACTAATTTTGTGGCATTGGAATGTCATTGCTTGTCTCCCTGATATTGTTTTAAAATTGTATAAACAAATCACAAAATTTGACAGTGATTTAGCACTGTTGATCTTTTTCAAATAACGCTGCATTGTCATCACAACACCAACAGGAATGATATCATATGTCTAAATGTTGTGGAGATGGATCAAAGTTCAATAAGACACTATTAGAAATGTGGGAAAAGAATCAGAAAAATTGGTAAGTTGGTGAATTGGTTTATTATTGTCACATGTAGCAAGGTACAGTGAAGAATTTTATTTTGCTTTCCATCCATACAGACCATTTCATTAACACAGTGCATTAAGGTAGTACAAAAATATTAGCAAAATTATGTATTGCAGTTACATAAAGTGCAGTGCAGGCAGACGATATGGTGCAAGATCAAACAAGGTAACTTGTGAGCACTGATCGTACTGTCTTATCATACTACTAGAGATCGTTCAACAGCCTTCGAAATGGAAGTGTGTGTGTAAGTTACAATGCTTTTTTCAATTATATTTGAATCAGAAAATAATTGTATACAATGCCACATAGGTATTAAGTTAAAATTACCTAAATGATCTTCATTAAGTATAATCTAAAGGATATGCTGCAGAAGTTGGAAAACTGCAATAAAAACAATGTTAAAAGTACTCTGCAGGGCAGGCAGCATCTGTGGAGATAGAAACAGATAACATGTCAGAATGATGATTTCAGCAAGGCAGTTTTGATAAAAGACCATTAATGTGAAACATTAGCTCTGTTTCTCCATCTGGCCAGCTAGCCAACCTTATTAATGGATTTAAGAGCAGTCAGGGACAAAGTTCTCCAGTGTTTTCTTCTTTTGTCTTTGCCAACATGATAAGATCTCTGGAGACACAAGAAAATGCAGAGGCCGGAATGTGGAGCAAAGAAGCTGCTGGAGGAACTCAGTGGGTCAGGCAGCATCTGCAGATAGAAATGGACAGTCAGCGTATCAGACTAAGACTGCAACTAGACTGAAAGGCTACAGAGGAGGTACCCAGTGAGAAGAGCTACAAGGAGAGTGTGAGGTAACTGATGGAAAGCAATAGTTGGAACTAGGTGAAAAGGGATTGATTGGCAGATGGAGACAGGTAAATTCTCTTGTGATTTAAAGGCGGTGTTAACCTCAAGAATAAAGGGATAATTTCCAATTGCAATGAGCCATCTTAGAGAATTATGAAGATTTGTAAGCACTCATGCTGTTTTGGGGCTTTGTGTTAGTTTCTATGAAGAATAAAGAGAAAACTTAGGTTTTGTTTGAAAGAACCACAGTATTTCATTCTTCTCATTGTTTTCCCAGAAGACTGAGATGCTAGGTAGTGGATTAGTCCAATATGTGAATGCATCATTGTCAGAATTAAATGGTTTCTTGGTCGTGATGTCCTTTCACTTACCGTTATGTATAATAGATCCTGTTAACATCAATTGGAAAAAGCTCAGTAAGGAGCATTACCCACTTATTAGAGCAAATGCAGCAGACAATGTGATAAAGTGAATGCTTCTTGAATTGGCTTCTTGTAGATTTGTTAAAACTGTAGGACTGAATAGGAGAATTATCAAATGCTTTTTTTTTCAATAGGATAGACTCCATTAACTAAAGGAAAGAACTAAAAGGAGAACAAATAAATCTGCAACAAGCCGTACTTTTTGAAAGCTTTAAAAGTTTTCTTCATACTGTACTCCGTTTCTGATTTATGGCAACCACCTCCAAATCACAAATTATTTCTTCCTTACCTTGAACATGAAAACATTTAGGACATTTCAAACTCATTGGTTGAGGTAATGACTCTGCAGAAAACATCAGTATTCCCATTTGTACAATAAACACTAATTTACTGTAACTAAGCCATTATCCAAATCAAGTTCTGAAAGTTCGCAGCAGGTTGTATGCGATTTAAAATACACATTACCAGTCCAGAGCTAAAAATAAGACATAAGCTGGTCTAAGCACGGTGCTTTGTTGAAACTGTTTTATTATGGGAGTGCTCAGTGGGACACAATTTTCATAGACTGTATTTGTCTCTTGTTCTCCTTTTTAAATCCATCATTTTCCCCTCACTTTATTTCACTTTCTGTATAGTATCTTGCATGAAATGAACAATCAATTTTATTTCAAAAATGCTGAAAAAGTACTTCAAAGTGATTTGGTACATCCTGAAACAGAAAAAAGGCGCATGTCTGTTTTGTTCACTCTATGATTCCATATAATGCCTCCCCACGGTTCAGAAAAGATTCTTCAATTTAATTTGTAGAAGATATGCTTATTTGCTTTGACTGTTCACACGGCAGTGAATCCCATATAGAAGCTACTGGTTGTAAGTAAGTAGCTGAAAATGACATGGAAAGAGGCCAGTAGAGTCAAGGTGTAGAACAATCCATTAACTCCATTCTCTCCAACGTGCATAATTCCTTTTAACATTTTCTTACACTTGGGAGTAATTTGGTCATCAATTAACCTACCAGCAAATCTTTGGAAGTTGTCAAGAAACTAGAGTACCCAAGAAAAACTCATGATATGAGAGGAAGAAAAGGCCAGGTTCACACAGATAGCACTAGAGTCCAATGTCAAACTCAGGTCTTTGGAGCTGTTCATCAGCAGGTTTATCTTTTATGCCATGGTGTATCCTAAATATCTTAACTTGCCTATCATGAGATAACCTAGGAGAAGTGTCATAGCAGGCCTCTCAAGGAGCCAATCTCTGTCAATGCAGGTTCCAAGCTGTTATTGGAGACAATTTGACAAGTAAAGAATGAAGCAATACAGAAAATACTGGAGGAACTCGGGGCTCAGAGTGTAAGACGGCATCAATGGAAGGAAATGGCCAGTAAAAGTTTCATGTTAAGGCCCTTCTTCAGGACTGAAAATAAATATAAGACTGCCAGTATAAAACAATAGGAGGGGGTGGAATCAAGAGTTGGTGGGTGATAGGTGAATCCAAATGACAGGTTGAAGATAGGCAGTTAAGGGAAGGGGACATGGGATTGATGTAAGAAGCTGAGAGGTGATGGTTCGAAGAAGAAGGAATCTGATAGGAGAGGAGAGCAAACCATTGAATAAAAAGAAGGAGGTGAGTAGGAGAACTGGAGGGAAGAATGTGTGGGTGATAGGAAGATTATGAGGCCGGGGAGGAGAAAGAGAAGGAGTATAGAGGCAATGGGATAAGGGAAAGCAAAAGTGGGGGCAGACGGGTGTGGTTACCAAAAGTTAGAAAATAGATATTCATGCTGTCAGGTTAGAAAGGTGGAATATGAGATGGTGTACATCTAATCTGCATCTGGCCTCAACATGACAGGAGGGGAGGCCACGGACTGACATGTTGGTGCAGGAATGGGAAATGGAATTAAAATAGCTGCCTTCTAGAAGATCCTGTCTGTTACCGCACACTCCCAATGAAAACTTCGAAGGCTTTTTCCCAGGGCTGAAATGGCTAGCACGAGAGGGCACGGTTTTAAGGTGCTTGGAAGCAGGTACCGAGGAAATGTCAGGGATAAGTTTTTTGCACAGAGAGTGGTGAGTGCATGGAATGGGCTGCTGGCGACGGTTGTGGATATGATAGGGTCCTTTAAGAGACTCCTGGGCAAGTATGTGGAGCTTAGAAAAACAGACAGCTATGGGTAATCCGAGGTAATTTCTAAAGTAAGTACATGTTCGGTACAGCATTGTGGGCCGAAGGGCCTGTATTACGCTGTAGGTTTTTTCTACCTTTCTAAAAGGGTCCCCCAATCTATAGATTGGTGAAGTTTTCATTGAGAGTCTAACACTGATGTATCAAAATCAGAATCAGGTGTATTATCAGTGACGTGCATTGTGAATTTTTTTGTGGTGGCGGTACAGCGCAAAACATAAAAATGACTATAGTTGCAATAGAAATAAACAAATTGCAAAAGAAGAACTGTGAGGTGGTGCTTATGATGAAGTAGATCTGTTGGTGCTGTCGAAGTGGGCGGAGGCCACGTATAGTTGATTACGGTGTTGGGTGATGGGATATGAACTTGGCCCTGCTGGTATTCACTTCATTTGTAGATTCTTAAGAAATAAAAATTTGCTGTTATGATTTAGTTTGTAGAATGTGTATTCACTGACTGCATTTCATGGGATGTGTTATATTATTACCAATTTGCAACATACACACTAATTTTCTGGTGAGAGAGAATAACCTTGTATAATGATAGAAGAGGTCACCAAACACATTTGACCTTAGGACCACTGTGTTTTTCCAACTGAAAAGAGCACTTCATCCTTATTCAGTAATCTTTTGATTTCAGGTTACTTTCGACAGAAGTAGATTGCATTACTGAAGCAGCTGCTGGAATGCTAGGAGAGGGTGTTAAATGAATTACTCCATTAAAGCATTATCTCTACCAGGAAGCTCTTATTACAATACTAAGTTGTGGTGGTTATCAAATATTTAAACTATTATTGATTCTTAAAGGAAAACTAAACCCCAGTGGTGAAGCTTTTCTTTTCATTACATTACTCTTTTTCATTTTCACTTAATTAGCTGTGAATGTTGCTCAATATATTTTTTTCTTGGTCAGAATAGTCAGAATAGTTCATATTCATTAATTTGGCCACCTGCATTGCTATGACAAGTGTTTCTTGCTAAGAATTATAGGTGAGTAATGCAATTTAGAAACCACAGCTCTTGCATTAAGACTAACTCCTTCTCCAGCAGACACCCCTGATGGTAGCAGTTTAATTACTGAAATATGAACTATTACATTGGGAGCATTTGTTAAAAAGGAACTGTGAATCCAACACAGCATTATCTACCCAAATTCTTCACTGAAAAAAATGGTTATTGTAACCATAGGAATATATTAGATAGACTATATAGGTAAATAAATTTGTAGTGATAATTAAATCATTTATTAGCTTTATTAAATATTAAAGTAACAATCACTGTAGGAACAGAAGTGTAAAACTAAAGTGACCACTTAATGACTCGAAGCTGCATGAATAGCTCTCTGGGTAGCCTTGTGTAATTCTGATTCTTATTAACCCAAGGATCCAGGGTTCTATCTGTGAGCCTGTACTGAGATATGTCAGTTAACTTGACAATAAATGTGGACAGAGTGGGGTCGGGTAGTGTGGAGGTTGCTGACTGTTGGTGATGGTGGAGCAAAAACAATTTTGTTTTTTATGTCTCGACTTCACCGCATCTTGTTCCCATTCCAACCTCACTCCTTCCGAACGCTCTGCTCTCCACTCCCTCTGCACAAATCCTAACCTTACTATTAAACCCGCCGATAAGGAGGGTGCTGTTGTACTTTGGCGTACTGACTTCTACCTTGCTGAGGCACAGGGACAACTCGCAGATACCTCCTCTTATTTACCACTCGATCATGACCCCACTAAGGAGCACCAGGCCATTGTCTCCCACACCATCACCAACTAAATCCGCTCAGGGGATCTCCCATCCACTGCTACCAACCTTATAGTTCCCACACCTCGCACTTCCCATTTCTACCTCCTACCCAAGATCCTGCCTGTCCAGGTAAACCCATTGTCTCAGCTTGCTCCTGCCCCACCGAACTCATTTCTGCATACCTCGACACTGTTTTATCCCCCCTTGTTCAATCCCTTCCTACCTATGTTCGTGACACTTCTCACGCTCTTAAACTTTTCGATGATTTTAAGTTCCCTGGCCCCCACCGCTTTATTTTCACCATGGATGTCCAGTCCCTATATACTTCCATCCCCCATCAGGAAGATCTCAAAGCTCTCCGCTTCTTTTTGGATTCCAGACCTAATCAGTTCCCCTCTACCACCACTCTGCTCCGTCTAGCGGAATTAGTCCTTACTCTTAATAATTTCTCCTTTGGCTCCTCCCACTTCCTCCAAACTAAAGGTGTAGCTATGGGCACCCATATAGGTCCTAGCTATGCCTGCCTTTTTGTTGGCTTTGTGGAATAATCTATGTTCCGTACCTATTCTGGTATCTGTCCCCCACTTTTCCTTCGCTACATCAACGACTGCATTGGCGCTGCTTCCTGCACGCATGCTGAGCTCATTGACTTTATTAACTTTGCCTCCAACTTTCACCCTGCCCTCAAGTTTACCTGGTCCATTTCTGACACCTCCCTTCCCTTTCTAGATCTTTCTGTCTCTATCTCTGGAGACAGCTTATCCACTGATGTCTACTATAAGCCTACTGACTCTCTCAGCTATCTGGACTATTCCTCTTCTCACCCTGTCTCTTGCAAAAATCCCATCCCCTTCTCGCAATTCCTCCTTCTCCGCCACATCTGCTCTCAGGATGAGGCTTTTCATTCCAGGACGAGGGAGATGTCCTCCTTTTTTAAAGAAAGGGGCTTCCCTTCCTCCACCATCAACTCTGCTCTCAAACGCATCTCCCCCACTTCACGCACATCTGCTCTCATTCCATCCTCCCGCCACCCCACTAGGAATAGGGTTCCCCCGGTCCTCACCTACCACCCCACCAGCCTCCGGGTCCAACATATTATTCTCCATAACTTCCGCCACCTCCAACGGGATCCCACCACTAAGCACATCTTTCCCTCCCTACCTCTCTCTGCTTTCCACAGGGATCGCTCCCTATGCGACTCCCTTGTCCATTCGTCCCCCTCATCCCTCCCCACTGATCTCCCTCCTGGAACTTATAAGCAGAACAAGTGCTACACATGCCCTTACACTTCCTCCCTTACCACCATTCAGAGCCCCAGACAGTCCTTCCAGGTGAGGCGACACTTCACCTGTGAGTCGGGTGGGGTGATATACTGCATCCAGTGCTCCCGATGTGGCCTTCTATATATTGGCCAGACCCGATGCAGACTGGGAGACCACTTTGCTGAACACCTACGCTCTGTCCGCCAGAGAAAGCAGGATCTCCCAGTGGCCACACATTTTAATTCCACATCCCATTCCCATTCTGACATGTCTATCCATGGCCTCCTCTACTGTAAAATTGAAGCCACACTCACGTTGGAGGAAAAACACCTTATATTCCGTCTGGGTAGCCTCCAACCTGATGGCATGAACATTGACTTCTCTAACTTCCGCTAATGCCCCACCTCCCCCTCGTACCCCATCCTTTATTTATTTTTATACACACATTCTTTCTCTCACTCTCCTTTCTCTCCCTCTGTCCCTCTGACTATACTCCTTGCCCATCCTCTGGTTCACCTCCCCCTTGTCTTTCTCCCCGGACCTCCTGTCCCATGATCCTCTCGTATCCCCTTTTGCCAATCACCTGTCCAGCTCTTGGCTTCATCCCTCCCCTCCTGTCTTCCCCTATCATTTTGGATCTCCCCCTCCCCCTCCCACTTTCAAATCTCTTGCTAACTCTTCCTTCAGTTAGTCCTGACGAAGGGTCTCGGCCTGAAACGTCGACTGTACCTCTTCCTAGAGATGCTGCCTGGCCTGCTGCGTTCACCAGCAACTTTGATGTTTGTTCTTTATTACTGTCTATTGACAGCAATGTGCAAGTCTTTGGATATTAAGACACTCCAGTATATCTTTCTATGATAAAACTGTCTGCTGGCACTCCCTTTCTCCTTCCTTCCTTCCCTCCACATTTTCTAACCTGCCTTTCCTCCATCCTCCTTCCTTTTTTTCTCTCCCCTCCCCATCTGATCAAATTGTGCATCTTAAATGTTGCAACAATGACAGTACATAGTGACATTAATCATGTACTATTATCTCTTTAAATGTTGGTGTATTTTAGTTATGGAAGTTGAAATACACTTTTACACCTAATCCCATGAATTGTGCCTTTTTCCACGATTTTACATCAATATAGTATAAAAATTAAATGCATGACAAGTAAATAATATTAACAGAAGTACTATCTGTAAAAAGAATAATTTTACCATTTCACAGTCACTCATGGTCTAAGTAGACAACTGAATATTAGGATAAATCCTGTGGTTTAAACAGAGAGCTGTGCTCAACATTCCATGATTTGGAGCATTGGGCACATGATCAGTGAATGTGACCTAGGGT
The DNA here is from genome assembly GCF_963921235.1 of Mobula hypostoma. NCBI lineage: Eukaryota > Metazoa > Chordata > Chondrichthyes > Myliobatiformes > Myliobatidae > Mobula > Mobula hypostoma. The sequence continues at coordinate 206,112,976 of NC_086098.1, read as the reverse complement.
TAATTAGATGCCGAACATAATTGTCTATTACAGTTATTTTTTTTCCTCACTGTATGCATTCTTTTGACTCATGGGATCTTCCTGCACTTTGGAGTGTGAATGTGCAATGTGTAGCATGGCAACATGTGAAATGGAACTCAGTTATTTTATACTCATTCCTTCAGACTAAAGAAAATCAGGAGTAGGGGCATTATTATTCTCAGGAAATGGAAGAGAAAAAACTAATCCAGGTTCCTGTTTTTTGTTTGCTTCTATTTCATGTGATTGTGTTAGTGCTGCACCTCCCCCCTCCACTATCTGAACCCCTAAAGTAAACAACCCACAATTACTCACTGTCTCCCTGTCCAGCTTCAGATCTGAAAATTGATCATGTTCACAGAGCATCAAAGGGCTACCGGAATCATACACCAGAACAACTCATTAGTTCCCGGAAGATACAGTTGAGAACAGATAGTTGAAGAATGAGAAAAACCTTTGGTTACTGAAACATCTAGTCAGCAATAGAAGACCAGTTTAAATACATCGTGTACCTAAAAATAGCTTATAATTTTTGTTTCCATGTTTCCAATTAGTCATTTTCTATTAATGTTTTTACCTTGATTCAGGAGTAATTTAAGTTTTATAAATGTTTCTATTTTTATAATACACAAAAGAAAAATCCAACAAAATCAACCCATGTGTGCGCATTTCAATGAGGTGCTCAATTATTATGTTCACTGTAATTTTCTTCAGAATCTGAAACAAGTTCAGCAACAAAGAGAGATAAAGCTGTTGAAACAGTATGTCTAGCTCCAAAATGTTAGTTTATTTTAAGGTTAAATGTGAGTATCAAAAGATACTGTTATGAAAACTATTACACGCCAAAGAAAACTATTACAGATAAAGGCAAACAAGCTCATCAAGTCTTCACCTTATCATTGTAATCTAATTTAACCCATCATCTTCCCCCTTGACTCGTGAACAAGAACTCCAAGATTAATGTAAGTGAAAAATAGGATTTTTTTTCATCAGTATTAACTTTCAATCCGAAGATGTGCAAAGATGACCATCGCTTGAATATCAACATCCAATATTTTACCTCCTTTTACTTTGCTACTTTGTCAACTATTGTTGGAAATCATTCAGCTCCATTTCAAACGTTTGTAGCAAAGGCTCCAAACAGGCAACTAATTGACAATAAACTGGACTGGTCAAAGAACACCGAGGCTGTCTACAAGAAGGGTCAGAGCCATCTCTATTTCCTGAGGAGACTGAGGTCCTTTAACATCTGCTGGACGATGCTGAGGATGTTCTACGAGTCTGTGGTGGCCAGTGCTATCATGTTTGCTGTTGTGTGCTGGGACAGCAGGCTGAGGGTAGCAGACACGAACAGAATCAACAAACTCATTCGTAAGGCCAGTGGGGATGGAACTGGACTCTCTCACAGTGGTGTCTGAAAAGAGAATGTTGTCTAAGTTGCATGCCATCTTGGTCAATGTCTCCCATCCACTACATAATGTACTGGGTGGGCACAGGAACAGAGACTCATTCCACTGAGATGCAACACAGAGCGTCATAGGAAGTCATTCCTGCCTGTGGCCATCAAACTTTACAACTCCTCCCTTGGAGGGTCAGACACCCTGAGCCAATAGGCTGGTCCTGGACTTATTTCATAATTTACTGGCATAATTTACATATTACTATTTAACTATTTATGGTTCTATTACTATTTATTATTTATGGTGCAACTGTAACGAAAACCAGTTTCCCCCGGGATCAATAAAGTATGACTATGACTATGAATTCCAAAGGTTGATGACACAGTCATCCTAACATCTAACCCCTCCATTCCAAGATCATATAGATTACCTTCAGTCCCCTTAATTTATAAAGCTCAGTCTATCCACATGAAGTTAGAAGGTTATCGCTATAAGGATCTGAGTTAAAATTTCTTCAAGCCTACACTTCCTTGGAGTTAAATAACTCCTGGACACAGTGAGGATGAAATCTGCTTTGATTACAAATCTCTAGCTCATCTTCCAAATCTATTAACAATATTTACAATATTATCCTCACGTCTACTCTATTTGCTTTAATATGTTTGCTTTACAGTACAGCCTTTGCATTATTTACAAGTTCATGTTAAGCAAAATGCATGATATTTTGAATACTGAATGAGAAATTCTGATAGAAATTGATCCAAGTATTTGGAAGTTCGTTAATGAGTGTCTTGTGGTTATGAGTGGATACAGATGTATTCTGAAAATTCTGTTTCTTTTCTTGCAACAGCTCAATGAATCATCTATTTGCATGAAAGGAATTTCTAACAAACTTGTTTCTCATTTGAATCCAGAAGAAACAAGATTTGCTGTAAAAATGGTGGCATCTTGACTTTAATAAAATACAGTATGTTAAATAAGCAAACCAAACTAAAAATTCGTCAGCTCCGTCATGGGTACTGCCTTCCATAGCATCCAAGACATCTTCAAGGTGCAGTGCCTTACGAAGGCAGTGCCCATCGTTAAGGATCCCTTACCGCCCAGGACATGCTCTCTTTTCACTGTTACTGTTGGGAAGGAGGTACAGAAGCCTGACGGCACACTCTCAGTGATTCAGGAACACCTTCTTCCCCTCTGCCACCCGATTCCAAAATGGACCTTGAACCCACGAACACTACCTCACCTCATTTTTATATCTCTTTTTTTATACTAGGTATTTTGACTTAAGTATTTAATAGACATATATATACTTACCGTAACCCAGTTTTTTCCTCTAAATTTATTTATCATGTATTTCATTGTACTGCTGCAATAAAGTTAACAAATTTCACGACATATGGCAGTGATATTAGATCTAATTCTGATTCTGAAACTGTTCTATTGCTCACAAGCACTACATTGTTGCATGTGATAATAAAGGCTTTGTCACAACCACGTATTCAGCGGTGCAGTAGATACACCAATTGCACTTCTGAATTTGCACGTGTTTGCTAATTTTTTTTAAATCATGATAGTATTTAACTCCATACTTGTCGTCGTAGTGCTTGTTGAGACTTGGACAGAGCACAGCAACGCTTCGCTGCCTGTTTGCTTTCGGCCTTCCCCGAGAAAATTAGACTTTCGAGTCAACTGACTCTGAAGACTAGTAGTATTCGTTTAATGTTTAGATTTTTGTTTCGGCCGCAGTGTAGGCTTTGTTTGACGTTTGAGAGTTTTAGTTAATAGCCCTATTTGGCCTAGTGATTATTGTTTTATTTTCCCTTTAACACTGCTCACGTTAAAGTTTGTGAACCATCGACCTGCTTCAGTGTCTCTCACTCCGCACTTGGATCATATCCAAACCCGTTAACAGGCTTAGCATACTATATTAAAAAAAACAGGCTTTTCTTCTGCTGCCTTCATTACATCAGAGCTGGCCAGAAAAAAACAACAGTAGACCATAACTCCCAGTGAGAGTGTAGCCAAGGGAGGATTAGGCAAGTTGAAAAAGCTGTTCCTCAATAGCTGGGAACTCAGGAAGGGAAGGTGGCAAATGATACTGAGAGGCTAGGTAAATTGGTGTATTATTGTCACATATACTGAGGCACAGTGAAAATCTTGTCAGTATAATGATGTATTGAGTTAGTATAAGATAAAACAATAACAGAGTACAGAATAAAGTGTTAAAGTAAAAAGAAAGTGCAGTTCAGGTGGACAATAAGGAGCAGGATCACAACGAGGTAGATTGTGAGGTCAAGAGTCCATCTTAGTCTACTAGGGGAAATTTTCAATAGTCTTATAACAGCATGACAGATGCTGTCTTTGAGCCTGGTAGTATAGGGTTTTGCATCTTCTGCTCGAGGAGAGAAGAGAGAATGTCCAGTGTATTTAGGATTTTTGATGGTGCTGGCTGTTGAATGAGAAGAGTTAACAGATAACACATTAACACATGGAGGTTGGTTTCTGTCATATGCTGAGGGAAATTGGGAATCAGCAGATCAGGAAAGGGGACCAAGAATCAGCTCTTTATGTGTTACAACATAATCCTCTGGACTTCAATGGTAATAAGGGGGTTAGACATGCAAACAAGCCGCTGCTCATGGTGAACACTGACCATGTGATTAGATGAACGAGGACATCAGCAGCTAGAGTAGAAGACGAGAAAGAACATGAGAAGAAAGAAACAATGGCCAGAGGTCTGAACCTTCAGATGCTGGAACAGCAAAATGATAATTAGTAATGCCACGTCAGTTATCTCCACTTAAAACTTGCTTCTTATGTTTAAAGACTGCCTACATCCATATATAAATACAATCCATAGATAGATATATATACACTAGAACCATAGCCCTCCAAATGCCAACAATCCATGTACCCAGCCACACTCCTCTTAAAAATTGAAACTAAGCTCACACAGACCACTTGTGCTGGCAGATCATTCCACACTCTCACAGCCCTCTGAACGAAGAAGCTTCCCCTCATGTTTCCCTTAAACTTCACACCTTACTCCCTTAAGCCATAACCTCTGGTTCTAGTCCCAGCCGAATTCAGATGGAAAAAGCGTGCTTGCACTGACCCTATCTTTACCCCTCATAACTTTGTATACCTCCATCAAATCACCTCTCAGTCTTCTACATTCTACAGAATACAGTCCTAAGCTATTCAATCTTTCCTTTCCTTGCCCATATCAGAGACACTTGCGCCAGCTTGACCAACTGCAGCAGCATCACGTACGTTCTCTGATGAAGATCACCCGGCGAGACAAGGTCTCCAATACCAAGGTCTTCTCTCAAGCCGGAATGCCAGCAGTTTCAACCTTGGTGATGTCAGCCCCGCTGGGCAGGACATGTTGTCAGAATGCCTGACGGAAGACTGCCCAAGGACATCTTGTACAGCCAACTGTCCAGTGGTACCCGAAAAAGAGGAGGTCAGCGACCACGGTACAAGGATGTTCTGCACAGGGGCCTCAAGAAAGTTGACATTGCCCCACCAACATGGGAGGATCTGGCTCAAGATCGCTCACAGTGGAGGGACGCCATCAGAAAAGGTGTGGACGCTGCTGAGAACAAGCTCAACGAGGCAACAGAGGAAAGGCACAGGAAGCGCCACAATAGAGCTTGTGCCCTTGCTGCCCCTCCAGGCCTCACCTGCCAAGTACGTGGCAAGCAGTGCCCGTCAAGGATCGGCCTGTACAGCCACTCCAGGACGCACATATCAAATTCCACTAACTGACTGAAAGGAACCATCATCATCCTATGGCTTGTATAGCCAGAGAGATTACTCAGGTTCTCCAGACCAGGCAACATTCTTGTAAGTATGTTAATTGCTTCACTCTATTGCTTTTGTATTCTTAAAATTAGCAATAATTGCAACATTGATTGACTGTTCAGAAATAAAAGAAAATAAAGCATACAGTAAAGATATTCATGATAAGACTGTGTGTACTAGAATGAAACTTTAATGTTTACATTGATTTGGCATCAGACAATAAAACATACCATTGGAGCTCCAGTTATGTGAGCTCAGGTGCTCTGACAAAGGATGTAACATGAGCCAGTCATTTTTTTCTTCTACTTGAATGCAAATGTTACTGCAGTGCATTTCCAGCATTTTCTGTTGTACCAATATAATCCAGATTCAGCATAAACACATCACAGCAGTAGGGAGGAGCGTTTATTCCTTATGAAGGGCAAAACTTTTCAAGGATTTCAACCAAATTGAACAAAATCAGCTGACCATTTTTTTAAAGACAGATGTGAAAATATAGGTTTGTTCCACAACAAATAGTAGCCATAACTTTATCTCTTAATTTTGTATACATTTCTCCAAGCAATAAAATGTTATGACTTGTTTTTATGCATTGTCTAAGTCTTTTTCTAAAAATAATCATGTATAGCAATATGAAATATCTGGAACACTTGGAAAGCTGAATAGCAGGAGGCAATTACCTTCACATAATGCCATTTTGTTTTGCCATTGATTCTGTTTTGCAAGTTACACAGTCTCACAGTCATTTTTCTCTGTTTTAGAATTTTTACATTGCAACAATGAGAATGAAATATGAACATGAGAGGATATTTATCAGAAACTCATCTTCCTTTTGGGGAATCAAGTATATCCATTTGCTCTAATCCATTTATCTGGAAGGACAAATGTGCTTTGACATGAAGGGAAAGTAGCAAAATTGCAATAAACTGTGAAATATTTCAGGAATTTTCAACAGCAGTAGATTGATGACTTCTCAATGATATGTGAATATTATAGGATGGATTCGACATGGGGTAAAAGAGTAAATAGTAAAAGAACATGATTATTATAATAGGAAAATCTCTTCCAGAAACTAACTGCAGTACTTTTATTATTCATGGCTCAATAATGAACTCAAAATGACCTTTAACTTTGAAGTACCTTAATCATTTACTTTACCTTCGCTTCAGGCATTTCTTTGGCAGGTATTGTAATGGTACCACGACCCATAAACTGACTCAGACTGTGTCGTTTATCAGTTTATCAATACTTTCACTGTTAATTCTTGGCAATGCTTGTGCTTAATCTTCACCATGGGATCCGCTGGCTTGTTGGAGACATTAAATACCAAATATGTTCATTCCTGTGATTTATTCAGATTTGGACACATGAAGTATTACTTAAGGGCATATTCATTAACCTTTTGACAGAAAATTAAACTGTCTTTCCTTTCAAGGGGATGATAAAGATCCTGTGGCACTACTTAAAGTGGAGGAATGTCCTCACCGTATCCTGGCCATAATGTATCTATCAGAACCATCAGCAAAATGGGTTAACCTCAAGATTGTTCGGATAGAGGTTTATTTTTTCATGTCTATGTGCATGAAAATGATATTTTTTTTTCCTGGAACAGAACATGATTTTGATAGTTTGAATCCAACTACATCAGTCCTGAAAGTGAACTGAGCACTTTAGTTATGAATTATGTTTGGATCAACACCGTTTTCCCTTTCTCGGGTACCTACAAAATTATGTCATTCTCAATTGATGTCTGATTAGGGCAGTAGCAGAAAAAATTAAACCATGTAGCTCTAAGTGCCCTATCATTGTAGTTCTGAGTGACCCAAACTAGCCTTTAAAAATTTTGTGTGCTCTGCCATTGTAAGATGTAAAAATGTCCTTCCTGAATAAGTGCACATTTGTGCTTGGAACCCAGTTCAGACCTTTTATAGTATTCACTACCACATCACACTACTATCCCAGTCACAGTTCCAGAAGTCGCAACACATGCTAACTCACCCACTCAACATATCCTTCAAACCCCGATCTCAATCTCCATCTCCAGACCCAGACCACTAATGCCTCCTTCCCCACTTCACTCACAAACGGACAAGGCAATCAGACTCTGTAACATCTCCTCTTCTGCAACTCACCCTTCACCACTAATCATAAGCCACATCTTCACTCATTGTGAGCAGCCATACCTCATCCTGATGCTTTTTTATCCCCAGCCTTCATGCCCTGCCCGTAGCCTCTCTTTTCTTCAACCCCTGGACGTGGAGCCAACCTTAGACTTTGCTGTTTGTGTCACACTATCTGCCTCTATGCAGTATGTGAAGTATGTGAAGAAATGTCCTTGTCCTCATATCAAGCTGATTCAGTGGTGTACAAAACATTTTGCCTGAGAGCTATTGATATTTCTAAATAGCAGTCCCAAAACCTAGAAGGTGTTGCACATTCATGGATTAATGTATGGCTCTGCGTAATGGTAAATTCAAGGTCACTGACCTCCTTTGGTTATCCAGGACCCTTTCTCCAAAGTATATTTATCTAGCTCTCACCTGAAAGCCACAGGGGAACTCACCTCCACCAGATCTGCAGGCTGTGCCTTCCAGATTCCAGCTTCCTGCTTCAACCTAAAATGTCAGCCATCCCATCACCCCACTACTTATACTGTTTGGCCCATTGATTTCCTCTAGCTGTTTGTTTCTCATTCTTAATTCTCTGCTCCTTCATATTCTTACCTGTGATCACAAGCCCTCCAGCAAAGGGACATCATTTCATTCTCCACTCTGCCTGTACCCTTCCCTAAATTCTTATAAATTCTTCTATCAAATCTCCCCTCGACTTTATGCTATTTAAAAATCCCCAGACTGCCTGCTCTATCCTTGTAACTATAGTCTTGAATTACAGGAACTTTCCTTGTATAACATAGAACATAGAATAGTACAGCACAGTACAGGCCCTTCGGCCCACAATGTTGTGCCGACTGTCAAACCCTGCCTACCACACAAGCCCCCACCTTAAATTCCTCCATATACCTGTCTAGTAGTCTCTTAAACTTCGCTAGTGTATCTGCCTCCACCACTGACTCAGGCAGTGCATTCCACGAACCAACCACTGTCTGAGTAAAAAACCTTCCTCTAATATCCCCCTTGAACTTCCCACCCCTTACCTTAAAGCCATGTCCTCTTGTATTGAGCAGTGGTGCCCTGGGGAAGAGGCACTGGCTATCCACTCTATCTATTCCTCTTATTATCTTGTATACCTCTATCATGTCTCCTCTCATCCTCCTTCTCTCCAAAGAGTAAAGCCCTAGCTCCCTTAATCTCTGGTCATAATGCATACTCTCTAAACCAGGCAGCATCCTGGTAAATCTCCTCTGTACCCTTTCTAATGCTTCCACATCCTTCCTATAGTGAGGTGATCAGAACTGGACACAGTACTCCAAGTGTGGCCTAACCAGAGTTTTATAGAGCTGCATCATTACATCACGACTCTTAAACTCTGTTCCTCGACTTATGAAAGCTAACACTCCATAAGCTTTCTTAACTACCCTATCCAACTGTGAGGCAACTTTCAGAGATCTGTGGACATGTACCCCCAGATCCCTCTGCTCCTCCACGCTACCAAGTATCCTGCCATTTACTTTGTACTCTGCCTTGGAGTTTGTCCTTCCAAAGTGTACCACCTCACACTTCTCCAGGTTGAATTCCATCTGCCACTTCTCAGCCCACTTCTGCATCCTATCAATGTCTTTCTACAATCTTCGACAATCCCCTACATGATCCACAACACCACCAACCTCTGTGTTGTCTGCAAACTTGCCATCCCACCCTTCTACCCCCACACCCAGGTCATTAATAAAAATCACAAAAACTAGAGGTCCCAGAACCGATCCTTGTGGGACACCACTAGTCACAATCCTCCAATCTGAATGTACTCCCTCCACCACCACCCTCTGCCTTCTGCAGGCAAGCCAATTCTGAATCCACCTGGCCAAACTTCCCTGGATCCCATGCCTTCTGACTTTCTGAATAAGCCTACCGTGTGGAACCTTGTCAAATGCCTTACTAAAATCCATATAGATCACATCCACTGCACTACCCTCATCTATATGCCTGGTCACCTCCTCAAAGAACTCTATCAGGCTTGTTAGACACGATCTGCCCTTCACAAAGCCATGCAGACTGTCCCTGATCTGACCATGATTCTCTAAATACCCATAGATCCTATCTCTAAGAAGCTTTTCCAACATCTTTCCCACCACAGACGGAATAACCTTACTGCTCTCTAATTCCTTTCTTCTTATAATATAACTAAAACAGAATACTGCTCTCCTCCTTTTATGAACATGGAAGGGTTATTTGTCACTCTCCAGTCCTCTTACTTCCATCAAAATTCTAGGCGAGTTCCATCCAGCTCAGGTAGTTGCATGAATTTTTAGATTACTTTTGTAGTTACACTTTATAAAAGCACTTCAATAGCTATAGAGAATACTGGACCAATGAAATTGTAGATTGGGAGACTGCTTCGCCGAGCATCTACGTTCCATCTGCCAGGACAAGCAGGATCTCCCAGTGGACATCCATTGTAATTACACTTCCTATTTCTATCCCAATACATCCATCCGTGGCCTCCTCCACTGTCATGATGAGGCCACATTTAGGCTGGAGGAACAACACCTTATATTCCATTTGGGTAGCCTCCAACCTGATGACAGGAATATCAATTTCTCAAACTTTCTCAAAGTCCTCTGCTACTTCCTGGATAATAGACCTCACCAGTTCCCCACCACCACTACCCTCCTCCGGTTGGCGGAACTGGTTCTCATACTTAATAACTTCTCTTTTGCTCTTCCCACTTTCTTCAGACTAAGGGTGTAGCTGTGGGAACTTGCATGGGACCCAGCTACGCCTGCCTCTTCGTTGGTTATGTGGAACAATCTGTGCTCCAAACCTATTCTGGTACTGCTCCCAAACTTTTCCTTTGATACATTGACGACTACATTGGTGCTGCTTCCTGCACCCATGCTGAGCTCGTCAATTTCATCGGCTTTACTTCAAACTTCCGCCCAGCCCTCAAATTCACTTGGTCTATCTTTGACACTTCTCTCCCCTTTCTCGATGTCTCGGTCTCCATCTCTGGAGACAGACTGTCCTCTGACATCTTCTACAAGCCCACTGACTCTCATAACTAGCTCAACTGTACCTCTTCCCACCCCGCCACATGCAAAAATGCCATTCCCTATTCCCAGTTCCTCCGTCTCCGCCGCATCTGCCCCCAGGATGAGGCTTTCCGTTCCACGACATCTCAAATGTCCTCTTTCTTTCAGGATCGTGGTTTCCCTTCTACGGTGATCAATGATGCCCTCACCCGCATCTCCTCCATTTCCCGCACTTCGGCCCTCACCCCATCTTCCCGCCACCACAACGGGGACAGAGTTCTCCTTGTCCTCACCTACCACCCCACCAGCCTCTGGATCCAGCACATTATCCTCCGCAACTTCCACCACCTTCAACAGGACCCCACTACTAAGCACATCTTTCCCTCTCCACCCCTCTCCGCTTTCCGCAGGGATCGATCCCTCCGCGACTCACTTATCCACACGTCCATCCCCACTGATCTCCCACCCGGCACTTATCCCTGCAAGTCTAAGTGCTACACCTGTCCCTACACCTCCTCTCTTGCCACCATTCAGGGCCCCAAACAGTCCTTCCAGGTGAGGCAACACTTCACTTGCGAATCTGTTGGGGTTATCTATTGCATCCAGTGCTCCCGGTGCGGCCTCCTCTACATCGGTGAAACCCGACGCAGATTGGGGAACCGCTTCGTCGAGCACCTCCACTCCATCTGCCACAACAGACAGGATCTCCCGGTAGCCACCCACTTCAACTCTGCTTCCCATTCCCATTCAGATATGTCCATACATGGCCTCCTCTACTGCCATGATGAGGCTAAACTCAGGTTGGAGGAGCAACACATCATATACCATCTAGGTAGTCTCCAGCCCCTTGGTATGAACATAGAATTCTCCAACTTCTGGTAATTCCCTCCCCCTCCCTTCCTTTATCCTTATTTCACATCACCTTCCTCATAGTTCCGCCTCCTTCTACTACTGCACATTGTTCTCCTGCCAATCACCTCCCTGCTTCCCCTCCCCCACCCCTTTGTCTTTGAAATTACTGTTTTTTTCAGCCACCAGCATTCTTCAAACCCTCCCCAAAGTTCTTCCTTCAGTCCTGACAAAGGGTTTCCGCCCAAAATGTCGACTAATCTTTTCATCTGATGCTGACTGACTTTCTGAGTTCCTCCAGCGCATTGTGAGTGTTCCTTTGACAACAGCATCTGCAGATTATTTTGTGTTCTCAAACTTCCTGTAATGCCCCCCAAACTGCACTGCACCCCTTCTCCATTTCCCATCCCCTTTTCCCTCTCTCACCTTATCTTACCAATCATCTTCCCAGCTCTTAAGTTCATCCCTCCCCTTCTGGGTTTCACCTATCACCTGGTGCTTCTCTCTCCCTTCCCACCACCTTTTAAATCTACTCCTCAGCTTTTTATCTCCAGTCCTGCTGAAGGGTTTCAGCCCAAAACATCAACTGTACTTTTTTCCATAGATGCTGCCTGGCCTGCTGAGTTCCTCCAGTATTTTGTACTGTATGTGTTGCTCAGAGTTCCAGCATCTACCAATTTTCTCTTGTTTCTGGACCCATGAAAAATAGCAAATATAGTTAATACAAGTTCTTCTGCTGACATCATCTCCCTGGCCTTAAACTTATCTCTTAGGGCACCTGAACAGTAAAGTTAGACTCGTTAGACTAAGCTCTGCTTTCAATACTATAATTCCAAGCAAACTCATCTCCAGATTCCTAAACCTAGTACTCAAAACCTTCCTTGGTAAATGGATCCTGGATTTCCTGACCAACAGACCACAATTAATAAGCGTGGGCAGCAATAGCTCCACCACAGTTATCCTCAGCGCTGGTGCCCATAAAGCTGTGTTCTCTGTCCCCTGCTCCACTCCCTGTATGCTCACAACTGCATGGTCAGATTCTGCTCTAACTCTATCGACATGTTTGCAGACGACGCCACCATACTGAGTCATATCTCATTAATACGAGTCAGAGTGCAACTTTTCTTTCAATGTCAACAAAACTGGTCATTGACTTCAGGAACAGCATCAGTGCATGTGCTTCTGTTAACATCAGCATTGTTGAGGTCGAGAGGGTTCAGAGTTTCAAGAACCTAGGAGTGAACATTACCAATAATCTGCCTTGGGCCAAGCATGTAGATGCCACAGACAAGAAAGTTCACAAAGGCCTCTACTTCCTCAGGAGGCTAAATACATTTGGTATTGTCCACTTTGACCCTTATTTTTATCAATACACAATAGAAAGCATCTTATCTGGATGCATCATGGATTGGTATGGTAACTACCCTGTCCATGGTTGCAAGACACAGCAGTGAGATGTAGATACAGTTCAGTACATCAGGGAAACTTGCCTCTCCTCCATGGACTCTGTCTGCACTTTTTACTGCCTCAAGTAAAGCAGTCAGCGTGATCAAAGAGCCCAGCCATCCCGAATGTTCTCTCATCATCCTTCTCCCATTGGGCAGAAGTGCAAAAGCTTGAAAGCGTATACCACCAGATTCAAAGACAGAGTCCATCTTGCTATTTTAAGGATTGAATTCTTCCCTAGTATGTTAAGATGGATTTTTGACCTTACAATCTACCTTGGTGTACCCTTGCACTTTATTGTCTACCTGTACTGCACTTACTCTGAATAGTAATACTTTGTTCGACATTGTTGTTGTTTTAGCTTGTAACGCACAGTTGTTATGAATTGATCTGTGTGGGTTGTATGTCTTTCATTGTACCTCGGTACATGTGAGGAAAACATACCAATTTCCCAATTTACACTCACTGTAGATTCTAATCATAACTGAATAATGTTAAGTAGTATCTGTTCACTCCTCAGGAGGTGTCAGATTTGCATGCATGTTTAACCAACCACAGAAGTACAAGATGTCTTGAAGATCAGATGTGGCACATCTAACTGTTTGCTCCATTACTGGAGTAAGTATTGGGTCCAACGGAGCAGCAGTGACTCATTGAAAACTGGGGTCATTAGCACTTTGTATACAAACTCAGCTTTATGCCACAAAACGCTGGCATAAGAAATGTGATCCTATTCATTAAAATGGGGCCTTGACCCTAATAAAGATCATAAGTACTTTGCATCATTTTAACATTCCATTTGTGGTTTACTATATCAACATATTTTCAATCTAAAATTATTTAAGTCTATTTTAATATTTATTAAATATCCCATCAGAAACACTTTAAATTGTTGATAGTTGTTTGCAATTCAACAGCTCAAGAGAATCTATGGAAATGTTCTAAGGTAGGGAGGGGAAGGAGAGTTACTCAGGATATACCGAAGTACCCAGGACATCTTCAGGGAGCAGTGTCTCAGAAAGGCAGCATCCATTAATAAGGACCTCCAGCACCCAGGGCATGCCCTTTTCTCACGGTTACCATCAGGTAGGAGATACAGAAGCCTGAAGGCACACACTCAGCGAGTCAGGAACAGCTTCTTCCCCTCTGCCATCCAATTCCTAAATGGACATTGAACCCTTAGACGCTACCTCACTTTTTAAAAACTACAGTATTTCTGTTTTTGCACATTTTTTAAGCTATTCAATATAAGTATACTGTAATTTATTTAAAAACGCAAACTCGAGGAAATTTGCAGATGCTGGAAATTCAAGCATCACACATCAAAGTTGCTGGTGAACGCAGCAGGCCAGGCAGCATCTATAGGAAGAGGTACAGTTGACGTTTCAGGCTGAGACTCTTCATCAGGACTAACTGAAAGAAGAGATAGTAAGAGATTTGAAAGTGGAAGGGGGAGAGGGAGATCCTAAATGATAGGAGAAGGCAGGAGGGGGAGGGATAGAGCTAAGAGCTGGAAAGTTGATTTGCTAAAGGGATACGAGGCTGGAGAAGGGAGAGGATCATAGGATGGGAGGCCGAGGGAGAAAGGGGGGGGACAAAAACCCAGAGGATGGGCAAGGAGTTATAGTGAGAGGGACAGAGGGAGAAAAAAGAGGGGGGGGAGAAAATTAATAATAAATAAATAAATAAATAAATAAATAAGGGGTGTGGTACGAAGGGGAGTTGGGGCGTTAACAGAAGCTAGAGAAGTCAATGTTCATACCATCAGGTTGGAGGCTACCCAGATGGAATATAAGGTGTTGTTCCTCCAACCTGAGAGTGGCTTCATCTTGACAGTAGAGGAGGGCATGGATAGACATATCAGAATGGGAATGGGACGTGGAATTAAAATGTGTGGCCACTGGGAGATCCTGCTTTCTCTGGCGGACAGAGCATAGGTGTTCAGCGAAATGGTCTCTCAGCCTGCGTCGGGTCTCGCCAATATATAGAAGGCCGCATCAGGAGCACCGGACGCAGTATATCACCCCAGCCGACTCACAGGTGAAGTGTCGCCTCACCTGGAAGGACTGTCTGGGCCCTAAATGGTGATGAGGGAGGAAGTGTAAGGGCATGTGTAGCACTTGTTCCGCTTACAAGGATAAGTGCCGGGAGGGAGATCGGTGGGGAGGGATGGGGGGGACAAATAGATAAGGGGGTCGCGTAGGGAGCAATCCCTGCAGAAAGCAGAGAGAGGGTGGTAGGGAAAGATGTGCTTAGTGGTGGGATCCTGTTGGAGGTGGCAGATGTTATGGAGAATGACACGTTGGACCTGGAGTCTGGTGGGGTGGTAGGTGAGGACAAGGGGAGCCCTATTCCTAGTGGGGTGGTGGGAGGATGGGGTGAGAGCAAATGTGCATGAAATGGGAGAGATGTGTTTGTGAGCAGAGTTGATGGTGGAGGAAGGGAAGCCCCTTTCTTTAAAAAAAGAAGGCATCTCCTTCGTCCTGGAATGAAAAGCCTCATCCTGAGAGCAGATGCAGCAGAGACGGAGGAATTGTGAGAAGGAGATGGCATTTTTGCAAGAGACAGGGTGAGAAGAGGAATAGTCCAGGTAGCTGTGAGAGTCCGTAGGCTTATAGCAGACATCAGTAGATAAGCTGTCTCCAGAGATAGAGACAGAAAGATCAAGAAAGGGGAGGGAGGTGTCGGAAATGGACCTGGTAAACTTAAGGGCAGGGTGAAAGTTGGAGGCAAAGTTAATAAAGTCAACGAGCTCAGCATGCATGCAGGAAACAGCACCAATGCAGTCGTCGATGTAGCAAAGGAAAAGTAGGGGACAGATACCAGTATAGGCTTGGAACATAGATTGTTCCAAAAAGGCAGGCACAGCTGGGACCCATACGGGTGCCCATGGCTACACCTTTAGTTTGGAGGAAGTGGGAGGAGCCAAA
Organism: Mobula hypostoma; assembly: GCF_963921235.1. NCBI lineage: Eukaryota > Metazoa > Chordata > Chondrichthyes > Myliobatiformes > Myliobatidae > Mobula > Mobula hypostoma. Next base: position 206,097,380 of record NC_086098.1, on the reverse strand, counting down.
GGAGAAATTATTGAGAGTACCACACCCACGCTCTGTCCTCCAGAGAAAGCAGGATCTCCCAGTGGCCACACATTTTAATTCCACAACCCATTCCCATTTTGATATGTCTATCCACGGCCTGCTCTACTATCAAGATGAAGCCACACTCAGGTTGAAGGAACAACACCTTATATTCTGTCTGGGTAGCCGCCAACCTGATGGCATGAAAATTGACTTCTCTAACTTCCATTAATGCCCCACCTCCCCCTCGTACCCCATCCCTTATTTATTTATTTATTTATTTGTTTGTTTATTTATTCCCGCCCCGCCCCCCTTTTTTCTCTCTTTTTTCTCCTTCTGTCCCTCTCACTGTAATTCCTTGTCCATTCTCTGGGTTTTCCCCCCCTCCCCCTTTCTTCCTCCCTAGGCTTCCCATCCCATGATCCTCTCCCTTCTCCAGCCTCGTATCCCTTTTGCTCAACTTTCTAGATCTTAGCTCCATCCCTCCCCCTCCTGTCTTCTCAGAGAACATAGAACATAGTACATAAAATAGTACAGCACAGTACAGGTCCTTCGGCCCACAATGTTGTGCCAACCCTTAAACCCTGCCTCCCAAATAATCACTGACCTTAAACTCCTCCATATACCTGTCTAGTAGTCTCTTAAATTTCACTAGTATATCTACTTCCACCACTGACTCAGGCAGTGCATTCCACGCACCAACCACTCTCTGAGTAAAAAAATCCTTCCTCTAATATCCCCCTTGAACTTCCCACCCCTTACCTTAAAACCATGTCCTCTTGTATTGAGCAGCAGTGCCCTAGGGAAGAGGCGCTGGCTATCCACTCTATCTATTCCTCTTAATATATTGTATACCTCTATCATGTCTCCTCTCATCTTCCTTCTCTCCAAAGAGTAAAACACTAGGTCCCTTAATCTCTGATCATAATGCATACTCTCTAAACCAGGCAGCATCCTGGTAAATCTCCTCTGTACCCTTTCCAATGCTTCCACATCCTTCCTATAGTGAGGTGACCAGAACTGGACACAGTACTCCAAGTGTGGCCTAACCAGAGTTTTATAGAGCTGCATCATTACCTTGTGACTCTTAAACTCTATCCCTCGACTTATGAAAGCTAACACCCCATAAACTTTCTTAACTACCCTATCTACCTGTGAGGCAACTTTCAGGGGTCTGTGGACATGTAACCCAGATATCTCTTTTCCTCCACACTTCCAGGTATCTTGCCATTTACTTTGTACTCTGCCATGGAGTTTGTCCTTCCAAACTGTACCACCTCACACTTCTCCAGGTTGAACTCCATCTGCCACTTCTCAGCCCAGTTCTGCATCCTATCAATGTCTCTCTGCAACCTTCGACAATCCTCTACACTTTCCACAACACCACCAACCTTTGCATCATCTGCAAACTTGCCAACTCACCCTTCTATCCCCACATCCAGGTCATTAATAAAAGTCACAAAAACTAGAGGTCCCAGAACCGATCCTTGTGGGACACCACTAGTCACAGCCCTCCAATCCAAAGGTACTCTCTCCACCATGACCCTCTGCTTTCTGCAGGCAAGCCAATTCTGAATCCACCTGGCCAAACTTCCCTGGATCCCACACCTTCTGACTTTCTGAATAAGCCTACCATGTGGAACCTTGTCAAATGCCTTACTAAAATCTATGTAGATCACATCCACTGCACTATTTTCATCTATATGCCTGGTCACCTCCTCAAAGAACTCTATCAGGCTTGTTAGACACGATCTGCCCTTCACAAAGCCATGCTGACTGTCACTGATCAGACCATGATTCTCTAAGTGCCCATAGATCCCATCTCTAAGAATCTTTTCCAACTGCTTTCCCACTACAGACATAACACTCACTGGTCTATAATTACCCGGACTATTCCTACTACCTTTTTTGACCAAGGGGACAACATTCGCCTCCCTCCAATCCTCCGGTACCATTCCTGTGGACAAAGAGGACGTAAAGATCCCAGCCTGAGGCTCAGCAATCTCTTCCCTCGCCTCGTGGAGCAGCCTGGGGAATATTCCATCAGGCCCAGGGACTTATCCATCCTAACGTATTTTAAAACCTCCAACACCTCCTCTCCGTTAGTATCAACATGTTCTAGAACATCAACCTCACTCATATTGTGTCCTCACCATCATCAAGTTTCCCCCTCATGGTGAATACCAAAGCAAAGTATTTATTGAGGACCTCGCTCACTTCCACAGCCTCCAGGCACATCTTCCCACCTTTATCTCTAATCGGTCCTACCTTCACTCCTGTCATCCTTTTGTACTTCTATCATTTCGGATCTCCCCCTCCCCTTCCCACTTTCAAATCTCTTACTAGCTCTTCTTTCAGTTAGTCCTGACGAAGGGTCTCGGCCCAAAACGTCGACTGTACCTCTTCCTAGAGATGCTGCCTGGCCTGCTGCGTTCACCAGCATTTTTGTGTGTAATTTATTTACTTACTTATGTATTTCTTCTCTTCTATATTATGTATTGCATTGAACTGCTGCTGCTAAGTTAACAAATTTCACGACACATGCCAGTGATAATAAACCTGATACTGCCTAAGACCCAGTTGCCTTTTGGAGCCAGCACCATGTTGCTGGATACAAAGTGTCTGCTTGTTCAAACCTCCATATACAGAAAACAAAAATGCAGATTGGTAGGCGGAAGTAACTATTCTGCGCAATGAGTTGTTTTCAGGACAATGCAACCACTGCTTCACACTCAGGATATGTAACCCCATTGACTCTACCAGAGTCTGGACTGCACTTCAGCCTTTTGTCATCCTCATTCATCTAATTCTATCTCCACTTCTTGACCCTTTCTTTCCCTCACTTCCATAGAATCCATACAATTAACTTAAATGACTCAATTTTCTGCATTCTTTCAGATGAGTATATTTTTTTCCTGAATTCTTAGTATCTGTTTATATTGTTGCACTAGTTCAACACACTTTATATTTTTACCTTCCATAACTCTTTAGATCTAGCCTATCAGCCCCAACCACCATTTTGAAGGACATCCATTGACTCAATGTCCATAATGTTCTTCAAGAGAAAAGAGGATAAGCCTGGTTATCTTTTACTGACGGTATTTTTGGCTTAAAATTCAAGCCTGCCGGTGTGTTCTGCTCTACCTCTGAAGTTCAGTGCATCACCAATAGATTGAAATTTGGAGGCCAAGCACAGTGCTCTTGTGTAATTCTCTGCCTTGGTGAATACAACCCATCAGGGTAGAATCAATCCTTCTTGATCAACACACATATACTGACAATCTACAACAAAAGGCAAGAGTTTCTTGTTTTTTTCATCCATCTTAACTTTGGCTGTTTTGTATCTTTTAGTTTCCATTTGACAAAACTAATGAGCTGTTTCATCAAAGGCAAAAAATGGTATCAGAGAGGTTTTTTGTCTTGTGAAAAGAAACACATATTGATGCCAAGTTCTAAGTTTTGTTTTACTCACAAGAACACCAGCCAGCATATCAATGCTATATTTGTCATTGGTTTATGTTGAAATAGATGAATTAACCATTCTCTGGAATTTATTTTTACTCTATTTCTGAGGATGATGTTATTTGCTTTCATCAGGAAGTGCCTGCACAATGCATTTGCCAATATTACTGAACTCCTTTATATTCTGCAGTAGTGATAATAACTGAAAAAATGTAAGGGGGTTATACATTTATCATTAAATTATATTCATGCAGCTATTTACAAAAGTGATATCTATGTTAATTCTGGGTTATAATAATGTTTTTCGGGTTAGACCTTTTGACATTCTCCGGACCAATTCTCCATTCCAATTCTCCATTCCAGACTTTATGAACAAAAGGTCTGTCAACAATGCAATAATTAACATTCACCTGGTCCAGTTAAGTTTTCCGCAAAGATTTAGTTAACATAAACATGGACCACCTTCATGTTCAATTTGTCATATGCAAATTTACTGCAGGACTGAACATGTTATATATGTACGTTTATATATTTTTTAAGATGGTGCTGGTGAAACTCAGCGACTTCTGGCTGGTGGCCAGTGAAACAAGGAAAGCAACTAAATACTTTGTTAATCACTCTTTTTGTGGTAAATGATCATGAAAACAGTAGTCTGTAACTTCGCTTTGGACTTGGAGACAATTCCAGATGGCAGAACCAAGACAAGACAAGAGCAAGGATGACAAGGGGTTCGATTGATTTAAGCTCTGGATCAAATCGGAAAGGTCGAATACAGGCCAATTCTAGGCAGCGAGGTCCAGACCCCAGACGAAGTGAAGCGAACAAAGCCAATGTTTGGACTACGATTTAGGCGCCAGGCCAGATTGAAAAGGTCAGAGTGTTGGGGCCCAAGGCGAGGACCAGGTCAGTTCAGCTCGCTGCTCTCTTGAGGTTTAATCAGCTCTGCACTGAACTAAAGGTATGTGGACAGACACTGTGGACTTCGGTTCAGAATGTGATTTGCTTGCATTTATTGTTTGCATGATTTGTTTTTATTTCTTTTCACATTGAGTGTTCAAAGGTTTCAAAGGTTTCAAGGGTATATTTAATGTCAGAGAAATGTATACAATATACATCCTGAAATTCTTTTTCTTCGCAACCATCCATGAAAACAGAGGAGTGACCCAAAGAATGTTAGAACCCCAAAGCCCCCCCTCAACTCCCCCCTCCCACACGTAAGCAGCAGCAAGCAACGATCCTCCCTCCCCCATCAGCAAAAAGGTAGTGTCGGTGCCCTGCACCGAGCACTCAAGCATGTAGCAAAGCAACAGCAAAGACACAGACTTGCAGTACCCCAAAGACTACTCGTTCACCCGGTAATTCTACATACCATAGGCACTCTCTCTCTCCCTAATAAGGGAAAAAGAGGTGTCTCTGTTTCATAGCAAGAGGGGGGAGACATAACAAACAACTCGCTGATTTGCGATGTTAAAAGTCTGTTACATTGCTTTTTCCAAGCTCTCTGCCCAAAGAACTTGGGTCTCTGGGCACACAGCCAGAGATCTTCCATCTTCCACGACACACTGATTTCCCGCAGAAGCACGTACCTCGAGTCCGCCTGCCTCCAGAGCCATGAAATCCCGAATCTACGAAGGCGAGCTAATCTTCTAGACCACATCCTAGGTATATCGAATAACTGCAGTCATGAGACCCCGAGAGCAGGTCCCATTCCCAGAAGGAACCGAACTCAGCATGTAACTCCAGGTCAGGGTCTTCAAAACAATCCTGAAAGGGAAAAATAGAGATATTAGAGATAGAAAAAGAGCTGTTTTTGAAGATGCAAGCAAAGGAGCAACTGCTAGGTTTATGGGCTCTTTTGGGTTTCTTTGTTTGGTGGCCATCTGTAAGGAGATCTATCTCAAGGTTGTATAATGTATACATACTTCTATAATGTACTTTGAACTTTGAACTGTATCTGAAGAAGGTCATAGGACTCTTATACTTGTAGATATTTTGATCATTGCATATGATACAAATACAGTAGGTTCATTTCTCTCTGAGACTCCACTGATGACATAGAATCCAGATACCTTTGTATTTAGACATCCGTAATAGAAAGAACTAACATGGTGATCAGGTGGACAATGGAAAACTGGCATTTTCCTGCGTGTTGGAAAATGCTACAGATATTGAATATCTGAAATGTGAACAGAAAATACAGTTCAGGTGGTTACTATTCTGAATAATGAGGTTTAGCATAGTTTCTCATTTTTGTGGAAATAAATCTCTTATCTTCCATTTACCACAATTTCTACATGATCCATTATGTCAAGGTAAAATTCTTCAGGCTAAGAACATTGTTAGAACAACTAGTGCCACAGATAGGGTAGCAATCAGAATCTTGTAGTGGAAATAAATACTTCTATATTGGAAGTCGTATTTCCTTTTCAATTGATTGTTTATGAGAACTAGGAAGCTGGTATGTTCACTGAAATCTTTTATTCAGGGCTCCAATACCTGTGTTATCTATATCTGTTTTATTTTCAGATGTAATTGGGAAGATAAAAACATATTCATTGTGTCTATTTCATTGGCTATTGAGAGGAAAATTAGAAACATAGAAACATAGAAAACCTACAGCACAATACAGGCCCTTCGGTCCACAAAGTTGTGCCCAACATGTCCCTACCTTAGAAATTACTAGGCTTACCTATAGCCCTCTATTTTTCTAAGCTCCATGCATCTATCCAAAAGTCTCTTAAAAGACCCTATCGTATCCGCCTCCACTACCGTTGCCGGCAGCCCATTCCACGCACTCACCACTCTCTGAGTAGAAAACTTACCCCTGACATCTCTGTACCTACTCCCCAGCACCTTAAACCTGCGTCCACTTGTGACAACCATTTCAGCCCTGGTAAAAAACCTCTGACTATCCAAGTGATCGATGCCTCTCATCATCTTACACACCTCTATCAGGTCCCCTCTCATCCTCCGTCGCTCCAAGGAGAAAAGGCCGAGTTCACCCAACCTATTCTCATAAGGCATGCTCCCCAATCCAGGTAACATTCTTGTAAATCTCCTCTGCACCCTTTCTATGGTTTCCACATCCTTCCTGTAGTGAGGTGACCAGAACTGAGCACAGTACTCCAAGTGGGGTCTGACCAGAGTTCTCCTTTAACATGCTATAGGAATTATGCTGTTTCACCAGCATCAAATCTCTTGGATTCACTTTAAAAACAGTGGCTAAAGACTCGTGGTATCTTTCCCACAGATTACATACACCCATGTTTAATGTCGTCTCAAGATTTGTCCACACAGTTGTCAGGCATTTAATGTCATGGGCTTGATTGTACTGACTATTGACAATAGTTTTGACTGGAATTATTGTTATTCGTCAATTGAAACTGCAACAAACAAGCCCTGTGCTTGCATCCTTGGATCATAGACCAGATCTTGGCCTCAGCTTAGCTAACTGTTAAAGGCTACTTACACTCTTCTGTATTGCAATTCACCAGGACTACTATAAAAGAATGATGCCATCAACAAGATATTTATTATTGAAAATAGTCAACATTCATCAAACGGCAGTGCCTGAAACAACAGTGGAACAAAATTTAAACCAAATAGTATACTCAGTTCTTAAAAGTACATTCATATTTGTATGTATCATATGGCTTCTTCTCCTCAAGACATATCCATGCAAACCATCAGCTATAACTTAGCTATGTATTATATACATTAGATTATTCTGTTGATTGACTGCAGTAAATTTCCAATGACCAACTATATGACATTTCAGATATCCAGTGATTCGGCATATAGCTTACCAGGTAATATTTACATTCCTTTTCATTCACCATAGCCACAGTTATGCACACCTTTCCCACTCATCTAAGCCCCAATTCCTACACTCATTTCTATTTACTGAGGGTCTAGTCTATGTACACTCTCCAGGACCCTGGTTCCCACAGTCCATTTCCATTCACCAAGGTCCTAGTTCTCAAGCTCTGATTCAAATTACCTGCTTCACTGGGAAATCTGTTGTAATACTTTGTAACATCTAAAAAAAGTCAATTTCAAAGCATCCAGTAATGCAAAAAATCTACTCACACCAAACCATCACTGAGGTATTGCATTTACACCCCTTAGGGGTGCAGCGAATATGATTTCAATAAAATAATGGCATGTTTGGCACCTTGCAGCTGAACCAAATGGGGACTACCATCTTCATCCATAATTGCCTTCTTCAGTGACTTGTGCTACCATACAATATGCTCTATTAAGTGGCAATTAAAATATCAGAATATTTTGAAAGAGCTAGCTCCCATATTGTCTATGCCTTGGACTCCCTAATGATTTGTAGACATTATGTCTTAAGATCCTTTGGTTTCCTGCCAAACTCACCTGTGGCAGCCATGTGACAAAGACCACACTATCATTAGTGTTTCTAGAGGCATTACCACCTGTGCCTCGAATCTTGACCTGGGCTAAACTCTTTCACATTTTTCAATGCTATCTCCCACACCAGACGTTGTTCTGCATCCCCTTCAAATGTCAAGTCCAGCTTGTCAAGCAGCTTTGCTTGAGTTTTCTTTTTAAGCCAGCCAGCACACTAAATGATCCCATTGTACCTGTCAGAAAGTTGCACCTTTTTCTAGTGTCCTTAACCTGCTAACACATTCACTAATCATTTATTTTCATCTTTAGTTAGATATGCCAAATTTGTAAGCCTCAAGTTTTTGAAGGCTCTGGATTAGATAACTTTTATAACTCTCTCGTGATAGCTCTTGTCCCTGGGTGTTGATGGTATAAACTCATTAGTGTCTCAGACTGTATATCTCTGACCCCATTTCTGGGAACAGTGTCATGTCTGATTCTCTTTGAATTTAGCCCTGTTTCTCTGCTCTGTGCCCTTTCCCAGAATTCCAGTGAAATTCTTTCCTCTCAGGAAATCTACACCCATTCCATGTACAGAGCAAGTGGCCAGATACTCATGTACTTTTAAAATTTGCCAACATACGTATCATATCCTGTCTACCTGTTTCACTGCTTTACGTAGAGAATCGGTTCAGTAGCACTTTCCCATTACTTTGCAATATTGTGTTCATATATTCTTTTGTGCTGTTTATTAACAGTGATAGGCCTGCCAAATGAACATTCTTTTTTGAGACAATCAAGTCCCAAATAACAGCTGTGGCTGCTGCTAAAATATACCAAACATCATAGTACGTTCTCCTTTATATTACTGCTATTGACTGTGGGGAGGAGATGGGTGCCTCTTGACTACTCCGCTCAATGTCCTGTTTCCACACAGGCCACTTTGATCTTATTCCATGGCCAATGAAAAAGATCTTGCATCTGTGGACAGGTGCATGTGGGCATAGTGGATTTATGCAGCAAATCTGAGCAAGGGGACTAAGCCTGTATAATCCAACAGAGCATCAAGACATGTAATAAATGAAACTACCTGAGGAACAATGGAGTGCCACGGGTGATTCTAGTAAAATATTAGAAAATGTATTTACAGATCTTTAGGAGCCTTCAATAAAATTTGCCTTCCTACTTGCACCAATACTATGTTAAAATTTTTCAAAAGAATTAATACTGTGTTAAACATACTAACAGTTCCTTCCCTGCAAATGCAATTTTAGTTCTGTTTGATAAATATGAACTTATATGATGTTATCATCTCCTACAGTTTGATGGAGTTTCCTGCACCCCTGAACTTGTTTACAATATAAGCTTATTTTCTATATAAGTAAAAATGCTATTTAAAAGGCATAAAACATTTGTTTTTATTTACAGTATGTCACTGAACGCAAATGGATTCTAAAGGAACGCACAAAACACAAAAAAGAATGCAGATACCTGAGCTCTTAATATTAAACAGAAAGTACCTAGCAGGTCAGGCAGCATAGGCAGCGAGGAAAATAGAGAAAAGGAAGGGGCAGACACAACAAAGGGTGATTGTCAAAGGCCTTCTGAAAATCCAAGTAAACAACATCCACTGACTCTCCTTTGTCTATCTTGGCTGTTATTTCCTCAAAAATTCCAACAGGTTTGTAAGGCAAATTAAGTCCTTAAGAAAATCAAATTGATTTTGGCCTATTTTATCATGTGCCTCCTAGTACCCTGAAACCTCATCCATAAATAATGGATCCAACATCTTCCCAACCACTGAAGTCAGCTAACTTGTTATAAAGTCCTTCCTACTGCCTTCCTCCCTTCTTAAAGAGTGAAGTGACATTTGCAATGTTTCAGTCCTCCAGAACCATTCCAGAATCTAGTGGTAACTAATGTCTCCACAATCACTGCAGGTACATTTTTTAGAATCCTGGGGTGTAGTCCAAGTGATTTATCTACTTTCAGAACTTCCATCTTCCCAAGCACCACCTTCTTAGTAATAGCGACCACATTCTCTTCTGCCCTCTGACACTCTCAAATTTCTGGCATACAGCTAGTGACTTCCATAGTGAGCACTGACACAAAATACTTTTTAAGTACCTCTGCCATTTCTTTGTCTCTCATCACTACCTCTCCAGCATCATTTTCCAGAGGTCTAATATCCACTCTCACCTCTTTTTTACTTACATATTTGAGAAAACTTTTGGTATCCTCTTTTATATTATTGGCTAGCTTCTCTTCATATGTCATCTTTTCTCTCCTCATGACTTTTTAGTTGCCTTCTGTTGGTTTTTAAAAGCTTCGCAATTCTCTATCTTACCACAACTTTTACTATATTGAATGCCCTCTCTTTTTTTTAATGCTGTGTTTGATTTCCCTTGATTGGCACAGTTGCCTCATCCTTCCTTTAGAATACTTCTTCATCTTTGGGATGTATTTATCCTGTGCCTTCTGAATTACCCGCAGAAACTCCAGCCATTGCTGTTCTGCCGTCATCTCTGCTAGTGTGCCCTTGCAATCAACTTTGGCCAGCTTCTCTCTCATGCCTCTGTAATTTCCTTTACTCAATTGTAATACTGATACATCTGACTTTACCATTACCTTCTCAAAATACAGTGTGAATTCTATCATATTATGATCACTAAGGGCTCCTTTACCTTAAGCTCACTAATCAAATTTGGTTTATTATGCAACACCCACTCTAGAATAGCTGATCCCCTAGGGGGTTCAACCTCAAGCTGCTCTGAAAAGGCATTCTACAAACTCTCTCTCTTGGGATCTAGCACCAACTCTAATTTTGCCAATCTACCTACATATTGAAATCCCACATTACTATTGTAATATTGCCGCTTTGACATGCCCTTTCTATATCCCAATGTAATTTGTATCCCATGTCTTAGCTACTATTTGGAGGCCCATATATACATCTCTCATCATCTTTTTATCCTTGCAGCTTCTTAACTCTACCAACAAGGAGTCTGCATCTTCCAATCCTCTGTCACCTCTTTCCAAGGATTTGGTTTCATTGTGTTTCCAATCGAGCCACCCCACCCCCTCTGCCTACCTGCCTGTTCTTTCTATACAAGGTGTATCCTTGGATATTAAGCTCCCAACTATGATCTTCTTTCAGCCAAAACTCAGTGATGCCCACAACGTCATACCTGCCAATCTCTAATTACATGTGATTCAATGATTGCCGTAGTATTGTGGAAAATTACTTGGAAGCAAGGCCTTATGACACCTCTTAGGAAACTTCGCTGGCAGCAAAATAGAGTTTAGTAGGTCAGTATAGGAAAGCTTCAAACCTCTGACTGCATCCCAATCACACTAAAGCTCTCTCAGATTACGTTTCATTCTCCTCCAGTCTTTGTTGTCTTGATTTCTGTCTTTTGAGTGACCTGACCTTTTCATATCGGATACAATCACAGTAGGACATGTTCATCAAAACTGCTGTTTCCACTGAAGAATACTACCTGTTTTTGCAGAAGCATGTCAAGTTATGGCAAGTGACTCAAGTTACCACTTGTAGTATTATAAAAATAAATTCCTGTGCAAACGAATAGATTAAACTAGAAGATTTGACCAGTATTTTTAAGAACAAGCATGCAAAGAAAATTAAGTGTAGATTAGAAATTGTGTCCTGAATAAAAATGATGCCTCACTGCATAAGATGAACAATCAGAATGTAACATGGGCTGGAACACATTCAATCTGAGCCGACCCTGACTTGTAGCACAAGGTCACACTGACTTCAGCCCTTCTAAAAGCTCTGCCACCAGAAGCATTTAGTAATGCATTGAAGTAGTGAAATTACTTGAAAATATTTAAAATTAAATAATTAACCATAGTTTGACACCTATGGTTAATTAATTCAAAGCATACTGTAGATAGTAAGATATAAAAGAATAAGCAAAAACTTCCCTTTTTAATGAAGATTGGCAACGTTAAGTGGAGGGACTGGATATGAAATGAATTCAGTCCCTGTTTTAGTGCATTTTTGAGATGCTATAGAACTTCTTAATGAGAACAGTACATGTAGGTTGTGGGACTGATTAAGATTATAGAGAAAATCAACAGGATTAAGAGATATTTTGCAAAGGATAAACATTTTAAAGTTGTGGTAACTGTGTGACTGGGAAAAAATCCAAGTTACCAAGGACACAGGTGATAAGAACTCCATATGGTCCAAGAAACAGATCTTTAGATAAATTTATACCTCACAAGCTTTGAAATAGCTGGATATGATAAATGAAGCAGCAACAAGATAAAACAAGGGTATATGTTATCAATGGTCAAGAGAAGGATTTTGATCTTCAGTACGTTCATGTGGCAGTGCGCAGACACAAAAGTTGAAAGCTCACTGAAAACAGTGGGTGGATGGGTGGTAGTTCACTCGGAAGCAGTCACCCATACCGAGCCACAATACAGAGCAATCTTTCTTTTAGGCCATAGTTTGTATTTAGGCATAGATTGAAAGAGGTGTCATACCAGTTCTGGATGGCAGAAAGTTCTGCTTCAGTTTTTGAATTTTAAGAATCCTAATTCAAATCAAGACACTCACCGTTTTTCAGAGAAAGATAGGTGAATATGACTCAATTGATTTTCACATCCAAACCCTTATTTTGGGCTATAAGTATCTCACAAAAATAAAAGCACTTTATTTTATGTTCACAGAGGTACTTGTCCATTCCTAGTATCTGCAGAATGCAGTAGCTACCCTACTTTGTAAACCATCTGTGCTAAATGGTAACCCCATTATAATATTAGGAGTGGAATATTACAAATGGGCTTATTGCATGTGGATACAACTTTCATATTAAACTTGGAATAAAAATATGAAATGCTGGAAATACTCAGCAGGTCAGGCAGCATCACTGATCAGAGAGGTTAACCTTTATATAAATGACTTTTCACCACAACTGAGAAAGTCAGAAATGAGTTTCAAAGCAGGAAGAAGGGTACAGAGAACAGATGTCTGTGATGGGGCAAAGACCAGCACAATTGGATTGACATAAGTGGTGGTAGTCCCTTGAGAGAGGCTGGTAAAGGCTTCTTGTTCGTAAGTGATCTGTTTTGAGAAGACTAGTGGAAACTGAGAGGAATAGGGAAAACAAATTGTCCTACAACTGTTACAAACAAATTGGATTGGTGTGTGTCTGCGAAATACTTTCTATGAACATTTTACCAAAAACATAAGATGCACAAATAAATTAGGTTGGGCAAGGTGGTCCCCTCAAGAGGAGTAGAACATATTCTGAATGGTAAGTTCCAGAAGAAAAGAGACAGTGAATTGATCAATGAAGAAAACATGTCTAAAATCTGTAGGTATAGCCTTTACATGTTTCATTTTGGGCACTGGTCTACCCAGCATCGAGGACACTTCCAAAGGGGCAGCATCCATCATTACAGGTATTCACCACCTAGGGCAAGCCCTCTTCTCATTATTACCATCAGGGAGGATCTACAGGAGCCTGAAGATACACACTCAGCATTTTAGGAGCAGCTTCTTCCGCTCTGCCATCAGATTTCTGAACAGTCCAACATCACCATTTTCGCTCTCAATTTTGCTCTACTTACTATTTTCTACATACTCAGTGGTCACTTTATTGAGTTCTTCCAGTACCTAATACAGTAGGCACTGAGTGTATGCCTGTGGTCTTCTGCTGCTGTAGCTCATCCATTTCTAGGCTCAACGTGTTGTGCATTCAGTGATGCTCTTCTGCACCCCTCTGTTGTAATGTGAGATTATTTAAGTTACAGTCGCCTTCCTGTCAACTTAAACCAGTCTGGCCATTCTCCTTTGAACTCTCTCATTAACAACTTCCACTGACTTGATTTTTTTTGTTCTTTGAACCAATCTATGTAACCTCTAGAGATGATTATATGTGAAAATCCTAGGAGAACAGCAGTTTCTGAGACGCTCAAACCATCCCATCTGGCTACAACAATCATCCCACAGTCAAAGTCACTTGCATCACATTTCTTCCCAATTCTGATGTTTGGTATGAACAACAATTGAACCTTTTCACCATGTCTGTATGCATTTACGCATTGAGTTACTGCAACATCTTACGGTATATTTAATGTATTGTACTGAACTGATACTACTAAACAACAAATTTCATGATGGTAATAAACCTGATTCTTATTCTGATTCTGTTGTTCTTGGCAGGAGAGGTTTCATGACTGGGAGATGTTGACAAATCTAAATCCCTTCACTATATACCTGGAAAGTGCTTATTTATGTCATAATAATCAGTGCGAGAGTAATGATTCTTACTTATCATGACTCAGGAGGGCATCATTAGTCCATCAAGTCAATGCCAGTTCCCAGCAGAGAAATTCTATCAGACCCAGTCCCTTCTTTTTATTTCGTTATAGCTCTACAAATTCTCTCACCAGTCCATCAACTACACCTCAACTGTTTTGCCATTTATCTACTGTAAGAGCCAATTATCAGCATGTCTTTGAGAAAACCAGAGTGGCCAACAGAAGCATGCACAACAGCTGAGATCAGGACTGAACATGGGCGATTAGATCAGTGAGTCAGCAGATCCAACTGGTGCATCACTGTCACCAGGTTACTTAATTATGGCTGTGCTTGCCCATTCTGTGAACATTGAGCCCATCCAACTTGCTGTTGCATAACAGCATTTATCCAGACATGCAAGGGTAAAAATATTGCTTGTTGATTACCCTGGCATGAAAACTTGATGTGCAATATGCTAATACTGGGCTACCTTTGATCCCTATCTAAAAATTAATTTGGACCTTCATTACCTTTCCTCATCTTTTACATTCCACTCTGTGTTGCTTGAAAATTATGTCTGCAACGAAATCTGATGGAAGGATAAAGCATCTGGAAGGTATAAATAGATACACTGCAGAATACCTACAACAGGAACACAAGTGAGCATCATTTCTTTGAGGAGATGTTGAGGAAAAAATTATGAAATATTATCAGGTGAATGTTTGGTGTTTAGATTCAATTTATTTAATTTGTAATTATATGAAGATATTCATCCATAACTTGGCAAAAGAATACTAAAATATATACTCTGGAGCATTATTTGATTTTTGCATGAATCATTTTTGTCTTATTTTTCTCATTGTTAAACTCCTTGGGACAATAAACAATGGAAGAAGTTAATTCTGAAAAACAAACCTACTGCTTCTCAAATTTGAAAAAAGCTGTTTGGTTAAGTGGGATATTTTCAGAATTATAACCAGCATCGCTGCACAGGATGTAGCTACTTACGTGCTTTCTTAAGACATTGAGCAGATCAAGTAACCTAGTGCATCTAATGCAGTGTTTTTAATGACTATCACTCTGCGTTCATACAGTCTGAGATTTGTCATTGAAAGCAGTCTTCCCCCTTCCTTCTCCAGTCCTAAAGCAGGGTCTCAGTCTGAAATGTCGACTGTTTATTCATTTACATTGACGCTGCCTGATCTGCTGAGTTCCACCAGCATTTTGTGTGTGTTGCTCTGGAAATACAGTATCTATAGAATCTCTTATGTTTATATTTAGTAGAGTGTGGTTTCATTGCAGTCACCCTAATTCTTTCAAAGCAATGAAACAGATTGCAATTGACTGGACATTGGCATCTGAGACCTCATCTCAGAATCGGAATCAGAATTGGACTTATTATCACCGGCATGTGTCGTAAAATTTATTAACTTAGCAGCAGCAGTTCGATGCAATACATGATAATATAGAATAAAAAAATAGTCACTCCTCTGAGCGACATTCAGCATGATGTTGAGAAGCTGATATAACTGCACCATCTCATTGAAAAGTGAAAAAGCAATGTAATGAACAATTAGACTACTAATGTACGCTCTCAAGTTGTTGATCAGAATTGTTCTTATTTTAATTAAATGAAGAAATAATTTTATTTGTAGCTCTTTTTCAGGGATTTGGCAGTTAATGTTATTTTTTTACTTATTTCTCTTTGCACGATTTGTTCTTTTTTCATACATTGTGTATTCGATGGTCTTGTTTGTGAGGTGTTTTTCTTTAAATGGGTTCTATTGTGTTCCATTGTTTTGTGGCTGCCTGCAGGAAGACAAAGTGCAATGTTGTATACTGTGTACATACTTTGATAATAAATGTACGTTGAACTTCGAATTTTTAAAAAAATTTAAAAAAAAGAAAATTGGACATACAGTAAGCATTATTAATATGCTATTTATTGAAGAAATTTCTTAGTGTAACCTTGCAGGGGAGAGTAGAAATCTTGTGTGTGTGGATACTAGTTAAACAAGGTGCCAGTTATCCAAATATTAAAGTTATGCCAGCTCCCAGGAAATTTTGGCTTTTAGTTTGCAAGTTAGTAGCAACCAGTAGATGACATCTACATCAGAGAATAATTGTCATGTTATCCTCTTCTTGCCATTTCACTCTTGGCCATTGATCTTCAAACAGCAACATTATTTTCACAAGGTAATTTCAATTTTACTTACTTCTGAACAGTGCACCTTGCAGACAAGAGGCATACAATTTGCCCTGGACAGCACCCACAGAACAGGAAACAGTGCTTTTGAGGGGACATGCAAAATATGTCAAGTACATAGATATTTAATTGCATTTGTTACCTCATAGGGGATTTATTAATAAGACTTAATTGCACTGTATTATATTTTGGTGTTATTTTATTATACTGGGACTTATTTCCAAAGAGACAGAATGGTGTCAATATAATATGCAGTTCATGAGATAATGAAAACTGTATTTGTATACAAGTAATCATTTGGTACCTTCTTTGCCAGTGTAACAGAGACCTAAACTTCAGTTAATGGCCCCAGGCTTTTTCTGGTTGAGTTTATGAATCATGATAGATCCATGCACAGATCCTGATGCAAGAAAACTAATGATGGCTGGCATGAAATCAGGCAGAATTTTAAATGTCTTAGCAGTTTCCTAGTCTGAAAACAAAATTAACAGAGCAAGTAGAATGCATTCCTGTCCCATCAGCTTGAATCTAATTTAGGGACATTCTATATTGCTTTAGAAGGTGTGTCTTTATTTACCAGGAGTCTCTTTGTTAATTTACTTCAGCACCCCAGGTATGGTAAGCACTTTGGTGTGGGGTGCTTGCGGGGGGGAGGGGAGGTGGTCAATGCTGAAGAAAACAGATATCAGGCAGTAAAACTCAAATTAAATTTATTATCAAAGTACATATGCCTTCATACACAACCCTAAGATTTGTTATTTTTTAGGCATACACCATTAATCCAAGAAACACAATAGAATCAGTGAACTACCGCACAGAAAAAGACAAACAGCTAATGTGCAAAAGGCAACACTGGGCAAATACAGAAGGAAAAAAAAGCAATAAATATCAAGAACGCATGATGAAGTATCTTTGAAAGTGAGTCCATATCTCCTCTGGTCCAAGAGCCTGAAGGTTGAGTGGGTCCTGAGACTCCTGTACATCCTTCCTGATGGCAGCAGCAAGAAGAGAGCCTGAGTGGTGGGAGTTCTTGATGATGGATGCTGCTTTCCTATCACAGTGCTCCATGCAGGTCTGCTCAATAGTGAGGAGGTCTTCACCGGTGAGAACTGGGCCATATTAGTATGATCTGAGTGAGAGTAGACACATTATATTGAAAAAAATGAGTTGCAGGTATTAGAAATGATGTATATAAAGGCCAGAACCTGACTGATGTGTGAGGAAATGTAAGGGAACAGATCTGTAGTTAAAAATAGGGAGAAAGTGTTGGAAAGAAGAACTTGACATATTTACTACAAGGGCAAGAAAACGCAAAGACAGTACACATAAAAAAATGAATAAAATAAATTTACATTATTGGTACCTCACATTTTCAGTGGCATGCCCTTTGCTTCATTCATCCTCCTCTCCCACCACTCTTAAACAACTTCAAAGGAACACATTTTCTCTCTTTCCCAAGTTCTGATTGAGGGTCTCTGACCTGAAACTTTAACTCTGTTGCTCTTTCCCATTTATGTTCTAACCTGCTGACTATTTCCAACATTTTCCATTTTCCTTCCAGTTATTTAGTACCTTTCATAGCTGCAGGGTGCCCCAAACACTTTCTGATCAAAGAGCGTGAAGAATCAAGAGGGAGAAATGAAAGGGGGAATCAAGGAAGAACAGAGTCCAGAAACTAGCAAGCAAAGTGAAGAGAGGTGTGCAGCAGTGAGACGATGAAAAGGTGGCAACCAGGAAGAAAGAAATCATAAAGAGTGGCATTTGAGGGGGAAGAATGGTATGCATCAAGGGAGATGAAAGGAAGAAATAAGCCCAAGGAAACTAAGCTGAGAAAATACACCTGGTAGAGGATGAAAGGAGTTCAAGAGAAATAGCACCAAAGAATAGAAGAAAATCATGAAGGTAAATGCATGTGCTGACAAAAAAAAAAGATACAGAAAGAGGACTGTAATGTTTTCTTTAGATGAGGGTTTGAGCAAAACTAAAATCTGGTCCCCAAAAGCCTGCAGGTCTTTTGCCAGCTGGAATTATCAAAGTAAATTTGGTGGATTTTAATTAAGTCATGGCAACAAAAGATATGAGGAAAAAGTGAGTGAAATAAACATGAATACAGAGATGTTCAGTCATCATCTAACTTACTAATAGTGCTGGCTTAAGTAGATGGTCATGCTGGAATGGGGGACAGTTTGCAAGCAAAGACTGATGGAGCACCACTCCCCCCAAGTTAACTTTTGTTGTTGCCCATGGTTGAATTTGCAAAAGAATAAACAAAGGCAGAGGGAAGCATCAAGGGTCATTTCCAGAACTTTATGAATGGAAAAGTCAAGAGGATTTGTTAATTCAGTTTAAAATCTTGTTTAAAGCAAGTTATGTTTAGGTCTTCATGTTACAAAAAACAACTGAGCATTTATTTGTGGCCATGAGGAATGATTGAATAGGCTGGAATTTTATATTAGAACAAAGGAAAATGAAGAATATTAACTTAAGGTTAACTGAAACATAAAAACTTATGAGTTGCCTTGATAACACAAGTAGGAAGAACATATAGTAAAACTTCAATAATGCATTAATTCACCGTTTAGAAATTCTGTGGTTCAACATCTGGCTTATCAGGTGATACTTGCTTCACTCCCGATCCACTCACTGGGGCCCTTGCTCTCAGTTACCTGGGACATACCAGGGTCCCAATTCCCAATTCCCAACCTCCTTTGTACTCACCTGGGCTCCTTTGCACTCTCCAGGTGCACTTACCTGGGTTCAGTTTTCACACTCATTGGCGGATGCAATGAACTATACCCCAGTGCCTTCTGACCACCCTGGCATAGTTGCTTCATCCTGTCTGTTTGCAGAAATTTAAATTTGCTGGCCTTTTGCCTTGACATCGCAAAGCAAGTTTTGGACATGCATCCATATCAGAATATCATGCATGTTATATTTTGGTGACTTGTAAAGATTATGGCCTTGTTTACCACATCCCATTTCAACCTCATCACCTTGCTGATACATTGCTATTCATCTGCTTGTATGAAATACAATACTTAACATCTGTAAGATATTCACTCAGTGGCCACTTCATTAGGTACTCCTGCACCTAATAAAGTAGCTACTGACTGTATGTTAACGGTCTTCTGCTGCTGTAGCCCATAAACGTCAAGGTTCAACATGTTGTGCATTGTGATGTTTTTCTGCACACCGCTGTAGTAACGCATTATCTGAGTTACTGACTTCTTCCTGTCAGCTTG
Source organism: Mobula hypostoma (assembly GCF_963921235.1). Lineage (NCBI taxonomy): Eukaryota > Metazoa > Chordata > Chondrichthyes > Myliobatiformes > Myliobatidae > Mobula > Mobula hypostoma. The sequence goes on along the minus strand of NC_086098.1, from coordinate 206,077,837 downwards.
AACCAATCTGGCCATTCTCCTTTGACCTCTCATCATTAACAAGACACTTTAAACCACAAAACTGCCACTAACCTCACCAGATTTTTTTTTGTTTCTCACACCATTCTCTGTAAATCCTAGCAACTATTATGCGTACAAATTTCAGAAGATCGGCAGTTTCTGTGACACTCAAACTACCCCATCAGGCACCAGCAATCATTCTACTGTCAAAGTCACATGGATCATACGTCTTCCCAATTCTGATGCCTGGTCTGAACAGCTGAACTTCTTGACCATGTCTGCATGCTTTTATGCATTGTGTTGCTGCCACATGATTAGCTGATTAGATATTTGCATTGATGAGCATGTTTGCAGTGGCCACTGAGTGTATACTATATCTGATTTTAATTACTTGTGTAAATACTGAACACATCGTCAAGATATTCCTGTATTGAATTCTATGAAGGTTTCTATCCCATAATGATAGAGGTTATGCTGTGAAAACTACTGATAAACATCAAGTTTATATTCAATCAACATGAGATAAAATCTCAAAAGTATTCACCACTGTAGCCAATCTATTTGCTCTGGATCTTGCTGAATTAGTCCAAAGTAAGTGAACGGGAAGAATAGGCATGAGCAAGGTAACAAACACAATGCAATGGGCAGGTTGGACTGTGTGCATTTTAATGCCAACAGCATTATAGGCAAGGTTGACGAACTTAGAGCATAGATCAGTACATGGACTTATGATGTTGAGACCATAACAGAAACATGATGGAAAGAGATATGCACATGGATGCTTAATGTTCCGTAGTTTCAATGATTTAGCAAACATCCAGGAGGTAAAAGCGCAGGGGATGCTGGAGACATACTACTAATTAAAGATACTCAATGAGGACATAATGAGGGGCTCATCCACTGGATCTACATGGGTAAAACTCTAAAATAAGGAAGATGCAATCACTCTGAGATTATACTACCGGCTCACAACAGCCACTGGGACACTGAGGCACAGATATGCAAGCAGATTAGGGAGAGAGGTAGGAAAACAAGGTTGCTGTAGTTGTTATAAACTAAGACCTCCTTAGTGCAAGGGGCTTAGCTGGGGAGCTAGTTAGGTGCATCCAGGAGGGATTCTAAAATCAATATGTCGAAAGGGAAGATACTGGACTTGGTGTTAAACAATGGCCCTGGCCAGGTGACTGACCTTTCAGTGAGAGAACAGTTAGGGAACAACAATCATAGCTTAAATTTTAAGATATCTATAGATAATAAGTATGGACCGAGCAGGAGAGTATTTAATTGAGTAGGGGCAAAGTACAATAATATTAGGCAGCAACTAGGGAGAGTTAAATGGAAACAGCTGTTTTTGAGAAAATCCACATCTGACATATGGAGGATGTTTAAAAACCAGCTGCATAGAGTACAGGTTGGGTATTTTCAAGTAAGAGAAGAAGGATGGGAATGGCAAGGTCATGGGACTTTGGATGTTGAGAGAGGTAGTGATTTTAGTTCAGAAGGAAAAGGAAACATATGTAAAGTTTAGGAAGCTAAAATCAAACAGAACCCTTAAAGATTATAAAGAAGCCAAAAGAAACTCAAGGTAATTAGAAAAGTTAGTAGCGGCCTTGACGAGTCCTTGGAAATTAGGATTAAAGAGAATCCCAAGGCAAGGAAGATTAAAGAGAAACCCAAGACATTCTATACATAGATCAAGAGCAAAAGAAAAACAAGGTAGAGTGTAAGACTACTTTAGGATGGCGGGGGGGGGGGTGTGCATGGCTGGAGGCAGAGGATATGAATGAGGTCCTAAATGGTAAATCAGAATTTACCAAGGAGAAGGACATGAAGGATAAGGAGATCAGTATGGAGCTTGCTAAAATTTTAGGGCATTTCAAAATAAAAAAGGAGGTAGTGTTGGGTTCCTTAAAGAACACTAAGGAGGATAAGTACCCAGGATCTGATGGGATATACCCAGGTTATGGAGAGAGGCAAGAGGATATTTCCGGTGTCTTGACCAATAACTTTGTATCCTCTCTAGCACAGGCAAAATCCTGGAGGACTGGCAAGTAGCTGATGTTTTCCCATTATTCAAGAGAAGTGGAGATAATACTGGGATCTATAGATTGGTGAGTGTCACATCAGTGGCGGGGAAGTTACTGGAGAAGATTTATGTTGAGTTGGACAACCATGGAATTGTGTGGGGCAAGTTGAGTATTACTAATTTGATTGAGTTTTTTGAGGAGGTGAAGAAGATGACTAATAAAGATAGAGCTGTGGATGTTGTCTAAATAGATTTTAGTAAGGTGTTTGACAAGGTTCATCATGGGAGGAGCGTTTAGAAGATCAAGATGCATGGGATCCATGCTAAATTGGCAATTTGGATTCAGAACAGGGTTACCTATAGAAGACTAAGTATAATGGTCAATGTGACTTATTCAGGGTGGAGGTCTGTGATTAGTAGTGTTTCATTGGGATCTATGCTGGGATCACAGCTTCTTGTAATACAATACAAGTCCACAATCACTTATCTGAAATCCTTGGGGCCAGTTGCATTTCGGAATTCAGAATTTTTCAGATTTCAGCCCCCCCCCGCCCCCCGATACTAATAAACATATATGCTCAAGTCCCTTATTTACCCTGTCATAGTACAGTGGACTTTAGGACCCAGCGGCGCACCAAACCTACGCACATCCTCCTGTATACATTAAATCATCTCTAGATTACTTATAATACCTAATACAATGTAAATGCTATGTAAGTAGTTGTTATACTGTATTGTTTAGGGAATAATGACAAGAAAAAATTTATTTCCAACAAAAACATTCAAAAAAACATAAAAATATACAGCTTCAAACAAACCGAATCAAACACATGGTAAATGACTTATTGGAATAAATGTAGAATGTCACTGTCACTATAAAACTTCAGTAACTTGTCTTTCTGTTTATTTAAATCATATACAGCGGTAGTTCCAACACTATTTTCTGAAGTAAGATGCTGCACAGACACACCACGAACAAGCTTCTGCAACAACTCCACTTTCTGCATTATTGATAATAATAGATGCTTCCTTCTCTTTTTCTCATTGTTACCTATCGGGGTATCTGCAGCTCTTTTTGACATTTTCGCAGTGAAATTAAACACAAAGTCAACAGTGAACACAAAATATCAGCGAACAGCAAATGCACGTGTAACCAATACGAGCGCTGAGCCACAACTGACGTCTGGCGGCCTTTGCTAGTGCTGCCACGTCACACCTGCGTGATGTCAGCTGTTGGTGAAAAAGACTTCGGTTTTCAGAACTTTTTGGATTTCAGAATTTCGGATAAAGGAATGTGCACCTGTACTATGCAAAAGTCTTTGGCAATTCTTTAAAAAAACTCTGTAAAGCATAGATGCTTTCAAAAATAATGAAATGAAACATTAAATATCAAAAATTATGATGAAGAGCAGTAAACAGTAAAATACTATATCAAATCAATACTTGATGTGACCACCCTTTGCCTTTAAAACTCCATCAATTCTCCTACGTACTCTGTCATGCAGTTTCATTAAACAAAAAATCAGCTGGTAGGTTGTTCTAACCATGATATGCAGACAATGCTGTCTCACTTGCTCCTGTCTGTCTAGGTAATTACATACCGCCTCAGTGATGTTGAGATTAGGACTCTGTAGAGACAATACCATCTGCTGCAGAACTCCTTGTTCTTCTTTTCACTGAAGATAGCCCTTATAATCGTATGTTTGGACTCATTGTCTTACTGCAGAATGAAGTTGGGACTAATCAGACACCTCCCTGATGGTATTGTGTGATGGATGATAATCTGCTTGCACTTAGCATTGAGAATTCCATTAATTCTGACCAAATAATCAACTCCGTTTGCAGCAATGCAGGAAACCTCCACCATGCTCACTGTTGGCTGCAGACCATGCTCACTGTTGGCTGCAGACATTCATCCATGTAGCACTCTCCAGCTCTTTTTATATTTCTTGTTTGAGCCAAAAATTTCAAATTTTGATTCGTCAGTCCAGATCACCTGCTGCCATTGTTTAGTATTTTTGTGTAGGTGAGTGTCCTGACTTTTTTTTTCTTCTTCAGAGGAATGGTTTTTTGGCAGTAACTCTTCAATGAAGACCACTTCTGACAAGACTTCGCCAGACTGTAGAGGGGTGTTCTTGGACTCCAGTGGTTTTTGCTAGTTCAGAGCTGATCACAGCGTGAACTTCCTCCAATTTGGAAGGGACATCTGTGTGATATATCCCTCAGCTGCTGCACTCAGTTTCCATGGCTAACCATTATGTTTCTGGTCCTCATCATTGCCCATTTCTTTGTGCTTCTTCAGGAAAGCTTGGACAGCACATCTTAAAACTCCTCTCTCCTGCAAATTTTCTGCTTGATAACACAGGATGACACGTTGTGTCTTGTTGCTATGCTCAGTCTTGCCATGGTGTAGGAACTGATAATTTGTAGACTAAACATCACATTTATCACACTCTTACCTTTTAGGAATGTTCGGAAATCTAAAATTGGCTCTTTTCTACTGATATACTAATGCATAAGACAAAACATAAATATTTAAAACAAAATTTATCTAAAAAATCTAAGGGGTCTAAGACTTTCCCACAGTATTGTATATATAAATGGCCAGATTGAAAATTGGATTCTTCCAGCATTTCTGTATGTTAGATGAAAACGTAGATGGGTGGGTCAGTAAGTTTGTAGACAGTACAAAGATCTGGAATATAAATAGAGTAGAGGACTGGCAAAGGATACAGTGGCATAGGTATAGGCAAGGGAGTGGTCGATGGAGTTTTACCTGGCCAAAGGTGAAGCGTTGTACCTTTGGGAGATCAAATGAAAAGAGAGTACTGTTAACAGCAGAGAGATCTTGGGGTCCAAATCCATAGCTCCACAGATTGATAGGATGGTAAGGAAGCCATATGGCATGCTTGTCTTTATTAATCAAGGAAATGAGTTCAAGACACAGGAAACTATGTTGCAGCTTTGTAGAACTCTAGTTAGGAAATATTTGTAGTATTGCATTCATTTCTACTTACCCCATTATATGAAGGATGGCAAGGCTTTGGATACAGTACAGAAGAGGTTTATCAGGATGCTGCCTGGATTAGAGAGTATGTGCTACAAGGAAAGGCTGAACAAACCTGTTTTTTCACTCTGGTGGAGGCTAAGGGGAGATCCGATAGAGGTTTATAAGATTATGAGAGGTATAGCTAGAGTAGACATAAAATAATTTTCCAGAGTTGAAATGTCTAATACAAGGGGAAACACATTTAAGGTAAGGGACGGTAAGTTCAGAAGAGAATGGTGGTTGCCTGGATAGCACTGCCTAGGGTAGAAGTGGAGGCAAATATGAAAATGTTATTTAAGAGGCATTTAGATAGGCCCAAGAATGTTCAGGAAATGGAAGGATATGGTCATTGTATAGACAGAAGATGTTAGCGTGGCTGGGCATTTAATTACCAAGTTAATTGGTTCAGCACAACACTATAGACTGAAGAGCCTGTTCCTTCCTGTGCTATGATCTATTTTCTAATTGCAAATGCCCTATTCTCCTCTATCTTCCTCTGTTTGAATTTGGTCTTTGGTTAAATCATACTCTGTGCCTTCATTTTCCATGCATCAGCAATCAGCATTTCTCATGGCAATTTTACATACACCTACATCATTGAATGAGTATTCTTCCTCCTTCCATTTTATGAAAACTTTTCATAATATAAGTAACACTTTCCTAGCCCCACTTCAGTGGATATAGTGGCATTGGAAATGCCTTGACATTACAATATTCCCTGTCATTGACATCATCCATTGAAGTCACTGCATGTCTTCCAGACTTCTAGTGTGCTGCCCATTGCTGCATACTGTCTCCTAAGTATGGTCATGCTTTGAACAAATTTAACATTGCTTCAGCACATTGTCAATGTTCTTGCTGCTGACGTTATCTCATGTTTACCTGGAGCTACACATATGACACTGAAATCCAAGGTCTGATTCACTGAGCTGCGAGCAGTTGGCAGGGAAGCCCATAATTTTGATGCTTGTGGAAGCATTTCAGTGGCATTTTTCATCTGCAGCCCGGAGCCATTTTGGGTGCTCACACTAGGATTCTTACATACTGATTTTGACAGAAACTTCCAGCGGGTCTTGATCTGAGCCAGTTCTGTGAGTTCTTTGGAAATGGAATTGTAACAGACTAATCAGTAACTGTCCTTCAGTGTTGAACTGTTGAAAAGTGGCTTTTCTATCTTCTGTCTTACTTTTGGGAAACAGAACTCATTCTGATGATACATTTGGTAAACTTTCATCATGCTGTTGGGCTCACAAAGACTTTTAATTTGATTTGCTCTTTCCGGCCAGGAAATGCACATTTTCAGTGGAGGGAGCTCACTAAAGTTAGTCATAGTCATACTTCATTGATCCCGAGGGAGATTGGGTTTCATCACGGTTGCACCAACCAAGAATAGAGTATAAATATAGCAATATAAAACCATAAATAATTAAATAATAATATGTAAATTATGCCAGATGGAAATAAGTCCAGGACCAGCCTATTGGCTCAGGGTGTCTGACCCTCCAAGGGAGGAGTTGTAAAGTTTGATGGCCACAGGCAGGAATGACTTCCTATGACACTCTGTGCTGCATCTCTGTGGAATGAGTCTCTGGCTGAATGTACTCCTGTGCCCACCCAGTACATTATGTAGTGGATGGGAGACATTGTCCAAGATGGCATGCAACTTGGACAGCATCCTCTTTTCAGACACCACCGTCAGAGAGTCCAGTTCCATCCCCACAACATCACTGGCCTTACGAATGAGTTTGTTGATTACTTTAAGGCCCTCCGTTAGTCAGGGTTGACTATTAATATTACGTCCCAGCTGTCTACATGATATGCAAGCCAAGGCAGTATGATATGGAGAGCAAGCTGATGCCCATGTAACATATTCCCACTCTCCATGCAGCTGATGAATCGAAAGGAATGGCAGAGACCGATACAGTTTGGTTTCAGCAGTATCACTGGGGTTGCCAGCCAGCATTGAATTCAATGTAGGACTGCCTTAGAGAATCCAGTTCTGGATTTTTCCTCGGGATTTACTCTCGAAGCCTTACCCATGAGTAAGCCGCAAGGCAGCTGAGGTTTGAAATCAGAGTATTCCTTCCCCTAGATGAGCTGCCAACCATGGTACATGAGCCCCAACTGTCCAAAGCAACTGGTTTTAAAATGCCAGTAACCTGTCTTTGCCCCTTCTTCTGTTATTAGAAACAGTTCTTCCAGGCTTAGTAGCTAAATCATACATGAAGGCAAGGAGCTGGACTTGGTTGTCAGAGGCTATTGGAGATGCACACCAATGGGAACGTTTAATAGGTAATGGGAGCTTTTCCCCACTGTCAATCCCTCATCCCTCTTATACATCCTTAAGGAACCACTAAAATTACCAAAGACATTGACTATGCCATCATTAGAGAACTTTAGAGAAGAGATTTTATTGAGCAACATCCACAAAATGCTGGAGGAACTCAGCAGGCCAGGCAGCACCTATGGAAAAAAGTACAGTCAACGTTTCAGGCCGAGAGATTCCTGCCGAATCCTGCCGAGTCCTACCGAGGGGTTTCAACCCGAAACGTCCACCGTGCCGAGGGGTTTCGACCCGAAACCAACGTCCACCGTGCCGAGGGGTTTCGACCCGAAACCAACGTCCACCGTGCCGAGGGGTTTCGACCCGAAACGTCCACCGTGCCGAGGGGTTTCGACCTGAAACCAACGTCCACCGTGCCGAGGGGTTTCGACCCGAAACGTCCACCGTGCCGAGGGGTTTCGACCCGAAACCAACGTCCACCGTGCCGAGGGGTTTCGACCCGAAACCAACGTCCACCGTGCCGAGGGGTTTCGACCCGAAACCAACGTCCACCGTGCCGAGGAGTTTCGACCCGAAACGTCCACCGTACCGAGGGGTTTCGACCCAAAACCAACGTCCACCGTACCGAGGGGTTTCAACCCGAAACGTCCACTGTACTTTTTTCCATAGGTGCTGCCTGACCTGCTGAGTTCCTCCAGCATTTTGTGTGTTGCTTGGATTTCCAGCAACTGCAGATTTTCTCTTGTTTGATATTTTTATTGAATTGGTTTTCTGTTAGGATAGATGTGGTGTTAGTTAGGGAACTTGGTTTTGGAGTTCCCATAGACCTGGAAAGCTTTTCTTCTTTTGTAGATGTAGATGTTTGTTTTTCCAAGATAATCATTTTTGGGTTGGTGCTAATAATATTTCAGGTTATCACCATTCCCTGTTTGCCTTAACTCCTGGGAAAGGAAGATTAAACTGAGGGATATTTTGGAACAAAATCCCTTGGGATTAATGGTGGCACCATAAAGATACTTCAGAAAATCTGGCAACAATAACTTTAAGGTTGCTTGTCTATGAAGTTTAAGGTTCCTGTCTTCTGGAAAAATTGTGTTGATGAAATGTCTTGCCAGTGAGTTTTATCATTGTGCCAGCAGCAAATGTCCATCACCTGGTCCGAGATCCTTGTGGTAGGTCATTGAGAACAAGGTTGATAAGCAAAGGCTTAAGTGTGCATACCTGCTTCACTTCACTTGGGATTTCATGAGTCAAAAATTTGGAGTTTATTTGTGCGCTATCACCTATCACCAAAATAATATAAGCCTTTTGTTAGGACTTTCCCTACCCTAACCATTCATTGTCATTCACAACCTTACAAAGTCTTTCCCTCTTTCTGTGCCTTTCCATTTGCCCCAAAATCCTTTTCTTTATGCTGATCCATATTCTGTCACATCACCCACAGGGAAACCGAGCACATATTGTCTATTCTATTCCTGATGGTTGATGGTGATGCTTTGCTTGATTATCAAAATTGTTTCAGATTACTGAATTTGCATTTTCACCATGCCCCCCCTTTAGTTTGACTACATGAAAACATAGAGAGAGCAGAATCGTGTGATTTAGCCTCTTGTGCCTGCTCTGCCCTTCATTAAGATGATCTTCAAATCAAGTTAGCCTATCTGTCAGTCTCCATACACTCTGATTAACTTAAAGGCGAATCCTTAGAAATGTATCCCTAGTTAGCACAATAAATGCATTATATAGCAGCCACTGGGTCTTTTATGTTAGCTTCATTGAAATTAAGAGTACCAAGCTTTGGATCTGAAACATGTAATATGGTCAGATCAGCATTGAATGAAATCACTGATATTTAGACACTTAAATGGCAGCGTTTCTAAGATTCCCATTCACAGGTAAGAATATGGATGTCACAGACTTAGTGTATAGCATAAATACTGTATCACTGTGTGAAACTTTTAAAGTTTGGAATTGTCTGTTATGTCATGTGCCAGTTACAAAGACAGTGGGGAGAGTTAGTCACGTAATTTTCAATTTAGTTCGATTCATTTTAACTAACTTTGTAATGTTGGCAGTAGTGTGTAAGTGTGAAAACATACATACTCTTTAAAAGTTAAACCCTTCTAATTATTTAAATTACAAGAGTTTTAGGCATGAACTAAGGAAAGTTAAATGGGCATACATTAGCTGTTTTGGGCAAATCTGTAACTGACGTATGGAGATGTTTAAAGTACAGGATAGGTATGTTCCAGTAGGAAAGACTATTCAATATCTGCTTTAAAATAAATTCTCTTTCAACGTTTTACAAACACATTGTTGGATATTGAGCTTTTCCAGCTGCCAAAACCTTCAGTGGTGTTTCAGTGTGTGTGCTCAATGCACCAGCGGAAGCTCTGCTGTCACTCAGGTCCTGATGCTGAAGTTTAGAAAGCTCCAGGCAAGTGCAGTTGGCTGTCTGTAACTAAAGTCCAGGAGAGATGATTATGGGTGGGGGCAATGGTCAGGAGGATCTGTAAATTATTTAATGGTTCAAATAATATTTACATGAGGCTGCCGACAGCAATAGCGGGCAATCAATCACTTGCTGAGCCTGAATATTTGACTGCCCCAAAATATTTTGGATTTCAGCCGAATGACCCAGCAGGAAGGGCACACTGGAAAAGGTTCACCCTCAGTTCTCCCCTGACAGATTTTATAGCTGGCAATACCCAGCTTTGCTAACTCAAATTTGTTGTTATATTTGAATGTTTACCGGTTTTTTCTTACATTCAGATTTAATATGTTTTTTAAATAAAGATATTAAAAAAAACAAATTGATTACCTTTATATATTTTTTTAAATTGACAACACAAAAACACAATTACTAAACAAAACAAAGCTCATTTTTAAAGTAAAAATACTTGCTACTTACTTTCTACTTCCCTTCCACAATAATAGAATCACTGATTCCCATTGAAATCAATAGGCTCTTCTGAGAATTGAGTTCCATGAACTCAGGGGGGAGTCTGATGGTTGCAAGTATCAAAGTTCCTCCACCAACAAATGACAGAAGAAGTCAGAAATGTTGCGTACAATAACACATCTACAGATACCCTGAAGTTTTGGGCATCTGTAGGTGCTTGTGTTTCATTCAGAAGAGCAATAAAGCATTAATAAATTTCCAAGCCATTATTCACTCCTTCTCCCTTACCAAAAAAATCATAGTGAGTTTATGAATCTGATTTACAAATGCAGTGGTATGCAAAAGTTTGGGCACCCCTGGTCAAAATTTCTGTTACTGTGAATAGCTAAGCAAGTAAAAGGTGAACTGATTTCCAAAAAGGCATAAAGTTAAAAATGACACATTTCTTTAATATTTTAAGCAAGAAAACTTTTTTATTTCCATCTTTTACAGTTTCAAAATAACAAAAAAAGGAAAAGGGCCTGAAGCAAAAGTTTGGGCACCCTGCATGGCAGTACTTAGCAACACACCCTTTGGCAAGTATCACAGCTTGTAAACACTTTTAGTAGCCAGCTAAGAGTCTTTTAATGCTTGTTTGGGAGATTTTCGCCCATTCTTCCTTGAAAAGGCTTCTAGTTCTGTGAGATTCTCGGGCTGTCTTGCATGCACTGCTCCTTTGAGGTCTATCCACAGATTCTCGATGATGTTTAGGTCGGGGGGCTGTGAGGGCCATGGCAAAACCTTTAGCTTACGCCTCTTGAGGTAGTCCATTGTGGATTTTGAGGTGTGTTTAGGATCATTATCCTGTTGTAGAAGCCATCCTCTTTTCATCTTTGGCTTTTTTACAGACGGTGTGTTGTTTGCTTCCAGAATTTTCTGGTATTTACTTGACTTCATTCTTCCCTCTACCAGTAAATATTCCCTGTGCCACTGGCTGCAACACAAGCCCAAAGCATGATCGATCCACTCCCCACCGTGCTTAACAGTTGGAGAGGTGTTCTTTTCATGAAATTCTGCACCCTTTTTTCTCCAAACATTCCTTTGCTCATTGCGGCCACAAAGTTCTATTTTAACTTCATCAGTCCACAGGACATGTTTCCAAAATGCACCAGGCTTGTTTAGATGTTCCCTTGAACCTTTTGAATAGAACTTTTTTGCCGCAATGATCAGGTATGCTTAGAGGAAAAAGAGTGCAGAATTTCATGAAAAGAACACCTCTCCAACTGCTAAACACGGGGGTGGATCGATCACGCTTTGGGCTTGTGTTGCAGCCAGTGGCACGGGGAACATTTACTGGTAGAGGGAAGATTTAATTCAATTAAATACCAGAAAATTCTGGAAGCAAACATCACACTGTCTGTAAAAAAGCCGAAGATGAAAAGAGGATGGTTTCTACAACAGGATAATGAACCGAAACACACCTCAAAATCCACAGTGGACTACCTCAAGCGGCACAAGCTGAAGGCTTCACCATGGCCCTCACAGTCCCCCGACCTAAATATCATTGAAAATCTGTGGATAGACCTCAAAAGAGCAGTGCATGCAAGACAGCCCAAGAATCTCATAGAACTAGAAGCCTTTTGCAAGGAAGAATGGGTGAAAATCCCCCGAACAAGAATTGAAAGACTTTTAGCTGGCTACAAAAAATATTTACAAGCTGTGATACTTGCCAAAGGGCGTGTTACTAAGTACTGCCATGCAGGGTGCCCAAACTTTTGCTTCAGGCCCTTTTCCTTTTTTGTTATTTTGAAAGTGTAAAGAATGGAAATAAAAACGTTTTCTTGCTTAAAATATTAAAGAAATGTGTCATTTTTAACTTTATGCCTTTTGAAAATCAGTTCATCTTTTACTCGCTTAGCTATTCACTGTAACAGAAATTTTGACCAGGGGTACCCAAACTTTTGCATGCCACTGTATATCAATAAAGAATTCTGAAACTTTGTTCAGCTCAGCTATATATATGTACCAATAGGTTTACGGCTGTTTAAACTGTCAGTTATTCTACTAAGCAAGTATAATTTACCATGTTTAAGTTACTATTTTTTAAAAATACTTTCACTGAATTTCACATCACCTTCTTCATATTTGCTTGACTGCTAAAACTATCATCACCTTAACATTGAATTTGAATAGCAGAATCTGAACAAGTAGCTGAGAAAGATTATTCTAGGGATTATGCTTCCATATAATTCTAATTTACAAATGCAAAATAATTAAGCGGTTATACCTGCTGTACCTCAGGTGAAATTATTATTCTACAGTGTTAGTAATATTGTCATTCAATATAGTTAAGTTCTATATGTAGATGTCTTTAGCATTATTTCTATTTTACCATGTACTACACATCACAAAAGAACTGGTTACATTTCTAAGAAGTAAGTGATAATTGTTCAGTCTTATGATTTGTATAGAATTCAAAATAAACTGGAACAACATGAAGTATAAACTCTGAATAAATGTTTTGTGTTGTAGTTCATCCTTATTTCTTCAGAACACTTTGTGAAAGTTGAACAATGCATAAATCTGTTCCAGCATGTGTTCTGTGCAAATGGAATCAGGAGATTGACTTGAATATTAAAGACCCTTTATGACTTTCGTTCCTGGATACATATCTGACAAAGCCGGCTAAATTGTTGCTAAATGTAGCCGTGATGTACCTGTGGTAAAGGATTCAGGGAGCCATATATCTGCTTCAACCAGAAACTTCCGAACCAGTGCTGTTATTTTAAGAGTACCAATACAGTCATATTGGTGATTGTTTAATGATTCTGTATTTTATTTAGTTTTACTATTAGCCTGAGTTGGACAAAATATAACAACACAAAGGTTTTAGAAAAAGAAGCAGGAGTGGACTACACTGACTCTAAAGTATCCTCCGTCATTTATTATGATCTTGATGGCTCCCATCCTTGTTTCCTGACTATTTCCAGAATTCAACTATTCCCTTGGCATCAAAAGACACATTAAACCCACATTGAAAATTCAGAACAATCCACTATTCAAATCTTCAGCAAATAAAGAATTCCTAAGATTTGAAACATTCTGAGTGAGGAAATTTCTCATTACCTTGGTTCTGAGAGGCTAACCCTCTGGCTAAGATTATTTCCTTGTTCTTGACTCTTTAAAATACATATAACCATATAACCATATAACCATATAACAATTACAGCACGAAACAGGCCATCTCAGCCTTTCTAGTTCAGGCCGAACTCTTACCCTCACCTAGTCCCACTGATCCGCACTCAGCCCATAACCCTCCATTTCTTTCCTGTCCATATATCTATCCAATTTAACTTTAATAACAATATCGAACCTGCCTCAACCACCTCTGCTGGAAGCTCGTTCCACACAGCTACCACTCTCTGAGTAAAGAAATTCCCCCTCATGTTACCCCTAAACTTTTGCCCTTTAACTCTCAACTCATATCCTCTTGTTTGAATCTCCCCCACTCTCAATGGGAAAAGCCTATCCACTTCAACTCTATCTATCCCCCTCATAATTTTAAAAACCTCTATCAAGTCCCCCTCAACCTTCTACGCTCCAAAGAATAAAGACCTAACTTGTTCAACCTTTCTCTGTAACTTAGGAGATGAAACCCAGGCAACATTTTAGTAAATCTCCTCTGTACTCCCTCTATTTTGTTGACATCTTTCCTATAATTCGGTGACCAGAACTGTAAATAATACTCCAAATTTGGCCTCACCAATGCCTTATACAATTTCAACATTACATCCCAACTCCTGTACTCAATGCTCTGATTAATAAAGGCCAGCATACTAAAAGCTTTCTTCACCATCCTATCCACATGAGATTCCACCTTCAGGGAACTATGCACCATTATTCCTAGATCCCTCTGTTCTACAGCATTCTTCAATGTCCTACCATTTACTAGGTATGTCCTATTTTGATTAGTCCTACCAAAATGTAGCACCTCACATTTTTCAGCATTAAACTCCATCTGCCATCTTTCAGCCCACTCTTCTAACTGGCCTAAATCTCTCTGCAAGCTTTGAAAACCTACTTCATTATCCACAATGCCATCTATCTTAGTAACACCTGCATACTTACTAATCCAATTTACCACCCCATCATCCAGATCATAAATAATATGGCAAACAACATTGGACCCAGTACAGATCCCTGAGGCACACCACTAGTCACCAGCCTCCAATCTGACAAACAGTTATCCACTATTACTCTCTGGCGTCTCTCATCCAGTCACTGCTGAATCCATTTTACTACTTCCATATTAATACATAACGATTGAACCTTCCTAACAAACCTTCCATGTGGAACCTTGTCAAAGGCCTTACCAAAGTCCATATAGACAACATCCACCACTTTTCCCTCGTCAGCTTTCCTAGTAACCTCATCAAAAAATTCAGTAGGTTTTGTCAAACATGATCTTCCACGCACAAATCCATGTTGACTGTTCCTAATCAGACCCTGTCTATCCAGAAAATTATATATACCGTCTCTAAGAATACTTTCCATCAATTTACCCACCACTGATGTCAAACTCACAGGCCAATAATTGTTAGGTTTACTCTTAGAACCCTTTTTAAACAATGAAACCACATGAGCAAAGAAATTGTTCAAAATCTCCCCCATCTCTTTTGGCTCCGCACATAGCCATCCACTCTGATTCTCTAAGGGACCAATTTTATCCCTCACTATCCTTTTGTTATTAATATAACTGTAGAAACCCTTTGGATTTATTTTCACCTTAATTGCCAAAGCAGCCTCGTATCTTCTTTTAGCTTTTCTAATTTCTTACTTAAGATTCTTTTTACATTCTTTATATTCCTCGAGCACCTCATTAACTCCAAGTTGCCTATATTTATTGTAGATCCCTCTCTTTTTCCAAACCAAGTTTCCAATATCCCTTGAAAACCATGGCTCTCTCAAACTTTTAACCTTTCCTTTCAACCTAACAGGAACATAAAGATCCTGTACCTTCAAAATTTCACTTTTAAATGACCTCCATTTCTCTGTTACATCCTTCCCATTAAAACAAATTGTCCCAATCCACTCCTTCTAAATCCTTTCGTATCTCCTCAAAGTTAGCCTTTCTCCAATCAAAAATCTCAACTCTGTGTCCAGACCTATCCTTCTCCATAAGTATATTGAAACTAATGTTATTGTGTTCACTGGACCCGAAGTCCTCCCCAACACATACCTCTGTCACTTGCCCTATCTCATTCCCGAACAGGAGATCCAACACTGCCCCTTCTCTAGTTGGTATCTCTATGTATTGTGCAAGAAAACTATCCTGCACATATTTTACAAACTCCAAACCATCTAACCCTTTTACAGAATGGGCTTCCCAGTCTACGTGTGAAAAATTAAAATCTCCCACAAGCACAACCTTGTGCTTACTACAAATATCTGCTATCTCCTAGCTTCTCCCCTGCCCATCCCTTTCAGAGTGCAATGTTTCACCATGATCTCTTACTTTTCCTCCTAACTGCAGCGAGTAAAGAAATCTACTCATTTCTCCTCCAAGGGCGAGTGAGCCCAGAAAAACAAATTAGTGAAACTACATTGTGCTACATCCACTGCATATGTTTTTTTTTCCTTATGGAAACTTGTACCATGCACTGTACTCCAGATACGGTTTCATTATAGCTCTGTACAATTGCAGAAAGATTTTCTTACTCTTGTATGCCTGTCTCCTGTATAATAAAGGACCTAACATAATGTTAATCTTCCTAATTACATCTTGTTCCTGCCTATTAATTTTCTACATACTGTAATTCAACAAACTTCAGAAAAATGCATACTAGTTTTTTTACATTAAAAAATGTTCTGAACTATAATTTGACAGGGGGATAGAAATGAGAGTGATGCGTCAGAGGATGGAGTACTTGGTGTAAAGGTAGAACCAGCGTATAGAGACTATGAAGAAGGAGGGACAACAGATAGTGCATAATTTCAATATGTTGGGTTTGTAGAGAGGAGGCTATTTTAATACAAAGAATATTAGGGATAAGGGTGATGAATTTAGAGCATCTAAACTGAACTACAGCATGACGCCCATTGGTTGTTACAAGGGCATGAATGACTGCTGGAGTGTAGAAGTTTTAAAGGGGACTGGGAAGGAGGTAAATGAGGTGAGGATAGTTTGCATTGGTAATCAGGAATAGTACCACAGATGCAGATAGGGAGGATGTCATGGAGGGATTGTCTACTATGTCAGTGTGAATGGAAGTCAGAAACAGAAAGGAAACAATCACACTATTGGGATATTCTATAGACCATTCAATATCAAGAGGACACAAAGGAGCAAATAAGAAGGCAGAAGTTGAAAAGGTGCATTTCAGCCTTCCTAGAATTGATTGGCACCTCCTCAGTGCAAAAGGTTTATATGGAACGGAATTTGTTCGGTGTGTCCAGGAAACATTCCTGACTTAATACGTAGACATGCTGACTGGAGGAGAAGTCCATACTGGATCTGGTACTCGGCAATGAACCTGGTAGGATGACAGATCTTTTGGTGGGTGAACATTTCGGAGACAATTACCACAACTCCCTGACCGTTAACATAGCCACAGGCATGGATGGGAGCAGATGATATTGGAAAGTATTTAATTGGAGAGGGCAAGTTCTATTAGGCAGGTACTTAGGAGAGTAAATGGATGAACATGTGGACAGTGTAAAATAGTCCAAAGCTTGAATATGTCGCCATTAAGAAAGGGATGTGCTAGAACTTTTGAAAAACAGTAGGATAGGTAAGTTCTCAATGCACGATGGAATATGCTCTGGTTCTCTACTGGAAGCGAGAGCTGTGTCTTTGGATTCTCACTGGTCACAGGAGTAGAACCAGAAGGCTGGAGAGTGGTAAGCTTTATTTATTTGTTCAAGAAAAGAAATACCTATAATTCTGGGAATGATAGAACAGTGAATCCTACATTAATGGTGAGAAAACTATTGAAGAGCATTCTTAGGCACGGGATTTAGGAGCATTGGGGAAGCCTATTCTTATTAAGGATAATCAGCATAGCTTTGTTTATACTGTTTAAGCCTGACTGAATTCTTTGAGGAGTGACAAAACAAACTGATAGAGGTAGAGCTGTGGGTGAGGTGCATTTAGATTTTAGTAAGGCATTTGACAAGGTTACCCTCACTTAGGAAGTCAGGATACGTGGGGTCCAGGCCTAAGGTAGCAGGAGTCAATTTTAGAAAACCGAGCAGATTTATTTTTCAACATAGTCCTCTCGTACATTTACACAGTTAGTCCAGCGGATGTGGAGCATACGGAACTTGGACCTCCAGAAAATGTACACAGCAGGGGTGATTGATAAGTTTGTGTCTTACGGTGGAGATGAGTTAATAACTTCAAACTTTCTGCATAATCACTCAAAGAGTTGAACTGCATGTACATGTAACGAGAGCTGTGTAACTCATCTCCGAATTCCAGACACCTCCAAGCTCTGAAGTTCAGCATCAACTTTAGACCGTAGTGCATAAAGCATAGTGCTTTCATAGTACTACTTCATAATGCTTTATGGAATTTTGGTGTTGCTGTTTCATCCAATTGAATTCTGGCTTTCATGCCTTTAAGCTTACCAATAAACTTTTCAAACACCTTCTCATTAGTATTAAGCAGCTGTGACAGTCTCTGTTTAGTGTTACTCTTTGGGCTGCAGTTGCCTGATGATGACACATTGTGAGCTTTGATTGTGTGTCACTCTAGTTGGATCTTTCTCAACCATTCATGATCAATAAGTGCTGGCCCTCCACCATTCAATACATAAATCTCTAACTGCTGTGTTTGGCCTCCATATATAACATTCACTTTCAGTTTGCCTTTGGGAGATTTTTTTTGCCTGCTTAGGTCTTTAGCATCACTGAGATTTTCTCTAATCGTATCTTAGAAAACAGTCTGGTATAGTCAGCCTCTGAAATTATAGACAAAGTTGATCCTGTGTCCAGTTCCATTTGCAGTTTTACACCAGACACATCTATTGTGATCCATTTGATGTGATCTGCTTCAGTAATACTGTGCAATTCTAAGCATTACAGCTCACCTTTGTTGGACTTTGCATTGTTTGATTCTGTTTCACATTCAGTCACTTTATGCATTTGCTTCATTTTATGTTTGAAACTTTTCATTCAGTTGAGCGTTTTGTCTGCCTTGCAACACTCTCTATGTGACCTTGTCTGTGATTCTTTCTGCAAATATTTTCTTTGAACCAGCAGTCATTTGCATGGAAGAATTTGCCACATCGATAATGTTTTAGGCTTCTTGCACCATTCAGGGACATTTTGTGCATTTCACATTCTAACCTCCTCTTCTGACGTTTTGCTGCAGTTTCTAATGATACCGCAATGGTCAATGCTTATTCTAAGGTTAGATCTCTTTCTACCAGTAGCTTCTTCTGAGTGCTTTGACAATGCATGCCACATACAAGCCTGTCCCTTCATTCATCAGAAGGTCCATCTGTAAAGTGACAGTACTGTACTGAAACAGTTTACAGAGTTCTACAATGTTTTCATCCTTTAACTGGTTCCTTTTGTAAAATGTAAATCTCTCAGCTGTTACCAGTGGTTTAGGGCTCAAGAAATTTTGTTAAATTGTACAATTTTGTTGAACATCTTGCTTGCTGGCTTCTCAGGGGTTATTAATTTGCATAAGAGACTGCACATTCTAGCACCCATTAAGCTAAGAAGTGTGGAGTCTTTCTTTTGCTCAACCACATCATTCTTTTTGCAATGCAGTTCAATCTTCTCTATATACTACTCCCAGCCTTCATTAGTGCTATCAAATTTGTCACCTATTGGACTGTTGCCATGTACTTTTCACTTTAAATCTGCTAGTTCAGTACTTTTCACTGTGTACTATACAGCTACTTACACATCCTTTGTTAGCGTCCGTGACGGCCTACTCCATACTGTTTAATTCTTTCAACTGGCTGTTTCATCCCGTATTGTCCCGTAACTGCCGGTGCAGTTGGTGATATTCTTTGATATTTAAGTTTGTACTCGTCACCCATTTGTTGTGTCTTTGCAACTGCATATCAATTAAGTAAAAGCACACACGTGGGAGATGGTTTTAACTAGTGCATTCACCTTGCAGCGAGACACAGAGAGAGAAAGAAAGAGAGCAGAATCAGAATTAGAATCAAGTTTATTATCACCAGCATATCTCGTGAAATTTGCTAACTTAGCAGCAGCAGTTCAATGCAATACATAATGTAGAAGAAGAAGGTGAAGAAACATACATACATACATACGTACATACATAAATAAATAAATGTCAGTATACGTATAATAAACAGATTAAAAATCATGCAAGGACAGAAATAATATATATTTAAAAAGTGAGGTAGTGTTCACGGGATCAATGTCCATTTAGGAATCGGATGACAGAGGAGAAGAAGCTGTTCCTGAATCGCAGAGTGTGTGCCTTCAGGCTTCTGTACCTCTGACCTTATGGTAACAGTGAGAAAAGGGCATGCCCTGGGTGCTGGGGGTCCTTAATAATGGACGCTGCCTTTCTGAGACACGACTCCTTGAAGACGTACTGAGTACTTTGTAGGCTACTATCCAAAATGGAGCCGACGATACATCTATAGAAGAGTTTGAGTATTTTTGTTGACATACCAAATCTCTTCAAAACCTTAATGAAGTAAAGATGCCGTTTTGCCTTCTTTGTAGCTGCATCGATATGTTGGGACCAGATTTGGTCCCCAGAGATCTTGACACCCAGGAACTTGAAACTGCTCATTCTCTCCACTTCTGATCCCTCTATGAGGATTGGTATGTGTTCCTTCATCTTACCCTTCCTGAAGTCCACAATCAGCTCTTTCATCTTACTGACATTGAGTACATGGAGTGTTGCTGCAACACCACTCCACCAGTTGGCATATCTCGTTCCTGTATGCTCTCTCATCTCCATCTGAGATTCTACCAACAATGGTTGTATCGTCAGCAAATTTATAGATGGTATTTAAGCAATGCCTAGCCATACAGTCAAGTATATAGAGAGAGTAGAACAGTGGGCTAAGCACGCACCCCTGAGGTGCACCAGTGTTCATTGTCAGTGAGGAGGAGATATTATGACCAATCCACACAGATTGTGGTCTTCTGGTTAGGAAATTGAGGATCCAATTGCAGAGGGAGGTACAGGGGCCCAGGTTTTGTAACTTCTCAATCAGAATTGTGGGAATGATGGTGTTAAATGCTGAGCTATAGTCGATGAACGACATCCTGACATAGGTGTTTGTATTGTCTAGGTGGTCTAAGGCTGTGTGAAGAGCCATTGAGATTGCATCTGCTATTGACCTATTGCTGTGATAACCAAATTGTAGTGGGTCCAGGTCCTTGCTGAGGCAGGAGTTCAGTCTAGTCATGACCAGCATCTCAAAGCATTTCATCACTGTAACCGTGAGTGCTACTGGGCAATAAAGGATGAGAGAAGATTTGATAGAATAGTATAAGCTGAAAAGAGTGAAAGATAAAATGGACAGCTAGAGACATTTTCCCAGGAAAGAAACACCTAATATGAGGGAGCATGATTTTAAGGTGATTGGAAAGAAGTACTGGGGGAAGTCAGAGATAGTATTTTTACACCGTTAGTTGTGGGTGCATGGAACACACTATCGGGGTGGTGGTCGAGGTAGATTCTTCAGGATCATTTAAAAGACTCTTAGGAAGAAATGGAGGGCTATGCAGGAACAAATGGTAAAATTGATCTTGGAGTAGGTTAAAATTTGGCACAACATTTTAACATTGTGGATCACAGTCTATGCTGCGCTGTACTGTTCTATGTTCTATATTCTCTGTCCTATGTTTTATTTTCTATAAATGTAGATGTATGTTCTATTTTTAAGAATTCTGAATCAGAGAATAGCTTTTTAGCCAAGATAAAATTTGCATGATTGTGTGTGTTTCCTAATGGGATCATGGAATTCTGAAACTTCAACTGGGTATCTCAGTGTGAAATATCATTGTTGATCTGATTCAATTCCTGTGTCAGTTGTGCACGTGATGATATTATTTATCAATTCTTTGGATTGTTGATCAGAACGTTTGCCAACATAAATCACATCATTCCAAAAAACTTGTGTCATTTGTTCTTTTTCCCAGAACAAAGATTTGTTCATGGTGCTGTTGACTCTAGTGCAAGGCTGGGACTCTGACCCAAGGAAGTCCCTTACGTCATTATTTAATTTATCTATTTTCTTGCTGCTCTCTCCCTGCAGACTGCATTGACTCATTCTCATTTTTACCACCAGTGATCCAGTCGGATCTGATTATACTCCCTAGCTCAACATCCTGAACCCTGGATCTTTAGGTATCACGCTTGATCTGCTCACCTTTCACTCTCCCAATAGGCTCCCTAAGCAACCTCCTTATCCCCTGAATCCACGGGCTAAAATTCACCACATTATCATTTGCATGCATTCTAGTAGAACTCACAACTGAAAAGCAGTTGTGTACATTGACTCACGCTTCAGGCGCATTGCAGCAGCAGGCCCAAAACCATTGGCAAGGTCAATAACGTTCCATTCCAGTCCTATTAGAGATCTAGATGAAACTCTAGGTCCCTACTTTTATCTTTTGTTTCTCCTGTCAAAGTAAATAATTACAGAACATGGGTTATGAATATCTAAGAACCTTTCATCAATCCCTATGGCACCAATAAGAAAGCAACCTGTTTACCTTTCCTTCTCTGTCAGTTAACCAATACCCTATGCAACTTAATATATTACTTCCTCTGAGCCTATATTTTAGACCATAAGACCATAAGACAAAGGAGCAGACGTAGGCCATTCGGCCCATCGAGTCTGCTCCACCATTTTATCATGAGCTGATCCATTTTATCCTATTTAGTCCCACTGCCCCACCTTCTCACCATAACCTTTGATGCCCTGGCTACTCAGATACCTATCAATCTCTGCCTTAAGTACACCCAATGACTTGGCCTCCACTGCTGCCCGTGGCAACAAATTCCATAGATTCACCACCCTCTGACTAAAAAAATTTCTTCGCATTTCTGTTCTGAAAGGGCGCCCTTCAATTCTGAAGTCATGCCCTCTCGTACTAGACTCCCCCATCATGGGAAACAACTTTGCCACATCCACTCTGTCCATGCCTTTTAACATTCGAAATGTTTCTATGAGGTCTCCCCTCATTCTTCTAAACGCCAAGGAATACAGTCCAAGAGCGGACAAATGTTCCTCATATGTTAACCCTCTCATTCCCGGAATCATTCTAGTGAATCTTCTCTGTACCCTCTCCAACGTCAGCACATCCTTTCTTAAATAAGGAGACCAAAACTGCCCACAGTACTCCAAGTGAGGTCTCACCAGCGCCTTATAGAGCCTCAACATCACAACCCTGCTCCTATACTCTATTCCTCTAGAAATGAATGCCAACATTGCATTCGCCTTCTTCACTACTGACTCAACCTGGAGGTTAACTTAAAGGGAATCCTGAGGACTCCCAAGTCCCGTTGCATCTCAGAACTTTGAATTCTTTCCCCATTTAAATAATAGTCTGCCGTTTATTTTTTCTGCCAAAGTGCATAACCATACACTTTCCAACATTGTACTTCATTTGCCACTTCTCTGCCCATTCTTCCAATCTATCCAAGTCTCTCTGCAGACTCTCCGTTTCCTCAGCACTACCGGCCCCTCCACCTATCTTCGTATCGTCAGCAAACTTAGCCACAAAGCCATCTATTCCATAATCCAAATCGTTGATGTACAATGTAAAAAGAAACTGCCCCAACACTGATCCCTGTGGAACACCACTGGTAACCGGCAGCCAACCAGAATAGGATCCCTTTATTCCCACTCTCTGTTTCCTGCCAATCAGCCAACGCTCTATCCATGTATGTAACTTTCCTGTAATTCCATGGGCTCTTATCTTGTTAAGTAGCCTCATGTGTGGCACCTTGTCAAAGGCCTTTGAAAATCCAAATATACAACATCCACTGTATCTCCCTTGTCTAGCCTACTGGTAATTTCCTCAAAAAATTGTAATAGGTTTGTCAGGCAGGATTTTCCTTTAAGGAATCCATGCTGAGTTCTGCCTATCTTGTCATATGCCTCCAGGTACTCTGTAACCTCATCCTTGACAATCGACTCCAACAACTTCCCAACCACCAACGTCAAGCTAACAGGTCTATAATTTCCTTTTTGCTTCCTTGCCCCCTTCTTAAATAGCGGAGTGACATTTACAATCTTCCAGTCTTCCGGAACCATGCCAGAATCTATCGACTTTTGAAAGATCATTGCTAATGCCTCCGCAATCTCCACAGCTACTTCCTTCAGAACACGAGGGTGCATTCCATCTGGTCCAGGAGATTTATTGACCTTTAGCCTATTCAGCTTCCTGAGTACTTTCTCTGTCGTAATTGTGACTGCGCACACTTCTCTTCCCTGCCACCCTTGAGTGTCCGGAATCCTGCTGTCTTCCTCAGTGAAGACTGATGCAAAATACTTGTTCAGTTCCTCTGCCATCTCCTCATCTCCCATTACAATTTCTCCAGTATCATTTTCTATTGGTCCTATATCTACTCTCACCTGTCTTTTACTCTTTATATACTTGAAAAAGCTTTTGGTATCCTCTTTGATATTATTTGCTAGTTTCCTTTCATAGTTAATCTTTTCTCTCTTAATGACCTTCTTGGTTTCCTTTTGTAAGGTTTTAAAAATTTCCCAATCCTCTGTCTTCCAACTAATTTTTGCTTCCTTGTATGCCCTCTCCTTTGCTTTAACTTTGGCTTTGACTTCTCTTGTCAACCACGGTTGCATCCTTTTTCCACTCAAAAATTTCTTCTTTTTTGGAATATACCTGTCTTGCACATTCCTCATGTCTCGCATAAACTCCAGCCACTGCTGCTCTGCCGTCTTTCCCGCTAGTGTCTCTTTCCAGTCAACTTTGGCCAGTTCCTCTCTCATGCCACTGTAATTTCCTTTACTCCACTGAAACACCGACACATCAGATTTCAGCTTCTCTTTTTCTAATTTCACAGTGAACTCAATCATGTTATGATCACTGTCTCCTAAGGGTTCCTTCACCTCAATCTCTCCAATCACCTCCGGTTCATTACACAATACCCAATCCAGTATAGCCAATCCCCTAGTGGGCTCAACAACAAGCTGTTCTAAAAAGCTTGCAGACATTCTACAAATTCTCTCTCTTGAGATCCAGTGCCGACCTGATTTTTCCAATCGACACGCATGTTAAAATCCCCCACAATTATCATAACACTGCCCTTCTGACAAGCCTTTTCTATTTCCAGTTGTAATTTGTAGTCCACATCCCTGCAGCTGTTTGGAGGCCTATAAATAACTGCCATCAGGGTCCTTTTACCCCTGCTATTCCTTAGCTCAACCCATAAAGATTCTGCACTTTCCGATCCTATATCAACTCTTTCTAATGATTTAATATCATTTCTTACCTATAAAGCCACACCTCCCCCTCTGCCTACCTTCCTATCCTTCCGATACACCGTGTATCCTTGGATGTTCAGCTTCCAGAGACATGCATCCTTTAGCC
The DNA here is from genome assembly GCF_963921235.1 of Mobula hypostoma. Lineage (NCBI taxonomy): Eukaryota > Metazoa > Chordata > Chondrichthyes > Myliobatiformes > Myliobatidae > Mobula > Mobula hypostoma. The sequence continues at coordinate 206,053,023 of NC_086098.1, read as the reverse complement.
AGGTCTCAGTGATGGCCACAATATCATACCTGCCAATCTGTAGCTGTACGACAAGATCATCCACCTTATTCCTTATGCTGCGTGCATTTAAGTACAACACCTTAAGACTAGTATTTGATACATTTTGCTTTGATTTCACTGCAACTTTATTGCACTGCTACTCATCCCAATGGCTACACATTTGCCCCATCACCTGCCTGTCTTTCCTGACATCTTTACTGCTCACTATCTTAGATTTATTTCTGTTTTCCCCTTCCTCCGCTCTATCATTCCAGTTCCCATCCCCCTGCCAAATTAGTTTAAACCCTCCCTAACAGCTCTATTAAACTTTCCCACCAGGATATTCGTCCCCTTCGGGTTCAGGTATAACCTGTCCATTTTGAACAGGTCATATTTCCCCCAGAAGAGATCCCAATTATCCAAGAATCTGAAGCCCTGCCCCCTACACCAGTCTCTCAGCCAGGCATTCATCTGCATGATCCGACTACTCTTGCCCTCGCTAGCACGTGGCACAGGTAGCAATCCCGAGATTACTACCCTGGAGGTCCTGCTTCTCAGTTTCCTTCCTAACTCCTGGAAATCTCTCTTCAGGACCTCCTCCTTTGTCCTATCTATGTCATTGGAACCAACATGTACCAAGACAACTGGCTGCTCACCCTCCCTCTTTAGAATATTCCGGACCCGATCCGAGACGTTGGATGTGATGTGGAATCCTTTTGTTGAGCTCCAGCAATGCAGGTTCAGACCTCTGATACAGTTTGTGTGGAGTTTGCCTTTTCTCCCATGTGATCGCATGGATTTTCATACAGCTGCATAAGTTTCCTCCAACATCCCAAAGACATGGGAGATAATTGGTTACTCTGAATTTCTCATGAGAGTGTATTTGAGCCCTGACAATGGGGTGAATATGATGGGATTGCTGTAGGATCAGTTAAAATGTTGCTTAGTGGTTAGTATGGATTCTAGTCTGACAGCCTATTCTGAGCTATCTAATTCTCTCCCTATCATTTTTACCACAAAAATCCGTATTTACTCTGTAATTGTGGGATTTTATAAGTTCTTCATTATTACACCTTGACGAGTTTCCCTAATTAAATGTTAAGATAAGCATTATATAAGTCCCTCTTTTCTCAAATAGCAATGTTACATTGCTAATTTCCAACTTGCAGTTACTGCTCCAGGTTCTAGGAAGTTTAAAATTATTATCAATTCATTCACCCCTTCTGCAGCCACTTTTTAAAACCATCAGAGTATCAGATTATAGCCCCATTAAGTTCTCCAATAAATTCTCTTCACTAATATTAATCACTTAAAGTTCTTCACAGTTGCTTGGTTCTACAGTAAGCCTGCTATGTTTATTGTGTTTTCCACAGTGAAAACAGATTTAAAAAAAACTAAATTTAGCACCTTACCCTTTCTTTATTCTAAGCATGACAGTTAGATTTTCACAGCAATTTTGAGCAGAAGGTTTGATGACAGTTTTCATTAGCTATGTGCAGCAACTCCAATGGCTAGTCCAGTTAATATGCTAAATTTCAGGCATAATACAAAATTTAGCAAGGCTTATAATATTTACAACTCTGTTTAATGAATCTTTTTTTTTCGGATATCACTGGCAATTTCAGCTTTTATTGTCCTTCCCTAATCACCTTTGAGATGGTGAAGGTGAAATGCTTTCCTGAAGCATTACAGTTGTCTACTCTGGATACTCCCACAGTGCTTTTATGTTTTACTTAGATATACAACAGGGCCTTTGGGCCCAATCGCCCATGCTCCCACACCCACATTTACACGCATGTGACAAATTAACCCGCTAACCCTTCGGAATGTGGGAGGAATCCGAAACACCCAGAGGAAACCCACAAGGTCACAGGGAGAATGTAAAAATTTCTTATAGCCAGTGGCAGAATTGAACTTGGGATGCTGACACAGACATAGTGTTATGCTAACTGTTATGCTACCATGCCACCCAGAGTGAGTTCTGGGATTAGTTGTCGCAGTGAATGTCCAAATTAGGATGGTGTATAAATAGGAGGGGAACACAAAGTTATTGGTTTTCCCATGTGTTTTCCCTTTTTTGGAGACATTGTGGGTGTAGGAGCTGTCATAGTGACTTAGGCGTGTAACTTCAGTGAACTTTGGTGAAAGTACATATTGAAACCACGTTGTGTCTGTGGTTTAGGTCAATAATGTCTAGAAAGTAGACGGACAGTCAATCAAGTGGATGGTGTTAAATTTCTTAACTGTTCTTGGAACAACACTGAACCAGAAAGGTGGAGAGCATTATGTTTTGTAGACAATGGAATTGTTTTGTGTTTCAGGAAGTGAGTTATGTGTTGATTCTGATTTGCTTTTGTGGCCATTGAATTAGTGTAGTTGTTCCAACTGAGTGACAGGGAAGCCAGATGGTTGATAGTGGGATACTTGATAATGGTAATGACATTAAGTGTCAAGAATTGGTAGTCAGGTAGCCAGTTCCTTCCAGCTGGAATTGGTCATTACCTGGTACTTTCATCGCATAAACTTTATTTGCCACTTACCAACCTATGACTGAATGGTGGACTGCTTGATTTGCTGAGGGACTACAAATGGAGTTGAGCACTATGTAATCATCAACCGACATCACCAACCCCATCCTTCTGTTGGAAGGGTGGTAGCTGATGAAAGAGCTGAAATGGTTAGGCCTTGCTCACTCCCTTGAGGAACACCTCCAGTTACATTCTCAGACTGGAATGATTGACTCCGACAAACAATACAGTTTTCTCTCTGTGTGATGTGACTCCAACCATTTGAGAGCTTCTCCTTGAAGTATTGACTTCAGTTTCACCAAGGCTCCTTGATACCACACTCAATGCTGCATTCATGTCAAATACCTCACCTCTGCTGTTCAGCATTTTGGTTCACTGCTACGTACAAAGTTGTATTGAGGTCTGACATAGAGTAGGACTGGTGAAACCCAAACTGGATTTTGGTGAGCAGTTTATTGACGAATAAATGCCACTTGGGAGAGTTAGCAATGGTAAATGGTAATTGGTTATTATTGTCACAGGTACTGAGGTACAGCGAAAAGCTTTGTTTTGCATGACATCCAGACAGGTTATTCCAAATATAGGTATATCAAACGACTACAAAAAAAAACAGAATGTAGCATATACAACTACAGAGAAAGTGCAGAGTAGGTAGACAAATAAAATGCAAGAGCCATTGTGAAGCAGACGAAGAGATCAAGAGTGCATGTTATTGCACAAGAGATCTGCTCATGCGTGTTACAACAGCAGGCTAGAAATTGTCCTTGATTATGGTGGTATGTGTTGTCAAACTTTTCTATCTTCCCTCCGATAGAAGGGAGAAGGAAAAAGAATGACCAGGGTGGGAGGGGTCTTTTCATTATTTTGATTGATTTCCCAAGATGGTAGGAAGTGAGTCATTCAATGGTTTCTGAAATAGGCCAGGGAGTGTTCACAATTCTCAAATTTCTTGTGCTGTGGGTGCAGCAGTCACCACACCAAATTGTGATGCATTTGGATAGCTTGCTTTCTATAGTGCATCTGTACATATAGATGAGGGTCATCTGGGGATATGCCAACTATCCTTAGCCTTCTTGTGCAGTAAAGACACTGTTATGCTTTCTTGGCAATATCGGTAAGCATGTGAACCGAGACAAATTTTTGGTAATATTTGCACTTGGGCACTTAAAGTTCTCAATCTCAGCCCTATGGGTAGTACTCAGCCCTGCTTCCTGAAGTCAATGGCCAGTGCTTTTGTATTGCATACTTTAAGGGAAATGTTGAATTGGCATCATGTCACTTGGCTTTCACCATCCAGTGCTCTGTCTCATCATTATTTGAGGTGACTGGTACCACCTGTGATCTTGCAGACAGAGTTAAAGCAGAATCTGGACAGACCTTTGTGATTTCATAGGGAATGAAATAAGGGACTGAGGGTGCAGCCTTGTGGGGCACCATTGTTTAGCACAATCATGATGGTAATTTTTCTGCCTATCCTTAGTGACTGGGGTCTTTTGATCAGGAAGACATGGATCCAATTATAAATGGAGATTTAGGGGTTCGGAATGAACTTGTTTGGAATTATGGCATTGAAGGTGGAGATGTAGTCATGAAACAGGAGTCTGCCACAGATGTGTTTGTTACCCAGGTCTTTCATTACTTTGCTGATGATTGAGAGTACATTGTATGTCTGGGTATTCATTAGTTAGACTGGATTTGTCCTGCTATTTGTGAGCAGCACATCCCCAGCCAAATTTCCATTGGACTCGATAGATACCTATGTTGTAATGTAACGAGCATTTAAACCCCAATTCAAGTTGGAGCTCATCAAGGTCGTAACTTTGGGCAATCTTTCATATAATCCCTGAAAAATAATACATTTTACAAACCACAGTTGGTGTCTCGAATCTAAGTGGAAGGAAAATGGTTAGATGTTTGAAGGAAAAAAAATGAAAAGGGTCTGTTGAGCAACAGTAAGAGCATAATCATTGAAGTAGATTGAATGACTCATATGGGGAAGAGCAAGGGCAATGAATTGAAACATGTTACAGTTGTATGCTGGACTGTCTATTTATTTTATAAATACACTTCAAAAATGAAGAACGTGGAAACAGAAAATCCCCTAAATCCTATTCAGTAAGTGTTGTACAAGTGTTTATAAAGTACTAGCTCTGTTGACTATTTAAACAAACATGCATATTTACATACTCTGGTTCAGCTTTGTACAGGCATTGAAAATATAAAATGAACTCCACCGTTATTAAAAGTGCTCAGAGGGTTGACATCTAAAGATTCTGAATTGTCAAAGGTAAGATCCCAGGAGGACTAATTACTGAAAGATTAAAAAGCTGGCAGGAGAAAGGGAATTGCCTGGGTAGGATAGATCATACATGAGGGACAGATAATGCCTCTCATCAGCCTCCTAACAAATCCCATTGCTCCCAGCACAACTTTCAAACATAGTTCCAGGTCTAGAACCCTGTAAACTGTCATAAGCTCATTTCCTTCCACAGATACGTTCACAGTTTGTTCTCTTCACTTTACTCTGTCTGAATGCATCAGAGAGACACTATCGAAACATGATCGCCATCAATTCGGTTAAGATAACAGAGATTTACCCTGAATAGAAGTTCACACAGGAACTTAATCAACTCTAGTCCACAATCACCTGCTTGGGATTTTATCCAAGATTCCCGATTGAATTTATATTCCTTCAGCTGGACCTCACTACCCTTCAAAATGTAATGTATTCTTTTACTCTGAGCATCCAAGCCTGAAAAATATAATCCCACATTGCTCCCTCCATAAACTGCTCAGATTTATAAACCCTGATTGTCATCTGGGATTGAAAATGAGCAACAAAGTTGAACACGAGTCATCAACACGAGGTTAATGGAATGTAAACTCTTAGCGCTTATTTGTACTGATTAGTGTCCTCAGTAAAAGTTTGTGGGCCAAAGGGCCTGTACTGTGGTGAAGTGTCCTATGTTTTATGTGAAACATGTGCTGGCAAATGAGATGACTAGAGGTTTTTGAGAAGCATCACCGAGGTTATTGCCTGTCTCAAAAGCTGCATTCTTGGAATATAAGATGATCAATTATCTCTTCCTTGAAAGAGAATGGTTAGATAATTTCCCCAATGGCAACGTGATTGAGTGCATTGTGTGAGGCGAGGAAGCAATGATCACTTGAAACAATAAATTTTACATAGAAGTTCACACTGTAAAAATCACTGAAGACGTATCTTATGTCTAACTGAGAGCTTTTTCTGTGGAGATGTGTTCATGTGATTTTATTTAACAATACCTTAGATGTAGCTTCTGGCATAACAAGATACAAAGAAAGCACTATAATTTTCAGATCATGATATAGCAAACCTGATAAGTTCTGCAAATGCCATCCTTCTATACTACACAACTGTTAGATAAATTGTAGTGAAAAGATAATCATATCTCATTCTTAGCATCAGGTATTCAATTGAAGTTGGCATCAAGAAGCTAATATACCAGTAACATCTATAGGAATTATCTAGAAGCTGAAGCCACACCCATGAACGGTGATAACAGTGGTTGCCATTACATGTTCAGAGAAGATCGTAGGAGAAATTTTTCTCAGCCTGACTACCCCTAACTCTCTCTGTGTGTGCATCAGTGGGAGGGATGAAAAGGGCTTGTTTTGCTGAGTCCTGATGAAGGGTCTCAGCCCGAAATGTAAACTGTAACTCTTCCTAGAGATGCTGCCTGGCCTGCTGCGTTCACCAGCAACTTTGATGTGTGTTGCTTGAAATTCCAGCATCTGCAGATTTCCTCGTGTTTGCGTTGTTTTGCTGTTGTTGTTTTGTTGCTTGTTGTGTTCTGTGCTCTTCTGCCAAGCATTGTGAGCATGCTATGTTGGCACCTGAATGTGTGGTGACACTTACGGGCTGCCCCCAACACATCCCTACGTGTGTAGATCATTAACGCAAATGAGACATTTCACTCAATATGTCCATGTACAGTACATGTGATAAATAAATCTGAACTTCTCCATTTATATTTCTGTTTTCATCCAATAAGGAGCATATGCTGATGATTGCACAATGTTCTGTTCCATTTGCAAGTCCTCAGTTAATGAATCACCAACAGGGTTTGAAGGACTTTCAGGCTTGGTCTGAAAAATAGTAAGTGATATTTATAGCGTGTAATTGTCTGGAAACAAATCCCCTAAAAAGGGAAAACAGAACCACTTAGATTCAATCTTGAATGAGGATCAAAGAGAAAATCATAGAATCGTATAGGAAGGAGCCATAGGGTCCACACTAAATGTACCTTACACTAATCCTGTACTACTCCCATTATTTCTCCACACATTCCCATTGGATCCCACAGATCTTACCACTCATCTAACACAATACAGGCAACTGACAGCAGCAGAGAAACCTCAGAACACACACGTCTTCAGGACCGATGCAAAATTCATTCCATAGCACACTATGGATGATATCAAAACAGCCCTTTGTGGATGTTACTGGTGGGGTAAATGTTCACATCTGGATCCAGCTCCAGCGGCAGGTATGGAACGGGTATCTCCAGTTTGCTTTCCCCCCTGAAATGGCAAACTAATCTTCTGTTTTTGGATATGATTCGGGTTTTATAAAGGAATTTATGTCGGCTCACTGTTTTGCAATGGTATGGCTACAAGAGGAGTTAGCTAGCCATTCCTCTTCAAAAGTGGCACCATACCATGTCTACAGACCACCTAGGTCTTCCTCAAGCACTTTATTCAATGCATTGGCAACAGTTGAAGGCTTAGGAAAAACAGGAGTGCTCTGCTTCCACGTAAATCGTTGTTCTAAAATCAGTTCTCTCTCCAAAGATTCCTTAAAGGTCCAAGCATATCACCTCTGAAAAAATCTTGTGAAACATTCATTTTGATTTTAAACTGAAGATATTTACCCAGTTCAATTTGATCTGCTCCAGCCAGTTCCATGCCAATAGTGTTGGGATGTCTGCCGCTAACCCCCTTCCCGCCCCCCTGCCCCCAGCAACCCTTCACCACCACCAGGAGCAGGAATTAATTACAGCCTCTGTACTTCCCTGAACTGGACTCTCTGTCTCTCTCACAACAGGAATTCAGTCTCGTGGATATGACAAGAAGTGAATGTGTGATGGCTGCCAGTGCCACGTCAGAAGCGTCCTTTTGGTGATGTGGTCTGTCACAAGGTACACAGGGGCCAGAGTCTCCAGTTGCATATTGACTGACTTTCCTGCCAGATCTAACTGGAGGTAGGGTCTGTCTCCACTTTCTTGAGTAGGTAGTTAATATTCCAAATTGTTTTTCCTCTGGTTCAGTATCCTCTTTGGTGCCAATCACAGTCTGTGCGTGAGCAGTGTGCTTTGTAAATTTGCATACTCTCTGCAAGCAACTTAGTTTTCCAACATTCCTGACAAAAAGTCTACAGGAACTTTGTTGACAGTTTCCATAACAACAGACACACATCTGTGTCATATGGCAATTGTAGGGAAATATCCTTTTGAGGTTTCAAGGTTTGATGATGTATAATGGAGGTCCACTTCATGTTTTGGCACTTGTTTTGCTTTTGAGTGCTGTGTAGACTCTTCAAAAGCACCTCTTTTTGGGCCAGAATGGCATACTAACTCCTTCCTATTATTACAGAAAAGTTACAAAGCCAGTGCAATAACACAGGCTGAAATAAAAATGAAATTCTTTATTAACAACAACCATACCTTCTTCAAAAGCCTTAGATAAACTAGTGTGACTAAGCACATTGATGAAGGTAGAGCCGTAGATGTAGTATATACGGATTTTAGCGAGGTATTTGATAAGGTACCCCATGCAAGACTTATTGAGAAAGTAAGGAGGCATGGGATCCAAGGGGACATTGCTTTGTGAATCCAGAACTAGCTTTCTCACAGAAGGCGAAGAGTGGTTGTAGACAGGTCATATTCTGCATGGAGATCAGTGACCAGTGGTGTGCCTCAGGGATCTATTCTGGGACCCCTTCACTTCGTGATTTTTATAAATGACCTGGATGAGGAAGTGGAGGGTTGGGTGAGTAAATTTGCTGATGACACAAAGGTTAGGTGTGTTGTGGATAGTGTGGATGGCTGTCAGAGGTTACAGCAGGACATTGATAGGATGCAAAACTGGGCTGAGGAGTGGCAGATGCAGTTCAACCCAGACAAGTGTGGAGTGGTTCATTTTGGTAGGTCAAATATGATACCAGAATATAGTATTAATGATAAGACTCTAGGCAGTGTGGCAGATCAGTGGAATCTTGGGGTCTGAGTCCATAGGACACTCAAAGCTGCTACACAGGTTGACTCGGTGGTTAAGAAAGCATATGGTGCATTGGCCTTCATCAATCGTGGGATTGAGTTTAAGAGCCGAGAGGTAATGTTGCAGCTATATAGGACACTGGTCAGACCCCACTTGCAGAACTGTGCTCATTTCTGGTCACCTCACTACAGGAAGGATGTGGAAACCATAGAAAGGGTGCAGAGAAGATTTACAAGGATGTTGACAGGATTGGGGAGCATGAATTATGAGAATAGGTTGAGTGAACTTGGACTTCCCTCCTTGAAGTGACGGAGGATGAGAGGTGACTTGATAGAGGTGTACAAGATAATGAGAGGCATTGATCGTGTGGATAGTCAGAGACTTTTCTCCAGTGCTGAATTGACTAGAACGAGACGGCATAGAAGTAGGTACAGAGGAGATGTCAGGGGTAAGTTTTTTATGCAGAGAGTGGTGAGTGCTTGGAATGGGCTGCAGGTGACGGTGGTGGAGGCGGAAACGATAGGGTCTTTTAAGAGACTCCTGGATGGCTACATGGAGCTTAGAAAAATAGAGGGCTATGGGTAAACCCTATGTAGTTCTCAGGTAGGGACATGTTCGGCACAGCTTTGTGGGCCAAAGGGTCTGTATTGTGCTGTATGTTTTCTATGTTTCTATGTTAGTCTCAGAGGATATCATCTAAGAATGCCAATTGATTTAATGCAATGATTTCATCAGCAAGAAATTCTCCTTCCACCCAATGCTGAAAGTGAAATATGAATGGTTAGGAAGTGAAATTTGTCTTGAAATACTCTGATATTGGTTCAGTAAATTCTGAGTAAGACAATTCCGCTAATTTCTTTGGTGCAACTAGACATTAGATAGTCTAAAATTTGTAGGGCCCAGAATGGAAATGAATACATTAGCTTGTCTCATCCTCAAAAACATTTGGGACTAACCACCATCCAAAACATTCCAAATAATGATCAGACTTTCCTGTTGATCCCTCAAAGTATTGTCCAATCCTTTGTTCTGCTGTTTTTTTTAAATTATCTGTGGAGTTTAATTGTAATGAGAAAATATTTTTCACCTCACACTTCCCAAAACAATGTCCAGAACGTTTGAAATAACCAATTCTACTTTTGAATTTCAATTTTACTTCATTGCATTTGCTGAGGCCTTTATCAAAAATAATTCAGAGATGGAATTCAGCTGTGTTCAGCTGGATGCAGCTACCACTATTATTTTCTTCCTGCCTACCCTGCTGGTTAACTGCTGGTAAATCAACAGCATAGCAACCACAACTCAGCACAATGCAATGAATTTTAGTTTTGTTTCCATGCAAGGTCATTCATTACTAATGGTGCACACTCAAGTTAAAAGAAAATGAAAGTATATGTCATGGGTTGATGCATCTATTTGTCATTTCCATCACGAACAAGTCATTGATCAGCCGGATATGTAAAAATGGATGGACTAAGATTTGTTCTTTGACGTGTTTTCATATCATTTGTTCAATATCTTGTCCAGAATTTTCTAAACTTGAAACAAGACAGATTACTCACTTATTATCATTAAGACTGCAAGTACCAATTTTCACAGTATTATGTCAGATTGAAATGATAGCTGTCATAAAAACAGAGTTTGAAGAACTATCTTACCTATTGAAGATGCTTTAAGAAATCATTTTGCCTACTTTTAAAGTATCAAATGTCTATCAGATTAAAATATGCTTTCATATTTGAAGTTAATTGCATACTTCCGCCATTCTAGTATGATTATGCTGAGTTATATTCAGAATTCACTGAAGATCTTTTAGTTCCATATAGTGAGTGGCATTGAATATGAATATATGAAGAACCAAAACAAAGCAATAATAGATTATGGCTCTTACTTTTAAGGGATTTAAAGCTTTTGGAAGACTCAAATTGCTCCTTTTTTTCCCTCTTTTCTTCTCAGCTAAATAGCAAGGTATGTTTTCAATGAGTCATCCAAAGGTCATTTGAAGCAGGTTCCCTGGTAGCTTTTCAAATGTATTTGGATATGTACTTCAAAAGAAAGGAAAATACAGAGAAATGGGGAAAAAGATGGGGTCAAATTTTATACATCTTATGGAGAGTAGGGCCAAGTGGCCTTCTATGCAATATAAGAAGTTACACTGACAAGTATCTCCACTTGGACTGGCCAAAATTTATTGTTTAGATATCCATGTCAGCCCTTTCAATTGAACCCTCATGTTAATGTTTATTGGATCTACATCTCACTTGGAATATCAGCCTTCTGTTCTACATCAGCTTTTGAATGATCTACAGACACTGAGAATGCCAGATTGAGAGGTCACCATATACTCCATCGTCTCATACTCTTTTGCAAGCCCAAGCATTTATGCAGAACTTGGCAAATAGTGGCTGATGATTGTATTGCTTTCCAGTGCGAATGGCAGTTGCGAGTAGAAAAAATTCTGCAAATGAAGCAATTGAAATAACATTAGCAGCCAGATGATTAACCCTCATGATTTATTCTGCAGTAAAACCCATCAAAAATTGAATATTTCTGATAGAAACTTTCAAAAAGTGGTTAAAAATAAATTAAACATTTTTTTAAAATTATTAAAACATTCGAATACTTATAAACACTTGAATTCAAAAGAAATTTAAATAATTTTTATCTCGGGTACTCCCAACCAGTTTTCTCCATTCATTTGGTTATACTATTATCAAGACCACTTGCTATTGCATCCCACACCCACACTTTAGAAAGTCTGATCCACTGGCTGTACTTCTAGTAACACCATACAGGCAGAGAATAAAGACTGCAGCACCAATGGTGAGGACCAGGTGCTTGCTTAGGTAGGAGTTGATTCTATCCATGACCAACCTAGCAAAATACTTCATCACTGTAGCTTTGGCGAGGTTTGCAGGCCATTACTTCCGATAAGGTGAAACCTAACATCATGAATGGCTGTGATTCTTCACTCCCAGGTGAGCTCAATGTCTTCTATGCTCAGTTTGAAAGGGAGAATAAAACCACATCTTTGCAAATTCCTGCAGCATCTGTTTACCCTATCTCAGAGGCCGACATCAGAACATGATGATAGACTCCAATGGTGTAGCTGGTAGGGCACTAAAAAACAGTTCCAGCTAACTAGTGGAAGTGTCCAAGGACATTTTCATTCTCCCACTGTTGCAGTCAGAGGTTCTCACCTGCTTCAAAAGGGCAACAATCATACCAGTGCCCAAGAAGAATAGGATGAGCTGCCCCAATAGCTATCACCCAGTGGCACACACATCTACTGTGATGAAGTACTTTGGTCTTGGCCAGAATCAACTCTTGCCTAAGCAAGCACCTGGGCTCACTGCAATTTGCCTATCTTACACAATAGGTCTACAGCAGATGCAATCTCACTGGCTCTCTATTCAGCCTTGGATCACCTGAACAATAGCAATGCCTATGTCAGGCTGCTGTTTGTTTATTACAGCTCAGCTTTCAACACCATCATACCCTCAGTGCTAATCAACAAGCTCCAAACCTGGGACTCTGTACCTCCCCCTGCAAATGGATCCTTGACTTCCTCATCGGGAGACCACAGTCACTGTGGATCAGAAATATCCTCTCCTCCTCGCAGACAATCAACACCGGTGCACTTCAAGCAATTGAGCTTAGCCCAGTGCTCTACTCCCTCACTACCTATGAGCTTGTGGCTAGGCACAACTCAAACACCATCTTTAAATTTGCTGTTGACACAACTATTGTTGCCATAATTTTAGACAGTGACAAGGAGGCTCACAGGAGTGAGATAGATCAGTTGGTTGTGTAGTGTTACAACAACAACCTTTCACTTAACATTAGTAAGACCAAGGAATTGATTGTGGACTTCAGGAAAGGGAAGTTGAGGGAATACACACCAGTCATTATTGAAGGATCAGCAGTGGAAAAGGTGAGAAGTTTCACGTTCCTGTTTATCAACATCTCTAAAGATCAAGCTTGGGCCCAACATATTGATGCAGTTACACAGAAGGCATAGCACTGGCTAAATTTCATTAGGAGTTTGAGGACAAATGGTATGTCACCTAAGACTCCAGCAAATTTCTACACATGTACCATGGAGAGTGTTCTAGACAGGCCACTGCAGAAGATTAGAACAAGCTTCACAAATTTGCAAACTCAGCTCCATCATGGGCACTAGCCTCCCCAGCATTGAGGACATCTTCAAAATGCAATTCCTCAAAAAGGCTGCGTCCATCATTAAGGATCCGCATTACCTCTTTTCATTGCTACCATCAATGAGGAAGTACAGGAGTCTGATTCTGAATGAACAATGAATCCATGTATACTAGCTATTATTTTTTTTTTCTATTTTGCTCTCTTTTTGCAGTACTTAATTAATTCAATTATATATATATATATACACGCTTTGATACTGAACTGACTCCAAAGAGTCCTGTCAGTGGAGAGCTACCCAACGATCTGAGACTTCTGTACTTTCCAAGAAATCCTGGAGTTGGTGACAATTTACATAAAGAACTGCTAACACTTCTGAGTGGAACTGATAGCATTTCCCAACAAATTCCAGCCTGTTTCTATATGCTATTGAGAAAACACCACTAAACTTGTTGCTTTATAGTTATTCAAAACTTAATTTTACTGAAGATAAATACTGTCGTAATATGTCGTCATCAGATACAAGATTTGTTGCATTAATGCCTTTCAACCTTTATTGTCATGTCATATGCTCCTAATAAGGTGATTAAAGACTGAAAAACAAAACATTATCTAGATAATTAGGTACATATGGCTACAGCAGCTCCATAAATGTAAACATTGTATATAAATTATATCTAATTTGACTGGTGATTGAAATAATTGTTTTCAAAGTATATCTAATTTAGCAGACAACTAAAAATGCAGAATGAGGAATCTAATAGCTTACAGTACATTACCTTTTTTGTTGTGAAATATTACACAACTGGTTTGTCTCCAGTAACTGGTTAGAATGGTCTACAGCTGGCGAATCAAGATTATATCATTGCATCTCCAACCGGACAAATTAGAGCACTCTCTATAGGCATGAGCACACTCAGCTTGAATTCTTCTCAATCTATGGAATCTGATTAGAATTTTAACTGTCAAATATCTGATAAAACTGCCTGAAATTTTTATTAAAAACAGCATTAAATTCATGAAATTTAAGTTTAAAAGAAGAACTTCCTGTAAACTTTTTACAATCTTTAAACTGCATTCACTATAATATTATTTTCTTGAAATAATGTCTCTCTGTCTGATTCTCTTGCAGTTTATTCTGTATTATGCTCCAATACAAAATAAAATTCGGTTTGCAACAGTGCAAAATGTGTACTGCAACTGGCCCATTAGATTCACCATTTTCTGACCCGCAAGCCTCACATAAACAAGTAAATACTGCCTTATATTTTTTTTAATATTATACTTTCAGCACGAAGAGATAATTTACTATTTCAACATCACTTTTTAAAGTAAAATTCAACGCCTAACATTATTACTTGCTGAATTTCTTTCGACTATTTATTCATTCTAGATTGTACACAATGCCTAAAATGGCAAGTCCACTTCAATCACTACTGCAGACGCATCAGAATATCGTTATCATTAGAATGAGTTGATATTGATATCTAATTGAGCACAGCTGTTAGGCTGCTTTACTTGGAGTTTGAACTCAACATGTGCAGATGGAGAAAATGCTTTGTACTTTGTGTTCAATTACAGACTTTGCATTGTGCTTACTGGAAGAAGAAACACATTATTTTGTCTTGAATTTCATTTGAGGTTATGCTTACAAGTAAAATAAGCAAGAAAAGTTCCCTTTCTCAAAAATACATGTGGCTTGCTGGGCACCTCTGAAGATGAATAACATAAGAAAGTGAATGAATTGTCTGCTTTTTCTGATACTACCAGTTTCCTCCCATTTGCAGTGAAACATAACATCAGTAATAAGAGTAGGTAATATTTCATCTGATCCACAAATGTAATTAGGACGAATTTGTCCTGTTGAATAAATTGAAACACAATGGGTATAAATTGGATGTTACCCTATTTTGTAAAATCATTTGGAGACTGGACTGTAACATTTACAGAAAGACTTTGACTGATGGCTGTTACAAATCTTATGAGTTAATATACCACAATGTGGTTAAAAGTTGACATCTTTCTCTCATGTGGTATTTTGAGATCTATTTATGCTGTAAAGTCAGTTCTGTAAAGATGTGTAATAATTCAAGGAAGCAATACTTCTGCAATAGCATAGAATCCAATTTTTATGGCACACAAAAACAAAGGAGTGTGGATACTGAAAATAAAATGTCACTGATTTTAACTTTGGTTCTCCACAAATGCTGTCTCATCTAAAAACAAGATGAAAATTTTAAAAAAAGGAAAAGCGAAGTTCGAACATATGGCTCATTGATCTTACATTGTGGCAGACTCCATGTCTTCATGACCACTTCCCATCCAATCCTTTTCCTTTATGCCAAAAATCTATCAATTTCTGCCTTTAATGTGCACAATGACTGAATATCCACAACCTGCTGAGGGGGAGAATTCCAAAGATTTATAACTCTGCATTAAAAAAAAATTGTGTTTAGCTTCTGAATGAAAGAAACTTTATCCCAAAAACATGTCCTCTCATGATGCAAGACGTAGCAGCCTGTTGGTTTCTGACACTTGTCAATCTCTCACAGAACCTTAAATCAAATCAGGAAATGCAGGAAATACACAACAGAATTAGTCCTATCTAGTAAAAAGTCATCAGTCTAAAGTGTCAGATCTGTTTCTCTCCCATCAGATGCTGCCTGACCTGCTGAGTGTTGCCAGCATCTTCTATTTTTTTTTAATTTTTGATGCCCTGTATCTTCAGTACTTTTCTCCTCTCTGACTTTACAATGAGGTTTATCCAGGTGCTCTGGTTTCCTCTCACATCCCAAAGGCCTGTGAGTTTGTAGACCAAATAACTGCTGTATATTGCCCCTGGTGTGTAGGTTCAAAGTTCAAAGTAAATTTATTATCAAATTACATATATGGCACTATATGCAACCCTGAGATTCATTTTCTTGTGGGCATACTGAAAATATTCAACAACCATAACTGAATAGGTGATTGGTAAAATCCAGGAGGAGTCGATGATTTTAATGCAGGAAGAATAAAACATACACAGATTAATGTAGGATTAGAGTAAGGGGGTGGCAGATGGCCAGTGTGGACTTGATGGGCTGAAGAGCCTAATTCTTTGCTGTATGTCTCTCTGATTCTATGAGATTACATCCAATGTTCAGTGTATATAGCTCTACTTTAATCAATTTCTGTTTGTAAGGCAGCCCCTCACTCCAAGAATCTATCTAGTGAATTGATGTTGCCCCAACTTCAAAACCAATATATTCTTCTGTGGGTGGAAAAAACAAAACTGTACGCAGACTTCAAATGAAGTCTCATCAAAGTACACAAAAGAACAGGAGTAGGCCATACTCCTCTGCCATTCAGTATTGTTGCTGCTGATCTAATCCTCTCAGCTCCACATCCATATTTCCTATAAAACTTGACGCGAGCATAATTCTCATCCATATGTGTCTCAAATATATTTAATGATTTTGTTTTCTGGGATAGAAATTTCCAAAATCTCACTTTCTTTCAGAGAGAAGTTCAATCCGAACTCCTCTTTCTAGCACAAACTCTCACACACACACACATACATGCACACACATATATGCACACACTTCCCTTTCTACGTGACCCACTTCTGTCATAATCCTGACCGTTGATTCCTCATATTCTCCTAATTCCCTTTACCCCCTGTTCTCCCGGGCTCCTTGATTATGGTACCTGATTCTCATTTAAACCTGCAGCATAAATACCCCAGCTTTGCATCCACTCATCGCCAGATTGTCGTTTCAGCCAGTGTGGTAATTCACGTTCCTGGCCGCTTCGGATTGTGTACTCTAAGTTTTGTTTCAGTACTGTGGTTTGCCTGTGTTAACTCTGTCTCTTTGTGTCAAGATAAGTATTGCCTACAGCCTGCCTTTCCGTTCATCCTCCTGTTTGCTGTTCAGCTCTAGCATGCTCCGAGTCAAGATAAGTATTGCCTGCAGCCTGCCTTTCTGTTCATCCCCCATTTGCTGTTCAACACCAGCCTTGCTCATGCCCTTGTCTGCATCCCAACTCTATCTCCATGCCAGTGTCCTGCGTTTGGGCTCACTGCAACAACTTCCTTGTTTTACAATGACAGTATATCCCCTATTTTGAGATTTCCTCATGAGGAGAAAATTCTTTCAGCATTTACCCATTCAATCTCCTCAGTATCTTAAATATTTCATTAAGACTACCACTCATTCTTCTAAACTCATCCATATCAGACCAACTTCTTCACTCTTAGAGTAACTGACATCCTAAAACCTCATGGACTTTCTCTAAACTGCTCAGATGCAACACACCCCTCACCAAACCCTAAACAAAACTGCTCTAATTAACTAAAAAAATAACAAGGTAGTATCCATGGATTCATGAAATGTTCAGAAGTCTGATGGCAGAGGAGAAAAGCTGTTTCTGAATAGTTGAGTGTGGGTCTTCAGGCTCCTATACATCCTCCTTGATTTATTTTGTAATTTGGATGATGCATGTTCTGAATATTTCCTGCACCACCATCTCTTGAAGATGTCCTCACTGGTGGGGAGGGTTGAGCCCGTGATGGAGCTGGCTGAGCCTACAACTCATCAACTCTACCAGATTCTGTCATGCACGTACAGGCAATGGGCAATCTACAGTGATTAATTAACTTAGCAATATGCACATTTTAGGATCTAGGAGGAAAGCAAAGCACCCCTGGGAATCTGATGCAGTTACTAGGAAAATGTGCAAACTCCATACAGATAACATGGAAGTTAAAACTGAACCAGTTTTGCTGGAGGCATTAGGCAGCAGATCTACTGTGATACCTTTAACATTGTTTATTTTCCAATACTTTTCTTGAAATTAATATGCTTATGTTGTCTCTTATCCACTTAAATAGGATGCAGCATTCAGAATATCAGACTTGGAGAACATTAGAAAATCAAACTTAATTTAACGAAGGATTTTTGTTGTTGCAGCCATTCCTACAGTATTCCAATAAACTTAAAGCTATTTTATTCAAGTATAAAATGGTTTATTTTGAAAGTATTTCATATATTGTATATTTGGTAGAGTTATCATTTTAAAATCCAAACCAATGAAGGTGTATAATTAGTATCTACTGTGAGAAGGCTGAATTTCTTGCACAGCATCTTAAGGGAGCAATGATTTAACTGTGGCATCCACAAGCATTTCAGTTCAGAGTTAACTTGTCTCCAACACTTAATTTATTATGAAAATGGCAGGCAATCTAGAACTGTTTAATTTGATCAGGATTAACTTTTTTTTAACTCATGTGAAAGTTATACAGGAAATGTCAAATGAAACTTGTAAATAGACCAGAATGCATTTTTTATGGCTTCTTGGGAATGCTTTGAAATACACAATGACATGCTTTCTCCTGGATCATTTGACATTTATTCCCCTGTGATTCTGTTCTGAGCACACACTCAGTCTTTCAAAACTACTGTATTAGTCAAAGTGTAAGCAATAATTATGCTGTTGCTTTTTGGTTTTGTTTTTAATTAACGTTAATTTCCTCCCTTATGTTTCACCTAATTGATGCAAATATAGTTGAATGTTGTAAATGTCGTGTTGTCACCTCCATCCCATTTTACCACATATTTAATACATGTAGTACTGGATTAAACTTTATATCTAACCCTTACACAACAATTTGTTGGCTCTCTGGAGTATTTATTTTGCATTTAGTTTATCCTCCTTGGATACAAATTCAGTGGCCACTTTATTAGGTACACCTATACATCTGCTTGCTAATGTAAGTGTCTAACCAAGCTATCACGTGGTAGCAACTCAATGCATAAAATTATGCTGACGTGGTCAAGGGATACAGTTGTCTTTTAGACCAAGCATCAGACTATGGGAGAAAAGTGATCTAAGTGACTTTGACTACAGAATGAATGATGGCGCCAGATAGGGTAGTTTGAGTATCTCAGAAACTGCTGATCTCTTGGGATTTTAGAGTCAGAGTCATAGAAAACTACCAAGAATCAGGCCTCTCAGCCCAGCTAGTCTGTGCCAAACCATTTAAACTGCTTAGTCCCATTGACCTGCAGCTGGACCATAGCCCTCCATACCACTGTCTCCTATGTACCTGTACAAACTTCTTTTAAATGTTGAAATTAACAACACATTGACTACTTGTGCTGACAGCACATTCCATGTTCCCAGCTTCTGAGTGAAAAAGTTTCCCCTCATGTTCAACGTGAAACTTTTCACCTGTCACCCTTAACCCATGATTTCTTGTTGTAGTCCCACCCAACGAAGTGGAAAAGGCCTGCTTGCATTTATCTTATCTATAGCCCTAATATTTTTGTATACCTCTATCAAATCTCCCTTCAATCTTCTACGTTCTAGGAAATCTTTCCTTATAATTCAGGCCCTTGAGTCATGGCAACAAACTTTCCCTGTGCTTGTTTAACCTTGTTGACATCTTTCCTGCAGTTAGGTGACCAAAACTGCACACATTTTATACCAACATTTTAAATAACTTCAACATAACATCCCATCTCCTGTACTGAATACTTTGATCTATGAAGGCCAATGTGCCAAAAGCTTTCTTAACAACCATATCTACCTGTGCCGCCACTTTCAATGAATTAAGCTCCTATATTCCAGGTCCCTTTTGTTCTACTGCACCCTTCAGTGTCCTTCCACTCACTGTGTAAGACCTACCCTGGCTGGCACTCCCAAAATACAACATCTCACACTTAACTGCATTAGATTCCATCTGCCATTTTTCTGCCCATTTTTCCAGCTGGTCCAGATCCCGCTGCAAGCCGTGATAGCCTTCCTTGTCGTCCACTATACCCCAATCTTAGTGTCATCCACAGATTTGCTGATCCAATTAATCACATTGTCACCCAAATCTTTGATATACATGACAACCACAACAGACACAGCACCGATTTCGGCGACACTCCACTAGTCACAGGCCTCCAGTCAGAGAGCCTGTGACTACAACCACTTTGTGGCTTCTCCAGCAGAACCAATGTCTAATCCAATTTACTATCTCATCTTGAATGCCAAACGACTGAAACTTCTTGAAGAATCTCCCATGCATCACCTTGTCAAGTGCCTTGCTGAAGTCCATGCAGACAACATCCACTGTCTTGCCTGCATCAACTTTTCTGGTGACTTCCTTGAAAAACTCTATAAGATTGGTTATACGGAACCTACCATGCATGAAACTACACTGACTATCCCTGGTCAATCCCTATCTGTTCAAATACTCATATATCCAATCTCTTAGAATACCTTCCAAAAACTTTCCCACTTCTGACGTAAGGCTCATCAGCCTATAATTTCCTGGTTTATTTTTAGAGCCTTTCTTAAATAGCAGAACATCATTAGCTATCCACCAATCCTCCAGTATCTCACCTGTCACGAAGAATGACTTAAATATCTCTGCTACAGCCCCTGCTGTCTCTGCACATGCCTCCTCCAGTGTCTGAGGGAACACCTTGTCAGGCTCGAGGGATTTGTCCACTCTGATTTACCTCAAGACCCAGACACCTCGTCCTCTGTGAACTGTATAGAATCTATGTCCTCACTGCTGCTTTGTCTGACTTCTATAGTCACTATGTCTGTCTCCCACGTAAATACAGTTGCAAAAATATCCATCTAAGATCTCCTCCATCTCTTTTGGCACCATGCATAGGTGACCATTCTGATCTTCCAAAGGACCAGTTTTGTTCCTTATAATCCATTTGCTGCTAACATATCTGCCTACGGCTCCTCCTTCATTTGCTCTGCTAGAGCAACCTCATGCCTTCTTTTAGTCCTCCTGATTTATTTTTTATAAGTGTTGCCTTGCATTTCCTATACTCCATACACACACCATTTGTTCCTACCTGCCATTACCTGCTATGCAGCTCCTTTTTTTTCTTAACCAGCCAGAATTTCTCTTGAAAATCATGGTTCCCTAAACCTGTTATCCTTGCCTTTTATTCTGATGGGCCAATACAAGCTTTGTACTCTCAGAAATTACACTTCTGAAGGCCTTCCACTTTCTAAGTACAGATTTGCCAGAAAGCAATTTGTCCCAATCCACCTTTGCCAGTTTCTTTCTGATACCATCAAAATTGGCCTTTTTCCAATTTAGAATCACAACTGAGGCCAGACCTATCCTTTTCCATTATTACTTTGAACTTCATGATCTTTAGATGCACAGTCTTCTCCTACACAAACTTCTGTCACCTGCCCTGTGTTCACTCCCCACACACTCTCTCATTGGGACTTCCATGTACTGATTAAGGAAACTTTCCTGAACACATTTGACAAACTCTATCCCATCTAGTCCTTTTACAGTTTGAGAGTCCAGTCAATATGTGGAATGTTAAAGTTACCTACTATAATAAACTTATGTTTCTTGCAACAGTCTGTGATCCACCTATAAATTTGTTCCTCTAAATCCCACTGACTATAGGGTGTTAGCCCCATTAACATGATCGTACATTTCTTATTCCTCAGTTCCACTCATGAAACCTCAGTAGATGAGTTCTCCAGTCTGCTCTGACTGAGCACCATCAGGAATTTTCCCTGACTAGTTCTACCACCCCTTTAATCCCTCCCGTTCTATCATGTATAAAACAACAGGACCCCAGAATATTGAACTGACAGTCCTGCTCTTCTTGCAATCAAGTTTCACTGATGGCTACAATATCATAATCCCATGTGTTGATCCATGCCCTGAGCTCATCTGCTTTTCCTACAATACTTCTTGCATTGAAATATACTGTATTCAACCAGAACGTTAGTCCTACTATGCTCAACCTTTTGCTTCATGACTTTGTCTGAGATCTTAACACTATCTATCTCCACAAAAACTCCACTATCTGTTCTGGAATTCTGGTTCCCATCCCTCTCCAACCATAGTTTAAACACCCTCCCCTCCCCCACCATGTGCAATATTGCAAAATTTCTTGCTAGGATATTAGTCCCCCCACCTCCAGCCTAGGTACAAACCCTCTTTACCTTGCAGGTCCCTCCTTCCCTGGAAGAGAGCCCAACAATCCAAAAACATGAGGCCCTCCCTGGACACTGGCACCCAATAGGCAACAAATCATCCAGGAATCTCGTTCTCATCCACAGAACCTCCTTTCTGTTCCCCTAACTAGTGAATTCCCTATTACCACAGCTCGCCTCTTCTCCTCCATTCCCTTCTGAACTACAGAGCCTGACTCAGTGCCAGAGACCTTTATTCTGCGAGTTAACCCCCACCCCTCCAACAATATCCAAAGTGGTACAACTGTTGTTGACATTTATATCCACAAGGATACTCTGCATTGGCTGTTTAACACCCTCCTGACTGTCACCCATTTTCCCGTGTCCTGCACCTTGGGTGTCTCTTCCTTTTTATATCTCCTGTCTATCAACTGAGATGTCCTCCTTCTTCAAAGAAAGGGGCTTCCCTTCTTTCCCCATCAACACAGCCTTCTTCTCCCTTACTTTACAATACTGACGTAGGGTCTCGGCCTTAATAATCCAGAGTTCATCTGGAATTCATTAGAGTTCATACAATGCAACTCTTAATGTGGAGTGTTAGAAGCTGCAGCTGGATGTCCTTCTCACAGGTGAAGTTGTCAGGGACACTGAATGTCTTTCTGTCTGAACTCAGCAGGCCAGGATGCATCTATGGAAAAATGTGAGCAGTCGATGTTTCAGGCCAAGGCCCTCAGCAGGACTGGAAAGTAAGGAGAAACAGGACAATGTTGATGCTGGAGAAAGGGAAGCCATTTACTTTGAAGGAGGCTATCTCAGTAGTTCTGGAATGAAAAGCCACATCCCGAGAGCCCCACCATCAACGCTGCCCTCACCCACATCTCTTCTTTTTTGCACACATCTGCCCTCACCCATCCTTCCGCCGCCACACCAGGGATCGGATTCTTCTTGTCTTCACCTACCACCCCACAAGCCTCTGCATCCAGCACATAATTCTTCATACCTTCCACCATCTCCAACGTAAACCCACCACCAAGCACATCTTTCCCTCCCTCCTACTTTCCAATTTCCACAGGGATCGTTCCCTACATGACTCCCTTGTCCACTCACCCCTCCCCGCTGATCTTCCTCCTGGCACTTATCCTTGCATACGGAACAAGTGCCGCACCTGACCCTACACCTTCTCCCACAACACACATAAAAAATGCTGGTGAACGCAGCAGGCCAGGCAGCATCTATAGGAAGAGGTACAGTCGACGTTTCGGGCAGAGACCCTTCATCAGGACTAACTGAAAGAAGAGATAGAAAGAGATTTGAAAGTGGGAGGGGGAGGGGGAGATCCAAAATGATAGGAGAAGACAGGAGGGGGAGGGATGGAGCCAAGAGCTGGAAAGTTGATTGGCAAAAGGGATACGAGGCTTGAGAAGGGAGAGGATCATGGGATGGAAGGCCTAGGGTGAAAGTAAGGGGAGGGGAGCCCAGAGGATGGGCAAGGAGTTATAGTGAGAGGAACAGAGGGATAAAAAAGAGAGAAAGAGAGAAAGAAAGAAAGAAAGAAAGAAAGAAATAAGGGATGGAGTACGAAGGGGAGGTGGGGCATTAACAGAAGTTAGAGAAGTCAATGTTCATGCCTTCAGGTTGGAGGCTACACAGACGCAATATAAGGTGTTGTTCCTCCAACCTGAGTGTGGCTTCATCTTGAAAGTAGAGTCAAGATGAAGCCACACCGGGTTGGAGGAACAACACCTTATATTCTGTCTGGGTAGCCTCCAACCTGATGGCATGAACATAGACTTCTCTAACTTCCATTAATGCCCCACCTCCCCTTCGTACCCTATCCCTTATTTATTTATTTATTTATTTATTTATTTCTCTCTCTTTTTTTTTATCCCTCTGTTCCTCTCACTATAACTCCTTGCCCATCCTCTGGAATCCCCTCCCCTTTCTTTCACTGTTGGCCTCCTGTCCCACAATCCTCTCCCTTCTCCAGCCTCATATCCCTTTTGCCAATCAACTTTTCAGCTCTTAGCTCCATCCCATCCCCTCCTGTCTTCTCCTGTCATTTCAGATCTCCCCCTCCCCCTCCCACTTTCAAATCTTTTTCTATCTCTTCTTTCAGTTAGTCCTGATGAAGGGTCTCGGCCCAAAACATCAACTGTACCTCTTCCTATAGATGCTGCCTGGCCTGCTGCATTCACCAGCAGTTTTTATGTGTGTTGCTTGAATTTCCAGCATCTGCAGATTTCATCGTGTTTACCTTCTCCTGCACTACCATTCAGGGCCCCAAACATTCCTTCCAGGTGAGGTGGCTTTTCAGCTGTGAGTCTGTTGAGGTCTTCTACTGTATTTGGTGTTCCCAGTGTAGCCTCATTTATGTCAGTGAGAACTGACTTAGATTAGGAGACCATGTCATTGAGCATCTTTGCTCCATCCACAACAAAAAGCAAGATTTCCCAGTAGCCACCCATTTCCATTCTACTTCTTAATCTGATTTAGTCCATTACCTCCTCTACTGCCACAATGAGGTCATAGTCAGGTTGGAGAAACAACACCTTATATTCCATCTGGGTAGGCTCCAACCTGTTAGCATGAACATCAATTTCATAAATTTCCAGTAATTGCACCTCCCTCCTCTCCTTCATCATTCCCCATTCTTCTTTCTGTCTCACACTTCCTCTTCTTACCTGTCCATCACCTCCCCTTTGGATCTCATCTCTCCTTCCCTTTCTTCCATGCTCTTCAGTCCTCTCCTATTAGATTTCCCCTTCTGCAGCCTTTTATCCCTTTCACCAATCAATTTCCCAGCTCTTAACTTCACCCCCTTCCCTTCTCCCAGTTTCACTTCTAATCTGTCACCATTTACCTCTTCCTCCCCTCACCCACCTTCTTATTCTGACTTCTTCCCCCTTCCTTTCCAGTCCAGGTGCTGGGTCTCAGCCTGATACGTTAACTGTTTACACTTTTCCATAGATGCTGCCTGGCCTGCTGAGTTCCTCCAGAATTTTGTGTGTGTGTTGCTTTGGATTTCTAGCTTCTGCAAATTTTCTCATGTCTGAGGTCTTCCTTCATTTCCACATCCCACAAGAGGAGCTTTCAACTGTTCTGCCTGGCATCCCTGCTGCTCTAACTGTGTAATTATCAGGAAGGAAACAACGAATTGAAAAACAAAAATCTACCTGCAGGTTTTCAACTTCTCTCAATCAAGCTGCTCCTTACTGAAGCTTCAAAATCCCCACTTTAACACTGTCCACCCCAACCATGGCCACTCCACTTGCTCCTGCCTTATTTTTTATTTTTCACTTGTTACTGGATCCCTATCTCTGATTGGCCACTGTTTTCTCACACAACAGTCCTAGAGGTTACATAGAATGATATAAAAACCAAAAAACATCCAGTGTGAGAGCTACAGTTCTGTGCGTAAAAATACTTTGTTAATGAGTGAAGTCAGAAGAGAATGGCTAAGTTGGTTCAAGCTAACTCAAATAACCACATGTTACAACAGCGGTGTGAAGTAAAGCATCTCTGAATGCACAACACACAAAGCTTGATGTGGATGGGCTACAGCAGCAGACGACCATGAACGTATACTCAGGAGGTACCGAATAAAGTGGCCACTGAACCTATACTATCTGTATGAATAAGGAAGAGTCCCATACTGATTTCTGCAACAATAACAATAAGGCTTAAAATGTCTTGCATACATGTCTGTTTGTGCGTGCTTGTTTGGGGAGGCAGGATACTTGAATGGGCAGAGAGAAAGAGTAGAAGCGCTAGTAGAGTGAAAATGTTATCACTGAAGATGATGCAATTATATTTTCCATAGAATCACAGCTGCTGCTTATCAGATTTAGAATGGAGTATTCTTTTTTTTATTCAGTTTATACTGCTTGGATGCACACACTGTGGCCACTTTATTAGGTATACCTGTGCACCTGTTTGCTAATGCAAATATCTAATCAGATATTAGGATTGAGGTAGATATTAGAGAGATAGTAAAGTGATGTTGAAGACATCAGGAGTGTGGCAGAAGGGGGATAGGTTACCATGTGGAAGAAAGTTTGTCTTTGAAGAGTATCAAGGTGCTGTTTCAGATCAATGGATGACTAATGGAGTTTCAGATCAATGGAGGGAAATTAATTAGCTATCTAAGAATGCCTGCAGGTTTTGTTTATCTACTTGGCTAAAGGGATATTAGGTAAAGGGAATTTCAAACAAGGGAGGTTATTGAGATCGCAAAAGTGCCCCAGTTTAGCCAATATAGGGGAGGGAAGCAGGTCATCATTTTAGAGGGCTGGGATCTGAATGCAATAGTACTTCCGAATGCATGAATGATGGAAAAGAACTTACCTATACAATCCCAATACTCCCCATTATATCTCTGCAACTGCTATGTTTCCCAATCATGGGAAATCCTGCTTCCTGGTGTTAAGGATAGCATAAATTAGAGGGAGAAAGTATTTTATTGAGAGCCTTTCTTCTGCTCCTGAATGTCTGCTTCCTAGTTTTAATTGTATTAAAATTAAAAGGCAGTGTGGAGTGGATTTTATGGACATCTGCCATCCATACTCATGCTTAGTGTGTTGTTGCTGTACTTATAATTTTGGATATGAGTGAAGGTGCCACCATATATATATATATATATATAGTCTTAAAATCATAGATGCAAGCATTTGTGAATTGACAATGAAAAGAACGAATTCAAACTTCATATCTCACATGTCATTCCTCTGCCAAATAAACAATGCATTTGTGCAGAGAAACAGGCTTGTTAAATTTCATAGCAAAGTGTGATGTTACAATTTAAAGCGACTATAAACAACAAATGCACTGATATTTTCACTCTTTCCATTTCAAAGAATAACTTCGGGTGAATAAAATTTACATGTATATCATACATTGGATTTTTAACATATTTCCATTTGTTAATAATTTATCTTTTATGGTTATAAGTGGTCTCAGCTGATTGCACAACCCAGTCAAAATAGTAGAAAATTTGGTCATTTCTTGGATGGATAAGCTAAAATTTAGCTTATCCCTACTAAGGAGTTATGACGGGTTGGATAGAATTTAACTCAAGAAGTAACACAGATCTACAATAGCCATTTCTCTGCATGATATAAAAGGATATGAATATTGGGTGATGCATGAACTGTTCTTGGGCTTCCAGCCAGGTACAGGTATTGATTTTAACTGACATTTCAATAACAAATTCTGACAGGATTCATGGTTGGAAACCTGCATCAAAAAACACAGGAGGTGTATACATTTGGGTTACCAGGAGAAATCGGCAGCAGCAAAACATTGTATTCACCATGGCCAGAGGATTGACATTGATGGCACAAAACTACCGTGCCATGCTAATGTTTTTTTTGGGACAACCTGGTGAAGGAAAAGAATTTTAACAAAGACGAAGGTCTCACTCTAAATAAGAACTGGAATTAGTTTGTAAACAAGGTGGGAAAGCGGAAATCTGATTGGATGGGGACTGACCAATCAGGAGGGATGGATGACGGGGTTATAAATACCACAAGACTAGACATGCTGAGGCATTAGCCCTGATGAAGTTGGCAGGGTTTGTCATCAAAACGTCGGTTAAAATTGACACGGTTACCCGGCAGGAAGCCAGTGAAGAGTTTATTTGTCATATACGCGAGAGAAGCTTCAAGATCCTTTTTCATTGGGTGATGTGTTTAACAAACAGCCAAGCCAGTAACATTCATTTTGGGCTATCATCTTCAATCTCAAAACAAAACTGCTAAAAACTATGAAGTCTCCTTGTGTCAGAAACTGAATAAAAAGATTAAATATTTACATTAAGATAGGATTTGACCTTCAAAAAATTGAAAATATATGAAACAACCCAGCTAGATTTTATTTAGCTGCATTTAGCATGATACAGTATACATTCAGTGGCTACTAAATTAGGTAGAGCTGTACAGCCGCTTGTCAATGCAAATATCTAATCAGTCAATTATGTGGCAACAACTCAATGCATAAAGACATGCAGAGATGACCAAGAAGTTTAGTTGTTGTTCAGGCCAAACATCAAAGTGGGGGGAGAAATGTGACTGAAGTGATTTTGATCATGGAATGATTGTTGGTGCCAGACAGGGTGATAGATGTGAATTGATATTAATTACAAAGCTGTTCCCTTGATGGATAGTTGAACATGTCCTCAAGATGTTACACCAATCTACCAACTGGATAAGACTATCTTCAGACTAAACCTTCCAATTATAAGAATATTTGACAGCAGTATTCACAATTCTGCAACTTTAAAGTGAATTAAGTGGTTGTTATGAGTAGCATCTTTTAAGAGCAATTAATGACTCAGCTGACATCCCACAAATGTAATTATTTGTTATTGTGCTGCTGAATAATTGCAACATTCCCATTGATTCTATTATCTCCTCTGCATTTTCAATTATTTTCATCTTCTTTCATGTCTCTTAATGATCTCTTTTACATTTGACAGTACTGTAGCTGTCTGCATGAGTACAGGGACATCTGCAGTGATGTCACTGACAATCATGTGTGCAAAGTTTGAATTCCCACGCCTGCTGTCATAAAGCTTGAAGAACAATTGTATGAAGAACACAAGAAAGCAGTGCAGACAGATGAAGATAAGTAACTTTGATTCAAATTTAAGGTATACATTTCTAGATAATGTAATGATGTAGCTTAGTAGAAGTCTGCAATTGCTATGGGTAGACAGAAATATGTGTCATGTTAACATTAATTAGTACAGAGTGAATATTTTTTGAACCATACTAATTTTAAATTGGAAATTTAAATGCTAATTCATTCATAATTAATCAGTTTTTGGCTGTGAAGTATTTAACTGAAATATATTTCAATCTCTTGAACTTCCAAATTTTTTATCAAACTATTTTTTGTCTGACCATTTAATTTATCATCCCAGGTAAGTAGACAGCAGTGTACTTCATGCCCGTAAGCGTGCAGCCATCTGGGCAAACCAGTTATATACTTACTGGTGCCTCTGGTGTGCATAAGGGACATCAGGGACCATCAGACAATAAATAGATTCTGCTTGCCTGTGCAGTGGTGAATATTGCTTTGCTGACAGTGACAATGTTGTTGATCTCATGGGTTCCCAAGATGTTGTTGGAGTATTGCCCAACTTATCGTAGTTTTCACCTGCAATATCAAAAGTCAAGTCTTCTCGACTAATTGCAGATTTGCACCTAAGCATCTTAGATCCCATGCTTTCAGGGTAATTAGTCAATGCTGACCTTGCAGAAACTGTTGCTAATTTTCATTTGATAAAAGTCCTAATTTCTCAACTGACTAATCACTGTACTCTTGATATGCCTGGAGGTCCCTGTACATTTTATGAAAGGAAAGTTTGAGCATTTAACAACTAAGGTTCGTTAAGGAGAACCAATAGACACGATGCATTTGGATTTCCACACTGCATTTTTATAAGGTATAAACACAAGACATTTTGCAGATGCTGGAAATCCAAAGCAAGACAGGAAATGCTGGAGGAACTCCATAGGTTAGGCAGCGTCTATGGAGGGGATTATCAGTCGACGTTTCAGGCTGATACCCTTCATCAGATCTTATGTAAGGCTTTGGCATAAGATGTAGATGCATGGGCAGTACAGCTAACATTTGGTATAGCTAGGGTATTGGGTAACTAACAGAAAACAGAGACTCAGGTAAAACAGGTCATGTTCAGACTGACAATCAGTAATACATGGATTGTGATAGGGGTTAGTCCTGTGGTCTTAGCTATTTGCAATTTACACTCAGTGTCCACTTTATTAGTTACCTCCTGTACTTAATAAAATGACCACTGTATGACCACTGAGTGTATACCTGTGGTCTTCTGCTGTTGTGTGTTTAGAGATGCTGTTCTGCACACTACTGTTGTAAAATGTTTTATTGTGTTACTGTGGCTCTCCTGTCAGTTTGAGCCAGTCTGGCCATTCTCCTTTGACCTCTGTCATTAACAAGGCATTTTTGCCGACAGAACTGCCACCCCTGTGGATGAATTTTGTATTTCACACCATTCTCTGTCAACACTAGAGATTGATTTGCATGAAAATCCCAGGTGATCAGCAATTTCTGAGATATTCAAACCACCCCATCTGGTACCAACAATCATTCCATGGTCAAAGTCACTTAGATCACATTTTTTCCCCATTCTAATGTTTGATCTGAGTAACAAGTGAACCTCTATAGACCATGTTTGCATAGTTTTATGCATTGAGTTGCTGTCGCATGATTAGATATTTGTATTAATGAACAGGTGGTCTGATGTACCTCATGAAGTAGCTACTGAGTGTATATTAATGATTTGGTTGAAAAAACTCATCCACAGCCAGATTTGTTGATGATACAAAAGTAAGTAGCTTGCCATTTGTGGAAAGGATGAAAAGAACCCAGTTAAATGAATAGGTAAGCAATTGGCAGATGGAGTACAAGATGAGAACCTCGTATTTCTGAAGGATGATGAAGCAAATTATGATTTAAATGGAGTGAGACTACAAAATGTTTTAGTACAAAGAGATCTGAGGATTCTGGTTAAAGAAGCACAACAACATAGCATGCAGGTTTTATTGCAAAAGATTTGGATTCTAAAACTAGGAAGTTTTGCTCTTCTTTTACGGGAAAGTGAGAAATCTACATTTGGAGTCCAACATACCATGTTACTCTCCTTATTTAACAAAGGATATACTTGCAGAGTAGTTTCATTTTATTGATTCTTTAGGACAGCTTGAATAATATCCGATGTAGTGAATGTGTAGAATTCATTGCCACAGAGATTTGTGGGGGGCAAGTCTTTGTTGTACTTCAAGCAGAAGTTGATAGGTTCCTGATAGGTAAGGGGATTAAGGATTATGGGTAGAAGGTGGAACAAAGGGGTTGAAAAATAATCAGCCATGATTGAATAGCAGAACAGAGTCAATGGGCCGACTGGTCTAATTCTACTTCTATATCTTAGGGTCTTATAGCCTTAATGTGTTAGAACATAGAGCATAGAACAGTACAGTACAGGTACAGGGGCTTCGGCCCACAATGTTGTGATGAACCAAATAAATTAGTGATCAAGTGGCCAATTAAACTAATCCCTTATGCCTATACAAGGTCCATATCATTAAATTTTCCTCACATTCATGTGCTTATCTAAATGTCTGGTAAAAGTCCTTAACGTAACTGCCTCTACCATCACCCCAGATATTGCATTCCAAGCACCCACAGATCTGTGTAATAAAAAAAAACTTTCTCCATCTCCTTTGAAATTATCTCCCTCCCCTTAAATGCATGCCCTTTGGTGTCAGACACTTCAACCCTAGCAAAAAGGTATTGCCTACCTACTCCATCCATGCCACTCATAATCTTATAAACCTCCATCAGAACTCCTCTTAGCCTCTGCCATTCCACAGAAAACAACCCAAGTTTCTCCAACTTCTCATAGTACATGCCTTCTAATCCAGGCAACATCCTAGTAAACCTCTTCTGCACCCTCTCCAAAGCCTTGAATTCCTTCCTATAATGGGGCAACCAGAACTGCATGCAATACTCCAGAAGTGACCTAACTAGAGATTTATAAAGCTGCAACATAACTTCCTGATCTTTGAACTCAATGCCTTGACTAATAAAAGCAAGCAAGCCATATTCCTTCTTAACCATCCTAGTGTAGCAACTTTCAAGGAGCTGTGAACTTGGACCCCAAGATCTCTCTGCTCAGCAACACTGTTAAGGGTTGCAACACTTCACACTTGGCAGGGTTATACTCCATCTGCCATTTCCCTGCCCATATCAACAATTGTTCTATATCCTGTTGTATTCTTCACCAGTCATCAATGCTATTTATAAACACCACCAATCTTTGTATCATCTGCAAACCTACTAACCCATCCATCTCCATTTTAATTGAGGTCATTTATATATTTATTTATTTGGGACTGAGTGCAGAACAGGCTCTTCCAGCCCAGCGACACACCGATTCAACCCTACCCTAATCACTAGACAATTTACAATGACCAATTAAATACAAACCAGCACATCTTTGGACTGTGGGAGGAAAGCGCAGCGCCCGGAGGAAACCCACACGCACATGGTAAAAATAGTTAAAATTTCTTACAGAGCACATCACAATTAAACTCCAAACTCCAATGCCCCAAGCTGTAATAACATTGTGCTAACCACTATGCAACTATAGTACCCACTGTATACATCACAGATAGCAGAGGGCCCAGTACATATTGCTGTGGAACACCACTAATCTCAGACCTCTGATAGCGTAAGTCCCTTCAACCACTTCTATGGGCAAGCCAGTTCTGAATCCAAATGGCCAATTCACCATTGACCCTATACATCTTAATCTTCAGGGTGAGCCTCCAATGAGGAACCTTGTGAAACCCCTTACTAAACTCTAAGTAGACAACATCCACAGCATTACCCTAATCAATCACCCTTGTCACTTCGTCAAAAAACTCAATCACATTAGTAAGGCACAACTTGGCCCACATAATGCTATGCTGGCTCTCCCCAATTAGGCCATGCTTTTTCCAATGCTCATCAATCAATCCCTAAGAATTCTCTTCAATAACTTCCCTACCACTGACACAAGACACACTTGTCTTTAGTTTCCAGGATTATCCCTAGTTCCTTTCTTGAACAATGGAACAAATTTAACTACTTGCCAGTCCTCTGAGACTCACATATGGCTATAGAGGACACAGATATTGATCTCTTCACTTGTCTCTCTCAGTAACCTGGGGTATATCCTATTAGGTCCTGGGGACTTATCCACCTTAATGCTCTTTAAGAGACACAACACTACTTCCTCCTTTACTTCAAAATGCCCTCTAGTAATAATACTCTCAGCTCAGATCTCCCTGTCCTCCACATTCTTCTCTTTAGTAAATATTGATTTAAAGTATTCATTAAGGATCTCACCCACATCCTTCACATCCAAGCAAATGTTGACCCCTTTATCCTTGAGTGGTCCCGCCCTCTCCCTAGTCATCCCTTTGTATGTATAGAATGCCTTGGGATTCTCTTTAATCCTTCTTTTCATGCCCCCTCCTGGCTTTCCTAATTTCCTTTTGCTTACTTTTCTGGCTTCATTGTAATTCTTAAGTACTGTGTTTGATTCTAGCCTCCTAAACTTTACATACATTTCCTTTTTCTTCTTGACTAAATTCATCACCTCCCTCATCATCCAAGTTTCCCTTACCTTGCCAACCTTATCCTTCCTTCTGACTGGAACATACCTGTCCTGTACTCTGTGTAATTGGACTTTAGACACCCTCTACATGTTGGATGTGGACTTACTCAAAAGCACCTGTTCCCGATTAACTCTCCCTATTTCTTGCCTAATGCTGCCATAATTTCCCATTTTGATTTGTTGTATAAAATACACATCAGAGGGCTAAATGTATGGGTGCCAGAGAGCCATTGTGGCTATATTATTAGTTTTCATCAAGAAAGCCTCTGCTGTATAAATGGCAAATAACAGCTACTTATTTATCCCATGGTTTACAATATTTTTATAAAGCAGCATTTGCAATTGCAGGGGAGTTGCTACAATATTGTTCTGATACCTGTTTAAATAAATGGCACTATAAGATGCACTGCACAGCATGTTCCAACTCGGACAAGAGTAACCAGCAAATAGGGAGGAAACTGAGTCCCTTTGTAGGTAAGGAAGTAAATACCTCCAAGATTTATGATGCAGATTCAGGAGTAGCATCAGAAACACTACTACCACTTGAGGACTAATGGATGGTCCAGGATCAAGACCATCGAGTACCCCACCTTACTGTGCTGGTTATCAAAAGAAAGGCGACAGAAGGTCTGAAATCAATAGTCAATGAAATTTGGAACATGTCAAGAAGGAGGAGCTTAGGAGGAGACAATGCCACCTAACAGCAACTCCTTTGCTTGCATCTTCGGAAACAGCTCTATTTCCATCTTTAATATCTCTATTTTTCCCTTTCAGGGCTCTTTTGAAGACCCTGACCTGGAGTTACACATTCACTTTGATTCTTTGCAGGAATGGGACCTGCTTTCAGGGTTTCACGACTAGCTGTGGTTCGATATGCCAAGGATGCGGCCTAAGAGATTAGCTCGTCATCGGAGATCTGGGATCTCGTGGCTCTGGAGATGAGCGGACCGAAGGTCAGTATCTCTAGATGAATCCGGTGTGTTGTGGGAGATGAAAGATGGAAAGCAGCGAGCTGGCTGCTAGCTCTGTGCCCAGAGACCCAAGTTCTTTGGGCACAGAGCTCAGAAAAAAACGATGCAATGGACTCTTAACATTGTAAATCAGAGAGTTGTTTATTAGGTCTCCCCTCTCGCTGTGAAACGGAAACATCGCTTTCTCCCTTATTAGGGAGAGCGAGAACCCGTGGTATGTCGAATACTGGGTGAACGAGTAGTCTTTGGGGTACTGCAAGTCTGTGTCTTTGCTGATGCTTTGCTGCACACTTGAGTGCTCGTTGGTGGGTGCTGACGCTTTGGTTTTGATGGTGGTGGAGTGAGGATTTGCTGCTGCTTACGCATGGGAGGGAGGAGCTGAGGGGGATTTGGGGTTCTAACATTTAACTGTCATTCATTCTTTGTGGCACTCCTCTGTTTTCATGGATGATTGCAAAGAAAAAGTATTTCAGGATGTATATTGTATACATTTCTCCGACATTAAATGTACCTTTGAAACCTTTGAAAAAGAATACTAGAAAAACCTGGAGTAGAGTCTGTGGAGGGTGGAAGAAGCTACTATTCTCAGTCAGTGGGACTAGTGGAAAGAATAAACGCAACAATTAAGAAATAACTTAGCAAAATATGTGAGAAAACTGGACTGAAGTTGAAACAGGTGCTGCCTTTGGTTCTGATGACTATCTGAGCTACTGCTAATAGAATCACTGGCCCAACCCCACATGAACTCATAATAGGATGGCCCTTGTGTTTGCCATCTGATGTGCCACTGGGAGTTAAGCAGAAGGATGTACGTAATCTGAACGGGGGTATGGTGAACTATTGTATTGCCCTAACAAAAAGCATTAGAAATACCATCAACAGGTAAAGGAAGCCCAGCAACCAGCAGAAGACGCTAAGTGCCATGACATCTAGCCTGGAGATTATGTGTTCGTACAGACATTTAAAAGAAAGAACTGTTTGGAACCTCGATTTGAAGGACCATTTCAGGTATTATTATTGCTGTCAATCATATAGCCATCAAGGTTGGAGAAAAGCCATCATGGGTTCAGACCTCTCAGTGTAAGAGGGTGCCTAATGGTGTAGAAAAATAAAACCACTGTGAGTCCCAGTGATGGCGGTTGGATTAACCTTTGTCCTTTCTCTGACAGATGTACCTGCCGTGAACACTTTCTTGTGAATGACTTACAAAGATACAAACAGGACCAATGTCTCCAGCTGCTCAGTTTGTATGACTGTCCTGGCAAATGTAGAAATGGGTGTGTCCCCAGGATGGGAAAGAGTAAATGCAAGACCAATCAAGATCAAATGCAGGGAAATGCTCAGGTCCATAATACATCAGATGGGCACTATTGGATCTGTGGTGACCAGGCATACCCTTGGCTCCCAGTTGGATGATTGGGATATTGTTTCTTAGGATACGTGCATCATGCTTCATGTGTATGATTTGAAGCATGAGAAATATTGGATAGGAAAGAAGAAACAAGGTATTACAGAAGCAGATAGATTCTGGATGATAGCATTCCCCGCCTATAGAACTGGTAAGTGGCATGGGACTGATTAAACATGGCATCAGCATTGGAAAAGTTAGCAAAAAAACCTCATATGCTCCTGATCAAACCCAATAAGCAATATCTAAATTGTCAACAGAATTGATTGCAGTCTGTACAGTGACATTGCAAACTGAGTGGCTTTGGACTTTGTTTTATCCAAGAAAGGAGGTGCGTGTGCCCTGATTGGACAAGAATGTGGCGCTTACATACCAGATGAATCAAAAGGCATAACTCATTTGGAGGATCGTACCCAAGAAGCCACTGAAAAGGTTAGGAAAGTGGGAGATCAGTTTCATAATTATAACACTCCAAGAAGAGGATGGTGGCCATTTGGGATGCTGAGAGAGTGGTGGGTGACTATCCTACATTACAGAATAACCACGGGTATCATAGTTATGGCTGTTATACTTTTGCTATTTTTGTGTAGTGTAGTAAGACGAAGAAATAAATTATATTGAAAATGGGTACCTGGTGGTGCAGACTAGGAAAAGAGGATTTTGCTTGACAAAAGTTCTGAGTCTATATCACTATATGAATGTCTGAAATAACTTTGATTACTGTATTCTTACCTTAACAATTGTGTTTTTTTAAGTTTATGGTGTTGTCATGAAATGACAAAAAGGAGAGAATGTAGAAATCAATTTCTAACCCTGAAGTCTATATGAATTTATAACTTTTGAAAATGTAATGTGACAAAATGGAACCTGTGTGATTCCAGAGTGCTTTGCTGGTTTGCTGATATGATTTGATGTGAAGCTTGAAAAGATATGTGATTTCTATCAGGGAATGTTTTGCTATTATATGATTGAAAGCTGAGAAAAACAGGACACAGATGTCGGGGGAGCCTCAAATACAAATGTAGCTTATTCAAGATGGATGCAAGATAAGACAGGAATGCAATAAAGGGATGGAGTGACCTCAAAGACATGACATTGATGAATTACTAGACTCTGTAAATGTATAAAAGTGATCTGTTTTGATCTGTAAGATTGAAGCTATTTACTGATGACTTTCCGTACAGAGGTAGTCTTCCCTTGCAGGTAATAAACATGCATATAATTTGATCCACTCCAAGTTGGTTGTTTTTTTGTTTCTTCTAGTTAGAAGACCTAACAACCCTATTTTTTCACACTTTTCCTTAATCTGCCTGCTTATCTGTCCCTTAATATCCTGGTGGTTATTGGGGTGGGGGTGGGTGTTCTGTAGTACAATCCCATCAGAATGACTGAACCCTTCATATTTTTGATTTCTATTCATATAAACTCATTAGATGAGCCCTCCATCATGTCTCTCTGAGTGGAGCTGTGATATTGTCCCTGATTAGCATTGTAATCCCACCGCCCCCCCCCCACACACACACACACACACACACTTTTACCTCCCTCTCTATCATATCTGAAACGTTGAAAAACTGGAACTTTGAGCTCCCATTCCTGTCCCTATCTCAGCCTCTCTGTAATGGCCACAATATCTTATATGCTTATACTCAATGGAATTTTAAAGAATGAAAAGTGATCTTGAGTGGAATTGACAGGATTGTGCTGAGAACTTGGATCTAGAGGCATAGTTTTAAGACATCTCAGCCTTAAGATGTAGATGAGAGGGACATTCTATGCTCAATGTCCTCAACTCCATATATCCTAAGAGATTGAATTATTGAATATATTTACGGCAGTACACATTTGAACTAGAAAGGAGTCAAGGACTATGGGGAGAGAATGCAAAAATAGAGTGGAGGTCAAGAATAGTGTAGCCTTGATCTTATTGAATGGCAGAGCAGAATTAAGGGGCTCTTTGTTCTAGTTCTGCTCCTGTTCCACATGTCTTTATGTATGTGAGTTCTAGTACAGATTTTCTTTGCAACTTAATTTACTCTTTCCATTTCCTGGTCTCCAGTTCTGCTCTAAATTAGAGTAACAAGATTCAATGTTGTTTTGATTATCCTGTTCATTAAAATTTCAGCAGGAGGATATCCTGCAGTTGAGTGAATGTGGTTCTAGAGCTCTGAAGGAATGTCATATATTGATGTTTTCATTATTATATTTGATTGACTGTCCATAATCAGTTCCTTCTGCACTTCCTTAGATGTGCACACTGACCTCTCCACATCCACTCTGGAAGTTAGGTAGCAAAGAGAAATTAATCTAATTAATCTCATCGAAATATGGCTTGAAATGATAGGCTGAACTGCAAGCAATTATCTCAGCTGAAATCAAACTGTGTATGGCAAAGGTGGACCTTCATCCCTGAATTGTAAAATTTAAGAGCATAAGACCATAAGATATAGGAGCAGAAGTAGGCCATTTGGCCCATCAAATCTGCTCCACCATTCAATCATGGGCTGATCCAATTCTTCCAGTCATCCCCACTTCTCTGCCTTCACCCCATACCCTTTGATGCCCTGGCTAATCAAGAACCTATCTATCTCTGCCTTAAATACACTCAGTTACTTGGCCTCCACAGCTGCACGTGGCAACAAATTCCACAGATTTACCACCCTCTAACTAAAGTAATTTCTCCGCATCTCGGTTCTAAATGGACGTCCTTCAATCCTGAAGTTGTATCCTCTTCTCCTAGAATCCCCTACCATGAGAAATAATTTTGCCATATCTAATCTGTTCAGGCCTTTTAACGTTTGGAATGTTTCTATGAGATCCTCCTTCATTCTGCTGAACTCCAGGGAATACAATTTATAGAAGCTAATGCAACTACACATTTTACTTTGAGCCTCTTCAAATGATGTGAAATTCATGCCAAAAAATGGTCTATTCCTTTTACAATGGTTGATTGAACAACAAGCCAGTTTTGTTGGAATGGCTTTGCTGGCCACTTTATTACCAATGTAATGTTCCAAGAGATTGTGTCCACATTTACTTTATATATACTGGCTTGATCTTTTATACCTTTATCATAAACATTTTGGTCATTTAGCCACTACCTTCATATTTATTATATCCAAATGTTGTCTGAGGTGTTTTTACATTACCCTAGTCACAATATTTGAGCACTACAATGTGCCCCCATTTTATTTAGTAGAAGTAATTCATTCAAACATTTTATGATAAAACATCTTTATGCTTTCAGGAAGAACTATACAGTAGGTCCATTCATCACATTGCTTTCATACATTTACTTCAAATTTGGGAAAATTTGTGTAGGTCTGGGCCATGGGGGTGACAGAAAGGATATATAGAGGTATAGTTGCATCCAAGGTTCAGGACACAGGAAACTGGGTGACAGTCAAGAAGGGGAAATAGGTTAAGGAGCCAGTGCATAGTACCAGTGTGGCCATCCCCCTCAACAACAGGTATATCACTTTGGATACTACTGGGGGATGGGGGGTGGGGGGGAAATGATCAAACAGAGGAAAGTCACAGTGGTCAGGTCTCTGGCACTAAGTCTGCCTCTGACCCACAAGAGGCATACTGTGGTGGGAGGGGATTTGTTATTTAGAGGGATGGACAGGAGGTCCTGTAGGCAAGAATGAGATTTCTAGATGGGTATGTTGCCTCCCAGGTGCCAGAGTCCAGGCTATCTCGGATCAAGTCCTCTGCATTCTTAAGTGGGAGAGTGAACAGCCAAAGGTTGTGTTCCATGTAGGTACCAATGACATGGGCAGAATGAATGACAACATTTTGCATAGGGAGTTGGTGGAGTTAGGTGCTAAGTTAAAGGGAAGGACCTCCAGAGTTATGATCTCTGTATTGCTACCCGTGCCACATGCCAGTAAAGTCAGAACTACGAAGATTATACAATTTAATGTGTGGCTAAGGAGTTGGTGTAGGAGGGAGGGCATAAGATTTTTAGATCATTTGGCTGTCTTCCACAGAAGATGGAACCTGAACTAGAAAGGGACTAATACCCTAGTAGGAAGGTTTGTTAATGCTGCGCGGTAATGTTAAAACTAGAGTTGCATGGGGATGAGAGCCAGAGTGCTAGAAAAGTTAGTGGGGGGTTGTGGAGGCAGATGTTGGTAAAACCTCAGACAACATTAGGAATTGAACGGCTGAGCTTGGTGCAACTAGTGTCCTGAGCTACGTACATTTCAATGCAAGAAGTACCATCAGAAAAGCAGTTGATCATGCTGAAGATGAGGTAACTGGTTTACAAACAGAGGCAATGTGTAGTGAGGAGAGGCTGTTGATCAGGTAAAATTGCATTCAAGAGGATAAGTTGCAATGTAAAACGTGGACAAAATTGAAAAGGGTGAATCTAGGACTGGAGATGATCTATTTGAATGCGTACAGTATACAGAATAAGGTAGATGAACTTGCAGCACAGTTGCAGAAAGACTGGTGCGATATTGTAGGCATCATTGAATCATGGCTATGATAAGAGTATAGCTGGGAGCTTAAAATTCATTGATATGCATTGTATCAAAAGGACAGGCAGGAAGGTAGAGGGAGTGGTGTTGCTCTGTTAGTAAAAATGAAATCAAATCATTAGAAAGGAATGATGTAAGGTCGAAAGGTGTTGCATCATTGTGGATAGAGCTAAGGAGCTGCAGGGGTAAAAGGACCCTAATGGGACGAACACACTCTTCTTGGGCTTCCAGACAGTTATAGGTATAGATTATAACTGATGTTTCGATAACAAACTCGGCCATCTTTATCAGGGATGATGCATGGGCATGTCTCGTCCAGTGGTATTTAGTTCTTCATAGTACGTTCCTCCTGATTGGTTAGTCTTCATCCTATCAGGTTTCTGCTCTCCCATCTTGTTAACAATCAAATTCCAGTTCTTAATTACAGGAAGATCTTCATCTCTGTTAAAAATCTTTTCCTCTAGTTTTATTTAATTGTATAATTTATTATATTGAGCCCTTAGGGGCAAGTGAACATAATATGATCAGATTCACCCTGAAATTTGAAAAGCAGAAGCTAAAGTCATATGTATCAGTATTACAGTGGAGTAAAGAGAATTAAAGAGGCATGAGAGAGGAATTGTCCACAATTGATTGGAAAAGAACATTGGCAGGGATGACGGCAGAGCAGCAATGGGTGGAATTTCTGGAAACAACTCGGAAGGCATGGGATATATACATTCCAAAAAAGGAAGAAGTATTCTAAAGGAAAGATGACACAACCATGGCTAACAAGGGAAATCAAAGCCAACATAAAAGCCAAGGAGAGGGTATATAATAGAGCAAAAATTAGTGGGAAGTTAGAGGATTAGGAAGCTTTTAAAAACCAACAGAAGGCTAGTAAAAAAAGTCATTAAGAAGGTAAAGATGGAATGCAAAAATAAACTAACCAAGAGGATACCAGAAGTTTCTTCAGATACATAAAGTGTAAAGGAAAAACAAGAGTGGATATTGGACTGCTGGAAAACAATGCTGGAGAGGTAGTATGAAGTCAAGCAAATGGCGGATGAATTGAATAAGTATTTTGCATCAGTCTTCACTGTGGAAGACCCTGGCAGTATGGTGAAAGTTCCAGGTGTCGGGGTCATGAAGTGAGTGAAGTTACCATAACTAGAGAAAAGGTATTGATCCTGTGGATTGTCAGAGGCTTTTTCCCAGAGCCGAGATGGCCAGCACAAGAGGGCACAGTTTTTAAGGTGCTTGGAAGTAGGTACAAAAGAGATGTTAGGGGTAAATTTTTTGTGCAGAGAGTGGTGAGTGTGTGGAATGGGCTGCTGGCGACGGTGGTGGAGGCAGATATGATAAGCTCTTTTAAGAGACTCCTGGATAGGTACATGGAGCTTAGAAAAATAGAGGGCTATGGGTAACCCTAGGTAATCTCTAAGGTAAGTACATGCTTGGCACAGCATTGTGGGCCAAAGGGCCTGTATTGTGCTGTAGGTTTTCTATGTTTCTATGTTTCTAAAAGGTTCGTGTCCAAACTGAATGGTCTGCAGGTAGATCAGTCACCAGGAACAGATGGTGTACACCCCAGGGTTTTGAAAAAGGTGGCTGAAGAAATTGTGGAGACATTGGTAATGATCTTTCAAGAATCACTAGATTCTGAAATGGTTCGAGAAGACTGGAAAATAACAAATGTCACTGAAGTCTTCAAGAAGGAGAGAGGCAGAAGAAAGGAAACTGTAGGCCTGTTAGTCTGACCTCAGTGGTGGGGAAGATATTTGAGTTGATCATTAAGGATGAGGCCTCAGCGTACTTGAGGCACATGATAAAACAAGGTATAGTCAGCATGGTTTCTTCAAGGGAAAATCTTGCCTGACAAATCTTTTGGAATTCTTTGAAGAAATAATAATCAGGATAGACAAAAGAATCAGTGGATGTTGCGTACTTGGGTTTTCAGAAGGCCTTAGGCAAGGTGCCATACATGAGCCTGCTTAACAAGCTATGAGATCATGGTATTACTGTAAAGATTCTAGCATAGATAAGACAGTGGTTGATAGGCAGGAGGCATAGTCTGGGAATAAAGTGTGCCTTTTCTTGTTGTTGCTGGTGACTAATGGTGCTCCACATAGTCTGTGTTTGGACTGATTCATTTTACATTATATGTCAATGATTTGGATGATGGAATAGATGGCTTTGTTGCAATGTTTGCAGATGATAGAAACATAGGTGGAGGGACAGGCAGTTTTGAGCGAGTAGTGAGGCTAAAGAAGGACTTAGACAGATTAGGAGAATGGGCAACGAAGTGGCAAATGGAATATAGTGTTGGGAAGTGTTTGGCCATGCACTTTGGTCAAAGAAATAGAAGAGTATTTTCTAAATGGAGAGAAAACACAAAAAAATACGATGCATAAAGGGACTTGGTT
Source organism: Mobula hypostoma (assembly GCF_963921235.1). Lineage (NCBI taxonomy): Eukaryota > Metazoa > Chordata > Chondrichthyes > Myliobatiformes > Myliobatidae > Mobula > Mobula hypostoma. The sequence continues at coordinate 206,010,671 of NC_086098.1, read as the reverse complement.
GTCCTTGTGAAGGATTCCTAAAGGTTAATTTGCAAGCTGGGTCTGTGGTAAGGAAGGCAAATGCAAAGTTAGCATTCATTTCTAGAGGACTAATATATCAAAGCAAGTATTTAACAGTGAGAGTTTATAAAGCACTGCTGGAGGCCTCACTTGGAGTATTATGAGCAGTCTTGGGTCCCTTTTCTAAGAAAGTATGTGCTGAAACTGGAGAGGGTTCAAAGAATGTCCACAAAATGATTCCAGGATTGAACAGTTTATCATATGAAGACTGTTAGATGGCTCTGAGTCTGTATTCACAGGAATTCAGAAAAATGAGGGGTAACCTCATTGAAACCTATCAAATGGTGAAGGCTTTGATGGAGTGGATGTGGAAAGGATGATTCCTGTGGTAGAGAGTCTAAGACCAGAGGACACAGCCTCAGAATAGAAAGGCATACTTGTAGAACGGAGACAAGGAGGAATTTATTTAGACAGAGTGGGAAGTCTATGGAATTCTTTGCCACAGGCACCTGTCAAGGCCAAGCCTTCATGTATATTTAAGGCAAAGGTTGATAGATTCTTGACTGGTCAGGGTATGAAAGGATACAGGGAAAAGGTTGGAGACTCAGGCTGAGAGAAAAAATGGATTATCAACAATGAAATGATGGAGCAGACTCAATGGGCCAAATGGCCAAATTTGGCTCCTATATCTTGCAGTCTTATGATTAGAAAGCATTCTGGATATCATATGAATCAGGATCAGAATCAGATTTATTAACATAGACATATATAATGAAATAGTCTTATTCTCTTATGGTCTTATGAACTACCACTCCTTTAGTAGTTGGTGAAGTGATGTCAACACTGTAGCTATACTGGATAAGAAACTGGTAAAGTATCTAAAGACTTACTTTACACCGCACGCTGTCAGAGCAGTGCTGCCAGGATAATCAAGGACACAACCCACCCAGCCAACAGACTTTCCATCCCTCTTCCCTCCGGGAGAAGGTTCAGGAGCTTGAAGACTCACACGGCCAGATTTGGGAACAGTTTCTTTCCAACTGTGAAAAGACTGCTGAACGGATCCTGACCCAGATCTGGGCCGTACCCTCCAAATATCTGGACCTGCCTCTCGGTTTTTTTGCACTACATTACTTCCCATTTTTCTATTTTCTATTTATGATTTCTAATTTAACTCTTTAATATTTACTAATTTTAACTATTTTTAATATCTTTAATATTTAATATATGTAATCCAGGGAGTGTGAAGGGCAGAATCAAATATCACTGTGATGATTGTACATTCTAGTACCAATTGTTTGGTGACAATAAGGTATAAAGTATAAAATATAAAGTAATATTTTCCAATTTCCAGTCTATGTTGAAAATCTCAATGTTTTCTTTCACTGGTTGCAGCCCCTTTCTTCTGTTCACAGGCTAAAGCAAATTTCCTTCAACTGAATGGAAGTATAATTGCTTTGTTTCAACTTGACATTATACTTCTAAGTACCTCATGGATTGTTTGAATGTTTGTGTCCTCTTCAGCTGATACAAAAAAAATTACATTGGTTGCATAAATATTACTGGACACCTATGAGCAGGATTATATTGACAGTCACGGAATAATTTTGGTGCTCAGCCATGGGATTGTAGTTGTTATCGTGAAGCTATTGCAACTCGCAGTGTTCCGAAGTTTGGAGTTCAATTCTGCTGTTGTCTGTAAGGAGTTTGTGTATTCTCCCCACGACCATATTGGTTTCCTCCAGGTGCTCCATTTCCTCCCATGTTCCAAAGTCTTACCGCTTAGTAGGTTAATTGGTCATTGTAAATTGAACTGTGATTAGGCTAGTGACTAATAAGTGGGCTGCTGGATGGTGCGTCTCATTGGGCTGCAAGGGCCTGTTTCACACTGTATCTCCGAATAAATAAAAAGTTACCCTAGAGGTTAATTTTAAATGAGAAATACAATCACTTCTCAGTATTAATGGTCAAGAAGTGCTTGATCTTTCTCATCTCATTCAGCTGAACTGAGGTAAAGTTGTATGCAGGTCTTTGCTCCATCCAACTTGATGGATAAATCTAGGGGCATAGACAAAGATTATTGTTTGTCACATTCAGCTCTGCAGAGATGTGTGGTAAAGCAACATCTGTGTTTGGAATATTAGAATGAGCATTGTCCACTTACTCTGTGTCTCTTTCACCAAAATATTCCATACCTTCCTGTATTTTCAGTGCCCAGGACAAAGATTGGGGTTTATTATAAATTGGCCTGACATCTGGGTTTATTGGATATGAACTTTATATCCCTCAATGCCCATGTCTGAATACTTAAATACATTTTTATTTTTTCACTGTTGCCTGCCCACAAGTGGTTATTATGTACTTACACTGAATGTTTTCCCCATCTACTGTTGACTCTTCTAGCAATCTCTATCTAGCAAGTTTAACATAATCAGGCATGATAATCAAAAATCAAAAATCTTGCATTCTGCCCTTTATTAAACAATGCTCATTCCATCTGTCCTAATCTTGTCAGGGTCTAATGTTGTTAATTTTAAAGAGCTTCCTGAATTTATCTTCTGATTATAGCTTCTCACTTCTGATTTGCTATAAATAACCCTTTCCGTAATATTGCAGTCTACCTGTGTCAATATTCATGATTAATAATTATTACTTTAATTTTCAAGCTATTACTGCTATTTTCATTATCACTGCCATCAATATAGATTACATTCAAACTGTATCCTTTATATTGCTCATTAATGTTATGTAAACCTCCTTATTTTTTCTTCTTATTGTTGTTATCTTCACTGTATTCTTCCCAGCCTTTCACACAGAGGCTGAGTACCCTTGGATCTGACAATTAAAGTATTTTTTAGCTCACAAACCAACAGGCTTGAACTGAATGGTTCCCATAGCAACTCCAGAAGATTTCCCATAAGAGCTGTATTTTCTTTTGTCATTTGTGTTCACAAGACTCAGACAATGTTGAAGCCTCCCATTTTTGTTCCTGCCATTGGTCCATGTCTTTGGGTGGAGGGGTAGAGCTACGTCTCTTTCCCTCCACTAGCCTGCAGGTCACCCTTGGACAAGGTGTAGCACCTGCTTAGCCCTCGATCATGAAGCCATGGAAGGAGGTAGTAGACAGCAGTATGAACAGCTGGTGCATGTCACAAGTTCTGGTTATGTGACAACTAGTGCCAAGCAGACAATCTCTGAAGAGTATTGATAATGGTTGAGGTCACTAGTCTTGTAAAGACACTGCCCAGAAGAAGGCAATGGCAAACCACTTCTGTCAAAACATTTGCCAAGAGTAACGATCGCTCACTTCATATGACACAGCACATAATGAATGAATGCTCCAAACTACCTGCACTGGCCAAAGCTCCTTTGCATTTTAAATGATATTCTGCATTCCTATTTAAAGGATGGGTATTGCAACTTTAGTAATCAAGACTTAGTTTTTATATCTTGAAGTCTATGCACAAACCTATCTCTCAGTATATAATCCAGAAATGCAGTGTTACAATGCCCCAACAGGCATTTCAGAATTTCTATGTGATCACATTAATAATGTGACAATTACCTTTATAACTTCAGACTGTGGACCGTCAACTCATCGCTCTCCTATCGTATTGGTCAAAGTGGCCTTGAACGTTGTTATCACTTTGTGAAATGGGATAGTAATTGTTCAAGGATATTTCCCAATATCACTGAAATATAAAGATTAACCCCATTGTGTTCTCTTATAGACTTTATCACATGTTTGCCCTTGCCCTGTGTTTTAATAACATTATTCACTTGAGAAAGCATCTCAATCCTTTCAATGGATGATTGGAAGGCTTCTACACTTTGTTGTAGCTCTGAGATTTCCAATGAACCCGGTTAAAATCTGGTTGGCACTTTTGCACTCTGCTGCTCCCACAATTAAGAATATGATCTTTCCCATGATCATTTTCAATGGACTATATTTCACCTTCATTCTTTGGTCTACATCTCAACTCATTAGAATCAACTGCGAGTTTCCTCGACTGATACTACTGAGAGAAAGGGATCTTGTCTTTTCTGATTACTGTGACTTTTTTTGCCATACTACCTTCATTACCAGTAAGGAATATATGGTATGCTTTCTGAGGATTCAGTGGCTTTTCCCTGGAACTTTTATAAACATTATTTCACTCCTAGACAACATTATTCACATAGAAGAATCCTTAAGGACATAGCAACCTTAAAACTTCAGTTATTGTTCATGAACAATATTACAGCAACTGCACTTGCTTTAGGTTTTATTGTGGATTTTTTTTTCACTGCAGACAGTGGAGTAATTAAGGACATACCTAGGGACACTGTCAATTTAATGTTGTGCTATATGCTCTGCAGATGTATGCTGATAAGTTGGTGGAGTCTTGTTATTTGACATCAGGTATATGAGGTCAGTTTAGGAAACACCAAGATGGAGAAGTTGCGTGGCATTGGAAAATTCCCACTGAAACAGCAAGGCATGATTGTCTTGAGTTCTTTAGATCTGTTGTAGTTGCACATAAATATCATGTTGCTACCTAGTCTACTGCACTGCTTCTTGCATTAGCACTTGTGCATGACATGCAATTTTGTGGGTTGTAAATGTCTGGTGCATATCTCTTCCTCATTTTCTAGGGTTCACTGTAAACCTTTGGGAAGACTTGTCTGGACAGAAGCAAGACAGATACACTATGTACCATGTACAAAAGGCACTGCAGGTGTATTGTTTGGGTTACGCTGACAACACCCTAAAACTTATAAATGCTACCACCTACAGAGGCAAGAGCAGTATGTGCATGGGTAAGCCTACAGCTCTGGTTTCCTGACCAAATTAAAAATATCCTCATGTGGAAGAATGACACTGTCCCTTTATTGTTATTGGCTTGCGGGGTTTTACTCCTGCCATGAAGGAAAGGGGATATATACTGTATATTTCTGTGATACTGGTCAAAGTTGTAGGAGATAGAATCAGAGAGGACAGGAAAATTTTTTATTGGAGAAGGGCAAATTATGAGGTTACAAGGCTAGAACTTGCGGGTGTGAATTTGGATGATATTTTTGCAGGGAAATGTACTATGGACATGTGGTTGATGTTTAGAGATCTCTTGCAGGATGTTAGGAATAAATTTGTCCCGGTGAGGAAGATAAAGAATGGTAAGGAGAAGGAACCATGGGTGACAAGTGAGGTGGAAAATCTAGTCAGCTGGAAGAAGGCAGCATACATGAGGATTAGGAAACAGGGATCAGATGAGCCTATTGAGGAATATAGGGAAGCAAGAAAGGAGCTTAAGAAGGGGCTGAGAAGAGCAAGAAGGGGGCATGAGAAGGCCTTGGCGAGTAGGGTAAAGGAAAACCCCAAGGCATTCTTCAATTATGTGAAGAAAAAAAGGATGACAGGAGTGAAGGTAGGACCGATTAGAGATAAAGGCCGGAAGATGTGCCTAGAGGCTGTGGAAGTGAGCAAGGTCCTCAATGAAACTTCTCTTCGGTATTCACCAATGAGAGGGAACTTGATGATGGTGAGGACAACATGAGTGAGGTTGATGTTCTGGAGCATGTTGATACCAAGGGAGAGGAGGTGTTGGAGTTGTTAAAATACATTCGGACAGATAAGTCCCCAGGGCCTAACGGAATATTCCCCAGCCTGCTCCACGAGGCGAGGGAAGAGATTGCTGAGCCTCTGGCTAGGATCTTTATGTCCTCATTGTCCACAGAAATGGTACCGGAGAATTGGAGAGAGGCAAATGTTCAAAAAAGGTAGTAGGGATGGTCCGGGTAATTATAGACCAGTGAGCCTTATGTCTGTGGTGGGAAAGCTGTTGGAAAAGATTCTTAGAGATAGGATCTATGGGCATTTAGAGAATCATGGTCTGATCAGGGACAGTCAGCATGGCTTTATATAGAGTTCTTTGAGGATGTGACCAGGCACATAGATGAGGGTAGTGCCGTGGATGTGATCTATATGGATTTTAGTAAGGTATTTGACAAGGTTCCACACGGTAGGCTTATTCAGAAAGTCAGAAGGCATGGGATCCAGGGAAGTTTGGCCAGGTCGATTCAGAATTGGCTTGCCTCCAGAAGGCAGAGGGTCATGGTGGAGGGAGTACATTCAGACTGGAGGATTGTAACTAGTGGTGTCCCACAAGGACCTGTTCTGGGACCTCTACTTTTCGTGATTCTGATTAACGACCTGGATGTGGGGGTAGGAGGGTGGGTTGGCAAGTTTGCAGATGACACAAAGGTTGGTGGTGTTGTAGATAGAGTAGAAGTGTCATGGTCCGGATTGGGGTCCCTTTAAATTTACTTTGTTTATGTTACGATCCGGACTATTAATTCCCTGTTTTCCCGTGTCCCTCGACTTTGGTGATTAGAGGCAATTAACGCTCAGTTGAACCGGTAGTTTATAGTCTCCGGCTTTCAGCCGTTCGGCGCGGGAGCGTCTGCAAAGTCTGCAAAGTCACAGCGTGCCAATGTCCTCTGGCCAGGGCAAGCCTAGTCTCTGCCAAAGCAAGTGCTGGTAATTCGCCCTTCCTCACCGGAGCAACCCAGTCCAGTTACCTTGCCAAAGTGAGCCTGCAAAGTTTCCTCATCAAGGTGGGTCCGTCAGTTAACCCGCCGGAGGGAATCAAGAACCAATGTCTTCTGTTCCCGGGCCAAGTCGAGAGCTCACCACTACCCAGAGGCTCCAAGTCAAGTCTTGGCTCTGGCGGCATTCTAGCACCAAGTCAAGCCCTGGCCCTGGCGGCATTCAAGCACCAAGTCAAGTCCTGTCCCTGGCGGCATTCAAGCACCAAGTCAAGTCCTGTCCCTGGCGGAAGTCAGGCACCAAGTCAAGTCCTGGCCCTGGTGGCATTCCAGCACCAAGTCAAGTCCTGGCCCTGGCGGAAGTCAAGCACCAAGTCAAGTCCTGGCCCTGGCGGCATTCCAGCACCAAGTCAAGTCCTGGCCCTGGCGGCATTCCAGCACCAAGTCAAGTCCTGGCCCTGGCGACATTCAAGCACCAAATCAAGTCCTGGCCCTGGCAGCATTCAAGCACCAAGTCAAGTCCTGGCCCTGGCGGCATTCCAGCACCAAGTCAAGTCCTGGCCCTGGCGGAAGTCAAGCACCAAGTCAAGTCCTAGCCCTGGCGGAAGTCAAGCACCAAGTCAAGTCCTGGCCCTGGCGGCATTCCAGCACCAAGTCAAGTCCTGGCCCTGGCGACATTCAAGCACCAAGTCAAGTCCTGGCCCTGGCGGAAGTCAAGCACCAAGTCAAGTCCTGGCCCTGGCAGCATTCCAGCACCAAGTCAAGTCCTGGCCCTGGCGACATTCAAGCACCAAATCAAGTCCTGGCCCTGGCAGCATTCCAGCACCAAGTCAAGTCCTGGCCCTGGCGGAAGTCAAGCACCAAGTCAAGTCCTAGCCCTGGCGGAAGTCAAGCACCAAGTCAAGTCCTGGCCCTGGCGGCATTCCAGCACCAAGTCAAGTCCTGGCCCTGGCGACATTCAAGCACCAAGTCAAGTCCTGGCCCTGGCGGAAGTCAAGCACCAAGTCAAGTCCTGGCCCTGGCGGCATTCCAGCACCAAGTCAAGTCCTGGCCCTGGCGACATTCAAGCACCAAATCAAGTCCTGGCCCTGGCAGCATTCAAGCACCAAGTCAAGTCCTGGCCCTGGCGGCATTCCAGCACCAAGTCAAGTCCTGGCCTTGGCGGCTTCCCAGATCTGAGTCAAGTCCTGGCCCTGGCGGTCTGTGATTCCTGTCCTACCCCCTTGTCTGAATCCCTTCTCTGCCCTCTCGCCTCTAGCCCTCGTCTGCACCCACCACCTGCATTTCAGTCTAGTTCCATCACCAGAGCTAGATAGGTACTGTCTGGTGTTCATTTGCATTGGTCTTTTCTTGTCTTTTCCTCGCCTCCGTGGGGTAAGTCAGGCTGTCTTGCCGTTTCTCCGCAGGGGGTCATGTCTTGTCATGTCTTGTCCTCGCCTCTGTGGGGTAGGTCAGGCCGTCTTGCCGTTGCCCCGCGGGGGGTCATGTCTTTTCTTGTCTTGTCCTCGCCTCCGTGGGGTAAGTCAGGCCATCTTGCCATTGTCACGCGGAGTGTCATGAGTCCCGGCCCTATGTCCTGTACCCAAGGAGGGGTCCCGGGTCTCTGTTCTGTGTGTGAGTCCCAGCCCTATGTCCTGTACCTAAGGAGGGGTCCCGACTCTCAGTTCTGTGTATGTGTCCATGGTACCATGTACCTACTCTCCTGAGACCGAGGCTCTGTGTTCCCATGTTCCTCCTCTCCCTAGCCCATGTCCTGTCCTTGCCTGGTTCTGGGGTCCGAGCCCGAGGCAAGACACAGATACTGGGTCCTTGCCCAGTCTCTGGCTCGGAGTCCATACCCTAGCCTCTTCATGTCTCCTCTCGTTCTGGGAGCCGATTCCGAGCCTTGGTCCCAGCCTAGTCGTAGTCCTGAGTCCTTGTCCAGTTCGCTATTCCTGCTCCTGCCTTGCTCTCCTGGTATCAAACAATAAACTAAATCTAAGTAACCTCACAAGATGTGTCTTGCATTTGGGTCCACCCTTGCTCCAAATGCCCCCACCATTGTGACAGAATGCTCTCACCAAACATGGACCCAGCAGACACAAACTGTTTTTCCAAACTCTTGTAAGCCTGAAAGTCAAGGTGTTGTTGTTCTGTTTTCCCCGCTGGCCAAATCCCCCCCATCCACCCGGGTCATCGATAATACAGGCAAATCTGTTGGTCACCTGGAGGCTCCCATTGGAAGGGGGGTACTGTCATGGTCCGGATCGGGGTCCCTTTAAATTTACCTTGTTTATGTTACAATCCAGACCGTTGATTCCCTGTTCTCCTGTGTCCCTCGACTTTGATGATTAGAGGCAATTAACACTCGGCTGAACTGGTAGTTTATAGTCTCCAGCTTTCAGCCATTCGGCGCGGGATCGTCTGCAAAGTCTGCAAAGTCACGACGTGCCAATGTCATCTGGCCAGAGCAAGCCTAGTCTCTGCCGAAGCGAGTGCCAGTAATTCGCCTCTCCTCACCAGAGCAACCCAGTCCAGTTACCTCGCCAAAGTAAGCCTGTAAAGTTTCCTCATCAAGGTGGGTCTGTCAGTTAACCCGCCGGAGGGAATCAACAACCACTGTCTTCTGTTCCCAAGCCGAGTCGAGAGCTCGCCACTACCCAGAGGCTCCAAGTCAAGTCCTACCTCCGGCGGCATTCCAGCACCAAGTCAAGTCCTGGCCCTGGCGGCTTCCCAGTTCTGAGTCAAGTCCTGGCCCTGGCGGTCTGTGATTCCTGTCCTACCCCCTTGCCTGAATCCTTTCTCTGCCCCTCTCGCCTCTAACCCTCGTTTGCAGCCCCCGCCTGCACTTCGGTCTAGTTCCATCACCGGAGCTAGATAGGTACTGTCTGGTGTTCATTCGTGTTGGTCTTGTCTTGTCTTGTCCTGGCCTCCGTGGGGTAAGTCAGGCTGTCCTGCCGTTGCTCTGCAGGGGGTCATGTCTTGTCTTGTCTGGTCCTCGTCTCCATGGGGGTAAGTCTGACCATCTTGCCATTGCCTCACGGGGAGTTATGTCTTGTCTTGTCTTGCCCTCGCCTCCGTGGGGTAGGTCAGGCCGTCTTGTTGTTGCCCCGCGGATGGTCATGAGTCCCGGCCCTATGTCCTGTACCAAGGAGGGGTCCCGGCTCTCTGTTCTGTGTGTGAGTCCCGGCCCTATGTCCTGCACCCAAGGATGGGTCCAGACTCTCAGTTCTGTGTATGTGTCCATGGTTCCATGTACCTACTCTCCCGAGACCGAGGCTCTGTGTTCCCATGTTCCTCCTCTCCCTAGCCCATGTCATGTCCTTGCCTGGTTCTGGGGTCCAAGCCCGAGGCAAGACGCAGGTACTGGGGCCTTGCCCAGTCTCTGGCTTGGAGTCCATACCCTAGCCTCTTCATGTCTCCTCTAGTTCTGGGAGCCGTTTCCGAGTCCAAGCCCAGATCCTTGGTCCCAGCCTAGTCGTGCTCCTGAGCCCTTGTCCAGTTCGCTATTTCCTGCTCCTGCCTTGCTCTCCTGGTATCGAACAATAAAATAAATCTAAATAACCTCACAAGATGTGTCTTGCATTTGGGTCCACCCTTGCTCCCAAATACCCGCCAGTGTGACAAGAGGATTGTCAAAGATTGCAGAGAGACATTGATAGGATGCAGAAGTGGGCTGAGAAGTGGCAGATGGAGTTCAACCCGGAGAAGTGTGAGGTTATACACTTTGGAAGGACAAACTCCAAGGCAGAGTACAAAGTAAATGGCAGAATACTTGGTAGTGTGGAGGAGCAGAGGGATCTGGGGGTACATGTCCACAGATCCCTGAAAGTTGCCTCACAGGTGGATAGGGTAGTTAAGAAAGCTTATGGGGTGTTAGCTTTCATAAGTCAAGGGTTAGAATTTAAGAGTCGCGATGTTATGATGCAGCTCTATAAAACTCTGGTTAGGCCACACTTGGAGTACTGTGTCCAGTTCTGGTCGCCTCTGGAGGTGCAACACCTCATATACCGTCTAGGTAGTCTCCAGCTCCTTGGAATGAACATAGAATTCTCCAACTTCCGGTAATTCCCTCCACCTCCCTTCCCCTATCCCTATGTCACTCTGCCCCCTCCCCCAGCTGCCTACCACCTCCCTCATGGTTCCACCTCCTTCTACTACCCATTGTGTTTTCCCGTATTCTTTCTTAACCTTTCCTGCCCATCACCTCCCTGCTTCCCCTCCCCCACCCCTTTATCTTTCCCGTTACTGGTTTTTCACCTGGAACTGACCAGCCTTCTCCTTCCCACCCTCCCCCCACCTTCTTTATAGGGCCACTGCCCCTTCCCCCTACAGTCCTGACGCAGGGTTCCAGCCCGGAACGTCAACCGATCTTTTCCACGGATGCTGCCTGACCTGCTGAGTTCCTCTAGCGTATTGTGAGTGTTGCTTTGACCCCAGCATCTGCAGATTATTTTGTGCTCACTATAGGAAGGATGTGGAAGCATTGGAAAGGGTACAGAGGAGATTTACCAGGATGCTGCCTGGTTTAGAAAGTATGCATTATGATCAGAGATTAAGGGAGCTAGAGCTTTACTCTTTGGAGAAAAGGAGGATGAGAGGAGACATGATAGAGGAGTACAAGATAATAAGAGGAATAGATAGAGTGGATAGCCAGCGCCTCTTCCCCAGGGCACCACTGCTCAATACAAGAGGGCATGGCTTTAAGGTAAGGAGTGGGAAGTTCAAGGGGGATATTAGAGGAAGGTTTTTTACTCAGAGAGTGGTTGGTGCGTGGAATGCACTGCCTGAGTCAGTGGTGGAGGCAGATACACTAGTGAGGTTTAAGAGACTACTAGACAAGTATATGGAGGAAGTTAAGGTGGGGGCTTATATGGGAGGCAGGGTTTGAGGGTCGGCACAACATTGTGGGCTGAGGGGCCTGTACTGTGCTGTACTATTCTATGTTCTATGTTCTAGATGTCAGATTGTCCCAAGCATTTGTTTTTCTTATCATCCAAAGTGGTCAATCACCTGAGTTTTCAAAGTGCAGTCAAAAAAAAAACACCTTGGTAAATTTCTGTAGGATGTTTTGCAGATGGTACAAGCCACATCCATAATCACCAATAGTAAAGTGTGAGGATCAACTGGCAGAGGGTGTGCCCAGGGTGACAAATGAGAATACAATCAAATTGCCTGCGTTATCCCACGTAACAGAAAGCTTCTTAAGCACTATCAGAACTGCACTCATTGGGGCAAATGGGAAATCTTCCAATATACTGCTATCATGTAGATGGGAGTCTTCAGTTTCATTCCCTGTCACTGCATGCCAGATCTCTCACCTGGTTTGTAGCCATGGTGACTGTAAGTTATTTCAGGTAAGGATATGAATAATGCACATGCCATAGGGGATTTGGCAAAGCAAACATGAAGACGAAATGTTTACAGTCTTTCTTATTGGAGGTGGTCAATGCCTGGATTTGTATAGACTCATTGGTCTATTCCTCATCAGAATCAAAATAAGGTTTATTATCACTGACATGTGATGTGAAATTTGTAATCAACCTACAAATGGAATTTGTCCCAGTCTTGCTGTCTTAATATATTGAGTTTGTTCTTTATTACATGGCCCTCCATATCACCTCTTTCCATTTCTCCTCCTTTTTCTCCATAACCTCTCTCCCCTTCATATTCCTCCTTAAGTGCTAACAAGTCCTGAACCTACATAAACACTAGTTAGTAGATGATACAGCAGTTGACTCCAGATTTGACACTAAATCTTTATTCTTCTTTGAACCCCTTCAAACCTGTTTTGCTTCAGGATTTGAGTGATCACCTTCACTCTGAATGGGAGTGCTCGTGAATCCTTATATTGCTATTAGGTTAATACTGTCACATATACCATAATACAGTGAAAAGTATTTTTTTTATTTTATGTGCCATCCAGACAGACCATGGAACATTTAATTATATTGAGTTTATGAAGAGAAAACAGAATGCAGAATATAGTGTTGCACTCAGAGAGAAAAACATAGAACAGGTTGTCAGATACAGTGCAAAGGCCACGGCAGAATGGATGATCAAGAGATCAAACGTTCATTTCCATTCACCACTCTGCTGATGATAGTGTGGCATCTTTATGTTGTCTCCCTTTTGTCTAAAGCTTTCAATGTCTATGAGACCCCGAGTATTAAGTGGAGAGCCATTGTCCCCAAACAGCCACACTTTGGTCAGGCAAGGTGGCTGGAATGCAGTGAGCTGAGCCAATGATTATTTCATTATGGCAAATCCCCCCTCCCCCATTTGCTGGGTATTGGCAGCAGTACATTTTCACCAAGGTGGAGATGTGATATTACTTGCTGTACTAGAACATCTCCAAATGTTGCTTTGGGGCTCTCAGTGCAATAAGGGTGAGGACATTGATATTTTGGGCCACAGAAAATCCAGTCGTCCTGGAGAATCCCTGTAGTCATCTTATTTGTTACCCATTTTCCATTGATAAGGATATGATTTCTGCACTCCCTCAGTAGAAAGCCACTAAAATCTCCCATTAGTCGCATTGTCTTATAATATGGAGTGCATGGGGCACGGAAGTTCAGTGGCACCATTCCTTTGACCACCTTTGCCCCATCTGTGTGACAAATAACCCTGAAGACCTCTTTGGAAAACTGAAAACTCCACTGCTATTACTGCCCTAAAATGTAGAAGTTTTCCTTGAATAAGATGACAGGATTGACTCTCCTTGTCAGAGACACTCATTCCTCCACCCCCTCCCCCAGCTGAATATCCTGTCGTTCCTGACATATCTAGATCATCTTCTTCTCTTTCTCCTTTCCCTGATAAAGAACTGGAAGAATGACCTCCAAATCCCCTACATCTCTGCTGAAATGGGCTCCAATGATGAGAAGACTAAGGAAGTCATCTTGCAGCTGTCTAAAACCTTTGTTAGACTGTATTTGGAGTATTGTCTGCTTAGCCCATTACAGAAGGATCTGGAAGCTTTAGAAAGGGGCAGAAATGTTTTACCAGGTGCTCCTTGGATTAGAAGCCACGAGCTCTTAGAAGCTGGACTAACTCAATTTGTTTTCTCTGGGGTGCTGGAGGCGAAGGGGAGATCTAATTGAAGTTCATAAGATTCTGGAAGTCTTAGGTGGGAGAGACAGTTAAAATCATTTTAAGACCATAGGACATAGGAGCAGAATTAGGCCATTTAGCCCATTGAGTCTGCTCCACCATTTCATCATGGCTGATCCATTTTTCCTCTCAGCCCCAAACTCCTGTCTTCTCCCTGTATCCCTTCATGCCCTGGCCAATCAAGAATCTATCAACCTCTGCCTTAAATATGCTGTACCTAAAGAGCTGGATTCCTCAACTGTCTGTGGCAAAAAAATTCCATAGATTCACCACTCTCTGGCTAAAGATGATCCTCCTCATCTCCATTTAAAAGGACACCTCTCTATTCTCAGGCTGTGTACTCAGGTCGTAGACTCTCCCACCACAGGAAACATCCTCTCCACATCCACTCTGTCAAGGTCTTTCACCATTCCATAGGTTTCAATGAGGTCAACCCTTATTCTTCTGAATTCCAGGGAAAAAGTGTCAAGTACTAGAGGACATGCATTTAAGGAAAAGGTGAAAGTTTAAGGGACATATGCCAGGCATGTATTTTTACACAGGCAGTGGTAGATTCCTGCAGCACACTGCCAGGAGTAGTTGTGGAAGCAGGTGCAGTTGTGGTGTTTCACATGCTTTTGGCTAGACATGCAAATATGCAGAGAATTGACAGGTAATGATCATGTACAGGCTGGAGAAATTTAGCTTAATTTGGCATTGTGTTCAGCGCAGAAATCCTGGGTAGGAAGACCTATTCCAATGCTGGATGGTTTTATATTCTATGATTCTCCCGCTTAATTCTCAACCTTTCCTCTTTATTTCTTTATAAGTGTTGTAATGCGTGGTTATTTGAGTTACTGTCGCCTTCCTGTTACCTTGAAACAGTCGTCCATTTTCCTCTGACTTCTCTCATTAACAATGTGTTTTAACTACAGAACTGCTGGTCATTTAATGTTTCTTTCATTTTCACTCCATTATCTGTAAACTCTAGAGACAGTTGTGTGTGAATGTCCCAGGAGGTCAGCAGTTTCTAAGATACTCAAACCACCCCAACTGGCACCAACAGTCAAAGTCACTGAGAGCACATTTCTTCCCCAATCTGAGGTTTGGTCTGAACAGCAACTGAACCTCTTGGCCATGTCCGCATGCTTTTTTATGCACTGATTTGCTACCACATGATTGGCTAATTAGATATTTGTATTAACAAAGAAGTGTGCAGGTGTAACTAATAAAGATAAATTCATCCACTGAGCTTATTTCACCATGCTAGCGACTTTGTCAAGTGGAACCTGCCATCATCAGTAAGTTGTACAACATGGAATTAGACACTTAAGCCCCCATGACAGTGCCAAACATCATATCCAGCTGCTCTAATCTCACCTGCCTGCATTTTTTTTTGTTGTTTAATTTTATTTTTATTTGGATAAGGAATTCACAAATATCATGTACTTTTTTCACACATATAACCTTTTCCATTTTTTTATATGTATAAAACTACAATTATTTATACATTCTTAAGTACACATTGAGATGATATAAAAGGAAAATAAACATTTAAATAGATAATTATGTACTGTGGTAAATCTAACCTATTAGGCTAAGTAATGGAATTAGTTGTTAAGAAAAATGGTAATAATAGTTTCCATATAACCCTTCTGGACCATTTCCACTGGTCCAAAATGTTGTATATAAGCCTATGTACCAACCATTGTAGGTGTTTATATCCTAATTTGTTCATGCTTGCTCCTGCCCGCAGACATAATTATCCAATCCCTATGTACTTATTTACTTAATTTTTTCATTTTTTTATCCCTTTCCCAAATCTTTCCCTTTCTTGTGTTAATTCTCTATTTTCCAAAAGAAAACAAAAAAAAACAGACATTTAGACTCGGGGTGCTTACGTTAGCAATATTACTGTGTTGATGAGAAGAGCAGTATAAATCATTAGGAGAGTCATCTAAAGTCTGCTCGCATTTGGGTTATATATTCAATCCATTTATTCCAGATTTGATAAAATTTTTCTTTTTGAGTTCTCAGGGAGTAAGTCAACTTTTCCATTTTAAATATTTCCAAGATAATTTCGTACCAATCTTCTAATGTAGGTGGTATTGGATTTAGCCATTTTCTAGTGATTGATTTCTTACTTGCCGCTAACAGGCCCTGCAGCAACTTTATATCTTCCTTCTGTTCAAGAAACAATACATGCCCCAAATAGAGCATCTCAAAGTTCAGAGGTATCTGGGACCTAGGTACCTTAACTAATGTTCTATGAATACCTTCCCAAAATAGACTTAATTTAGGGCAATCCCAGAAAATATGAAAATGATTTGCCTCCTTGGAGCTGCACCTTCTCCAACACATCACATTTGTATCTTTATATTTTTCCTGATATGGGGTCTTGAAGTATCTTATAATGTTTTTCCAACAATGTTCTCTCCATCCAAGTCAAAGAATTAGTCGAGGACCATTGAAAGCTGCAGATTTTCCCCCAAGCCTCCTCTGAAAGTACCAACCCCGCTTCTTTCTCCCACTTCTCTTTAATATACAGTGTATTTACATTTTTAGCATGGGAGAGTGCATTATATAATCGAGAAACTGATTTACTAGGTATTGAACTGCAAGCCGAATTCAGAATCTTGAAAAATTCTAATTCTACTGTTGATAGGTCTGTATATCTACAACTCTGGTTAACATAGTTTCGTACTTGAAGGTACCTAAAAAAGTCATTATGTTCTAGGCCATGTTTGTCTTGCAGGATTTGGAAACTTTGTAATACTCTTTTATCTATAAATGAGAGGTAGGTTGTAAGACCTTTCTTTATCCATAGCTCAAATCTTTTATCTCCTCTGTTGGGAAGGAATTCGGTATCATATGCACACCATCTAAAGAGTTTTAACATGTTATTAATTCCACATGAATTAACCACCTTCTGCCATACTTTTAATGTAAGATTTATCCAACCATTTTTAAATTTTTTCAACTGGGCCATCAATCCTTTGTCAGCTATTGAGGCCTGTAGAGGAAAACTGTCAACTAATCCAAATTCTATTTCCTTCCATCTAGCCTTATATTCCCTATTACACCAATATAATAGAGGGGTTATCTGTGAGGCATAAAAATAATTTCTCAGGCAAGGAAGAACCATACGTCCTCCTTCCTTCCCTAACTGTAAGGTGTTATATCGAATTCTAGGTTTCTTTCCTTGCCAAATGAAGCGGGAAATCCATTTGTCCCATTCCCTGAATTGATTATCATCCACCTCCACCGGTAAAGTACGGAAAAGATACAATAACCGAGGAAGATTATTCATTTTTATAGTATTTATCCTTGAATTTAAACTTAAAAAGGGGATAAGATTCCATCTATGCATATCTGCTTTTATCTCTGAGATTAATGGCCCATAATTTACCTGTGACAGTGTTGAAAGATCCTTCGGCAAGGTTATTCCTAAATATTTCTATGCCCTGCTCATTTATATACTTTTCTGGATGCCTCTTAAAGGTTGTCACCTTATCTGGCAACTCATTTAAGATACCGTCTATTTTTCTTCTGGAAATTTTACCCCTCAGATCCTCTTTAAACCTTTTCCCTTTCACCATAAACCTATGCCTTCTAGTTTTAGGCACCCCTACCACTGGAAACAAATGCTGCTCATCTTTCCTATCTGTCATTCTCATAACGTTACATACTCCTGTCACATCACCTCTCAGTCTCCAGCTATCCAGGCAAATAAACCAGGCCTATCCAACATCTCCTGATAACTCAAGTCCTCCATTCCAGGCAACATCCATGTGAATCCTTTCTACACTCAGTGTAATTGTCTTTCCTACTGTATGTTGCTAAAAATATGTTTGCAGTTAGCTAATGAAATTGCAGGCAATTACGTTGCTGCTGTAAGTGTGAAACCAATGCTACTTCGTCCAATTTCAGGGTCCATCTTCTGAGTGCAATTTTGATTAAAAAGATCTCAGCCCAAAATGTTGATTGTCAGTTTTTTTCCATGGATACTGCCTATCCTAATGAGTTCTTCCAGCATTTTGTGTGTCACTTTGAATAAAACACAATGAGAAAATGAGAACATATTTGTTCTCATAAATATTTTAAATGGAAGAGGTCAAGTCTGCTCCACACATACATTACAGAGCAGAATAACAATTATTATCATAGGAAATAAATGATTTAGTTTTTCTTGGTGCTTCCATGTTTAGTGAATGATTGTTACCAAACTGCTCTTGGTTTTAAGTTTGGGCTCAAGATATGGGACATGTCAGGAACTGCAGAGGAGGCTTGATCCAAACACAGAGAAGGGAGCAATAACTCCAAAGTAACAAACCACAAGGGGCCACAAAGCAAGAGAGAACTGTACCGAACACAACAAGGCAACAAGGTAGCAGAAGTCTTGGAGCAACTGGTTGAGTTCATATGAGTGAACAGGATTGGGGATTGGGTTTAAATAGGCTGCAGGTGATGAGTTGGAAATGTGTGGCATGTAATTCCTATGAACTGAGTAGATACTGGGAGATGTCTGCATGTACAGGCCTGACAGGATGTGCTGCTCTTCACTTGTGGTCCTGTGAATGTACTGCAATAATGCAGTGTAAATTTCTGCCATGTAGGGGCTTGCTGCTGCATCACTGTATTCTGAACCTCACTATTGTAACTTGGGTTAATATGCTTAAGAACATGTTAGGTTAAATAATTGCAGTTAACAGAAAATGGTAAGTGTGGTAAAATGTTAAAATTCAGAAATAAAAATTGTATAATGTTACTACGCTTGAATTTGCGCTTAATACTTTATATCTCAATGACTAACTCTGAAGTTTAAGAATTGGTCAATCACAACTAATTCTTTATGAAATGCAAGTTTTCTATGAATTGATTAGTAAAGAACCTGAAGCAAATGTTCCTGTTGTGCACAAGTGTCTGCAGAAAACTCCATGGGGAATGACAGAACATGGAATTTATTCAGCAATTTAGGAAGAGTGCCTGACAAAATTGTAAATAAGTCATTAAGATGTTTGTGATTACTGGAATAAATTTTGCATTCAGATGTTTCCCCAGTGAGTATTCTGTTAATTCCACTTTAGCCTAATTATTTGTTTTTTTTAAATGTTGTAATTCAGAATCCCGAGTAGCTCACTCAGTAGCTGACTCATAACAATAATAAGATTGGATCAGGAGTTAAATGAATTCAGTTACTCCAGTTGTTCTGAGTGTCCTAATATCTGAATATCATTATCAGGACCTTTTTGAGTTCATGAGTATTATCCAATGATCCCTGCTGAAAGTTAGCCAAAAATATACACCTCTGTAATAGTTCTGCAGAGGAATATCATGTGTGCTATTCTCTGTCAAAAGCAACACACTTTGAGCAGTGGAAGAAGCTAAGAGATTAAAAGAAGTAATTAAGCAAAGAAAATTGTGTATTTTTAGAGTAAGTTTACTGATAATACAAATCATTTCTCAGGGTGACACATTATTGACTTTCAGAAGACCGTGGAAGCTTTCATTTGATAGTGATACTAAATGGAAAGGCTGCCCGAGTTGAAAGTGTGCAAACTGAAACCACAGAGAGAGCAAAGCAAAACATGAGAATGGACAGGACAACAGTAGGTGGACTGCATTATTTAGATTCAAAATATTGTACAGGGGTGTTGATTTTAGAATCGGCGCTCCAGTTTAAATAGGGTAGTTGCAGTCTGAAACTGGCATAAGGTCATCCAGCACCATATTCACTCTAGTGTTGGTATGAATTAGTGAGATGGGTGCCACTCAGTAAATGGCACCAAATTATAGCCAGTTTGGTGCACTTGTGTGGGACCCACATGTGAGGCTTGACAATCACTGTGGCATCTTGGAGGCGGAGGCAATCAACCTGCAAATACCTATTTTAGGCTTTAAGCAGGAAAATTTGGAATAAGGGAAACAGCTGGAGGAAGATAATTTAAAATGGGAGTAATATTCTGAATAGATGGATGAATAGCCTTGGGCACCTCATTTCAGAGCTACAGGTCATCCGCCTGCCAATTTCAGTAGCTGGCCAGAGGAGGAGAAAGATACAGAATGGCAAGCTCTCAGGCAATCTGTTGCCATCAAGTGGAGGTAGCTAGGGCAAGGTAAGTCTGCATGAAGAATGAGAAATCTGTGGATATGAAGAGAGCAGAGCTTGTGGTGGGAAGTGATTGGGGATTGGTAAGAACTTTGCCGAACAGAGGTTCAAATCTTCCAACTTTTTTTTAAGCGTCCTGCAACAACTTCACCTGATATCATGACTAGGCAAAACTGAAGAACTGCTAGGGTCCCAGGGGACAAAGATTATGGCTGATCTGATGCCAGTGCTGCCAATTTAAAACATAGTCACTGGCTAATTTTCTCCCTTAATCATGTACAGATGAACAAAGGTAAACGGTTAGAAGGAAACCCCACCAGCACTTTTCAAAAGGATCAATAACTAATTATATTTCCGTTGCTTGTTGATTCCTTATTGATGTCTCTGCAGTTTTACAAATATTTGGTGCTTTCATTGTGGGTTCAAGTTGGAGACACCCTCAGGTAATGATGTTCAGATAGAAACATAGAAAACCTACAGCACAATACAGGCCCTTCAGCCCACAATGCAGTGCTGAATATGTACTTACTTTAGAAATTACCTAGGGTTTCCCATAGCCTTCTATTTTTCTAAGCTCTATGTATCCATCCAGGAGTCACTTAAAAGACCCTATTGCATCTGTTTCCACCACCATACTGACTCTTGCAATAGCCCTGTCGAGTAGAATAAAGAGTGGCACACAGATCGAGGCAAACTGATGGGAGAAGGGATCATGGAGGGAGAAGATAATAGTGACAGAAAAAGTTCAAGAAAATCTCCATTACCAGTATCCTCTGATACTGGCTGCCACGGTGCCTTCTTCCCCAAAATAAACACAAAATACTGAAAAAAACATGTTGAAGAATTTCTATGATCTTGTCTCATGTCAGAAGTACAACATAGATGGTTTCTTTTGCAGTTGCTGAGTAAAAGTAATAGTCAAATGAATAAAGAAAGTCCTGTAAGAATATGTAAGCATGTTAGAAGTGGTGAAGCAAATCTCTTGTGTGAGCTCATCTTTCATTCAGTCTATTAATGGTGAAGTTTTTTAATCAAAGGTCCCAAAAATGATCTGCTCTGACACCCACTGAATTCCTTAATATTTACAAATGACTGAAAACACTGACTGAGAGCACATTAGCCAACGAATAACAGAAGGCGGTTTACACTTGGCTAGTAAACTAAATTCAGATCATGGCATCACACTGGGAGAGTTTTCCCTCAGATTAATAAAATGAGGTGCATTTAAAACATATGTCACTACCAGCAGGTTTCTGAGGTGTTTGGTTCTGGTCTGTGGACCAGAACAAATGACCTCACAAGTTCTGTTGGACATGGGAACATTGTTTTGCATAAGCGTCAAACACTATCTTCAGTCTTAGTACAGGAAGTTGTTACTAAGATAAATTGCGAACTTGCCTGCCTAATTGATTTGTCACTAAGCATGTTAAGGAGTTGGTGCAGTACAGTTGGTAATGATGTAACCAGACTATCTTGGAGTTTTTGGTAAGGATAGGATTAGATTCCCATTTTTTAAAGATATGTAATCTCCAGCTGACAAACAAAACAGGTAAAATGCCAATTATTACAAAAAAAAACATCTATGTCAACCAATAGCACACTGAGTTTATCCTACCCCTTTCTTTCACATTTTTCCTTCCCCTCCCACTTTCCAATTTTCACAGGCATTGCTCCCTGAGTGACTCCCTTGACAAATTGTCCCTCCCCACTCCTTACCCTCCTGACACTGATCCTTGCAAGCAGAACAAGTGTGACACCTGCCCCTAAACCTCCACCCTCACTACCATTTAGGGCCCCAAACAGTCCTTCCAAGTGAGGCAACACTTCACCTGTGAGTCAGTTGGGGTCATCTACTGTATCCAGTATTCCCGGTGTGGCCTCCTGTATATAGGAGAGACACTTCATCAAGCACTTACGCTCCATCTGTCAGAGAAACCAGGATCTCCCAGTGGCCACCCTTTCTAATTCCATTTCCCATTTCCATTCCGACATATCAATCCATGGCTCTTTTACTGTCGCAAAGAGGCCGCACTGAGGTTAGAGGAGCAACACCTTATATTCTATCTGGGTCCTTCAACTTGATGGCACGAACAGTGATTTCTCGAACTTTTGGTTCACCATTCACCATTCCACATTCCCTTTTCTCTCTCTCACCTTATTTCCTTACCTGCCCATCACTTCCCTCTGGTGCTCCTCCCCATTTTCTTTCTTCCATGGTCATCTGTCCTCTCCTATCAGATTTCCCCTTCTCCAACCCTGTACCTCTTTCACCAATCAACTTCGCATCTCTTTACTTCACTCCCCCTCCCCTTCTGGTTTTACCTATCACCTTGAGGTTCTTCCACCTTCCCTTCTCCAACCTTCTAAATCTGACTCCTCACCTTTTTTTCTCCAGTCCTGAAGAAGGGTCTCAGCCCAAAACTTTGACGGTACTCTTTTCCATAGATGCTGCCTGGCCTACTGAGTTCCTCCAGCATTGTGTGTGTGTTGCTTGGATTTCCAGCATATGCAGATTTTTTCTTGTTTCTAAGGTTATTCAATGACTTTGTGTAGTCTAACATGGTTTAGCATTCAATCTCCAGACTCTGTCAATCTACCTCAGTGAACAAACAACTTGATTTCATAGTTTTTATGACACCACGCACATTTTTTATATAGGCAATAAGGTGCTTTTTAAGCAAAGTAGTCACCTTTAAATTTTCTGAAGGGAAAGTTGCTGGTATATGTCATAATTTACTTGAGTTTTGCAAAGTAATGAATGAAAATATGGCACTTTACATGTGCTATTACATTCTGGCTGGTGATAGTGTTTCAGTTGCAACATATTAATGTTTGCAAAGTTTACAAAATGGAAACATTAAATTCAAAAGCAGCTGTAGTTCACAGAGGCAAAATTGATATAGAAAGAAAACACAATGGTACAATTCTTGCATAGGAAATCTAAACAAATAAAGTAAGAAAATGCACAGCTGATTGGTCATCAAAAGAGTTAGCTAATCCTTCATCCTGTCTGTTTTTGACTGATGCTGCAAAGCAGGAAACTGCAGTTGCAACCTGATCCACTGAGCATTTTTAGCATTCGATTTCAGATTTCCAGGAATGCCTGTACATTTCAGTTTTCTAACTTTCTCAATGCCCTCATTCATCTTCCTCTGCCTGCGTGCATTTGGACAGATCAGTGATGATTAACAAGCATTCATTTCCCTTACTCAGGTGACTCCAAATACAATTGTGTCAGCTGGACACCCTGTCACGGGTTCTATCACTGACTTTCTCTTCAAATCTTCCCCTCTCCGAAACTTATAACATGCTTGCTTTTTCACTTTTCCACTTCTGAGAAAGAGTCTTTGAGCTGAAGCCTCTTGTCTGCTTCTTTGTCCATGGTGCTGCCTATTTTGTAACGTATCTTCAGTATTTCCTCTTCACGTACTCAAATGGTCAGCGACTATCTTGGGAGAGAAAGGCAAAATTAATGGTTGTAATAGTAAAAATAGGTTGATTTGTTTAACTATTGTTAATGGTGTGGGAAGAATAAGGTTTCTGATAGGGGAACAAGGGTGTCCCACATTCTGAGCATTGGTTCATAGATATAGATATATATATGTATTTATTATCACCCCTTATGGGTGGTGTGCATGTATATTTTTCCCTCAATCTCGGATCCTCTACCAGAGGCTTTGGAGCTTGGAGCTTGAGGGTTCATTGTAGTGTCCTTGGTGTTCCTAGCAGTGTGATCTTCCCGACCAAGATCTCAGATGTTGTTCCCGGGATTTGTTGGAGCCACTCTCCTAGTCCAGATGTCACAGGTCCAAGTACTTTGATCACCACCGGGATTACTCTGGTTTTAACCTTCCACATCTATTTTATTTGCTCTTTCAAACCCAGGTATTTCTCCAGCTTCTCAGATTCTTTCTTCCTGATGTTACTGTCATTTGAGTTTGCCACATCTTTTATTATTGCTTTCTTCTGTTGCTTGTCCAGTATTACTATGTCTAGTTGGTTGGCCAGTACCTGCTTATCAGTTGGCCTTTGGAAGTTTCCATAGGATCTTAGCTCTGTCATTCTCCACTATCTTCTTGGGTGCTTCCCATTTGGATTTGGGAGTGTCCAATCCATACTCAGCATAAGTGTTCCTGTACACAATTCCTGCAACTTGGACGTGCTGTTCAGTGTATGCTGTTCCTGCTTGCAGCTTGCACCCTGCTACTACATCTGGAAGCCAGCCTAACAGGCAGGCTTGGCTCATTGTTAGGAAGGTGTATTCTTTACACTTGCTCAGGATATTAGAAGTTATAGATCAGTTAGCCTAATATCTGTGGTAGCTGATTTTTTGGTGAGATTCTAAGAGAAAAGATATACATTCATTTGGAAAGACAAGGGTTGATTAGGGATAGTCAGCTTGCCATTATGTGTAAGAGATCATGGTTTATGTACTTGAATGAGCTTTTTGAGAAGTAATATGGACTTCATTTGATCAGGTTCTGTATGGTAGGCTGCTATAGGAAGTTAGATATTATGGGATGCAGGGAAAGCTGACAATTGGATTGGCTTGATGCTAGTAAGCAGAGGGTAATAGCGGAAGATTATTTCTCGTACTGGAGTCCTGTGACTGAACTACTAAGTTCCTCCAGCATTTTGTGTGTGTTACTGGGTACAGATGTTGGAATGTTATGTTGCAATTGTATGAACAAAGCATTGGTGAAGCTGCATTTGGAATATTGTGTTCAGCATCGGTTATACATAGGATAAGTGTCACTAAACTAGAAAGAGTATAGAGGAAATTTATGAGGATGTTGTTGCCAGGACTGGAGAGACTGAGGTATGGGGAGATGTTGAGAAAGTCGGGGCTTTATTCATTGATGTATAAGAGAATTAGTGATGACTTTGTAGAAGCATACAAATTAGAATTAGAATTTATTTAAATCTTACATCCATCCCACAAATGTGAGGGATTAAAAATCTTTGCATTATGACTCCATCACAACGTACAGACATGTGAATTTAAAAGCCTAGTGGCTCATAGCAAGAAACTGTCCCATAGCCTGTTGGTCCTGGCTTTAATGCTGCAGTACCGTTTGCCAGACAGAAGCAGCTGAAATAGTTTATGGTTAGGGTGACTGGTGTCCCCAATTATCTTCCAGGCCTTTTTTCTGCATCTGCTGCTGTAAATGTCCTCAATGGAGGAACGTTCACATCCACAGGTGCACTGGGCTGTCCATACCACTCTCTGCAGTGCCCAGTGATCAAGGTTGGTGCAGTTCCCGTACCAGGCAGTGATACAGCCAGTCAGTATGCTCTCAACGGTGCCTCTATAGAAAGTCTTAAGGATCTGGTGGCCCATGATGAACTTCCTCAGTCGCCTGAGGTGGAAGAGATGCTGCTGTGCTATTTTTGCCATAAAGCCGGTGTGTACAGTGCTGGTGAGATCATCAGTGATGTGTATATGGAGGAACTGAAAACTACTCACCCTCTCAACTGCAGACCTATTGATTTTGATTGGGGCGAGCCTGTCTCCATTCCTCCTGTAATCTACAATCAGCTCTTTTGTTTTCTGGATATCGAGGGAGAGGTAAGGTCATTGCAGGGCATGGATAGGGCGAATACACATGGCCTTTTAACCAAATTTGGTAAATCAAGAACTGGAGGGAACAGTTTAAGGTGAGGGAGAGATTTAATAGGAACCACTTGGGCAACTTTTTCACTCAGAAGGTAGTCTATATATGGAATGAGCTACCAGATGAAGTAATTGAGGTAGATACATAAACAATATTTGAAGACATTAGGGCAAGTACAAGGATAGGAAAGGTTTAGAAGAATATTGGCCAAATAAGGGCAAATGGATGAGTTTAGTCAGCATGGATGCTTACTAAGTCCTGCTTCTGTGCTGTCTGATTCTACAACACTATGACACAGCCACAGGAACAACAGTTATAATCATTGCCAAGAGCATAATATTGTGGTTCAATGACCAATTGTTGAAGGATTTTTGTCTCTGATGAAGACTCTGATCGCAACTCCAAAAATGTGGTAAAAGATATCTTCAATTCTTTCTTGAAAAGGAGGCAAGTTTGAGAATATCTAAAGAAACACTGGAACTCCTTGAGGCCCAGAGGCAACTTCAGAAAGTGACACCCATGTCTGTAATCACCTATGAACATCCAGCTTTCCTGTGCCTTGCCCACTTGTGGTTAGATACCTCATGAGAGACATTTTATCACCTCTCATCCACCTCATTGAGTTCCTAGGTTGGAAGTGGATAAGGATACAGTTTGAGATTATCAGAAATTCCACATGCAGTCTATTCATATTTGAGGACAAAAATTTGGTTCATCTCTCCTCAGGTCCTGCCTTGGTGTCTCCTGCATCTTGATGTTTTTATTTTAGGCTTCCAGCATCCAAACTACAGTGCCTGCATATCCTCAGTGCTTTATGATATTAAGATTTTCTTCTGATCCACCAGCATCTTCTAAATAAACGGACTACATTGAAGACGGAAACTGATTCCGAACCATCATGAATAGCTTCATGAAATAGATGAATCATTTCAAAAAGCTGGCAATGCTGTATTTAATATGGAGAGCTATGAGTCATAAGCTTCAATGCATTGAGTAAGATCACTATGGCATTTTTCAACATATTTACGATGCAAGCTAACTTCGAAGATTTCATGTCCCATGCACGGAAGTAGTTGCTTCAGTTGATGATCCAGGCAACTGGCCATCTCTTGCTTGTGTGAGAACTGTCTGCTTCAGTAGCTCCCTGTGTGCTGAGCCTGGCTGCTAAGGTATTACACATGATGATCCATTCCATGCATCAATATCTCTGTGTCCAACTGAATAGATTTTAAGAATCCTGTTCTTTCTGATAAGAATGCACCATTGATTCCAGATTCCAGTCTTGCACAGTCATGAAACGTGAGCCACCTACTGTAGATTTCAAAAACAGACTTTATTCATAGCAAACAAGAGAAAATCTACAGATGCTGGAAATCGAGTGGAACAAATGCCACGCCTACCCCTACAACTCCTCCCTCAATACCATTCAGGGCCCCAAACAGTCCTCCCAGGTGAGGCAACACTTTACCTATGAGTCTGTTGAGGTGATCTACTGTACCTGGTGCTCTTGGTGTTGCCTCTTATATATTGGTGAGACCCAGTGTAGATTAGGAGACCGCTCCCCCGAGCACCTACGTTCCGCCTGCCAGAAAAAGTGGGATATCCGGGTGGCCACCCATTTTTTCACCCATTACTTACCACCTTGTACTTCCTCCTTCCCTCTTACTCTGACTTCTCATCTCTTTTTTCCAGTCCTGAAGACAGTTCTCGGCCTGAAATGTCGACTGTTTACTCATTTCCATCGATTCTGCCTGGCCTGATGAGTTCCTCCAGCATTTTGTATGTGTTACTTTATTCAAATAATATTCAATACAAACAAAGAACGGAATAGTGCAAAAACTTATACATTCGTGGTTGATACATTCCATGTTAAGGAAAAATAAATCAAACAAACATAACACCGTGCCAGTCACGTGGCTTCCTGGGGCTGATACACACTTTACATTGTTCTAGGGGCTTCTGCACCCAACTCTGACCCTCCACGTGAGGTTAGACTGTGCCCCTTCCCCGCAGAGACCTATCATCGGTGCATCAGTGCATCCCTCAATGTGTACTCCTGCAGACCTGAACATGCCGTTACCTTACAGACATTTTGCTGTGCTGGAAGACCAATGAGTTTCAGGCTGACCAAAGTTTGTCATTCACTGAGCTGATGAACTTCCAGCAACATCTGATGTCTGTCTCAGTGCGTGCCCCTGGGAACAGGCTGTCAATTAGAGAGTCCTCTGTTACACGGATGCTAGGGATAACACTGAGGGAGGGATCGTGTCATTGCCAGCGAAGCAAAGTGCTGTTGTCGGTGCGTTCTGGTGATGAGGCATTCACTAGATGGTTTGGATAATCTGCTTAGGGACCCGGCCCCCGTATCCAGGGTGTTCCATGCTGAAGTACTCTTCCACAAAGGACAAGTGATGCAGCATCATCTACCTGAGAGGGATATTGTGTGGTAATGGGGATAGGTCTATCTTCAGCATCACCAGGGACAGGTAAAACCTTGACAATTGGTGCCCATAGATTTTGGGTCCACACAGCACCTGACAGCCATACACAAAGGTGGTCATCAGGATGAGGGCAATATAGGATATATTTTTCACCCATTCTCTGAGGACTTGTTCGGCATAACCCATTGGACTCTCTTCATCTTGGATCCCTTTATAAACTGAAAGTGGCCCGGGTTGATTAACAAGGCAGCGGAGTGGGAAAGAGGCCATGCCTGTGCCAAGTTCAGTAGACCAGAGAGCATACTGCACCTGATAACCAAGTTCATCAGTTCATCCCAGTTATTAACAGAGTATGCTATTCTCACTGATCCATTTTTCGTTTTACCTTCCCAATCCATTCCAGCCAATTCCTGTTATACACCTCAGACTCTCCAAACCCGATCCCAGCACCTTCAGGTTGTCAGACCTGATGGTGAAGGGTCCTGCAGTCAGACAGCATGGCCTTATTTTTCCTGTGGTTTACTCTGGCCTCCAATGACAACCTAAACTGGTTGGAGATGACAATCAAATGCAAACTGACCATTGACCCAAGTGAAGATAGTACAAACATCCATGTACAGGGAGGTTTTGACTTGAATGCCAGCATCAACTCTCTTATACATCTTTCCTTCCTGATGAATTTCTATGCAGCATACATACATAACAGTAGAGAATGGGCAACCTTGCCTGACCGCAGATGATGAGAAATCTATCTGTCTCCCATTCAGAATGTGAGTCATCTATAACCACAATTATCTTTCTATCATGGCCACTTGAATTTCTGGTGCCTGGATTGCATCCATCTAATGTGGTTGACATGACCACTTCACAGTGATGACAAGAGATAAAATAATTAATCAAAACAAAGAATATTGAACTTATGTTGCAAATGATTACTTTTCATTCTAAGTTGTCATTAGTTCAGCCTGAATGTCAAAATCCGTGTTGGTACTTAAAATATTGAATTCTTTCATCAAGTAACTGGGAGGTTCCATTTTCCCATCTTCAATATCCAAACATCTGCTCAGTCAGTATTCAATCCTCTGCAGATATCAATTAAAAGAAAGTTGGGTAGTCTCTTGTGTATTGTGCTCACTTTTGGATGAATGTAAAAGAGACAACTTTGCATATGAGTAGATAGATAGATAAATAGATAGATACTTTATTGATTCCAAAGGAAATACTTTATACTTTATTGTCGCCAAACAATTGATACTAGAACATACAATCATCAGAGCGATATTTGATTCTGCGCTTCCCGCTCCCTGGATTACAAATCAATAGTAAATATTAAAAATTTAAATTATAAATCATAAATAGAAAATAGAAAAATGGAAAGTAAGGTAGTGCAAAAAAACCGAGAAGCAGGTCCGGATATTTGGAGAGTACGGCCCAGATCCGGGTCAGGATCCGTTCAGCAGTCTTATCACAGTTGGAAAGAAGCTGTTCCCAAATCTGGCCATACGAGTCTTCAAGCTCCTGAGCCTTCTCCTGGAGGGAAGAAGGACAAAAAGTGAGTTGGCTGGGTGGGTTGTGTCCTTGATTATCCTGGCAGCACTGCTCCGACAGCGTGCGGTGTAAAGTGAGTCCAAGGATGGAAGATTAGTTTGTGTGATGTGCTGCACCGTGTTCACGATCTTCTGCAGCTTCTTCCGATCTTGGACAGGACAACTTCCATACCAGGTTGTGATGCACCCTAGAAGAATGCTTTCTACAGTGCATCTATAAAAATTAGTGAGGGTTTTAGGGGACAGGCCAAATTTCTTTAGTTTTCTCAGGAAGTAAAGGCGCTGGTGGGCCTTCTTGGCAGTGGACTCTGCTTGGTTGGACCAAGTCAGGTCATTTGTAATATTGACCCCGAGGAAATTAAAGCTTTTGACCTGTTCCACTTGCGCACCACCGATGTAAATTGGGTCGTGCAGTCCACTAGTCCTTCTGAAGTCAACAACCAATTCCTTTGTCTTGCTGACGTTGAGGGATAGGTTATTGTCTTCGCACCATGCCACCAGGTTCTTAATTTCCTCTCTGTACTCAAACTCATCATTACCCGAGATATGGCATACAACTGTTGTGTCATCAGCAAACTTATATATTGAGTTCAATGGAAACTTGGCTACACAATCATGGGTGTGCAGTGAGTACAGCAGGGGGCTGAGTACACAGCCTTGTGGGGCGTCGGTTCTCAGAGTGATTGTGCAGGAGAGCTCATCCCCTATTTTTACAGCCTGGGTCACAGCAAATTAGAGTGTCGCAGCAGCATTACAAGTGCACAGATACAGTATTTGCACTGAGTTCACACATATTCACACGTGTTCACAGATAGAGCGTACTTCTTGAAGGTTCAAGCAAAAGAAGCTTCCTGCAACCCAAGGAAACTGGTCTTACTTTACGAATCATGGGGCAATTGTTTACAAGCAAGAGCACAACAGGGTATTTGAAAGAAACTACAGGTGTCCCCCGCTTTTCCAACGTTCGCTTTACGAAACCTCACTGTTACAAAAGACCTATATTAGTTCCCTGTTTTCGCTAACAGAAGGTGTTTTCACTGTTATGAAAAAAGGCAGCGTGCGGGGAAAAGCAGCGCACGCCCCGAGCAGCCACTCTTCCGTGGATTTGGAATGACAGTCTCACCGGCATTGCTTAAACACGTGTCTGTGAGCAGCCGTTAGCAAGATGAGTTCTAAGGTAGAGGAAAAGCCTAAAAGAGCTTGTGAGGGTGTTACACTTAGCGTAAAACTAGACATAATTAAGCGTTTCGATCATGGTGAACGAAGTAAGGACAAAGTGAGTCTGACTTGTGGAAGTTAACGAAGATGATGTTGAAGAGGTTTTGGCATCCCATGACCAAGAACTGATAGATGAAGAGCTGATGCAATTGGAAGAGGAAAGAATAACAATCAAAACTGAATGCAGTAACGAAAGTGAAGTTGTCCGGGAACTGAACCTGAAGCAACTTTGTGAGATTTTCGCTGCAATGATAAAGTACGACTTTAATTTTGAAAGGGTGCGTCGGTTTAGGGCATATTTGCAGGATGGTTTGAGTGCTTACAATTGCGTCGCCTCTGATCTGGGCCAACATTTACGTGACGGGTGGCACCTAATTAATTAGCATGTTTATTTCGGTTTTTTTCTTAAAGATGTGCTGGGTGCCTCCCAACTACCACTGGACCCCTGCATGCTTCGCGGATCGGTATCGGTCGGCAGCCCGGAGGGTGGAGGCCACTGCACCACCCCAACCTCTGACGACTCAGCCTAACACACCATCATCAGTGTGCTCGGCACTGTCCCAATTCCAGTAAGTGATACTACATTGTACATACATTATTTCTACTTTATATCGGCTGTGTATTTTTACATGTTATTTGGTATGATTTGGCAGCTTCATAGCTTAAAGGTTACCGGAGAGCGCTTGTGCCGTGTTTCTGCTGAGAGCGCTTGCGTGAGATTTTCGCTACAGAGAACAGTTCAGGCAATGATTGTGGAAAAGTATTTCTACTTTATATAGGCTGTGTATTTATCATATCACTCCTGCTTTTACTGTATGTTACTGTTATTTTAGGTTTTATGTGTTATTTGGCATGATTTGGTAGGTTATTTTTGGGTCTGCGAAAGCTCACAAAATTTTCCCAAATAAATAAATGGTAATTGCTTCTTCGCTTTACGACATTCTGGCTTACAAACTGTTTCATAGGAACGCTATACCTTTGGATGGCGGGGGAAACCTGTAAATGAATTTTAAATAAAAGCATCAGAGAATGATATCAAAATTTGGAGGTGATTGATAACTTGGAAGTGCAATAAGAATGACTAGATGGTTAGTAAGTGAACTGGAGGGGGCAATGGTGAAACATGGGGAGCCGTTTCTACACCGTGGTACAAAAGGGAAATACTACAGATGCTGCAAATGTGAAGTAAAGGAGGAAAATTCTGGTAATGTTCTGTACTGTATCTCTAAATAAATAAGATAAAAAAATACAAATCTATGGACAAAGCACAGCAGAGTTGAATTAATAGATAGCCCTTTCAAAAAGAAGTGAAATTCTTTCTATGCTGTTTCACTCTGTAGCTGTTAGTGACCAAAAACAAAAATTCAAGTCCATATTGCCATATCAGTGCCTGCCACAGGAAGTCATGCATCTTTCTCAGACCTCTGATAAAACCTTACAATTTGAAAATGTCCACCTTTACATCTAATGCAATCAAAGACCCCTTCCACTCCAGACATTTTTTCTCTCCCTCCCATCAGCCAGAATCAGAATCAGAATCAGGTTTATTATCACCGGCATGTGACCTGAAATTTGTTAACTTAGCAGCAGCAGTTCAATGTAATACATAATTTAGCAGAAAAAATATAATAATAGTAATAATAAAAATAAATAAAATTTTAAAAATAATAAATAAACAAGTAAATTAATTGTGTATATTGAATAGACTTTAAAAACGTGCAAAAACAGAAATACTGTATATTAAAAAAAAAGTGAGGTAGTGTCCAAAGATTCAATGTCCATTGAGGAATCAGATGGCAGAGGGGAAGAAGCTGTTCCTGAATCACTGAGTGTGTGCCTTCAGGCTTTCGTACCTCCTACCTGATGGTAACAGTGAGAAAAGGGCATGCCCTATGTGCTGGAGGTCCTTAATAATGGACGCTGCCTTTCTGAGACACCCCTCCTTAAAGATGTCCTGAGTACTTTGTAAGCTAGTACCCAAGATGGAGCTGACTAGATTTACAACCTTCTGCAGCTTCTCTCAGTCCTGTGCAGTGGCCCCTCCATACCAGACAGTGATGCAGCCTGTCAGAATGCTCTCCACAGTACAACTATAGAAGTTTTTGAGTGTATTTGTTGACATGCCAAATCTCTTCAAACTCCGAATAAAGTATAGCCACTGTCGTCCCTTCTTTATAACTACATTGACATGTTGGGACCAGGTTAGATCCTCAGCGATCTTGACACCCAGGAACTTGAAGCTGCTTAATCTTTCCACTTCTGATCCCTCTATGAGGATTGGTATGTGTTCCTTCATCTTACCCTTCCTGAAGTCCATAATCAGCTTTTTTGTCTTACTGACATTGAAAGCTAGGTTGTTGCTACGGCACCACTCCACTAGTTGTCATATCTCACTCCTGTACGCCCTCTCATCACCACCTGAGATTCTACCAACAATGGTTGTATCATCAGTAAATTTATAGATGGTACTTGAGCTGTGCCTAGCCACACAGTCATGTGTATATAGACAGTAGAGCAGTGGGCTAAACCCACACCCCTGAGGTGAACAGTGTTCAAGGACAGCTTCTGCCTTGCTGTTATAAGGCTACTGAATGGAACCATAAGATGAATTCTTGACCTCACGATTTACCTCATTGTAACCATGCACTGGTCTCCCTGCACTGCACTTTCCCTATAACTGTAACACTATGTTCTGCACTATATTTCAGCTTTTTACTTCTACTACCTTGATGTACTGCTGCTGACAAATAATCTCTGCGGATGGCTCAAAAACAGTTCCTCACTATACTGAGGTACATATGACAATAATAATCTGATTTACCATTATGCAATTCGTTTGCAGAGCATACTGCATTTCTAGACAGTCTTTTTGCTGGACCCATGCAATAGCAACTATTTCCATGCTGTTTAATCATTCAAAAACTCTCTAAACACTCTCTTGAAGGCATTATATAAGAGATCTTCCCCCCCCCCAGTCCAGAGTACCATCATATAAAGAGCCTTTTCAGATCCTCTCAAAGCTCAGCAGCATGTACATTCTAGTCTGGGAACAAAACAACATGACACCAAGTTAAGAACTAACTGCTGTTAAATAATATGAGCATTAATCAAACACTCTTTTCACTCTTTATCTTTCAACCTTTTAATGCAGCCACATTATTGCAGTAGTTGGCTATAATAACAAAGATGGATTTATCAACATATTCTCTAATCTTTCAGTTTCATTGTAGTAAATTAATTTTACAATGCAGCCAAAATCCACTTTAACTGATCATTCCTCACAACTGAAAATAAGAAATGGAAGGAGAAGAAGGCCGCATAGCCATTTATGCCTGCTCCACTACTCTGCAAAATGTGATCTGATTTGGTCAGCTCCATTTTCTTCTCTGCTCCCCCTAAATTTTGACTTTTCCGCAGATTCCAAATTTGCCTACTTCAGCCTTGAATGTATTCAATGGCTCAATAAAGACTGTAGAATTGTTCTGCCAGGATCAGAGGCAGCATATAAAAAACTTAAGGGGCAGCAACATAATGAAGTGGCAACACTGGACTACAGGCGTGAGAAGGAAGAGCATACAATGGACCAAGCTAGACATTCTCATAACCAATGAATCAGTCCAAAGCTCAAAGCTCTGAAATTCTGCACACCCTGTTATGAAAGGTAGTAGACATGCAAAAAAAGCTAACAGGAGGAGGTGACATCTGGCCAGGACAGTTCCAGTGCAGTTATAACACAGATCTACCCAACTATGTGGAAAATTGCCCAGATATCTTATCTTCTTAAAAAGCAGAACAAATCATGTCAGTGCCTATGATGAGCAGAGCAAACTACCACAACAACTGTCACCCTTTGGCACTCACATCTACTGTGATAAAGTGATTTGAGAGTTTGGTCATGGCTAGAATCAATTTCTGCCTCAGCAAGGACCTGGACACACTACAGTTTGCCTCTAACCACAATAGGTCTGCAGCGGATCAATCTCACTGGCACTCCACTCAGCCTTGGGTCATCTGAACAATAGTAATACTTACGTATGTCAGGCTGCTGTTTATTGATTACAGCTCAGCATTCAACACAATCATACGCACAGTTTTCATCAAAAACCTGAGCCTCTGTTCCTCACTCTGCAACTGGATCCTGACTTCCTCACTGGGAGACCATAGTCTGTGCTGATTGGAAATAACATCTTCTCCTTGCTGACATCCAGCACTGGCACACCTCAGTGAAGCATAGTTAGCCCACTGCTGTACTCTCCCTACAACCACAGTTATGTGGCTAAGCACTGCTCAAATGCCATCTATAAATTTGCCGACAACGCTACTATAGTTGGTATAATTTCAGATGGTGTCGAGGAGATGTAAGGAGCAAGATAGATTAGCTGGCTGAGTGATATCACAACAATAATCTTGCACTCAAAGTCATTATGACCAAGGAATTGATTGTGGGCTTTTGGAAGAGGAAGTCGAGGAAACACACACCAGACCTCCGAGAGGGATCAGCAGTGGAAAGGGTGAAAAGTTTCAAGTTCCTGGGTGTCAACATCTCTGACGATCTATCCTGAGCCCAACATACTGATGAAATTGCAAAGAAGGTATGTCAGCGGCTATAATTCATTAGGAGTTTGAGGAGAATTGGTATATCAACAAAGACACTCACAAACCACTAACTGGTTGTCACTGTCTGGTATGGAGGGACAACTGCACAGAATCAGAAACATCCGTAGCAAGTTGTAAACTCAGCCAGCTCCATCATGGACACTAGCCTCCCAGCATAGAGGACACTTCTAAAAGGCAATGCCTCCATATGATTGCATCCATCATTAAGAACCACCATCATCCAGGAAGTATCCTCTCCTCATTGTTACCGTCAACGAGGAAGTAGAGGAGCCTGAAAACACACATTTAACTTTTCAGGAACAGCTTCTTTCCCTCCATCATCAGATTTCTGAATGGACAATAAACCCATGAGCACTACATCACTATTGTTCCTCTCTTTTTGCATTATATATTTAATTTGATTTAATTTTTCATACATACATCGTGTGATTTATAGTTTTTTAAATTACGTATTGTAATGTACTTCTGATGCAAAACAACGAATTTCATAACATACTGTATGCCAGTGATGTTAAACCTGATTCTGTTGCTCTGGATGTTATGGTATCATTTGACCAAGCATGACATCATGGTACTCTAAAGCTGTAACCAAACAGAGATGACTTGAATCAAGGTCCCCTCCTTTTGTTAGTTGAACTGTCCATTACCATTCAAAACTTGGGAGGATGGGGGTGCTGGTACAATCGCACTTTGATATCATGAGACAGTTTAGCTGTTTTTCTTGTTTAGTACACAGCTTCATTAGGCTGGCACCTCAGTTTTAGATATACCCGTTAATGCTCCTGGCATGTTCTTCTGTACTTGTCATTGAGCTACGACTGAACGTCAGAATTGATAGTCATTGGAACAGCTGACAAGAATGCAGCCTATGCAACACGAGAGACATGGTTGATGTGATTGTCTTACTCTTCAATGTGATTTTTTAAGCTCTCAAGAGCATCAAGAACTTAAACCGGAGTAAAGTGTGATTAGAGATCCCTCTCGTGCATGCCATGTGCTCTCAGAAGTTATAAGGTTGAAGAAAAATAGTCCTGCAATTAATCTGAAAATTTGCATACATGCAAGTTCAGGCAGAAAACAAGTTCCCAAAACTCTATTTTTAGCATCTTCTGCATGAAGCTGGAGTCACCTTTCAGAAACTACTCCCAATTACATTGATTATACCACTTCTCAATTATTATCAGCAAAGCAGGGCAAATCTGTTACCATTTATCTCTTTTCTCAGAATACTGAAAGGTTAACGGGTCACAAGAAAGCATTACCATCAATTATTTCATTTGGTTTGTTCCATATAATCAGCAACACTACAGTAATATACAGTTTACAATATAGATTTCAAAATTTCAACAATGTACACTAAATGGATTCAGCTACATATACATGGAATGTCTATTGCACTAGCGGAGGATACTTTGCCTGTTAATTATACCAGATCTTTAGTAAAAAAATCATAAAATAATTCCATGGGGAATACCTGTGGCTATGTTGAATACTTAGCCCCTTTCATTTAAAAGATGTGCTGACCACTGTCTCAACCCTTTTTCTCTTACTCTCACAGTTCTCTGTTTGAAGAGACCAACTTCCCAAGTAAACAAACTATTAAAAGAAGGGGCCTTTACTTGAAAGGACTTGGACCAAAATGTTGACTGTTTATTCCTCTCCATAGAAGCTGTCTCACTTGAGTTCCTCCAGCATTTCGTGTGTGTTGTTCAAGATTTCCAGCATCCACAGAATCTCCTGTGTTAAAGAATTATTCTTATTTTACATCTGATCAACTCCTTCATGATTTTAAAATTCTCAGTTAATTTTTCCATAGCCTTCAGCCTTCCAGCAGAAAACCTCTTGAATGTTCTGAGTCTTTCTTCATGTGCCCGGTTGTGTATTATAAGAACATAAGAACATAATAAACAGAGGCATTATACATAACAGCAGGTAGAGTATAGAGAACATAATAACAGGTCTTCTGTTCAAGTGTCTGAAGTGTATTTTCCTCTACCACTAAGCTTCCTGTACTCCAAATGTGTTAATTATCTGTTGATCTTAACCTTCAGTACTTAAACACTTAGCATCTCTTGTCTTGCCTTGAGAAAGTTAAAGTGGACATTGTGTGATTTTTTATGTCCTTTCTTTCTTGGGCCCAACATATTCATGAAATTACAAAGAAGGCACACCAGTGGCTATATTTCATTAGGAGTTTGCAGAAATTCGGTATGTCACCAAAGACTCTAGCAAATTTCTACAGATGTACTGTGGAAAGCATTCTAGCCTTCGTCTTCTGGTATGGAGGTGCAAGTGCACAGAATTGGAAAACCTGCAGAGACTTGTAAATACAGACAACTCCATTGTGGGCTCTAGCCTCTCCATAATCAAGGGCATCTTCAAAAAGTGATGTCCTAAAAAGGCGGCATTCCACCATGAAGAACTCCCAGCATCCAGGACGTTCCTTCTGCTCATTACTACAATCAGGGAGGAGATAGAGGAACCTGAAGGTGCTCACTCGGAAGTGTTTTAGGAACAGTTTCTTATCTCTGAATGATCCATGAACCAGTTTTCTCACTATTTAGCTCTCTTTTTACACTATTTATTATTGTATTTTTATTTTTCTCAGCTCAAGCTGCTAAAACCTGAGATACGGGCTTAGCCAAGCACACTCATTTCTCAATTGCCAAGAACTTTTGGACTATTCCAGTGGTGTTTAGTATTGTGGCTTTCCAAAGATTTACATAAATATTGCTGTGTAGGCCTAATTGTTTAAAGCTATTGTGCAGTACCTTTGGGATGAAACCAGTTGTATATATTACAACTGGGACAATGTATACCCTGTTCCTGTTCCTGTTCCCTAGACGTTTAATTTCCGATATTAATTCAGCATATTTGTAGTGTTTTCCAGTTATTGATTTCTGTATGTTAAGTGTGTTTGGAAGGGCTATATCTATTAAGTAAGCTCATCGTGTATTATTATATCCGAATGGTTATTATGCATTATCCTATCTGTAATAACAGATCGGTTGTTATATAGTTTGTGGGACTCTGACTCTAAAGCTGGATCAGGCTTGTACTTATGGTAAGCTATTGTTGTTGTTGTTGTTGTTATTATTATTATTATTATTATTAAAACACAAATTTTCTCAGCTCAAGCTGGTAAAACCTGAGGTGCAGGCATAGTCAAGCACACTCACTTGTCAATTGCTGGAACCTTCGGAATATTCTAGTGACGTTTAGTATTTGGTTTTCTGAAGATTTACATAGATATTGCTGTGTAGGCCTAGATTGTTTAATGCTATTGTGTAGTGCCTTTAGGTTTTATGCCAGTTGTAGATAATACTATTGGGACAATGTATACCCAATTCATCTTCCATAGTCTTTCAATTTCCCCTTTTAATTCAGCATATTTCAGGTGTTTTTTTTACGTATATATCTCTGTATGTTTTGTGTGTTTGAAATTGCTATATATATTAAGTAAATTGTTCTTGCTTGTTTATCCTGTAATATTATATCTGGAAGATTATTATAGATTATCCCAACAGTGA
The DNA here is from genome assembly GCF_963921235.1 of Mobula hypostoma. Classification (NCBI taxonomy): domain Eukaryota; kingdom Metazoa; phylum Chordata; class Chondrichthyes; order Myliobatiformes; family Myliobatidae; genus Mobula; species Mobula hypostoma. The sequence continues at coordinate 205,971,998 of NC_086098.1, read as the reverse complement.
TAATGGATTGGTTGTGATATAATTTGCGCAATTCTGACTCAAAAACTGGATCAGGTTTGTACTTATAGTAAGGTGTGCTTTCTTTTATAAGTTTATATTTTTAAGCAAGATTTTGGTGAAGGATGTTTACCACTTGATTGTGTTTGTGCAAGTAATTAGATTGTGTTAACTGCTACAGGAACCTGTAATGTGTTGAATTGTTTCTGGTTTTCCTTGGCATTTTCTACATTTATTATCTTGAATTTGATGGTCATTTATTTTGTATTTTTGATCATTTTTTGTGTTAGCCACCTGGTCCTGTATTGCCACAAGGAGCCCTTCTATTTCTAGGAAGAGGTCTCCAACTCTGAACCAGGCATTTGGTGCTACTTTGACAACATCTAGTCTGCTCAGATCATGGGGATGTCTTTCATGGAGGGTCATACTCTTCCATTGATTAATTTTTTTCTTCAGTAGTGACCATTTCTTCATTTTACTGGGTTGTGCTCTCTTTTAAGTTTAGTGCTGTGTACTTCTTATGAGACTTGCATATGCTTGTGTGCAGTGCTTAATACTGTTTACATTGATGAAAGTATATCCTCACAGAAGTTCTATCTGACTGCTGTGTAGATGTTTAATGTCTGTTATTCCTCTTTCTCATTTTGTCCTTGGTACTGTTAATCTTACCATACATAATGTACATAATGTTTTCTGAAATTTGTCATTTAATTTCCTATTTTCCTTTGTAAATTTCCAGATTGGTTTCGGACCAAGATATTATGCCAAAAGAATACTTTAGTAGAGGTACACTGAAAATGTTAATTGCTTTCGTTATATTTTTACTGCTGAGCTCTGTTTGGCAGATTTTCTTAAACCTTGAAGTAAATTCTGTCAAATGTTTTTCCTTTATCTATTTTCCTATGATCTATTTTCTTTGCTTGTTGATAGTCCAGATACTTGTATGTTTTGTATTCATCCATTGTCGTATTGTTTCCTACTGCTCTGTTTTGTATTCTATTAGCTCTTGCACCTCTCTTTATGTTAAATGTTCTGCATTTATCCAGTCTAAAGTTCATGTTCATATCTTTGAAAATACAGTAGTTCTACTTTTTGAATTAATTGCTTTAGCTTTACTGATGAAGGAGCATATAATTTCAAATCATCCATGTACGGAAGGTATGTTAAGGTATAACTAATTTTGTTGTTTCTGATTTGATACCCAATTTTCGTCTGATTCATTAAATTAGAGAATGGGTTTAAAGCTAGACGGAACCATCATGGACATAAAGAGTTGCCTTGGAAAATGTCTTGGTTTATTTAAATAACAGTGGTTCCTCTTTTTTGGTTTTTAATAGATAAGGTGATTATAGTATGCCAGTGCTGCATCAGATGTTGAAGGAATTTCACAAGTATTGGGTATAGTTTATATATATTGAAAACTTCTATTAACCATGAGCATGGGACAGAGTCAAATGCCTTTTTATAGTCAACATAGCAACATTAAAGATTTATACTTTTCCACCGTGCTTGATATAGAATTACAAAAATTTATTATCAGCTGTTCTTTACATCCTTTCATACCCTTAGGGCATCCTTTCTATTCTTCTGAAAGTATATTGTGGCTATCTAATTGAGTGGTGATTAGTTTGGGGATACATGATATTACAATTGTATATATCATTTGTAAACAAGCAATAGGATGATATTTTGATGGATGTTTTGTGATTTTCCCCTTTAGGTAAAAGATATGTTCTACCTTCTGTCAGAAATTCAGTCACTTTTTCAGGATTTTTAAGAAAATTGCACAGATGAATGCGAGTATTTTGATACCAATAATTATAAATGTTATCACTGCTGGTACTTCTCCAGTTTTGGGTATTTTTATAACCTCTTTCAGCATATCCATTGTAACTTCAGGTATTTGCATCCCTTCAATTGTATGTGTTTGCGTTCTTTTTCCACCTTAATCCAGCTTGCTTCTTGATTGTGCATTACCATATTTGACCAGATATCAGACCAAATAATAATTATTATTATTATTTATAGTATTTTTATGTATTGCACTCTATTGTGCCATCAAACAACAAATTCCATGATGTACGTCAGTGATAGTAATTCTGATCCTCCATATGATATCCAGAATGCTTTTGAATCATGGTTTGATAACCGGAAAATATCCTGATCATTGGAACCTTTATCATCTTGCACACGGTGGCTTTAGGTTTGGAAAAAAAATGTTGCTGGCTTATTTTATTTAGGTTTTATCTATCAATGCTAAAGACTTCAAGAAATGCATCACAAAGAACTCAGCAGGTCAAGCAGTATTTAGAGAGGAAAAAGGTGCAAACCAACATTTCCGGTTGTGACTCTGGATCAGGACCAAGGGAGAATGGAAAAAATTGCCAGTACATAGTAGTATGAAAGGCTGGGAATAGCATGGGAGATAGGCTGGTAGGTGATAGGTGGAACAAGATGAGGAGAGGATGAGGATCACTTGGAGCTGAGAGCATGTGTGGCGGGGGGGGAATAATGATGGTGGATAAAAGAAAACAAGTATTAGGTGGATAGAAGAGTGTGTGTGAGAAGAGAGCATAAGAGGAATAAATTGCCTAAAATTGCAAATTTCAGTGTTGTAAGCTACCCAAGCTGAATATATGATGTTGTTTTTCCTTTTTGCCTTTTTCTCTCTGTAGGAATGGAAAAAGTTAAGGAAAGACAAGTCAGTGTGGGATTGGAAAGGAGAATTAAAATGACATGTAGCCAAAAGCTCTCGAAGATGAGTCCTGCAACAGTATGGTAGTGTTACTCATGTTGCTGTCACCAGGAATTCTTTGCCCAAGGCCTGACTCTGGTGACCTATAGCTACAAACACAATTAGAACTCAGCTGGGAAGAATTGGACCCTGCAACTTGCTGGGAAGGGAAAATCAAGAACAGGACGCATGTAGTAGGTACTAGGGCAGATCAAGATCGGCAATGGGAGCACATCAGAGAATGGAAGTGATAGATCTAGTTCTTTCAATTAGGAGGGAGGTTTGCCACTTGCAGGCAGAAGGAAGGATGGGGAAGTATTAGCCTTATTGATCCGAAATGCAGACTTTATATGACTCTCCAATTTATACTCCCAACAACCAGAAAACAGCACTGGGAGTAGTACCGCTTTAAGATTCAGTTGCACAAGAAACCTCAGCTAATATTTTTTTTTAACTTGCAGCCTAAATCTGGGAAAATACGCACTAAGGTGGGATCAAATATTTCAGGATCTTTATCTTTAAGTGTGTGTCTAAATAATAGATCATTATGAAATGTTAGACCCTACCGAATAATCTGCAGTAATTTACAAACGTACTTCTTGCAAAGATCTGACCTATGATTTTGTCCTTTATCCATCTTGTGAAAATCATTTTATTAATTTCAACAATAAGCTTAAGACAAATAAATTCCCCTGCCAGTTGTTAACAAAATGCATACTATCTGTCTTAACATTATCAGTAACAAGTTGTGTATGAAATTGTGACAGATTCATTCATATAACCCCAAAATATCAATCACAACTCTTGATAGTTAACTATAACATGACTCGATCAATTTTGATTTGATGAGCACACACAGGCACTTGACAGAGAAGGTTGCCAGTTTCTTACACTTATGAATGAAGTGTTTTTATTAGATAAATAAATGACAAGGCCACAGTTCAGGCATCAATAATAATTACACTGCATGAAAATTAGCATGCTGTAAAATTTGATTGATATTGTATTTTTAAGGTGTATTTTAAAGCTAACAGCTTAGCAACATTGGTCCATCATTTATCAGCAATGTGCATACTCACTGAAGTACATTGTAAATTATAGGCTTTCTGATGCTGTGGGTGTACATTTGGGCTGCCATGATAATTGCACTCTCCACTGCACCTGATACACTTCATATTTAGAGGCTGTCATGTCTACTTGCCAGGTTGATGCTGTCTGAGAACACTATGGTTGGGTGGTCAAATTTAACAGGATGGTGGGGTAGGCTCGGATTACTAATGGTAACTGTATTGCTCCTTCCATCTATATACCCCACTACCTAATACCAATAGTATGTTGGCAATATCTTCCAAATCATTTGCAATCAATCTCACTATATTTGGTTTAATTGTTTTGTATTTTGATATATCTTTATCAAACTTATGGTATGATTAAACAAGCCTTTTATATGCAATTTCTTGAACGGCTGACCATCCATAGTATCCTTAGTAAATTCCATGTTTATTCATGAATATGGTTAATTTAATAGGGGTAAGTCAGTTATTACTTCTGTTACCCCTTACAAACCAGAGAAAATGTACAGCTGTGCTCTGGGGTTCAGAAAAGAACAGAAAAAAGCATGCTCGAATCTCTATTACTACACAAGAATGCACATTATTTTCAGAAGATCACAACATGATTCCAGCTGGAAAAGCCACTCAGTCCATGTTACTTCATGCATCAGAAAGCAACTATCTCAGAAATGTGAAATCCAATTGCCTTTTAAGTTTCCAGAATATTTTGCCTCCTCTGTTCACATATTGTTGGCTTTATTTGCTAGAGAAATCTGCAGACATCAGTGTTAAAATAACTATTTACTGGTTCATACCTCAAATTCATCAAATTTTAATGCTGTCCACTGAAATAATGTTTGGTAGCTTACTTTCATAAATTTGTTTACACATTTAGGAGTTTACTTCAGGAGGCACAAAGTTCAAGGTCAATTTTATTATCAAAGTACATACTGCATATAGCACCATATACAACCCTGACATTTATTTTCCTGCGGGTATAATCAATAAATCTATAGAATAATAACCATAACAGAATCAATGAAAGACTGCCCAACTAGCTTGCGGAAGACAACAAACTGTGCAAGTGCAAAAGAAGAAATAATAGTAAATAAATAAACAATAGGTATCGAGAACATGAAATGAAGAGTCCTTGAAAGTGAGTCTATTGGTTGCAGGAACATTTCAGTGATGGAGCAAGTGAAGCTGAATGAAGTTATCCCCTTTAGTTCAGAGCCTGATGGTTGAGGGGTAGTAACTGTTCCTGAACCTAGCGGCGCAAGTCCTGAGCCTCTTGTACCTTCTTCCTGATGGCAGCAGTAAGAAGTGAGCATGTTGTGGGTGATGGGGGTCCCTGATGATGGATGCTGCTTTCCTGCAACAGCGATCATATAGGTGTACTCAATGGTTGGGAGGGCTTTACCCTTGATAGACTGGGCTGTATCCACCAGTTTTTGTAGGATTTTCTGTTCAAGGGCATTGGTGTTTCTGTAGCAGGCTTGATGAAACCATCAATATAGTCTTCACATTACATCTAAAGCACTTTGTCAAATTTTTACATCAAGTCAAGTCAAGTTGATTGTCATTTCGACCATAAGCTGCTGGTACAGTACACAGTAAAAATGAAACAACGTTCCTCCAGGATCCTGGTTCTACATGAAACAGCACAAAACTACACTGGACTATGTGAGACAGCACAAGGCTACGTAAAACAACATAAAAACTGCAGACCTGCACAGGACTACATAAAGTGCACAAAACAGTGCAGGGCAGTACAATAATTAATAAACAAGACAATAGGCACAGTAGAGGACAAATTACAATATAATAATAAGTTATGTAGATGTCAGTTTAGACTCTGGGTATTGAGGAGTCTGATGGCTTGGGGGAAGAAACTGTTGCACAGTCTGGTCGTGAGAGCCCGAATGCTCGGTGCCTTTTGCTGGACGGCAGGAGGGAGAAGAGTTTGTGTGAGGGGTGCGTGGGGTCCTCCAAAATACTGTTAGCTTTGCAGGTGCAGCGTGTGGTGTAAGTGTCTGTAATAGCGGGAAGAGCATGTCGTGCCAAATCTCTTCAAACTCCACAGGAAGTAGAGGTCCTGTCATACTTTTCCAGAATTACACTTATGTGCTGGGCCCAGGACAGGTCCTCCAAAATAGTGATACCTAGGGATTTAAATCTGTTAATCTTCTCCACATCTGATCCACCAATGTGACTGCAGACACTAGAATCTGGAGCAACAATGTGCTGGAGTAACTTAGCAGTTTGAGTTACATCTGTGAAAAGAGGGCATAAGGTCAAAAAATTCCTCTCCCCCCACAGATGCTGCTCAGCCTGCTGAATTCCTCCAACAGGTTGTTTGTTGTTCAGGATTAAACTTCAATTGCCTATCCACTGGTGATCTTGTGAGTCCTTTCTGCATTGTTCCACATCTCTGTGCATCTCTTGTTGGTCAGCGGACAGGGGTGGACGCTATAATTGAAAACCCAAACATTAAGCAGATACTGCAATTCTGAGATAAAGACAGGAACTTAGAAATACTCAGCACAGCAGGCAACAACTATGATGGAAAATGGAGTTGATATTTAAGGTCAGTAGCCTTTCCTGAAATCAAGAGATGGTTAGAAATCAAACATACTTTAGGTTGCAGAGAAAGTAGCAGGGTAGAGAGAGCAAAGGGAATTTTTGGAGTAGGGTGTAGTCCGAGAAAGTCTGAATGACAGAAGAGGTGGAAATGGTGCTGTTGAGAGATGTGGTGCTATCTTACTAATTGCAGCTGATTTGGCTGGAAAAGATATAAATAGTAAGAGATGAATGAGAGCAGAGCATGCTGTAATCATGGAGCAGCCCAACCAGACAGCAATGAGGTTTGATCATTACCTTCAGTACAGCTATTCAACAAACACCCAGGCTGACAGTCTGGTCTCGCCTTCAGAGAGTGCTTTCTACATGAGGTGTTAAACTGACAAGACATCCACAATCTCATGTAGAAAGGTAAGATCACAGGGAGTTCTTTTGAAGTAGACTGCAGCTATTTCTGCTGTCCTAGCTGCTACTCAGTACTTCATTGGTATTACACAAAAGAATGTATTTTCCTGATATATAGGTCTACTGTTTAGGGGAAGGTCATGTTTACAAATTTGCTGCTGCATTTGCTAGACTACACTAATCAAAATAAATCATCCGTAAGACATTTTGGGATGCCCTGATGGAAGTTTTTCTTTCAAACTGTTTTGACTGTGTAACTCAACCTCCCATTGAGCTTATTGTTTGTTACTCTGCATTACTTTGACATGTTTTGCATCAGATCTACTAGCGCCCCTATATCTCTTTCAGCTTGATCCTTAGGTATTTAAACACCAGTATTTTCAAACTGGTTCTTTCACTACTATTCCTGCTTCCAATCCCAAATTATTGATTGCAGCTTTTTTTCTTCTTCTTTATGGCCCTAAGCCCAAGTTCTTCCTTTAAATTAGAAATGAGTGAAGATCCCAATGAAATGTCTCAGCAAGAATCTATCTGTCTATCCATCTATAAAGCTATTTATTTATTTATTTATTTATTTATTTATTATGTATGTGCCTGTCTATTATTTATTTACCACTTTTTGTCTAGATATTTATTATCTATCTATTCATCTATGTATCTGTTTATTTGTTTATTTATTTATCTAGTTTATTTATTTATCTATCTATCTAGATACAATGCAGAATAGGCCCTTCCAGCCCATTGAGCCATGCTGCCCAGCATTGCCACGATTTAATCCCAGTTTAATCATGGGACAAGTTACAATGAACAATTAACCTTCCAACTGGTACATCTTTGGACTATGGGATGAAACTTGAGCACAAATTACATGTTTTTATTAAAATAAATAAAGTGAAAAGCTATCTGTTTAATAAGGTAGTCAAACTGTGTAGTGAAAATGTGACCTGAAAATAGTAGCAGTACTGGTCATTCATAATCCAATAAAATATTGGAAAAAGTTTGAGAAACTGCAAAGCAACTCTTAGACTTATAGTCCTTAAATTCCTTCCCCTCTTAATCATCTTTAAGCAGACTAAATAACACTCTCAGTCTGTATTGACTTTCTACTTACTTGGGAGCATTCGCATTCACTTTGCTCAACCTTTCCCATGGCCACAATTAAGTAGTACCTTTAACTTAGAAAAAAATATTGAGGCACTTCACAGAAGAATAATTGAATAAGAATAGATTGTAAACCAAAGGAGATATCATAAAGGAAGACTTCAATCCGTTAAAGAGATTGTTTCAATCGCTGAATTTGAAAGGTTGAAAGGGTCAGGCAAGGAATTCCAGAAACTGGAATCTACACAGCTCAAGGCGTTGTTGCAAACAATGGACTGAGGAGAAACACAATAGAATTAGAAGAATACAATGTCCTTTGAAGTCAAAGTCATGTCATTGTTGAAATTTCAGATCAAAACCCTGCATCAGGAGGGTTCAAGGTTTCAATCTGCAACATGGAAATTTCCTTTCCTCCTGCAGAGATGCTTCCAGCATATTCCCTTTCTTCTCACATACTTATAAAATGTCTTGGGAAAGGTTACAGACATAAGGAGGGTTAGATCTATTAACATTTTGTTGGTTTGGACACAAATATTCATACTGTAAATTGAATCACTGGGATTGATAATATGTATATATCAAGCACAATGGTGGTAGGAGAATGAAACTTAGTAATGGGCAGAATATAGTAGTGGATTTAACTGCTATGATTTAAAACTATTCCACAAAATGTTAAGTTTGGAATGATGTAAAGTGGTTTCATCACATGGCTGGATTTTGAATGTTAACCTGGATGAATTCTTGGGCATTATTCTGACTAGTATTGCATGAATCTGCTGCTTGATTTAAAATGAGCCTCTGGCAGAAAAAATGAGTGGGGCCATCAAATTCACACCCACAAGCACTGCTACAGATATACAGATCTTCAAGTAGTAATGGTAAAGCCCCACTGTTCACTCTAACACAGAAATCTTCACTGGCATCATTGAATTTGTATGGGGTTGAGAATAATTTATTGAGGGCACAGGCTCCTTCTTTGGTGTATCACTTTCCTCTGCTCCATACTGCACTAGTCTACATCCTTCTCCATTAAGGTTACATACAAGGAAACCCTTACTGTGAATCACATTCCCAGCAGTCCAAATCACCTTCTGTGAGTAGAGGGAAAATAATTCCAGTTGTATCAGAAGCCCTCAGGCTGTCAAATGCAAGCCCAGCTTAATGCACGCAAAACCAAAAGAAAAAAATGCTTCAAAAACTCTCCTGGATCTCCAGCAATATCTCTTGAAAGCTTCTTCAGTCTGTACATTCCAATATAAGGAAATTCTTTGAGTAGTGGCTGCTAATGAAAGCGGGAGAGCCAATTTTATTTGTTTCTAAGTTACTCTTGTAATGGAAGTGCAAATCATGTGATCTGGGGACTTAAACATAGCCCCTCCTTTTTTTGTTCTTGGAGATAAGATCATGCACAAGCAAATAGGTCACAGATTGTACACAAGCTGCAAAACTATAATTACAGGGCAGGAAGTCTGTAGGAAACCTTGAAAAGTGACTCGAATTTGCCAAATTAATTTAGAAGTGTGCAGATTTTCATCAGAATAGTCAAAATAGTGAAAAAGCACTGATGATTAAATAATTATGGGCATAATATATATAGGGGTCCATCATCAAAAGGAGAACTGGTACTGGGCTTGAAGGTTTTGTAATGAGGTCAGACCTAATAAATCAACTTCAGTACCATTGCTTCACTTACAATATTCTAGCTTCTTGAACTGAGAAGAAGAGTACAACAGCAAAGTGTAGGAAAAACTGAAAACAGCCCCAAACAATAAAGCTATTACAGAAGATTTTAATTTCCTTCACAGACATTATACCATGACATTTTATATTTAATTTACATTCAGTTGTTCCCCCTCAATAAACCATTAACATTCATTCATTTACCCTCCCCCTTTTTTTGAGACACTGTCATCAGCAGGAACATTGATAGCTTAATATTTTATTCCTTTTGTAATCTGTCCTCTTATTTTAGAACCCCTTTATGTAGGATTTTTTTTTAAATCACGTGTCATCCTTACCAACATAAAATTTAGCTAATTAAGAATTCTGTGACCTAGTGTAGTTTTCATGCTAAGTTCCCCAGTTCAGCCCCAGCGATATCCTGTGCCAAGCACAATTGGTTTTAAAATACTCATTAGTGCTGTTGAAGGGCCATTAATTCTATTTATTTATTTAGCGTCACAGTGTGGAGAAGGCCCATGTGGCCCAACAAGCCACACCACATCAAGCCACCTATTTAACCCTAGCCCTAGGACAATCTACAGTGGCCAATTAACCTACTGATTGTACGTCTCTGGAATGTGTAGGAAACTGGAGCACTCAAAGGAAACCCATATGGTCATGGGCAGAATGAACAAACTCCTTACAGACCGTGCGGGAATTGAACTCCAAACTCTGATGCCCTGAGCTGTAATAGTGTTGCGCTGCTTTCTACGCTACCGGTGTGCATATCTCCTTTCCTTGTTCTCTCCATAAATGCCGCCTCACTTAGTGAGAGTTTCCCAGTACTTTCTAGCTTTAATTCTGTTTTTCAGCATCTGCAATTCATTAATTTCCAAGATATTCTTATTTCCAAATTCATCCTAAATTCAATTTTGTGAAATTTACTTATCAACGGCTGAACTTCCAGATGTTTCAATATTGTTCTCTGGATTTCCTTTGGAAAATCACAAACTATTTCCAACTCTCTTTCTCTTCCATGTTGCTTCCCAAGTTTTTACTTATAGCTTGGTGTTATATTTCCCATTGTAAGATGCACTGATGTACAATTTTACAATGGCACTGCTGCAGATGATATGTTACCATAGCTAAAATATATATCACTCTTCTACTGGAGTTTCTCTTTAATTTTGGTGTTGGGATGTGAGTCTCTTTTGGAAGAGAAGCCTGATGACCCGTATTAGATTTATTTCAAGTGATGTTGGGAAGTATTGATCTAGTTGCATGGGTATAAATCCAAAGAACAAAACTGACTACAGTTGCCAAAAATTTGTCATAAAAATTTTCAGCCGTTCTCAGAAATGTTATGAAGATGGATAGCATGGAAAATGAGAAAATTCACATTGTTTTGTAAGGGCTATGCGTTCAAGGGTGAATAGTTAAGGTTGATTGTTTGTGCAGAGCAGCCAGAGATTTACCCTGCCTCTATTCCATGCCTTTGCTGGAAAGAGTGATTGATGCTCTCCTGTTTCCAATGCAGACTTAAACTCTATATTAGGAAACTAGAATATGAAAGTTGTGAAATGAATAAGGAGATTGAAAACAGCAATATTTGTAGTGAATTTAAAAATGCAAACACGAGGAAATCTGCAGATGCTGGAATTTCAAGCAACACACATAAAAATTGTTGGGGAACACAGCAGGCCAGGCAGCATCTATAGGAAGAGGTACAGTCGATGTTTCGGGCCGAGACCCTCTAGTCCTGACGAAGGGTCCGGCCCAAAACGTCGACTGTACCTCTTCCTATAGATGCTGCCTGACCTGCTGCACTCCCCAGCAATTTTTATATTTGTAGTGAAATGCATTTATTATATTTGGGGATTACACTTACTTAAAGTTCTTATTAGTGAATTTTCTTTGCTAACATTGCCAATATAAACTATTTGCACTGATTCCACCAGTTTACTTTGTACTGATATCCTGCACTGGCCTGTACCAGTCCTGTCACATCTGATTATATTTAACCTACTTATTTAAATCAATTTCAGTGTTTTCATGATAAAATTCATTGGATTCCAAAGTCAATGCCCTTAAGGTATAACAATATTAAGAAATCCTTTGAAGGATGTTCTGTAAGTATTGTTAACATGGATGATAGATTATCTTAGATTGGCAACCTGATCAATCCAAGATGCAGCTATAAAGAAAGCAAGACATTGGCTATATTTCATTAGGTGTTTGAGGGGATTTGGAATGTCATCTAAAACACTCGAAAATTTCTACAAATGTACAGTGGAGAGCATTCTGACTGGCTGCATCACTGTCTGGTATGGTGGGGTGGCGGGGGGAGTCGGTGGTGCTACTGCACAGGATTGTAGTAAGCTGCAGAGAGCTGTAAAATTAGTCAGATCCATCGTGGGCGTTAGCCTCTGTAGTATCTAAGACATCTTCAAGGAGCAGTGCCTCAAAACGGTGATGTCAATCATTAAGCACCCCCACCATCTAGGACAGACCCACTTCTCATGTTACCATCAGGAAGGAAGCACACAATCAGTGATTCAGGAACAGCTTCTTTCCCTCTGCCATCCAATTTCTGAATGGACATTGAAACCATGAACACTACCTCACTACATTTTCATTTCTGTTTTTGCACTACCTATTTAATTTAGCTATTTGATATACATATATTTGATATATATATCAGCTCACAGTGGCCACTCTGGTGGTGATGTCTGTTATTTGTCAAGTAGGGTGCCATGCAAAATCCTGATTTGATGGAGACGGATGTGAGAGCACGGAGGAACATCTGGAGAAACTTCTGAAATGTCTGCTTCACTGCTGCTGCTACTGTGTGGTCCAGAATCTCCGGAGGGGAAGGCCCCGAGTCCTCGGCTTTGCTTGTTGCTCGGCGGCCGGGGTGGGGTCGAAGCGCTCGGCAGAGGATGGTGCTCGGAGAGGCTGTGTCAGAGGGACTGGTCGGAGGCTCAAAGTTTTTGGATGGACTCAGAGTCGGCTGTGGTCGGGTTCTTCCAATGGTGCTGCATCAGCAAGTTTGCGGCGTTTGGATGTTCATGGCAGGGAGAGTTCCTCCCTTCTGCCGCCTGCGTGAGATGATGAGGCTATCGGGACTTTGAGGCTTTTTTTTACAGTGCCCATGGTCTGCTCTTTATCAAATTATGGTATTGCTTTGCACTGTTCTAACTATATGTTATAATTATGTGGTTTTGTTAGTTGTAGTCTTGCTTTGTCCTGTGTTTTCTTGTGATATCATTCTGGGGGAACATTGTATCATTTTTTAATGCATGCATTTCTAAATGACAATAAACGAGGACTGAGTGTCCTCATAATCTACTACACCTACTGTAATTCACAGTTTTTTCTATCATATATTGCATTGTACTGCTGCCGCAAAATTAACAAATTTCATGACAGATGCCCGTGATATTAAACCTGATTCTGATTCTGATGTCTGTACTTACCATGATGCCAGTCCAATCGGATCCCATCTGCCTGCACATGAACTATATCCCTCGGTTTCCTGCCCGCTCATGTGCTTGTCAAAGTGCCTCTTAAACATTGTTATTGTACCTACTTCCATCATGTCTGGCAGGATGTTGCAGGCACCCTATCACTCTCAGTGTAAAAAAAACACCTCATACATCCCTAAACTTTCCACCTCCCATCTTAAAGCTATGCACGCTAGCATTTAACATCTTTGACCCTGGGGGAAGTAATTCCAACTATCTAACCTATCTACGCCTCCCATAATTTTATATACTTCTATCAGATCCCCTCAGCCTTCTATGCTCCAGAAGAAACTATCCAAGTTTGCCAGACCTCTCCTTACAACTAATATTCTCCAATACAGGCTACCTTCTGATGAATCTTTTCTGTACCCTGTCCAAAACCTCCACATTTTGCCTGTAATGTGACAACCAGATCTGTATACAACACTGCAAATGTGGCTTCATGGAAGTTTTCTATTTCTACAACATTAATTCCTCTCTATTATGTTCAACATCCTGGCCAGTGAAGGCAGGTGTTCCATGAACTTTCTTTATCGTCCTATCATCTTGTACATCCACTTTCAGAGAGAAGTTGAACCCAATGGTTCCTCTCTATAGCAATGCTTGTGATGGTCCTACCAATTACTGTATACTTTCCTTTCGAACTTGACCTTCCAAAGTGAAACACTTCACATGTGTCCAGGTTAAACTCCACCTCTTATTTTCTGCACACATTTGCAGCTGGTCTATATCCTGCTGGATCTGTCCTCACTATCCACATCTCTGAAAATAGTTGTGTCATTTGCAAACATATCGATCAGTCTTGCTACATTATCATCCAAATCATTTACTGTATATATTACACAGGCAACAGAAGTCCCAAAACTGAGCCAAAGGAACATCATTGTCAATGCCACATACTTAACTGCAGTTGAATGATCACATATCTTCGTGATTTTTTTTCAATTTTCCTGTAGATCTTCAAGATTCTCTATATTGCTATCATATCATTAAAAAATCATGACCCCCCCCATCCATTTATTTTTTCAAAGAACTGAATATATACAAAGTCATCTTGAAATTCATGCCTAAAGACCAAAAAAATGCAAATGTTGGATTCAGCAGTAAAGACATAAAGAGCCGGAAATAATCAATAAATCACAGAGCAGCTACGTAGGGAGAAACAAAGCTAATGTTTCAAATGGATGACCATTCATCAGGATGAGGAAAATTTTGAAATCAAACGCGTTTAAAGTTGCAGAGAAGAGTAAAGTCTGGACGGGATGTTTGTGACAGGGCAGAGACCAAGATGGAGTTTCCCCTGGATGGTGCTCTTTTCTTATTTAATTTAAATAGAGTTGTTGGTGAGTACAAACATAGAAACTCCTTACAGACAGCAGTGGGAATGAATCTTGATTGCTAATTGCTGGCACTATGCAGCATTACATTAACTGCTATGCTGCCATGCCACCGGGTATTACAACCTATCATAACCTAGCAGCATTTTTAGAAGATGCCTTCAGACACTTAGAAAGTTTGAAAGTTTGTGAACCCTGAAGAATTTTTCGCTATTTCTGCATAAATATAACATAAAATGTGATCAGATCTTCATGTAAGTCCTGAAACTAGATAAAGAGTACCCAAATAACACAAACAGCATTTTACTTGTTCCTATTTTTATTAAGAGAAATGATCCGTTATTACATGTACGTGTTGGAAAAAGTATATGAACCTCTGGGGTAATGCCTTCCTTAAAAGCTATTTGGAGTCAGGAGTTCCAATCAATGCAATGAATTTGGGGGTGTGGGTAGTAGAGATGCCCTACCCTATAAAAAGACACTCAATGTCAGATTACTGGCAGAGCCTGCTCTTCTCAAGAAAGATCTGTTTATGTGCACCCTGCACCATGCATCCTTCAAAACAACTTTCAGAGAACCTTTAAAGAAGAATTGAGGAGATGCATGAAACTAGAAAAGGCTACAAAAGTATTTCTAAAGACCTTAGTGTTCATCATTCCACAATAAGAGAAATTTTCTACAAATGGAGGAAACTCATTACTGTTGCTACTCTCCCTAGGAGTGGGCGTCCTGCAAAGATCACACCAAGCGCACAATATGCCATGCTGAAGCAGTTGAAAAAGAACCCAAGGGTAACAGCAAAAAACCTGCAGAAATCTCTAGAACTTGCTGAAGTCTCTGTTCATGTGTCCACTATAAGAAAAACAATAACAAGAATAGTGTTCATGGAAGGACTCCATGGAGGAAACCACTGCTCTCCAATAAAAACATTGCTGCTAATCTCAAGTTTGCAAAAGGCTGCCTGGATAGTCTACAAATTTTCTGCAACAATGTTCTATGGACAGATGAGACCAAAGCTAAACTTCCTGACTGAAATGTACATTGTTATATTTGGAGGAAAAAGGGCACACCAGCACCAAAACCTAATACCAATTGTGAAGCATGGTCGAAGGAGCATCATGGTTTAGGGCTTCTCTGCTGCCTTAGGACCTGGACAGCTTGCAGTCATTGAGGGAACAATGAATTCAAAATTGTTGCCAGTGAACGCAGCAGGCCAGGCAGCATCTCTAGGAAGCGGTACAATCGACGTTTCAGGCCGAGATGCTGCCTGGCCTGCTGCGTTCACCAGCAACTTTGATGTGTGTTGCTTGAATTTCCAGCATCTGCAGAATTCCTGTTGTTTGCGAATTCAAAATTGTATTAAGACATTTCACAGGAGAATGTCAGAGTAGTAGTCCATCAGCTGAAGCTTAATAGAAGTTGGATAATGCAACAAGACCATGATCTGAAAGACAAGAGTAAATCAACAGCAGAATGGTTTAAAAAGAAGAAAATTTGTGTTTTGGAATGGCTGAGTCAAAGTCCTGACCTTAATTGTATAGAAATGTTGTGGAAGGACCTGAAGCAAGCAGTTCATATAAGGAAGCCCAGCAACATTCCAGAGTTGAGGCAGTTTTGTCAGGAGGAATTGGCTAAAATTCCTCCAAGCTGATGCGCAGCACTGATTAACAGTTACCGGAAAAACTTAGTTGAAGTTATTGCTGTACAAGGGGGTCGCACAAGTTATCGAAAGCAAAGATTCACAAACTTTTTCCAACACATACATGTAATATTGGATACTTCTTCTCAAAAAATAAATGAACAAGTATAATGTTTTTGTGTTATTTATTTAATTGAGTTCTCTTTATCTAGTTTTAGGACTTAAATGAAGATCTGATCACATTTTTGATCATACTTATGCAGAAACAGGGAAAATTCTACAGGGTTCACAAACTTTCTAGCATCACTGTAGCTATTAATTGAGCTGAGGAACTGAAACTAAAACTACTTTCATTCTGAGAGCAACTGCTCTTCTTTGAACTCTAAGCTCATGATTCTCATTTTGCAACAACTGATTTTGAGTTATTGCCGTTTATGTCTCTGATTCTCTGTTTTATATATAACATATATATGTTTCTTTGTGTCTTGGAAAATAACTGTTGAATGCTCCTTCTGATATTCACATGGTTCTGAGATCATCCATCCACGAGTGCAAATAGGATGTATCTGCCTAATTGTTGCTTTTGTAATCTGTGCATTTAGTGACCTTGCAACTGCAAAGGTTTAGGTGACCTTCAGCTGTCAACATTGGTTGAATCAGCAGTCTGATTTTAGTTCAATTCATCCAACAGGCTGGTTCTTGCAGAAGAATTTGCAATGGAAATAGAAGTAGGTGTGCTGTCTGTAACACCCAGGTCTGTCTGTTCTTTAAGTCTAGGAAAGACAGTCTCTGGCCCCACCAAATGTATGAGATTGAGATGCAGAACTTCCTGTTTGTGTAGATGTTGCATGATGTGTTACCCTGTTACAAATCAGTACAACAAAATAACAGATAGTACACCATATGCAATTAAATGATTCAGCTTTATAATTCTTAATTTGACTAAATGTTTAGTAAAGTAAAACAAACAGAAAAGGGTCCATTTTAATGAAGCAGTCTAATGTGCATATTTGGAGCTCACGGTTTCTCTTCCGCTGGTCCTCCATCAAGTTCCCCGGGCTTCATTGACTGCTAGCCCCACTCCAAATCCACTCCTTTCTGGTGTCTATGACCTCTCCTTTCCGGCATCTTCTCTCTTCATCTTCCGCCGAATAACGGACCCAGATCACCTTGTTCTCAGGCACACAACATGAAAAAAGCACTCCCTTCATTGGAAGGAGCACATTCCAAAGCCCTCGTTATCTCTAGCCATAACCCAAACACGGCTTCTACAGAAAAACCATTGCATTAGCAGTGAAACCTTTCCCAGGGTGTAACATGTCTCAACAACCATTGCCCAGTAGCATGAACAACTATCATTCTGAAGTGCTTTGAGAGTTTGTATATGGCTAGAATTGAACTGAAATGCAGGCTTGGGCCTACTCCAGCTATTCTGGGGAATGGATCTAGGGACTCAGTCTAGTTTGGAATGTTGTTGTTTATTCTATTGTTTGCATAATGTATGCGTGTGTGCTTTTTTTCCTCTTTCTCTGTGCAGTGATTATGGTTTTTCTTTTTTTTAAATTGGGTTCTTTGGGTTCCTTGCTTTGTGACTGCCTCTAAGCAAACAAGTCTCAAGGTGTGTCCTTTGATAATAAATGTACTTTAAATATTTGGAATCTTTGAATTAACTACTACCTAAGCAATGATCTCGAACTGCAGTAATTCACCTACTGCCAAAAGAGGTGGATGCATCTTAACTAGATTTCACTCTGCTTTGAAGCACCTAAACAACAGCAAAATCTGTCAATCTGTTGTTTATTAATTATAGCTTGGCATTCAAAACCATTATACCCTTAGTATGAATCACTGTATTTCTAAACTTGGGCCTCTGCATCTCCCTCTGCAACTGGATCCTTGACTGGACCCTCAATGGGAGATCACAGTCAGAACAGATCGTTGATCTCATCTCCTCCTCACTGATAATCCAACACAGGCTCACCTCAAGGATGCATGCTTAGCTCACTGCTCTACTCGCTCTGCACTTATGACTGCATCGCTGAGCATAACTTTGGTGTCATCGATAAGTTCGCAGCTGACACCACCGTGGTTGGTAGAGTCTCAGATGGTGATGACGAATCATGCAAAAGTGAGATTGCAACAACAACCTTGCACTCAATGTCTGCAAGACCAAAGGATTGATTGTGGGCTTCAGGAGAGGGAAGTCAAGAAAACACACAAGTCCTTATTGAGGAGTCAGCAGTGGAAAGGGTGAGCGGCTTCAAGATCCTGGGTGTTGACATCTCAAAGGATCTGTTCTGAGCCCAGCACATTGATGCAATCATCAATCATGAAGAAGGCATGCCAGAGATTCTATTTTATTATGAATGTGAGGAGATTTGATATGTCTCCAAACACGCTTGTAAACTTCTATAGAGGTACAGTGGGGAGCAATCCTACTAGTTGCATCATTGTCTGGTAAGGAGGCTCCAATGAATGGGATCAAAACAAGCTGCAGAGTGTTGTAGACTCAAACAAATCCATCACAGTCACAGCAACACTCACAACACGCTGGAGGAACACTGCAGGTCGGGCAGCATCCGTGGAAACGATGAGTTGACGTTTCGGGCCGGAACCCTTCATCAGGACTGAAGAGGGATGGGGCAGAGGCCCTATATAGAAGGTGGGGGAGTGTGGGAAGGAGAAGGCTGGTAGGGTCCAGGTGAAAAGCCAGTAAAGGGAAAGATAAAGGGGTGGGGGAGGGGAGGCAGGGAGGTGATAGGCAGGAAAGGTGAGGAAGGAATAGGGGAAAGCACAATGGGTAGTAGAAGGAGCAGAACCATGAGGGAGGTGATAGGCAGCTGGGGGAGGGGGCAGAGTGAAATAAGGATAGAGGAAGGGAGGGGGAGGGAATTACCGGAAGTTGGAGAATTCTATGTACTTTAAATGTCCCCACCTTCTTTATAGGGAACATAGAATTCTCCAACTTCAGGTAATTCCCTCCCCCTCTCTTCCCCTATCCCTTTGTGTTTTCCCCTATTCCTTCCTCACCTTTCCTGCCTATCACCTCCCTGCTTCCCCTCCCCCACCCCTTTATCTTTCCCCTTACTGGTTTTTCAACTGGCACCCACCAGCCTTCTCCTTCCCACCCTCCCCCCACCTTCTTTATAGGGCCTCTGCCCCTTCCCTCTTCAGTCCTGACAAAGGGTTCCAGCTCAAAACGTTGACTGATCGTTTCCACGGATGTTGCCCAACCTGCTGAGTTCCTCCAGTGTGTTGTGAGTGTTGCTTTGACGCCAGCATCTGCAGAGTATTTTGTGTTTACCATCACAGTCACAGTCCTGCCCCTCCCCACCATCCAGAACATTTTCAAAAAGTGGTGCCCGAAGTAGGTGGTATCATTAAGCGCCCTCACCTCTTCATCTCCTACTATCATGGAAGAAGTGCCTGATAACCCTTGCTCAATGATTCAAAAACAGCTTCCTCCATCACCAGATTTCTAAATGGCCCATGAACACTGCCTCATTTTTTTTGGACTATTTAATTTTATAATTCATAGTAATCTTACTGTATGTCTTTGCGTTATACTGGTAGTGCAAACAAAACAGATATAATAAACCTGATTCTGATGCTTATGACCCATCCCGGACACAGCAATGGATGTAACCCCAAGAAAAATGCCCCTGCGTCTTTACTTTCTTAGAAGGTTAAGGAGGTTCAGCATGTCATTAAATAGCTACGAACTTATACAGGTGTACTAGTGAAAGTATTCTGGCCAGCTACATCATGGCCCCGTGCAGCAAAGTGAATACACTGGGAAGTAGGAAGCTATAAGGAATAATCTACACAGCCCAATAGATCACAGGCACATCCCTCCTCAGCATCAAATTTACCTACAGGAGGTGCATATCAAAGATCCTCACCATCTGGGCTCTGCCATCACCATGGGGCAGAAGGAACAGAAGCATGAAGGTACACATCATCAGGTTCAAAAATAGCGTTGGTTATTGAACCAATCTGCACAACCTTAATCACTACCTCAGTATAGCAACACAATGACCATTTCAACTACTTTGCACTTTATTTTTTTTCATTCTTGTGTAATTTGTATAATTTACATTATTTAAACCTACTCCTCTTGGCTGGGCTCACCTGTCACACACCAACTCGTGTCCCTACCCCCACCCCCACCCACATCCCGCACTTCCCTTTTGGTTTCTGCCCTCTTGATTTAAAGTGCTGATGAAGGGTCTGGGTCCAAAACATCAGCTGTTCATTTCTCTCCATAAATACTGCCTGACCTGCTGAGTTCCTCCAGCAATTTTTATTTGATTGTTACTTCAGATTTCCAGCATCTGTAGTCTTTCTAGTGTCTATCTAAGCTCATTTGCCTCTCTTTGTCCATATCTCAAACGTTTCCTACCTCTGCACATCAATGAGTTTTAAACCATCTCTACTATTTCCTCCGGCAGTTCATTCCACACACTCACCACTTCTGTGTGAATGAGTTGCCCCTAGGGCTCCTTTTAAATCTTTCCACTCTCACCTTAAAACATTTGCCCTTCAGAATAGAACGTATCGATATATGTAGTTCATATCATATTATAAATCACACAAACGTGTTTTAGACATTCTGTAGCAATATGCAGTACTGTAGAAATGATTCCATATTAAAGAGTGGTAGTGCTAGCGAGAGGCTTCTGATGTGGGATCACTTCTGTGGTACGAATACTGGGGAATGCAGTGATTTCAAACGACAGTATTGTGGGTGGCTGATAGCTGCATTGTCCTGTAAATCCTTCGGGGGGCTAATCTTCGCTTTGTCATAACCCCAACACTGCCGCTTCCCCCCCCCCCATCCTCGATGGGCGGGACTGCTGACGCGCCGACGGCCGGGAGGAGGAGGTGGTGGTGGAGCGCCGCGCACCTGCAGCGTGAAATTGACACAGACACAAGAGAAGAGCCCAGTGCAGAGAGACAGGGAGAGGGAGCCAGCGGCGCCGACACAGCTCACAACGCTGCTGGATGAGGAGCTGACACTAGCACCAAAGAGGGCTTTTATTTTAATTTAAACTTTGCCCGAGTTTTTTTTAATGTAGGGGGAGGGGGTTTGCACTGAACAAAATGCTAGTCTCCGCTGCCATCCTTCCGATCGCGCTGCTTTTTTGCTCTGATCGGGTGAGGAAATAATTCTTGTTAATTGCTTGTGATAAATGTATTTGATTGTATAGAGCTCGCGAACCGCAGTTATCGTTAAAGCACTGCTTCATCGGATGTATTTCTTTTTCTGCATGTTAGTTTACATTGCATTCTCCTCGATTTTTTTACATTATGTTCTATGCTCATTTTCTCCCCTTTCATTTTTTTAAAAAACCTGCCCTTGGTCCGAATAGTTTTAACCAGCAATAAGTTTGAATGGGGTATTTTCTGCTTGATTATCTCAGGCAACGGCGGTGGATGCTGAACGAGGAATATCCTCCTGTAAAACTGGATTTTCCGAAGATGTATATGCAGCGATTATTTCCAGGAGTATTTCTGAAGGCCAGAGTTTCCTTAAAGGTAAGAACAGTGAGATGCTCCAACGGGATCCCCTATCTCCAGGCAAGCTGCGCCCTGCACCGTGGGGGTTGGGGGACATTCATCCCTCCTGACTTTGGTGGGGAGATTGGAGGAACCGCAATTATCCTGATCATTGGGAGCATGTAACCCCTCGCCATCATCCCGTGCGACTCATTAGCTGGAATAAAACTTTCATTGTCTACTTTTAGTTTCTGGGGAGATGGTGTAGGTTTGTGTTCGGACCGATCTAATGTGCTGGAAATAAGGTCTATCTACCCCTAGCAGTCCGGTACTGGCCGGAGATCTGCGCAACCGACGCCTGCCTTGTACGACCGCTGGTTATTTCTTCGTGGTCGTGGATGAATTTTATGGTTCTGGTATAGTTCGGTTTACATCCTCCGCCCCTTCCCCCGGACTGTGGTTGTAAGTGAGTTTGAAAGCTGTCCAATGAAATTGAATGGAAGAATTTATTGTTTAAAGAAATTTCACTTCGTCCTCAGTCTGTTTCCTTATGTGAATGTGCTATCACAGTTTGCACTCTTCAAACTTTGAAACCTGACAAGTATTTGTGCAGTGATGTGGGAGAGAGATGGCTGTTGTGAAGGGATGTGTTAAGAGCTGGGTTGGTACCATTATACCGCATGCGTCCAAATTAATTGCTTGCCCACTACCTTATATCGCTGGAATTCCTCCCGATATTTTGTTTGGTGCTGGGAGGATGTGTAATTACAACGGGGAAGCCATTGCGGATTGAAACGGTGGATAAGGGTTGAAATTTTTATTACACGTGCCTGCATTTCTGAGTAATGAAACGATAGAACGCGCTTATTACATTTTGTGACTTTAGTTTAACTTTGATCTTTTTTTGGTCATCAATTAGAGCTACGTGTAAGGAAATACGAAATTTCTGATAATGGTTTAGGAGATGGATCGGAAGTAAGCTAGCCAGGTCTCGCCTGGCTAACTCTGCCCATTGCAGTTTCGTAGTCCAACGGGGGTAGACTTGGTTCCAGGAGGAGAATTATTGAAGGAGTTATTGATGGTTTTTAATTATGGCTGCAGTGTGAATGACTCGAACAGACATTTTCTCTACGTAGATGATAGTATCCTTTCAGAAAAGGCGGATACTTTGAAAGAATACTGTTTTGATGAATCCCGGACGTACAAGTTACAGTATTCTAGAAAAAAAATCCTCTTGGAATGGTACTGTTACGTTGATAAAAAATAAACCGGCGTTTTTCTTTACTATGGATGGAGTGATAGAGGGATAGTGGGGAAAATACGTTTGAAAACACACCAGTGGAGTAACATTTTAAGCAATTTTGTATGGAATGCAGTGTAGGCTGTTAAAAGTTCTCTACCAATAGATACGTTGAAAAATTTGTCTAAAATCTAAGATGTTTCAGAAGAAGGTACAAATTTTGTGAGATGTGAATTAATGTTATTTCAAAATATTTGTATGGGGTGATACTATTAGAGTCAATTGCATGGTATCACAGTGATAAACTAATCAATTAATTCTGCAGCCCGTTTCAGTGCTAGAGATTTAGATTGTCAGACTGAAACCGAACATGCCCCTTTTGCTTTCCAATGTAGTTGACATTAAATTTTTAATGAATAATTTTTTTCAGGTAGCTGAATGCATATTTTAAATTGATATGCTATAACTTGGACTATACATTGCTGTAATATACAGCAAATAATCATACCAGATGTTCTTAAAGCTTCAGCAGTGTGAAACTACATATACTGTATTTACCTGAAGGAATAAAACAAAAATAAGTTATTTCGTTTTATATCGAACAAGAAACATATTCAAGTATCAGATGAATATGCTAGGCAATAAACTAGAATTCTATATTTTACATAGATGTTGCAATGCAGAGTTGGCCTTTGTTTAGTGATCAGTGGTTGTTGGGTGTGACTAAAGTATGTAACTTGTTTGTTGGCATCCAATATAATTGCTTAACATCTGAATTGCAATGATCTGACGGATTAGGAGTAGGTTTGCACTGCTGCTATGGCTGTTCTTGTATTATCGATTTCAACATTACCAAATAATTGAAGTTCCTTGAAAATGAACAAATCCACATTTTGACCTTAAGAATTTCAACTGAATTTCTAGAACTAGTCAATATTGTAGTTAACAATTTTGTAGCCCCTAATACTAAAGTACTCACTAATTACAGACTCATTCCTGTGACAAGTTACAGTAGCACAATTTTCTAACTAAAACTTATTTAATTATAATCTTTAGGATAAATTTAAATTTAAAAAAGCTTGCCCCCTTTGACCTTATTTCTTTGTGTTCTCTTATCTTGTTTGTGCAGTTTGAAATTCTTAACTTGGTGTGATTAAATCCAATGAGGTCTAACTTTTAACTTCTTAACTAAATAGACTTAATTTTAAACCTCTCCTTTATTCGGCTGCTATCACCTATGTTGAAGATGAACGAAGTTAAGAAAAATAACGCTTATTGAGTGGAAACCAATTTGAATTGATAATTTTAGCAGATGGTTTCATCATTGTGCGGCAGCAATGTACTGCCGCACAACAACAAACATCGTGACATATGCTGGTGGATATTAATTCTGATTCTGATCATTGATCCACTTAATCCCTAGCATGTTTTTCAGCATCGCCTGAGTGAGGTGTGCCCAGTGAAGAGTATATGACATTGCTGGTACACAGTAGCTAGCAGTATCTTGACTTTACTGGAGTATTGCATAGGTGTGAAATGTCAAGGGAAGTGAGAAGTTGCCATCAACTAATAGAGACCAGTAATTGATATATTGATAAATGGGATTTGTGGAATTGAGGTAAAAAAAGAGTCTTTGCATGAAAGAATTGGAATATTAACAAAAATAAATACTCATTGCTGTTCCTGAAACGTATTGACACCTATGTGGATGCTTTTGGATTGCTTTTCATTTTTTTTATCACTCTATTCAAAGATGAGGTCCTTTTTAATCCTTGTTTCTTCAAAGATGAGGTCCTTTTTAATCCTTGTTTCATGAACCATGCATTTGATTTGTTACTGAAATATATTGGTCACAGATGGTCTATGTATGTGCAAATACAGCTTTAATATTAGTCATGCATGCAGACTAGATAATTTAAAACAACAATTGTTTTTTGTGACTTAAATCATTGCAAGGATTTTAATTAAAGGAAACCTATGTTTAAAATGCCTCACTATTTCTGTGATGAGATCATCAATATTCAGGTTTGCTACTCTGAACTCATGAATTTCCATTTGTTATCTCTGAATGTAGCTTTGTAATACTTTATCAATAATTGAAATTATTTTGCTTAAAATGTATTATGTAAGATATCTGTTAGATTATCAAGTTTAACAACAAGTAATAAACCAAAACACCTGCATATATTTTCTAATCTCACTTAAACTGCAGGAGGGGCCAGAAATTTAGTTTGTCAGCATCAAATTGCACCCTCAGCCAGCCCAATTCCTTTGTCTAAATTTGAATTTCCACTTATTTCTCATTGGTTGAGGAAAGATCTTCAAGTTGCATTCATTTTTCTGATGTCAGAATCAGATTTAATATCACTGGGCATTTGTTGTGAAATTTGTAGCTTTGCAGCAGTAGTACATGCAATTCATTATAAAAAAAATATAAATTCCAATAAGTATATATAAAAAAGAAAGTTATAATATAGTGGTAGTTATAAAAAGAGAGGAAAAGATAGTGAGGTAGTGTTCTTCCCCTCTGATGGCGGAGGGGAAGAAGCTGTTCCTGAAACATTGAGTGTATGTCTTCAGGCTCCTGTACCTTAATGAAGGTAGCAATGAGAATAGGGCATGTCCTGGGTGATGGAGGTTCTTAATGATGGATGCCCCCTTTTTTTTTGAAGATGTCCTGGATGCTGGAGAGGCCTGTGCCCAAGCTGGATCTGGAAAAGTTTATAACTTTCTGCAGTTTTTTTCCCCCAAATCCTGTGCAGTGGCCCCTCCATACCAGATGTGATGCAACCAGTTAGAATGCTCTCCGCGGTACATGTGTAGAACTTTGTGACTGTCTTTGGTGACATGCCTGTTCTCCTCAAACTCCTAACGATATACAGCCACTGTAATTGCATGAGTGTGTTGGGCCCAGGATAGATCCTCAGAGATGATGACACCCAGGAACTTGAAACTGCTCAGCCTTTTCACCTCCAATTGCTTGATGAGGACTGGTGTATGTTCTCTCAACTTTCCCTTCCTGAAGTCCACAATCAATTCCTCATCCCTGTCTGAAATACTGCCAAAATTGTTGTGTTGCCATCAAATTTATAGATGGCATTTGAGCTGTGCCTAGCTACACCAACATGGGTAGAGAGAGAGTAGAGCAATGGGCTAAGAACACATCCGCGATGTGCACCAATGTTGATTATCAGCGAGGAGGAGATTGTGGAGACTGTACAGATTGTGGTCTCCTGATGAGTAAATGAAGGATCCAGTTGCAGATGGAGGTACAGAGGCCAAGGGTTTGGAACGTGGAGGTTTTGGATGTGTTTACTAGTGCTTCTGCACCTATCATCTTAGAAGTTTTTTCATATTAAATATTTAATTCCCTAAAGCTGTTTACCAATGGAAATAATTGGCTCAGCAGTTTAAAGACCTTGGCATATCTAGTTCCTTGTAGATGGAGAACAGGACATCCTCGCTGAAAATGTATTTTGATAATAAATCTGCTTTCAACATCATTCCAGAATCTTTACCATGTTGCCATTCTTAAATACTGCAGAGGAATGGAATGATATAAAGGCACTGTTTGTTCCTCAGGAAATGTCAAATCTACAGTTGCGCACAGTAACATGCACAAGTCTGATACTTTTGAAAGATGAAATGACAGCACATCTGATGACTTACACCATAGTTGGGTTTGCCATTTAGCTGAATCACAGAATACATAGGGACTTACTGAGTGCAGGGGCAAGATGTGCTTTGCATCGATTCCTTAGCTTTTCTGCATGGAGGACTATTCCATTAACAGTTGTCCTATTCTTTTGAATAGAGTCACTAGAATCTGGGAAAATATTTACATTTTTTCTTCAGTTTCCATATGTTTTAATTGGTACTTCAATGTGGTCATTTTGAGAATATTTACATTTTCAAATACTGTTGGCTAGATGAGATATTTTAAAATTGCTGGCCATCAATTCATTTACAAAACTTTTTTAAGGTGGAGGGGCAGTGTGAGACTAGCTTGCTATGGGTAAAGTCAGTATAAATGGGTGTGGACAATGGGTATTAACTCTAGACAGTGCAGAGTGCTCCAGCCCAATATTTCTAACGTGAACAAAATAATTACATGCAATTATTCCTATTTTGCTGGCACATGGAAGAGTTTTTAATTATGTAAATTATTTTTAGCAGAAACTTGAACTGTAACCTCATCTGCACAATTACCTGATTACACTGTAGTATGCAACAAAAAAAGAAGTGGTGAGGAAATTTCGTCAATAGTTCGCACTGTGTTTGAAAATTTTATGTTCTTTCATCTCAGTGGCAATAGTTAATCTGTTAATTAGGCAACATTTTTCTTCATTTTATCAAACAGAGCAGTTCACAACATATAGCCACTTAAGAGCGAGTTATATGATTTCTAAGGTTCTTGACGTAATTGATGCCTTGGGATTTTGCTCATACTAATTTTTCCTTTTAAGTTATGCTATGGGTACTACAGAGGTAAGAATAACAGAATCAGCGTGGTTCACATTTTAAATAAATCCATTCGTTTTGTCTCATTTAAGCCTGTGTTTGAATGTTAGTCTACACACATTCTGTTGAATTGGAGTAATAAATTCAATAGAATATGATTTGTAATTCTTGCTGGTTGCAGAATGTGATCATCAGTGGTAGGATCTCCCCAGTGGGTTTCATTGCTTTATATAGGCTAGAGTTTTACATTTAATGAAGAAGTAAGTCTCTGCAAAGTTGGGGGTTTAAATCTGCATCTCACAGCTTTAAGAAAATGTCCTATTCAGCCCCTAACAATCTATACTTAATGCTTTCATATATGGAAGGCTTAAAAACCTTCTGAGGGCTGAAGTTCCCTTTTTTGTACAGTTTTACTTGCTCTTTGTGCGCATATCAGCTAGAAGAAGAAATCTTGAGCCTGCTGAGGATGGATTTGAAAGCTAAAGCCCGAGGTGGTGGTTGTATTTCCAGCTGTCAGGCATGTACTTGCCTGAATTGAACTGTAACATCTTTTATTTGGCAATTCTGGGTGCTGTGCTGTATGTGGCAATTTTAATGACCTGATTCTTTCCACTTTTCACCCCAAAATTTGTTCTTAATAACTTGCTATTTCTCATCAATGGCCAGGTGTCAGTGAAACCTGGGAATTTCATTTTAATGTATATGTTGGTGGTACAGTACTTGTTTTCAACTTGTACCATCATTCTTGCTTGCATCTGCTTAAGGCTGTCTTTGTTACATTTAAATATATGCCTAAAGTGCCTGATCCTAGAAATTTTGAAACATAAACCCTGACCTCATTCCATTCAAAGATCTACACTTTGTTACAACATTCTTTGAGGCACCGAGAACTTTAATTGAAACATGCACATCTTGCTGTTAAGGGGAAAAAAGTGCCGAGGAGACTTGAAGTTGGGCCTGAGCTATGGTGAAAGGTTAGGCAGTTTGGAACATTACTCATTGGAGTGTAGAAGAATGAGGGGTGATATTACAAAGATGTATAAAATCATGAGCGCCATAGATGGTGTGAATGCACATTGTTTTTATCCCAGGGTTATGAAATCAAGAACTACATGACATAGGATTAGGCGGATATTGGAGAGATTTAATCGGGCCCTAAAGGACATTTTTTTCACCCAGAAGATGGTCCATGTATGGAATGAGTTTCCAGGGAGCTATGTATAGTAATAATTTTAATAAGACTTGACTGGTGCATGGACATGAACATTTTGGAGTGATGTTGTCCAAGCACAAGCAATAGTGTATCTTAGATTGAAATTTAAGTTGGGCCAAAAGGCCTGGTTCATGACCCTTGTGATCTTATCTTCATCACTACCTTATCTATCACCCCTAATGTCTCTTGTTAGTCTTGCGAAGTTATGGCCTTCACACTAGTATTCTCTGGGAATAGCTTCAGATTTGTTGCATCAAACATCAGAAATATTGAACCTGTCCACTTTCAAAAACATCCTTGAAGGACTCTAGGTAAAATTTGAGAATAAGGATGATCCCATTTTAAATTGAAATGAGGAAATACTTTGCACAGAGAGTGGTCAACCCTTGAAATTCTTGTCCCTGAGAAGAAATGGAGGATCATTCATTGAATTCATTCAAAATGGCGACAGATGGATTTCTGAGCATTATGGGAATAAAAGGATGGGATGACTGTGGTGGAAAATAATGCTGAAGTAAATGACCAGCTAGGATCTTAACGAATGGTAAAGCAGGTTTGAAGGCTGGGTGGCCTACATTTGCTCCCATTTCCATGTTTTTTTGGATCATGCTTCTTTTTCTAACTCCTGGTGAAATGTTTCAGGACCGTGCTTAATTTAAATAAAAAGGAAATAGGCCCTAATATTCAAATGGTGCCACCTATATATTTACAAATTATACATCTGTAAATATTCCTCTGACAGTTAATTATATATCTAAGTATAATGATGAACCTGCTATGTAAGATTGATTTTTACAGTTTTAATAAATTTTTATAAATATGATTTTAAATAGCTAAGCATTAGATTTTTTGACTTAATGGTAAATTTATCATTTAATGGTAAAATTGCAGTTGGAAAATATTTATTTGAGTCTTAAAAATTAGTTGCAGCATTTCAGTCTTGCTTCCTATTGGATGACAGTCATGGCATAGAACTGTCACATCTGCTGCTAATTAATGCAGCAACCTATTTGAGGAGCCAAAAAGACTTTTTTTTTGCTGGGAACTGGAAGCTTGTTCTTTTGCAGTGGGAAACATTATCAAAGTGAGCAGTGTACTGTATGTGAAAATTCACCAAGCATGGTCTGAGAGTGCTTTAGGGGCGTGTATAAATTTTAAAAAAATCCATCAGACGCTTCCATTCAATTCACATTGCAGAGTGCCTATGTTTTCTAAATGAATTTATAGGATGCACTACAGTAACTCACCAAATCCCTGTTACCGGCATCTCCCCAAACCTAAAACCTCTCCTGTGCAGCAGGCACAGGGGAACATTGCCACATGCAAATTCCTCTCCTTTAACTCCTTGGAAATGTATCAGTGTATCCTAGAACTCCCCATCAACACACTCTTTACTGCGTAACTACTGCAGTTCAAAAAAGCACTTGCCCAAACTTTTGGCTTTGCCACTTCCCGGCTGCAGTTTGTGTTGGCCCAGCCGATGACAACCAAAAACCTTGTATGGATTTTTCTTTTAACTTTTATTACTGATGTAGGCCTACAAATGTATGAACATAGCTTGATGGGAGAGATTTAGTGGTTTATCCAGCTGGCTCCAGATGGTTGTGGGCAATTTTTATGACTCGATGAAGAGTATGAAATATTTATGATTTTAAGGAAAGCATTTTATGAATGCTTAAAATATATTCATGGTTATAAAGATCTGTAGGTCAAATGATTTCAGTTTTATTTCAATGGACTGACTGGAAAGTAAAGTGATCAATCAATTTGTTTGTGAAATGAAGCCTAATGTATCTCAAATTGTTCTTTGTTATACTCCTCGCAAAGCTCGCAAGGATGATATGAATGATGGATCTGTTGACATAGAACTTTACAGCAGTGTAGAGGCCCTTCGGCCCAGAATGTTTTGCTAACCTTTTAACCTACAGTACTCTGAAATCAGTCTAACCCTCCTCTCCCACGTAGGTCTGCATTTTCCTGTGGCCCATGTGTTTATCATTGTGTAACAATGTGACACATTGTTTTGTGGTGCATTTCCATTGGGATCGTGCTAGTTTCAGCAAAACTGAACTTCGAATAGGTGGAAATACAATTGGACAAATCTCAACAGGATTCTTTAATTTTTGTTGCTCTTCCAGGGCACTTAATGCTCTGTGTATCTGAATACACTTGCTGCAGAAGTCCACCCTAAATCCAATTTAAAAGTCCATGAGCATATATTACTATCTTTATGTTTTGAGTCAGTGAAATGTATTACCTGATGGATCAAACTGTTAAAAAAATACAGATATCCAAGCATTTATTTCTTGTATAGTTAATAATGTAACATAATAACTAATGGGAATATTTAATCTTTTTATTTCTCCCCTCCTTGGGTAGGAGCCACTTGCAGAGCAAGTTCAAATTTACATGGGTCACTGCCTGATTCCCTTCTGACTTTTTTTTAAAATCTTTTCTGTGTTCTCTAACTGGCCTGAAATGTGCTCTCTGTAAGACACAAGAGGTTTTATTGAAATGAGACTAAGCCTTGTCATTGCAAATGTACTTTAGTTATAATGTTGACTTTTGAAGGTGCAGTCTTTCCCAGTGGGAAACCCAGAAGGCAGCAGAATGACCAAAAAGAAAGCCATGGTAAGCTTTAAATCATTATGCTATGGGGATGAGTGACTGGAGAGAGGATACAGGAGGATAGCTGCTGGAAGGAGTTTGACCATGCATCCAGGAGTGTTTTTAGAAAGTTGATAGGAGAATAATGTACATTTATGTGATGTATATAACCCAATAAACAGCCAAAGGCTATTTAAAGATGCTTAACAACTTAAATTTCCGGATGCACCACACAAGAATGTCTTTGTTAAATAAGTAAGTTTTTTTTTCAGTCATGCATTAGAGGACACTGTGGTGAAGAGGTGTGGAGGACAATGCTGTTTTACATCCATGAGCATATGATGGTGGATTATAATTAGAACTGTACTAGACACTTGATTTAGAGAAACACATACCTTGGAGAATTTTGAGAATTTGTAATGACTCTAGTTACATTTTTTTTGATCTTTGGAATCTTTATATGAGAGATGGTCACAAAGCTCCCTATTTCATCCTCTGTGCTGTAGCCGAATTTTTCACTTGCTGCTATTAAGTAAATTCTTGCACTACTTCAATGACGTTGGAACCTGAGCCACTGAATACCTGCTAGATGTGAATCCTGAAACTTGTATTCAAGTACGGAGTATATTCATTGCAATCTCCACTCTCCCTCTGATTTATTTAAAGAAAGAGTGAAATGTTTCCAAACAATTGTTTTGAGCTTCACCATACAATGTAATTGTTGATTTTCTTCTTTTGGTGAAGTAAGCCTTTGCCATCCCTTATATTTTTGGGTTACTTTAAGTTATGTAGGTTGTCAGATACAATAGGAAGGGTCACCAAGCTTTTTAGCTATGTTGAACATAATTTCTATATGAACCACTTTACTTAAAGTTTGGTAATGATTCAGAGATACGAAAGAGGATCTTTACTCAAATGTGTATCTAGGTTGTTAGCTTTATGATTAATTGAAGTTTCATACTAACATTTTTCACCCTCCCTGGAATTTAAAGGGAAATGTAAAAGTTCAGGTCAGTGCTGCTTTAAGTATCTAGAAATCCTAAGACATCTCCAATGTCACAAAGGTAAATGTAACAGAACAAATGAAGACATTTTTACGTCATTGTTACATAATTTCAAATTGCAAAGGATATTTGCTGACTTCTTGCGTATAAAGCCATGAGACACCAGCAAACCATGCTGGTATTATAGTATCTAATGATTTTGGCATCTAACTTGTCAACTCCACATAAGTGGTGTGAAATTGTAAAGTCACTAAGTGTGATGGGTTTATAGTGGCAACTTTGTCTTTAAGGCAGCAGATGGGAACTTTTCATATGTTTGTTCAAAGCTATGGAAGAAAGATGTTATTTTTCTCTTTGTATGGGGTGTTGAAGGTGAGCTTTTACAACCGCAGATTTGTGAAGTGCTAACAATGATACGAAGAAAATCTTAAAGAGAAGATTTATGACAAACTTGGGCTGGTATTGTAACAAAATCTTTAATTTACCAATATTGCGGGCACACTTATTCTCTCATAACTGTGGGATTGGAACTAATTCTAACTAATATGTGAAATAACTGTGAATTTGACATTCTGCGTAATTACATTGAAATGCAGTGTGTTCGATAGATTTCATTTTATCAAGCTAAATATAAATGACTGGATAACTATTATTATGTGACATTTTATGGTGCTGGAGCTCACCTTCATCCTTGTTGATCTTCTGTTTTGTGATGTTTTGGTTTATATTGCAGCTGGCCATTGTTAGAAACCAAATGCAGAGATCATGCAAACTGATAGTTTATCTGTGAATAATACAAACTATAGATAATTTCCTTTTCCAATTACTTTGGGATTTTTGCTGATGAAGAATTTGGCTTCCACAATTCAAAGGATTTCAATTCCCTTGGGAACTAACCAAAAAAAACAACAACATGTTGATTTTGGTTCTCTGGTTGTCGTTGAGTAATATTGTGAATACTGATTAACTGAAGCATAACACTTAATATTTTGCATCTTTCTTCAGTTGATCCCAAAGTAAAAGGAGGAAAAAAACTTGGAGGGCACTTGTAAAATAGTGATTGTGTAGAAGGAATCATCCAGAGGTAAATGCTTTATTGAGAATGATTCAACAGTTGAACTTGTAAACCCGCTGAAACAAGGGACTCTTCAGATGATGCTGACTAAGAGCAAACAACGGCTTACATTACTTTATAAGTGATTTACCTATAGACTAATATTCTTTGAAAAATTAATATTCTTCCTTAAATACAAAAGTTACCAAGTTATCCTGTTAATTACTTAAGTGTTTGTATATTCCAAAAGTATTTGGCTGTTCGTTGTGTTGTGGTAGTCTCTAGTCCTGAAGGGAATGTGATATCTGAATTCAATTCACTGTTTCTCTCTGAAGTGATCAGTTCTGTATCAAGTCCTGGAATAAACTTGTCATAAACTACTTCAGGAATAAATTTGGACTTTTCAGGGTGACTTGGGGTGACTGCTCATATTGCGGATGTTCTTGATCTCTGACTATTTCTCATATTCTGCTGAAAGATGTTTACATGTCAACATTTGGATATTTATTTGAATTGGTCTTTGAAAATGTCTTCCCATTTGCTCAAAAGGAGCAACTATAAATTCGCGCTGTTAACTGTTTTCATAAACATTTAGATTTTGTGTTTGTGGTTGGAGATCTGATGGTTATTTATTTACTTAACAAATCTTGTGACATCTTTATGCAATGTTGTCAGCTTGTTCTTCTTTCTGTAGTTACTTTCTGTATCTAGTTCATGAGATTCTCCATTCTATTCTAATTTCATCTTCTGCTGCAGTCACTTAGTGAACGTTGCCATTATGTTTACTAATAGGTTGTTGCTCAGAATTTGTGTAGCTGTGCTTGGTTTAAGTTCTGTTTTCACTACACACCTCAATCTTGTGTGACAATCTGGATATGGTACTAGCAATTGCATTTTGCTTGAGGAGCATTGCTGAATGTTGTTATATTTGAAGAAAATCGCCCATCTTGGCATCTTGGCACTGTGGTGGTTGTGATTGATCTGTGACTAGACTGCAAGATCTGTCCTAAAAAAAAAGTGGTAAGAGATAATCATTAAACAACAGGATTTCTGCAGATGCTGGAAATTCAAGCAACATACATCAAAGTTGCTGGTGAACGCAGCAGGCCAAGCAGCATCTATAGGAAGAGGCGCAGTCGACGTTTCAGGCCGAGACCCTTCGTCCTGACGAAGGGTCTCGGCCTGAAACGTCGACTGCGCCTCTTCCTATAGATGCTGCTTGGCCTGCTGCGTTCACCAAGAGATAATCATTCTTTATTTTCTTCGTAAAAGCTTTCCCCCCAATAGATGAGTCTGATTCACTTCTGAAGTGTGAGAGGCAAATCCTAACTTTCTTCTAGTGAGAACCCTTGATGTGACTGATAACAGTGCTCACTTTGCAGTTTGAAATGTCACACACAAACTTTAATATCCCAATATGTTGTAATGTTTGAAGGACGATGCATTTGCATAAAGTCACATGCTCTCTGATCCACCATCTGTTTTTTCTCATCTTGTGCTGCTGTCACAGTGATTTGAGCACAGTCGCCAGACTTGGTAAGAATCATGAGTTATATAGAACAGAACTGCCCCCCCCCCCAACAAATATCTGAATACTGTGCATTTTCTTGTCTTGCACAATGGCTTCAGCTTTGACCTTGACATATTGTGTGCTATTATTGTCAACCACCAATCTGTGATTGACAATTTCTCATTAAACAAAAGTACTTTTAACTGAGTTTTATAATGATGTAAGGTTAATAGCCTTCACCATTTACAACATTTTATGCCTTGCAGCTTTTTGCCTCTGTTGAATGGAACATCTTTGGTAATTGGTGCTGCACTGCAATGTAGTACAAGAGATTCCAGAGCCTTGTATGTATTTATTATGAGGTAATGCATAATTTCATCCTCCATATTTAAATGATTCCAAACATGTGACAAGTCTTGTATTGAACAAATTGGCTTTCATTAATCTTTTGGAAAGGATGTTGATGTCAGTAATGGTAACTGTTCTTATTCAGTTAAATGTTTAGCCCTCCAATTGATCTTTAGTTCTTCAGCCAATCCTTGCAGCTTGCTGGTTCTTACTGTTGGTTGTTTCAATTAACCATTTATTACAAGGTGTTTTTATTTGAACTAGCATCATAGTTAATATTTTGCCAGAATGTGTTGAGACCAAATGTGTCCTTGGTCAAAGAACTCAATCCATGACAGAACAATCCGCTGTTGTGTTAAGAGGCATTTCTTTTAATTTGTTGATCTTCACAATGACTTTAAAATCTGTTATTTTTATTTCCTGCTGTTTGAACACATGGCACAGACACTCTAAACCTTGCATTGACTGTTTCAATTAATCTTGGGTAAGTTGTATTTCTGTTTTCCTTTTGGAAAAGCTTTCCCTCTGTGAAGGGCTTGCTTTGTTTACCTTACAGCCTTGGATTTGTATGCCTTTTGCTTTGTCTATCTGCTGACATTCAAGGTACTTTGCTGTCATTTAAATAAGCAGGTAGGCAGTCAGTGGAGCCTGTTGCATCAGGAGCAAAGACTTTTTTGCTGTCTGAGTGAATGTAATGCAAAGCTTGCTTGGGAAATTGAGACTTTGCTGCTGACTGTAAGCTGCAGTCATCCTTCTTTAGTGCTGGACAGAGATGTTGGTTAATTTTCAAAGCCATGTCCATTAAGTTGTTCAAATGATGTGCAACATAACAGTCTTCTTTATACTCAACAATTTGGGCTTGATCTGCCTATTATTCAGAAATATCCAATCCATCCCACAGTGCACTGTTTAAGAATTCACCGAAGTTGCAGTGCCTTGATAAATCCTTTAATGCAACAAGAGTGATTCACCAACAGTGAATTCAGCTTTTTAATTCATTGTGCCAAACTTGTAATGCTTGTCCATTTCAAATGTCTGTGGATTGAAATAATCCTCCTACCAGTTTCTGCACTATCTTGGTAAAAACAAAATCTCTGGCTTTCTGTAAAACTGCCAGATTAGTAGGCATGAGAGTAACTCCAAGGCCTATCTCCATTAACAAAACTGTCACCTTATTACAGATTGAGTACCCCTTAACTGAAATTCCAAAATCTCAAAACATCTGCAATCTACTTTTTTTTTGAGCACTGACATGAAGTCTGAAATGGAAAATCCACAAGGTGCTGGGAAAGCTCCCAAGCAATGCGCAGGTCTCTGTGCACCACAGACAATTCTCACAAGTAACCTCACATATGTAATGAACAGAAGTTCATTCAAAATAGAAAAACATTGCCTAATTCAAAAAATAACTATCTTGATCATGTATTAAAAGAGTTGATTCGTCGACATTGGAGTGAACATATACCACTTAATGATATGATGATCATGAAACAAGTAAAGAGCTATCATGGTGAACTGAAATTTGAAGGTAACTGTGTGGAGAAACTTACATTACCTCCAACAGGATCCACCACTAAGCACATCTTTCAATTGCGCCCCCCCCCCCACTTGCTGCTTTTCGCAGGGATTGCTCCCTACGCAGCTCCCTTGTTCATTTGTCCCTCCCCCACTGGTCTGTCTCCTGGCACATATTCTTGCAAGTGGAACAAGTGCTACACCTGCCCCTATGCAATCCTCCCTCACTACCGTTCAGGGCCCCAAACAGTCCTTCCAGCTGAGGCAACTCTTCACCTGTGAGTCTGTTGGGGGTCATATATTGTGTCCAGTGATCCTGAGGTGGCCTTCTGTATACTGGTGAGACCCAATGAAGATTGGGAGACTGCTTCACTGAGCTCTGTCCACCAGAAAAAGCGGGATCTCCCAGTAGCCACCCGTTTTAATTCCACTTCCCATTCCCATTCCGATATGTCTATCTATGGATCCTCCACTGTCGTGATGAGGCCACACTTAGGTTGGGATAACAATATCTTATATTCCATTTGGGTAGCCTCCAACCTGAAGGCATGAATATCAATTTCTCAAACTTCTGGTAAAGGCCCCCAACCCCCTCCCCCCTTTCACTATTTCCCATCCCCTTTTCCCTCTCTCACCTTGTCTCGTTGCCTGCTCATTGCCTCCCTCTGGTGCTCCATTCCCTTTACTTTCTTCCATGGGCTTCTGTCTCTTTCACCAATCAACTTGCCAGCTCTTTACTTCATCCTTCCCCCTCCAGGTTTCACCTATCTCCTGGTGTTTCTGTCTTCCCTCCCCCCACCCCCAACCTTTTAAATCTACTCCTCAGCTTTTTTCTCCAGACCTGCTGAAGGCCTGAAAAACGTTGACTGTACTCTTTTCCTAGATGCTGCCTGGCCTGCTGAGTTCTTCCAGCATTTTGTGTGTATCTTGATCATGTATTAAAAGAGTTGATTCGTCGACATTGGACTGAACATATACCACTTAATGATATGATGATCATGAAACAAGTAAAGTTCTATCATGATGAACTGAAATTTGAAGGTAAAATTCAGCAGCCTGGTTGCAGAAACTTAAGAAAAGGCAAAGCAATAAATGTCTAAAGTCACAAAAAAGCAGAGAAATTCATTTGAGTTTACTAATATTGTTGATAATGAAAATTAAACATTAGAACAAGTGTACAATGCTGATTGTTTTTATATCTTGCATAAAAACTTAGCAATAGGATGCAGAGTACTGTAACCGTTTAATCAAAGCATGGCATAATAAGTGGAGAGGGAAAGCCTGCCATTGTTTGCTGTTGTTGAACAACTGATTCAGGTAGTCCCCGATGCTGCTGAGCTGCTTTTTGTTACCCTGCTCACATTATATGTTGATTATATTAATAGTATGTAATCATTTTTACTGTAAAGTACATATGTGTAATGAACACGTAATTGTGAACAAGTGTGATTAACAGACTGCTTATTGGTAGCACATAAATTCAGAAGTGGAAATAATGGCTATCACGTTATATATTTAAAAAGTCTGAAACAGGCATTTCAGATAAGGGATGGTCAACTTGTATTATGAGTAGTCAATATCTTTGCATTTTCATCATGTTAAACTGGAAAATGGGATTGCATCAAGTTGGTGGATTGGGCTGTTTTCAAGGACTCATCAAATGATCTGAATGAATGCACTACAGTTGTCACCGACATTATAAAAACAGTCATAGACAAATGTGTCCCCACAAAATCATTGAGTCTTCCCCAACCAGACGCCCGGGATGAACCATGAGCTCTGCAGTTTGCTGAGGACCAGATCAGTGGCATTCAGTTCTGCTGACCAAGTAACATGCAAGAGTCCAGGTATGATCTCCGGAAAGCTATCTCACAGGTGAAGTGGCAATTCTGGATTAAACCAATCACTAAAAGATGCTTGACCGCTGTAGTAGGGCTTGAATGGTGTCACCTCCTACAAAGTAAACCAGTGACATAGATGATCATAGGGCTTCAGTTCCAGATTAACTCAATACCTTCTATACTCACGTTGCTTATCAAAACATGAAGGAACCTTCAAGAACTCCCAGAGCCCCCGATGACCCTGTGATTTCAGTTTGTGGCTGATATGACAGCATCTTCAGGAGGGTGAACCCATAGAAAGCATCCAGCCCAGATGGAGTCCCTGGCTAAGTACTGAAGACCTGTGGGCATTAACTGGCTGGAGTGTTCGCTGAGATCTTTAACCTCTCACTTCGGCAATCTGAGGTACCCACATGCTTCAGTTATATCTGTGCCTAGAAGAATGTAATCTGCCTCAGTGTCAATCATCCAGTAGCACCTGCATCCAAAGAGTGGAATTGTTTTGAGAGGTTGGTGATGAAGTGCATAAACTCCCGTGCAAGAAGTGATTTGGATCTGTTCCATTTTGCCTGCTGGCACAGTAGGTCCACAGCAGATGCAATCTCATTGGCTTTTCAGTCAACCCTGGAACATCAGGACAGCAAAGATGCAAACATCAGGATGCTCTTTATTGACTACAGCTCAGCATTCAGTACCATCATCCCTTCAAAACTAATGATTAAGCTTCAAGATCTTGGCCTCAATACCTCCCTGTGTAATTGGAAACTTGATTTTCTCACTTGCAGACGCCAGACAGTTTGGATTGGCAACAACATCTCCTCGACAATCTCTGTCGGTGCAGATACACCTCAAGGCTGTGTGCTTAGCCCCATGCTTTACTTACTTTATACTTATGCCTGTGTGGCTAAGCACAGCTCCAATGCCATATTTAAGTTTGCTGTCATTGACGGAATCAAAGGTAGTAGAGGGGGATTTAAAATCTAGCTGAGCAGTGCCACAATAACAACCTTTCACTCAATATCAGCAAAACCAAGGAACTGATTGTTGACATCAGGAGGAAGAAACTGGAGGTTCATGAGCTAGTCCTCATGGAGAGATAGAGGTGAGGAAGGTCAGCAACTTTAAATCCCTTGGTATTAACATTTCGGGGGATTTGTCCTGAACCCAACATGTAAGTGCAATTACAAACAAAGCACGGCAGCAGCTCTGTTTGCTTAGGAGCTTGTGAAGCCTAGGCATGGCATCTAAAACTTTGACAAATTTCTATAGATGTGTGATGGAGAGTGTATTGACACTTTGCATCATGAACTCGTATGGAAACACCAAAGCCCTTGAATGGAAAATCCTGCAAAATTTTGTGGATATGCCCCAGTCCATTACAGATAAAGCTCTTTGAAGGACTCTTCATCTCATGTTATTAATATTTATCACATATTCATGTATTTATTTATTTAGTATTTTTTCCTTTTGTACCTGAACAATTTGTGTCTTTTGCACATTGGTTGTCTGTCCTGTTGGGTGGACTTTTTTTAATATTGTTATATTTCTTGGATTTACAGAGTATATTCATTGTGAAGACAGTGAATCTCAGGGTAGCATATGTGTACTGTAATAATAAATTTACTTTGAACTCTGAACTTTTTTCTAAAATATTCTACTTTCCATGTACATCTTGAAAAAACTCCCATATGAAATTGTACATTTATGTATTCTGTATCCTGTCTGGTTTGAACATTCCTTCATCTCTTGTTAACCAGCAATGCTGTTGCACAGCAAACAGACTATAGTGCAGATGTCTGATTCTCCGGTGCTAATTCCTTAAATAGCCCTGTTGTTCCATGTTACAGTGCTACTGGGCACTGCAGATTGTTATGCTGGTTTATGGGTTCTCTGTTCTGCTGGTCATTGAGTTCAGAGCTTTTGAGCTCTTGTTGGTTTTCCTTACCAAAAAGTTTATAGATTCATTGCTCCTCTTCAATAGTTATCTTCCAGTTCTCATTTGTGTTGTGAAGACATGCTAGTACCACAATAATATAACTAATAAGTATTATATTGTGATAATTCCAGAAGGCATACAGCTCTTCAGAAAGGATGTAAACACCTTTATTGCAGATTAACAATTATTGTGTACCAACATCATGTTTCATGGACTCTGTGATATTTGTACATGCCAATAAACCACAGTTTTTATTTTACCTGTTGTGAATAAAATATGGGAGCCCATTCTTATTCAATCTGGGTGTTGGGAGGTTGTCAACCATGCAAAGTAGGTTTTTACATTTTGCCTCTTTATTGTTTGAGGAAAGATAAATGTGAATTAAAACTGGGCATAATGTTCATTGAAGATCTACATGTTTATCTCCCTGATTCTGTAGACTTCTAGTTGGGAGCTCAGTGACTTGAATTAAAATTGAACTCCTTGTGATCAAATTGACTGTAAATTCTGAAATTCTTGTCATTCACTGGTAGCTGTGGTAATGGAGATGATCCGTGTTTCCAGTAACTGCTTCAAAAAGCTGATGCACAGAGGATTGCAGTAATTTGCAATCAATTTATCAAGATTATTAAGTTGTGTATATTCACAATGTAAAGATTTGTTGACTGTTTCATTGTAAAATAAAATTACAAGTGGTGACTACAAGTTACTGAAATTCCTATAATCTTGGTTCACTGCTAGACTTGTGGATGAATTTTTGAGAATCTTAAAAATTTTCTCATTTCATGATAGCAGGCTGCTCCTGTCGATGCTCAGTATTGTTTTCTCTATAAGCTAGTGTGGAATGATGAAACATAGAAACATAGAAACATAGAAAATAGGTGCAGGAGTAGGCCATTCGGCCCTTCGAGCCTGCACCACCATTTATTATGATCATGGCTGATCATCCAACTCAGAACCCCGCCCCAGCCTTCCCTCCATACCCCCTGACCCCCGTAGCCACAAGGGCCATATCTAACTCCCTCTTAAATATAGCCAATGAACTGGCCTCAACTGTTTCCTGTGGCAGAGAATTCCACAGATTCACCACTCTCTGTGTGAAGAAGTTTTTCCTAATCTCGGTCCTAAAAGGCTTCCCCTCTATCCTCAAACTGTGGCCCCTCGTTCTGGACTTCCCCAACATTGGGAACAATCTTCCTGCATCTAGCCTGTCCAATCCCTTTAGGATCTTATACGTTTCAATCAGATCCCTCCTCAATCTTCTAAATTCCAACGAGTACAAGCCCAGTTCATCCAGTCTTTCTTCATATGAAAGTCCTGCCATCCCAGGAATCAATCTGGTGAACCTTCTTTGTACTCCCTC
Organism: Mobula hypostoma; assembly: GCF_963921235.1. Classification (NCBI taxonomy): domain Eukaryota; kingdom Metazoa; phylum Chordata; class Chondrichthyes; order Myliobatiformes; family Myliobatidae; genus Mobula; species Mobula hypostoma. The sequence goes on along the minus strand of NC_086098.1, from coordinate 205,930,376 downwards.
TATGGCAAGGATGTCTTTCCTCAGATTAGGGGACCAAAACTGCACACAATACTCCAGGTGTGGTCTCACCAAGGCCTTGTACAACTGCAGTAGTACCTCCCTGCTCCTGTACTCGAATCCTCTTGCTATAAATGCCAGCATACCATTCGCCTTTTTCACCGCCTGCTGTACCTGCATGCCCACTTTCAATGACTGGTGTATAATGACACCCAGGTCTTGCTGCACCTCCCCTTTTCCTAATCGGCCACCATTCAGATAATAATCTGTTTTCCTATTTTTGCCACCAAAGTGGATAACTTCACATTTATCCACATTAAATTGCATCTGCCATGAATTTACCCACTCACCCAACCTATCCAAGTCACCCTGCATCCTCTTAGCATCCTCCTCACAGCTAACACTGCCACCCAGCTTCGTGTCATCCGCAAACTTGGAGATGCTGCATTTAATTCCCTCATCCAAGTCATTAATATATATTAATATATGAAAGACATACTTTTTGCATAAAACTTGTCAAGGAATTCATTCAGTCATAAAATAATTTTTGTTTTGGTTTTGTAATGCAGTTGTGTGTGCATTCTGCTATTTCAGGGGAGCACTTTCTAAGATTTTAACTTTAAGGAAGTTTTTGTGAATGAAGAAGATGGGTGTAGATTTGTGTGTTTGTCTTCCATAGTTTGATTCCAGCAGTTTAACAGAATCCCTCTATAAATGTACACTCAGTGGTCACTTTTGTACTTCCACAATATTTTCACAAATTTCATAATATTTGTTTTTCACTGTGAATATGAACAGTCAGTGGTGCTAATTGCATTGATAGTTGTTGAAGTTTTATGTCTCTGGTTTTCTACACGGAATTGTGAAAGGATATTTAAGTGGTAAATCCATTTTTGAATCTAAGTAATTTTTTTAAAGGTGGTTTGACAATGAGGCTGCTTATCACTTCTCAGTACATCCAGTTTCCAGGGGAATAATTCAAAGGCTGCTTCACACTGATGTTAGTACCTTGTGGATATTGCTTTGCTTGACAAATAGTAGACTGATATTTGCTTGCAGTCTTATCAAGTGATGTGAATTAAATGATGAGTTTACAGAAATCATGAAACATTCTATACTTAGCAGAATGGAACTGTTTCCCAATGTTCTCTCAGGGAAGGAAGTTTTCCCTTTTTAAATTTTCCATTTATGCAGTTTGGCAGCTTTAGGTTTGTTTTCAAAAGTGTTGTCCTGTCACCCACACAAAAACCTACATGGCATTGGATTTGACAGCAATAGCGCCTGAAAGATATCTGCCTTTGTCCTGGGTTGCTCTGCTGTCAAATCAGTGAAACTCCATATGAACATTCTATGAATTAAACTGATCTACTTAAAAGCAATAGCAGTTCATACTAACCAGAATTGGGGCTGTAACATGCTGGCCATTGAAAGCAACATCTCTAAAAATAATAAGGTTTGAAATACAGTACTACATATTAATATCAGCTGGAGATCTTTAAGCAATTGAGAATCTAAGAATAGCAGCAACACTTTGAATGTGTACAAATAATTTATAAGCATTGCCTTTTTATATTTGGCCTCTATCTGTAAGGAACAGTGGGCAAGAATGATAGAGTCTATGCCTGTAAACTCAGGGGCTTTGCCTGTATATTTGGATTATAAGACAGGACAATGGATAATTATGTTTACAAAAGCTCTGGATAGTACTTGTTTGTCTGTGTGCTTAGAGATAGCATAATATTCTGAAAAACACATGGTTTGAAATGGGAAATTTAGAATCATTTACACATGTAGTTCTGATAAATCCACTGGAGAAGAAGGTGAAGACATGCTGCTTTGAATCCTTTGATACAATGATGAACAAGGGATCCCATGTTAAATGACTTCATGAGCACAATTACGTGTTTCCAATTTGAATTCTGGTCAATTAATATCAATCCCTGTATTAAGAATGATGGCATTTTTACAATTTAGTGGTGTGGTTTCTGTGCTATACTGTATCTCACAGACTTTCCTATCTTGTCCTGCATATTCTTTGAAATGCTTTCAGTAGAACTGCTCCCTGTTAAGCCTTGAGCTTGGTTATACAGTAATGTATTTTATAGTAACGAATCACTGCAACGGTGGTGATTTTCACTTCGTGTACAACAGAAGCGGGTTTGACACTGGAGAGGTATGAAAGATAGTTGTTACGTACCCCGTAACTGGGTTGCCAAACCAGCAGAAATGGATCACTCAGTTGGAGTCTGGAGTACTAGAACTAAGAAAGTTTTATTAAAGAAACAAGCAACACATTAATCGAAAGGATAATAAATGCAACAGTTCAGCGATGATAAACGCACATGTGCACAGCATTAAGATAACAGCATCAATCAAGCTCTATCGTTGTCAAGGGGTAAATGACTAATTTCAAAATGACTCAAAGTTCAGTCCAGTTCAGTTCGCAGTAATCGTTGCCATGGCGATGGACACGGTGGGGGAAGAGAGAGATAGAATAGGAACAACTCATCATTCAGAACGGCTTCACTCACAGACCAGCAAGATGGCTCACAGACCAGCGAGATGGCTCACAAACCAGCGAGATGGCTCACAAACAGCTTTTGGGCGGGTCCTTGGTGATGTCACCTGAGGTCACCGACTGTGACCCCTCCTCCAGATGCGGTCGATCCTCTGCAGTGAACCCGGCACCCCGGCAAGGGCGGACACACACCGGGTTCCCGCTGATCGTACCTTTCCACCCTTGTCGTTGTCTGGCACTTCTCACCCACTCGTGAGAGGCGTACCGCTTCCAGGGTCTTGTTATCTCGGGTGGCGTGTGTGTCTGTCTTAGCGAACCTGTCCCTTTTTATCCCCCTGCTGGGGTATCGCCCGTCCACGACTTCAAACAGTTCAGGGTTCAAAGGGGGGAGCCGCTCCAGACAGCTCTCTCTCCCACATCCCTTCATTACACATCTCCAGACGCTGCTCCATTGTTCCTTATCTCTCCTTCCCCTGAGGGCAGGTGGCAGACCAACTGCTGATGCCACTGATGCTAGCCCAGGCCAGCAAACATCTTAATTTTATGTGTATTCTCGTAACACTTCCCCCCTTTAAGGATTTTTACCGGGAGGTAAAAATTACAAACATGACTACATTATCTGATACATACACAATATACATCTTTAACAGTTATTTAGCTAATACAGAGAATTTGAAGCTGTCAACACCTTGACAGACAGTCATCACATTTTCTGTTCCTTTTACACGTGTTATTAATAATCCCTTAGACCAGGCTCCAACTCAGCAAACTTTATAGTGGCCAAAAACACTGATGAATTGCGACCAATGTAACCTCTCATTTGGTTTTGTCCCGGACCACAATAACAAGGGTCGTCCCATTCCGACTCAATTTTCTCTCGCAAGGGCTTAGTAGGAGGGGGACGGGTATTGACTGCAGAGTTATTGCAAAACTTCCTGCAGTACCCCACCATCTCCAAAAGCCTTCTGAGGGCCCTCTTGTCTGTCGGGGTTGGGAGGTCAGCGATAGCCTGCAGTGTAGCTTGCATCGCTGCCAGCTGCCCCTGTATCACCACAATTTCCAGGTAAGTGACCCTCGTGTGGCCGAATTCATTTTTTTCAAGGTTCACTATCAAGCTGGCTTCAGACAGCCGTGTTAAATTGCCAATACACACCTCTGTGTTCATCAGCCCTTTAGTCACTGAATTACTCAAAAAATATGGGTGTTCTTTACTGGGCTGCCCTATTGTAACCACAATCACCCAATGTCCCAGTTCTTTGCATTTCCTCGGGACAATCAAACACATAGGTGCGAGTCGTTTAATTACTCCTTCTAAAGATTCGCTTTGTTCGGGGATTAAGGGAGAGACCTTATCAGTAGACCTGGCCAAAACAATAGCCTTCTCCCATCTGACCGATCCCATCCTAATCTTTTCAAAATGTTTTTTTTCTCTTATCAAGGGGCCCCTAGCTTCATTGATTTCCACGCTAACACCGACTAGGTTTGTTAGCATATCAAAAGCCGGTGACCGTCTCAGTTCGCGTCGGTCATGATCAATAACATTCTTCCCCCTGGGCAGCCGGTAAATCTCTTTCATGATTCCACCAACTGTTTCCTCCAGCACCGCAAAATGTCCACCGGGGGGTACCTCGTGGGCCATGTTAAAAACCTCATCCCCATAACTCTTTTGCACCACCCCCCATTCCTCATCTGCGGGTACTGTACTTGATTTCCCTTTCTTCCTTAGCACTTCCTCATCCGCACAATAGCCTACTAGTTCCCTTGTCAAGGCTGTGTCAGAGAGAGCTGTCTCTGCAAAACCCATCAGCCCCTCGCCTCGCTCCTGCGTCTGCACAAATTCTTTCCTGGCTACTGCTACGTCCGTCCCAGCTCCCTCACTACCTCTTATCTCACTACACCCTGTCTCATACAAGGTTGGCAGAAATGTTTCAGCCAAATTCACCATCGCGGGCGGGGCCTCCATGCTGGCAGGCTGACCCGTCAATCTCACGACTGGGAACACGATTCCTCCGGCGATGTCATTACCGAGCAAGACTTCCACGTCTTTCATCGGTAATTCGGGCCTCACCCCGATCGTGACTAGTCCAGAGACCAGGTTGCTCTGTAAATGTATCTGGTGCAAAGGGACTGACTCTGTCCCTTCCCCAACACCTTTGACCTCTACCTCCCCAGTCTGGGTCTCTGAGCTAAACTCTAATACACTCTTCAGTATTAGTGACTGACACGCTCCCGTGTCTCTCCAGATCCGCACTGGAACTGGTTTTAACCCCTCCTTCACTGACACCAGTCCGGCCGAGATAAACCTCTCGCGCCCTTCTTGGACTTTTTCAGACCTGTCCTTCCCTAGCGGTTCGCTTAACAGCTCAATACAGCCATTCAAAATTTCCGCTTTTCCTTTCCCCGTCTCCTTCCTTGGGGCAAAGCACCTGGACGCAAAGTGTCCGACTTTCCCACAATTATAACAGACGACCCCAGGAGACTTCCTACCAGACTGCTCCCGGTCTACCTTATCCTTTTCACTAGTCCCCGGCTTACTTTCTGACTTTTCCGGCGGACTCTCCCCTCCGTCCTGACTACCCTTCTGGTAGCCTTTACTCGGGGCAAACTTCATTTTATGCGTCAACGCATACTCATCCGCTAACTTAGCAGTTGCGGCTAACGTGGCTGCCTCTTTCTCATCGAGGTAGGGTCTCATACCCTCAGGGACACAACCTTTAAACTGCTCAATCAGAATCAGCTGCAGCAGTCTGTCGTAATCCCCCTCTACCCCTTTCGAGGCGCACCAACGCTCACAATATGTTTGCATCTCACGAGCAAACTCCAAATACGTGCGGTCCCACCGCTTCCTCGCATTCCGGAACCTCTGCCGGTATGCCTCCGGGACCAACTCATAAATCCTGAGGATGGCCTCTTTCACCACCTCATACCTCTGGGCATCTTCCGCGGACAGGGCTGAGTAAGCTTCTTGGGCCTTCCCTTTCAGTACACTCTGAAGTAAAACAACCCACTTATCCCTCGGCCAGTCCTGACTTATAGCCACTTTTTCGAAGTGGAGGAAGTACCGATCCACATCGGTATCGTCAAATGGGGGAACCAGCCTAACCTCCTGGGTCGCCCGGAACCCTCCACCTTGGTTCGGCACGAGCCCCTGCTCGGCCCTTATCCTTAACTTTTCCAACTCGAATTCCCTTTCCCTCTGTTTCTCCTCTCTCTCCAACTGTCTGTCCCTCTCTCTCTCTTCTCTCTCCAACTGTCTTTCTCTCTCTTGCCTTTCTACCTCTCTCTCTTTCTCTTCGTGTTCTAACTGCCGTACCCGGAACTCGTGCTCGAGTCTCAGTTTTTCAAGCTGTACCTGTACCGCGTCTCCAGCAGGTTTTTCAATAGACACCACCCCCAGCTCACCTTGGGGAAACACACCTTTAGATACATAGTGCTCTACAATAGCTCTGTGTATCTCCTCTCTCCTCATTGTCGACTTCACCTTAGAAAGATTCAACCGTTTGGCCACAGCTAACAATTCCGATTTCCTGGCATCCTCTAATGCCTCCAAGGTCGGCGCCTTTATAAATTCCTCAACCTCCATTTCTGCTGTTTGTCTTTTCTTTCTTTCGGGAATTTTAACCCAATCAATTTACTCCGTCCCAAATTTAGCGTTCAAAATCGCGGACGAGAACCCCACTTATGTTACGTACCCCGTAACTGGGTTGCCAAACCAGCAGAAATGGATCACTCAGTTGGAGTCTGGAGTACTAGAACTAAGAAAGTTTTATTAAAGAAACAAGCAACACATTAATCGAAAGGATAATAAATGCAACAGTTCAGCGATGATAAACGCACATGTGCACAGCATTAAGATAACAGCATCAATCAAGCTCTATCGTTGTCTAGGGGTAAATGACTAATTTCAAAATGACTCAAAGTTCAGTCCAGTTCAGTTCGCAGTAATCGTTGCCATGGCGATGGACACGGTGGGGGAAGAGAGAGATAGAATAGGAACAACTCATCATTCAGAACGGCTTCACTCACAGACCAGCAAGATGGCTCACAGACCAGCGAGATGGCTCACAAACCAGCGAGATGGCTCACAAACAGCTTTTGGGCGGGTCCTTGGTGATGTCACCTGAGGTCACCGACTGTGACCCCTCCTCCAGATGCGGTCGATCCTCTGCAGTGAACCCGGCACCCCGGCAAGGGCGGACACACACCGGGTTCCCGCTGATCGTACCTTTCCACCCTTGTCGTTGTCTGGCACTTCTCACCCACTCGTGAGAGGCGCACCGCTTCCAGGGTCTTGTTATCTCGGGTGGCGTGTGTGTCTGTCTTAGCGAACCTGTCCCTTTTTATCCCCCTGCTGGGGTATCGCCCGTCCATCACTTCAAACAGTTCAGGGTTCAAAGGGGGGAACCGCTCCAGACAGCTCTCTCTCCCACATCCCTTCATTACACATCTCCAGACGCTGCTCCATTGTTCCTTATCTCTCCTTCCCCTGAGGGCAGGTGGCAGACCAACTGCTGATGCCACTGATGCTAGCCCAGGCCAGCAAACATCTTAATTTTATGTGTATTCTCGTAACATAGTAAATAATGAAAGTGAAAAGAGAAATGAGCTTGGAAGCAGCGTGCAAGGATAGCTGAAGATAACAGTGTCTTGGACACTTGTATCAAAACGGCGAAATGATGCACAAACCTAAATTGGAGGGAAAAGAGGAAGAGAACGAAATTTGTTTAATTTAATAATTTTCCTTTTCCAATACAACATGTCATTTTGTTCTTGGTTCACCCATTTAACCCAGTGACTTGATTCAGGAGTTAAATTGCTATGAACATAAAAAGGACAAAGTACAAATTCCAATATTCCTGGGCTTGAAAGTTTTTGAAATGTACGTATTTTAATGTTTTGATCATAGTGTAGATCTAAATTCTTGGTTATTTTTGCCACTGTAGTGGAGTTCCAGTAGTGATTTAGTGCTGGAAAGGATTCATCTCCAGTATTTCAGTGTTTGTAAATGAGGTGTTTATTGATGGAGGTGGTTTCTTGAAACAATATAGACAGCGCAGGTCCTCCCCAGTTACTGCAGGATTCAGTTCCTGTGAACTGTTCATAATCCAAACCCTTCGCAGGTCAGAAATGTAGCCGTGACCAGAGCTCCCACCCAGAGCCAGAAGATCCATCCTGCTGATCTCCCCAAAGCTCATCCATATATATGGGCTGTGCGTTAAGCCAGGTGTTCACAACCTGCATGCCGATATCAGTTATCAGCTGGTTGGTGAAGGGGCAACATTCCCAGTGGGATATCACCAAGTTGAGACTGGTTTCACCAGTGTTCCAGTATGGACAAGTAAATTGCCTCATGTTTCTGTATGTGTGTGTGTGTGTATGTGTGTTTTTACTGCCTTTCATGCCACTGGTGTTTAGGGCCGCAGTGAAGGTCCTTCATCTCTGGGGGTGTTCAGACGTAGAAGAATTCTTCATTGCTGTTTCCGTAACAATTTTGTTTTGCCAGTCAGAGTTGTCAGCCCTGAGCTCAACTTTTGAACCGGTGGACCACTCTTGGTATGTTCTCTATCCTTTGACCTGTTTGACATGGGAGACCCTACAAAAAGCCAAAGCCTGAGTTCCTGACTCCAGCCAGCATAGCTCTTCAGGTCAGTAAGGCACACAACCCTCTAAACCATGACAAGATTGTGGTCCTCTTGGAGGATTTATCTGTTTAGATAGAGGGAAATTAAATTGTACCTCGGTGTACAGTCTGAATGTATATAATTTATTCATGAAGCCTTCATTAACAGCCATCTACAACTTGACATTGATGGTGGTGGCATTTAAATCAAAATGCTTTACCATAAATTTGTTTAAGGGTAGTGCAAGGCCAAAAAGGAAGCTTCTGCTGTAATGTAGAAATACCCACACTCAAGTGTGGTAATTGCTGCAGGCTAATCAAGAACCTAGAGGTTACATTAATTTCCATTTTGATTGGTTTTATTTATGTTGGGCAGGTTCTCTTAGCCTGTCAGTGCTGGGTCATGTGCTTGTGTGTTGTTCTTAATGAATACTTTAATTGGAAAAGACAATGTAGGAGGCAACATTCGCTGGACTTGCTCTTTGAAACACATTGCCTTGTTCATTTTCAAACTTTGTGTTTTGTGACAAATGGGTGAGAGAAATTAGCTGCTTTATCTAAGCAATTTGGCACACCACTCTGTGTGTGTGTGTGTGTGTGTGTGTGTGTGTGTGTGTGTGTGTGTGTGTGTGTGTGTGTGTTTTAGCCTTGCCTGTTAATGCATGTATTTCAACTGGCTGGGAAATAAACAGTCCAGGTTTTGATTTTGTTAGATGTTGTCGATAATGTGATATTTGCAGGTTGAGCTGAAGTGCAAACTGATCCTGGGGCAATATTTCTAAATGGGTCTATTGTGTTTGGGTTGGGGGGGGGGGTGCGGGAAACACTTCATTTAAAAGTCAATATTTTGCTAGTACATATGGCAGCAAAACATTTTAGGAATAATAAATCTGATAAGTATTTCTTCAGAGGTAGTAGAACTCTTTCACTTGTCGTGGTCCATTTGTTGCTTCAGTGAAGCTGCCGAAAGCTATGCTAGCTTTTTCATTCACATGTATTTAGATTTGGTATTGAACCATGCCTTAGTTCACCAGGTCTATGGTCATTAGGACATCATGATCATTCTAGTGAAATGATTTAAAAATAAGCTTCACAAGTCAGAAGCTTGAAATGCATTATAAACGAGTAATTGTTCACTTTGTTTCGGATCTCCACTTCCTCACCTCCTTGCATTGTAATATATTAGTTAAGAATAGAATAACCAATTAGTTTTTTCTTAATGTTTTTTAACTGCTTTATGGATGCGATGTGTAATTCCTTTCAATTGATATCCAATGTCAGATACCCCAGGCAGCACTTTCAATGGATCTGTGCAATAATTGGCCAGTTAATTTGACAGTACTGAAATATCATGAATAAAGTGCAGCTGCAAGGAAACTGGTTAAGTCTTAAACTCTTAATGATGAGTCTTATTGTAATTAAAATGAAGCATTTTGTAGCACATCTGTATATTCAAAAATCGGTTTGCTTTCATTTTATGGCTGGAAAAAAATCTCTATGCTTTTTCTGTTATTAAAGGGGTAATTCTTTTATATTTACAAATTAATTTAGAAAAAAAATACTGGTTGTGTTGACCAGTTATTCAGTGGCCAAAATCAAGCAAACTTGAGTGGGAATTGAGAGGCATACTTCGCAATTGCAGATACTGAAATTGTTTTTGTTTAGTCTTGCAAACAAATTATTGAAGAGTGTCTTAAAATAATTGCCTTACAATGAAAACTCATCACTTTCATATACTGTGTTCTGCTTGAGTAAAATTCAAAGCCTCTACTGATATTTTTGTAAATTACTTTGTAGATGGTATTCTAGCAGATTTGTGTTTAGAATGTTGGAGATTATGGAGTTCTATAGTGAAAACAAGAAGTACAGGACCAGCTGCAAACCTATTGCTAAAAAAATGGCAATTTATAATTTCAATTTAATTACTGGAATCTACTACATTGGATTGTTGGAAACAACCCGTGATTTTTCAAAACTAATTTTATGGACCTACAAGAGAATTATTCAGGGCCAAGGGAAAGAGCAGAAGGATAACATTCCTAGATTTATTCTCAGGAAGCCAGTATAAACTCATGGGTTTTATGGTTTCTGCACAGTAACTATTCTATAACTTGATTATGGCAGCTGTCACTTTTTATTTTACTGAGTGGGGTATCTACCTCATACACATTATCTTTACCTCAAACTGAAAACATGATTATGGCATTCCACAATCTACCAAGCCATTTGGTTTTGACATAATAAAGTTCTGCTGTGCCTATTTAAAAACTGTGTTCTATAAGTGGTGCCAAGTGTCTTGCTATCTCCGGAGTTGCTTTTACCACACCAAGACTGCAATGTTTTGGGCATGCTTTGGGCATTGTGAAATTGAATTGCTGTGGAAGTTGGAACAATCCTTCTACCACTGATCTGATGATGGGCCCCTATAAGTATGTCTAACATTGTGCATGTGTCGTGCACAGAGAGAACCTTATTGATACCCACACACCTTCCCAAACTCTGCCTCTCTCCTGCACAGTCTAAAGGCATACACAATTAGGTGTAAATTCACTGGATATTTAGTGGGAAATGAACTGGTTCCAGAGCATGATTCTGCAGAACGTTTATCTCAATCTATTTGGCAAGTCTGAGATGATCAGTTCAACTCAGACACCAGACATGAGAGCTTTGAAGTCTCAGACTCTATGTTATTGCAAGAGGAGAGACAGACAGGGGAATGAGACTGCTGGATCAGGATAAAGCCGTTAAGAGCAAATGAGTATAAGAAATGCAAGAGAACATTTTAAGAGAGAAATCAGGAGAGCTGAAAGTGGAGTTGAGTTTGCTTTAGGGTAAAGGTTAAGCTGAAAGATAATCCCAAGGGTCTGTAGCTATATTAAGAGCAAAAGAGTAGCAAGAGGCAAAGTTGTCCTCTGGCAGTTCAGAGTGGTCATCTGTGCAAGGAGCCGAGAAAGATGGACGAAATCTTAAATTAATTTTTGCATCTCTATTTACTTGGGAGGCAGACGCAGACTATAGAATGGAGGCACAAGGGTAGTGAGGTCTGGACTGTATCTGGATTATGGAAGAGGAGGAGCATGCTGTCTTGAGGCAAATTAGGGTCATGATGAGGTTTTCACATTGGACTTTGTGGAGGCAGACGCAGAAATTTCAGGGACCCTGGCAAAGATATTTAACGCAGAACATTATAGCATAGTAGAGGCACTTTACCCCATAATGTGCTGACCTTTTAACATACTTCACAATTAATCTGACCCTTCCCTCCTACATAGCACATAACCATCCACATTTCATTCATCCATGTATCTTAAATATCCATAAAGTTTCTGTCCCTCCCACATCCCTGGCAATCCATAAAGGCACCCACCACTTTGTGTTTTAAAAAAAACTTGCCTCTGTACTTTCCCCCAGTTACTTTAAAATGATGTCCCCCCCCCATAATAGTCATTTATACTGTACTAAATAGCTAATAAAAATTTAATATAAATTATTTTAAATGACCTTACCTATGGCTGAGGTTCTGGAGGCACAGCTCAACATAGTTAATGCTGTTCCATTTACTACATTGCTCGAAAATCTCGAAAACTAAGCAAGAAATAATAGGCCAATGAGCCTGATGTCAGTCCTGGGAAAAGTATTGGAAGGTATTTTAAGAGACAGGAGCAATAAGTATTTGGATAGACAGGTTCTGATTGGGGACAGTAAGCATGTCATGTCATGTGCAACGAACCTTAGAGTTTGTTGAGGAGACTATGAGGAAGTTTTATGAAGGAAAGGCTAGGAATGTTATAAATGTAGACTTTAGCAAGACCTTTGTCAAATTCCAATTTAGGAAACTGGTCCAGGAGATAAAGTTAGGTTAGGTCAGGTTGCTTAACATTCTGGATGAAGTAGTCAACTGGATGGAAGGAATAAAGTTGTAAACTATTTTCTAAATGGGGAGCAAATTCAGAAACTGGAGGTACAAAGGGACTTGGGAATCCTGCACAAAGGTACCCTAATGCAGGGGCTCCCAACCTTTTGTATGCCATGGACCAATACCATTAAGCAAGGGGTCCATGGGCCCCAGGTTGTGAACCTCTGCAAAGGTTAGCTTGCAGGTTGAGTACGTGGTAAGGAAGGCAAACGCAATGTTAGCCTTCATTTCAAAAAGACCAGACTGTTAGAAACAAGGGTGTAATGCTGAGGCTCTAGAAGACATTGGTCAGAATGCACTTGGTGTATTGTGAGCAGGTTTTGGCCCCCTTTCGCAGAAGGGATGTGCTGGCATTGGAGAGTGTGATGGATATTCGCTTCCCAGGCCAAGGGTCCTCATGTTTTTGCCAAGCTCGGATTTCTAAACCCAGCAGCTGCCACTTGTAAAATTAAATAGTGTAAGTTAAACTTCCAGATTAATTAATTGTTTAGCTTTTGGTTATTAACAGGAGTCAGTCTTCTGTTCTTAAAATGTAAAAAGCAAGCAGTAATCAGTTCGATGTTAAAACAAAGCACTCTATAATGCAGCTCTGTATATAGCAGGCACTGTAGAAAGTCAGTTGTTGGTCACCACATCTGGTTTATTGCGGCTCGAGAGGTGCAGTATTAGATGATGGGTTATTTAATTTGGTCTATTTTAAAACAAGCACACTAGCTAAGCTGTTTTAGTTCAAGAAAGCTTGCAGACCAGATGGATAGTATCAATAACTGATGTGTTTATAGTTGGCAGGTTTATACACTCAGAGAAGTTATTTTCACAGCATTAATTGTAGGTAGCTGGGAACTGTGTTTGTAAGAGCCTTTGAGATCTTTTGTGTAAAAAGAGTATCTGAGAAAATATATGTGTGAAGGCACCCAAACTGCAAAGAAAGGGTAAACTTAGAGAACAGGTTAAGCTTATTAGGAAAGGGGTAAGGAATATCAACAAGCATGAAGGTAAAGTGAGGTGAACAAGAATTTTATCCACCAGAGAAAGCAGGATCTCCCAGTGGCCACACATTTTAACGTCCCATTCCCATTCTGATATGTCAATCCATGGCCTCCTCTACTGTCAAGATGAAGCCACACTCAGGTTGGATGAACAACACCTTATATTCCATCTGGGTAGTCTCCTACCTGATGGCATGAACATTGACTTCTCTAACTTCCATTAATGCCCCTCCTCCCGTTCTTACTCCATTCCTTGTTTATTTTTTCCTTTTTTCTCTCTCTCTCTTTTTTTCTCTCAGTCCCTCTCACAATAATCCTTGCCTGCTCTCCATCTTCCTCTGGGCTTCCTCCCCCCCTCCCCCTTTCTTTCTCCCTAGGTCTCCAGTCCCATGATCCTCTCCCTTCTCCAGCCTTGTATCAACTTTCCAGCTCTTAGCTCCATCCCTCCCCCTCCTGTAACCTCCTATCATTTCGGATCTCCCCCTCCCCCTCCCACTTTCAAATCTCTTGCTGTCTCTTCTTTCAGTTAGTCCTGACAAAGGGAATCAGCCCAAAACATCAATTGTGCTTCTTTTGATGGATACTGCCTGGCCTGCTGCATTTTGTGTGTGTTGCTTGAACTTCCAGCATCTGCAGATTTCCTCATGCTTAAGAATCCATTCCTCTGGCTTTGATTTTTTTTTGTCTGCATTGTGGTATGCCTTAGTTTATAGAAACTGTACCTGTGTTTTGGAAACTCTTACTGTTTTAGAGATGGTTTGTAATTTGGAGCTGTTTAAGATACAAATCCTCTGTTTAAATATGTTTGAAGATTTAAATGTGTATCACTGAAAATGACTGATTTGTGTTTTAAACTACATTGTTAGCTGAAAGTATTTTCTTAGTGGGTGGAGGGACTCAATGCTTGAATAATGGGTATTTGCAACTAAACTCACTGGAGAATAAAGAGGGAAGTAAACTAGTCTTTGAATATTTGGTAACTACAGTATAACCTCCCTTTAGTGTGTGTCTTCATGGCTATTTATATCAGATAAGACCATAATATATAGGAGCAGAATTAGGCCGTTTGGCCCATCGAGTCTGCTCAGCTATTTCATCATGGCTGATCCAGTTTTCCTCTCAGCTCCAATCTCCTGCCTTCTCCCTGTATCTCTTCATTATCTGACTATCAACCTCTGCCTTAAATGTACCCAAAGATTTGGGTTCCACACCTGCCTGTGGCAAAGAATTCCACAGATTCACCACTCACTGGCTAAAGAAGTTCCTCCCTCACCTCCGTTCTAAAAGGACGCCCCTCAATTCTGAGGCTTTCTCCACTGTTCTTAGACTCTCCACATCATCTCTTTCAATAGATTTCAATGAGATCATCCCTCTTTCTTCTGAATTCTAGTGAATACAGGCCCAGAGCCATCAAATACCCTTCATATGCCAAGCCATTCAATCCTGGAATCATTTATGTGAACCTCCTTTGAACCCTCTCCAGTTTCAATATATCTTTTCTAAGACGAGGCCCAGAATTGCTCACAATCCTCCAAGTGAGGCCTCACCAGTGCTTTATAAAGTCTCAATATTACATCCATGTTTTTATATTCAAGTCCTCTTGAACTGAATGCTAACATCACATTTATCTTCCTTACCACAGAATCAACCAGCAAAGTAATCCTTAGGGAATCCTGCGCAGGGATGCCCAAGTTCCTTTACTTCTTAAATTTTTGTATTTGCTCTCCATTTAGAAAATAGTCAACTCTTTCATTTCTTCTGCCTAATTCTATGACCTTCCTGACACTGTATTCCATCTGCCATTTCTTTGCACATTCTCCTAACCTAAGTCCTCCTGTTGCCTCTCTACTTCACCAAAACTATCTGCCCCTCCACCTATCATATTGTCTGCAAATGTTGCAACAAAGCCATCAATTCCAATATCCAAATCATTGATATGTAACTTAAGAAGAAACGGTTCCAACACAGACCCCTGGGAAACACCACTAGTCACAGGGGTCTAGTTAATTGTACAACACCCAATCCAGAATAGCTGATCCCCTAGCGACTTAATGCTCAAGATCTTTGTTTGAATTTAGAACATTGTGGTCAGCAAACCAAATACCATTACGAGAGGGTCTAGAGGTGGTTCATGAGAAGAACAAAGTAGTATCTCATTAAGACTATTGAGTACTGAAAGGCCTAGATAGAATGGATGTGGCCTATAGCTGGGCAGTCTAGGACAAGAAAGGAAATAGCCTCAGAATAGAAGGATGTTCCTTTAGGACAGAGATGAGGAGGAATTGCTTTAGCAAAAGAGTCATGAATCTGTGAAATTTGTTGACACAGATGGCTATGGAGGCCAAGTCATTGGGTCTATTAAAAGTGGAAGTTGATAGGTTCTTAATTAGTAGGGATGTCAAAGGTTACAGGGTGAAGGCAGGAGGATGGAGTTGAGAGGGAAAATAAAATAACCATAATGGAATACAGGAGCAGACTCAAACGCCAGGTGGCCCACTTCAGCTCCTATGTCTTGCGGCTTTTCAGCTATAACTGGATTTCACATTTGGCTTAGTGGGCAAGGCCAGTGAGTGGTAGTCAATCGTTGACTCACTGATTGAAGGCCTGTGACTAGTGTTGTGCTGTAGGGATCAGTCCTTCATCTGTAGTTGTTGGTCATCTACCTGTGGTAAATTGGATCAGCAAATTTGTGGCTGACACCAAGATTGGGAGTGTAATGGATAGTGAGGAAGACTATCAAAACTTACAATATGATCTGGACCAGCTGGGAAAATGGAATGAAAAATTGCAGATGGAATATAATGTAGACAAGTGTAAGGCACCGCACTTTTGTAGGACAAACCAGGGTAAGACTTACACAGTGTGTGGCAGAAAAAAGGGACCTGGGAGTACAGATCCAAAAGTTTTTGGAAGTGGCTTCGCAGCTAGACAGGGTTGTAAAGAGTTTCTGGCACACTAGCCTTTATAAATCAGGGCCATTGAATACAGTAGTGGTGATGTTATGTTTAAGTTGTATAAGATGTCAGTGAGGCCTGTTAGAGTGGATTTCTTTTTGGGTAGATGATTTGTTAACACTTAAATGACTTTGGCCACCAGACTTCTATTTTAACTGTTTGACAAAGGACTGTGGATTGAGTCCACCACAATGGGCTTCCTAAAAGATGCGAATACCAGATGCTTCTGGTAGTTTGACCTGATGCTGTAGTTTCGAAGGCAGTATCACCTATACATTATAAATAGTAATTGTCTTCTATGTTAGCATGGGAAATGCCAAATAAATGTATTGTAGACTTAACTTACATTTCTAAAGGCTGTGGATACCAACCCAGACATGTTGGCGTCGGGAGTGAAGGATGGTATAATATTTTGTATGTAGCTTCAATAGGAAGCATTGTCTATGCATTGTTTATAACTTTTAAGTAGCGATTGCCTTTGTGTTTAGCATATAAATATCGAGCCCACACTGAACTAACAGACCTTTCTGCGGAATGTGTCTCCGTCCGTAAGATGCCTACTGCACCTTGTGTCGAATAAAGAAGCTGCTTTGTATCTGCCAGTGACTGTCTCTCTGGTAATTTCATCCACGCTACAACAAGGCCAAATTAGGAGTATTATGTGCTTTCTGGTCATCTTGAAAGAGTGCAGAAAAAAAGAACAGCTTACAATGATGTTGCCACGACATGAAGACCTGAGTTATAGGAAAAGATTGAACAGGTTAGGACTTAATTCAATGGAGTGCAAGAGCATATTATAGAAGTACACACAACTGAGGGTATAAATTGTGTGTATGCATGCAGGCTTTTACCCTTTGGGTTGAGTGAGACCAGAACTAGAGGTCATAGGTTTAGGCTGAAAAGTAAAGTATTTAAGAGGAATTTGAGGGGAAACAACTTCATTCAGATGGTGGTGAAGTTGTTAAATGAACGCCCAGTGGAAATGTTACACGCGGGGTCAATTTTAACTTTTAAGAGAAGTTTGGATAGGCACATGGAGGGCTGTTCTCTGGATGCAGATAGACGGGGCTTGATACAAGACCAAGGTGGCTTGGACTAGATACACTGAAGGGTCTGATTCTTTGCCTTAGTGGCTTCTTGTCAGGCTGAAGGGGCTTAGGCCAATGGTGCTTGTACTACAACAGTCTTGTCTTGAGATGTTGCATTTGGCCACTTACATTCTTTGTGGGTCTCAGCCTGTTGCAAACCTAGCTCCAATCACACGGCTGTAACTTGCGTATTTCCCTTTTTGCTAGAGGATTCAAAAGTGCTCTTCAAGAGGCCACTAAGTCAATAATAACTATTACGTGTCCTAGTTTTCAACCCACGGTTGCATAAGGATCTTCATGGAGGATTTTGACACAGAGTAGGAAATTTATTTTCTTGTGGATAAATAGTAGCAAGTAGATTGGTTGTGCCTGTGTTTAGAGATAGTCTGCTCCCCACTGATTCATGGTGTAATACAGGGCCCACACGGCAAGGGCTCCACACATGAATCCTATCCTCAGGAACAAAGGGCTTTCAGTCCCTGAATGTAGTTGTTTGAAGTCCACTGGCAGAATCATAATGGGCATATTCCACAAAACCTGCAATTACAGTACTGCTCTTGCCTTCAATGCCAAGATCCTAAAAAGTGAGTGTATTTTTTTTTAAAAAAAGATACCTTGTGCTACAAAAACACCGCAGCAGGACAAGAAAGCTAATTTCTTGCCACCATATTAAGCCTAACTCACCAGCAATCTTCAGACAGTGAATTAAAAATAAAGAGAAGGCCACTTTGCTTTCTCATTGTTGCTATTGCCAATCATTGCTCAATGTCTATTCCGAGCCATATCTTCTGAGTTGCTGCCACTCTGGACCAGTGTCACGTCAGTTGCAATAATCAGAAAGATAGATTGCTGCACCACTTAGTCTAAAACCCCCTTTGGAATGCTGTTTATGCACATTAGTGAGAGCAGTAGTTTAAGCTGGCACAGCTACACTTGGGAGTTGGGCAGTGTCCAGATTGTGATGCAGTGGAAGCTGCTATTTTGGTTGATTCCAAGATGGAATATGTGGTAATTCAGAAAACTAGTCAATTGCACTGTCTAGCCATTGGAATAATAATGTGCCTTCACTACCCTGAGTTGCTGTTGTTTTCTAGATGGTGGATTTATGACTTGTAGACTTCTGTTGTTGGGAGAATGAGACATCATCTCTATTGAAATACCTATTGGGCCTATCAAGAAAAATGCAAGACTGATGTTTATGCTCGTCTGATTATCTTGGACCAGGAGCCACCATCTCAAATTATGAGAATGGTCATTCAGAACAGAGATGAGAAGAAATTTCTTCACTTGGAGCACCACGAATCCAGGCAATTCTCTTCCCAGCATGGTATTGGAGGCTCAATAGCCCAGTATCTTTGGAACACAGAACCTGGAGCAAGCTCTTTGGCCCACCAAGATGCCAGTCTAAACTAATCCCTGTATATGTTCTGTACCCCTCCATTTAAGTGCCTCTTAAAAGTTGCAATCCTCTCTGCTTCCTGCGACAGCATAAATTTCCTTCAATCTTTCCCACCTCACCTTGAACATCTTACCCTCTTGTACTTAACATTTTCACCTGGGGGTGGATGGTTTGTTGGTGGGAAGGAAAGCTTCTCCCTTCCCTATTTATGCTGCTCGTTTCACAGAGTTGTCTCTCAGCCTCCAACACTGGAGAGAAAGCAATCCAAATTCGTCCAGCCTTCCATCATAACTAATATATTCCAATCCAAGTGACATCCTGCTGACCCCTTTCTGTACCCTGTCTAAGGTCACCACGTCTTTCCTACCTGTGGCAACTGCTTAGCACAGTCGTCAAAATATGGCTCAACTGAAGTCTTAAACATCATGTTTCCCAACTTACATACTCAACATACTTAAGAAAACAATTATGCCGTATGCCACCTGTGCCAGCTTATCCTCTAGTATTGCTACTTACAGCGAGCTATGGATTTGTAGACAGAAAGATTTTTGGATATTAAAGGAATCAATAGAGATGTAGTCAGTATAAGCAAATGGCACTAAAGTAAAAGATCAACTGTGATCTCATTGAATGATGTAGAAGGCATGATTCATGGAGCAGAAGTAGCCCATTCCTACTTCTATATTTTGTGTTTACCTACACCAGGACAGATTTGTGTTTCTACCAATTAAAATCTGATCATTCATGCATTCTGATGCCTTTGATGTAAGTGTTCAAGCACAGTCAAATGTTCAAGTCTTCTCATATGAAAAATGTTAATTGCAACACCTCCTTACTTATATTATAATATCTTTACTTGCATTATTTCCTGCAGGACTTCTGAATTGCACTATTATCACAGTGATCTGCAAAACAATTGCAGTCAATTTAGCCATTTTGTTTAGAAAACCATTTTACAAAAATGGACAACTATTACAATAATCTTTTACTTGGGAATTATCAAAGTTCTGTTCCCAAGTATAAACAGTCAATTTCATATCAATTGTTGCATCAGGTTGATGGCCTCATTTGCCTGGAGCAGATTATTGGGAAATCTTAAGTGGTCTTCCCTGTGATATTTATATCCATGGTGCACTTGGTTTATCTGCCATATGCATGTTCTTCCTAAAATACTGTCTTCTAGCCAGGTCAGTCCAAAGAAGAGCAAGAGAGAATTGAATAGATTTGAAAGGAATGAAGTATTCTGCATTATAATAAAATGCTAGAAAGGGTAGATCAGACAACATCCGTAGAAAGAGAAGCAGTTAACATTACTGTTCAAAGGCCCCTTGTCAGATGCAGGCCACAATTGGATAGTTTCATTTACCACATCAGGATTTGAACATGTTTGGCCTGGCCAATATTCATTGTCCATCACTAACTCCCCATTATGCCCAGAGTAAAGCTGAGAATTAACCACCTATAATCGAACCAGAGTTGCAAATAATCTGGACTGGCTAACAATTTTTTTTTTAACGCAGTCAGTTTTCGTAACCTTCTCCCATTTTAAACATAATTAATGACTCCAGCTTTTAATCTCTGGTTTGTTTAGTAGTCGGAGTTTCAATTTACTAACATCCAGAGTTGGAATCCACGTCTATGGATCAGTAGTCCAGGACTTTGAATGGTTGTTCACTAATGTAATTGACTTATCAATGGCAACATGCAGTCCTTTGGAGAGCAATTGGGGACAGGAAGTTCTGTTGTAGACTGGCGATACCATTGCTGAAAGAAAATGGTTTGCAGAAAATGAATAAAGCTCATCATGAATGTCTTACTGATTTTTGCCTCGCATGTCTTACAGCTGTGTCTGCAAATTAAGCTTTGATTCCCTATGATTCCAGGAATCCTGGTAGTTTGGCAATCCCATATACAGTTTAATATTGCACAACTTGGCCTTCAGTAAATTCAAAATTTGGCAACTACTTTATTGTGAGGGATAAAGAAAGTGTTATTACAAAGAAGGCACCTACTTTCTTAGAAATTTGTGCAGATTCAGCACGTCATCTAAAATTTCTATTTATGTATATAAAATATAATTTTTATTTATTCACAAACTTCTATTTATGCACAGCGGAGAGTATCCTGACTAGTTGCTTCACGGCGTGGTACCTCATGAATGGAAATACCTACAAAAAGTAGTGGATGCAGCCCAACCCATCCCTACCATTCAGCATATCCACAAGGAGCACTGCCACAAGAAAGCAGCATTGAATATCAAGGACCTTAACTATCCACGCCATGCTCTTTTTTCACTGCTGCTATCAGGAAGAAGGTACAGAAGTATTTGGTTCCACACCACTAGGTTCAGGAACAGTTATTACACTTCAACTATCAGGCTCCTGAATCAGCGTGGGTAACTTCACTCACCTCAACATTGAACTCATTCCACAACCTATGGACTCACTTTCAAGGACTCTACAACTCATGTTCTCAGTATTATTTATTACTTATTATTATTTATTGTATTTACTCTACACAGTTTGTTGTTTTTGTGTGTAGCTTTGATTCTATGGTGCTTATTTGTATCTACTCTGAATGCCTGCAAGAAAATGAATCTCAGGGTAGTATATAGTGACATAATATACTTGGATATTAAATTTCCTTTGACCTTTGAACATTGAACTTTGAATAGGCTATACACATGCAAGATTATTAACCACTGCACTTTGTTGATAGAAGTATTCAGCTGATTGGAAGGTTGGTGCAAGCAGGGGGTGAAAGTTGGTCATCTGCAATGAATGCCTTGATAACCTTTTTTTCATGAATTGTGGCTTTTGAAATGAAACTGTAACATGAAATAAGATGATCAAAATCACATCAATTCACTGAGGAGAATTAATTTGACAACTACAACGAAAGACCAACAAAAAGCATCAGGTTACCACACTCTGATCTTCCATGCTCAATTATTTTTTCTTTATGGCCTGTCACAAAAGATGATAAATAAAAATGTTTACAATGATCTGAAGAATTTTGAACATAAGGAAAATGTGATTCTTTACATGATGTGGAAAGCACAATTTTGAGAGGCAGTCAAAGTTCAAAGTAAATTTATTTTCCAAGTACATAGATGTCACCATCTGCAACCCTGAAATTTGTCTTCTTGCGGATATACACAGTAATTCTAAGAAACGCAATAGATTCAATGAAAGACCGCACCCAACAGGACAAATGACCAATGTACAAAGGACAACAAACTCTGCAAATACAAGAGAGGGGAAAAAAAGGAATAATTATGGAGAACATGAGGTAATGAGTCTTTGAAAGTGAGTGCATAGGTTGTGGAAACAGTTCAGTGATGGAGCAAGTGAAGTTATCCCCTCAGATTCAAGGGCCTGATGGTTTAGGGGTAATAACTGTTCCTGAAACTGGTGGTGTGGGTCCTCAGGCTCCTGATGGCAGCAGTGAGATGAGAGCATGACATGGGTGGTAAGGATCCTTGATGATGGATGCTGCTCTCCAGTGACGTCACTCCTTGTAGATGTGCTCAATGTTAGTGAGGGCTTTACCCATGATGGACAAAGTCATATCCACTACTTTATGCTTCCATACCAGGCCAGAATGCCTCACTACACTTCTATAGAAGTTTGTCGAAGTTTTAAATGACATGTCGAATCTTTGCAAACTTCTAAGAAAGTAGAGGCGCAACCGTGCTTTCTTCGTAATGGCACTTATTTGCTGGGCCCAAGACAGGTCCTCTGAAATGATAACAGTGAGGAATTTAAAGTTCCTGACCCTGTCCACCTCTGATTTGCCCCCCTCCCCCCCGCCACCAAAGTGGACTGGCTCATGGACCTTTGGTTTCCTAATCTTAAGGTCTGTCAGGATATTAGATACAGTAGTAATCGATGTCACAAAGAGAAGATTATGGGAGAATTAAATTGATCAATGAAGCCTACTTGTTAGTTTAAAAGGCTAGACGGGCCAAGTGCTTGAATATTGCCAGCAAAATGCTAAACCTAGATTGATGCCTTTCCATCAGGAGCAAAGAAGTGATGTCATCCCTCTGTAGCATGTGGACTTGGAAATGGTACTGAAAGCCAGTGCTCTTGAGTGTGCTTTAACCCAGTCAAATCTTCACATTAGACTCTGCCTCTCTTGCCCAGTCCTGCTCACTTTCAAAATTTAAATGAAAAGGTTAATTTCGTGTTACACTTTGTAGATATGTTCAATCCATAAACCAGAGGTGCTGCATTGTAATGAGAATGCCTGAAATGTAAAGACAGTGTTTTTGATAACAAGTAAAAATTCAACAGCACAATATTTACCACAGTGTTTTGGAAAAGGAAAGCAGTAATTTAGTGCTTTTTTTTGTATGTCAGCATTGATGTTATGATTACAAACAGTCACCATTAGTATTGTATCTCAATTGTGTTACAAGATTGTACTGTCTTTCATTGCTGGCGAGCTGTACTTAGGCAGATTGGCACCCAGACTGTTTACATTAGTAGATCAATTGAGACAAGCATGCATATGCAACAAAGATTAGATTGGAATACATGAATTCTATTGATCATTTGTCATGTGCAATCATTATTTTCTTTTGAGTGTTTGAAGGATCATATAAAAGAAAAGAATTGGTCCCCTAATCTTTTCCTCCATCCTGACATGAGTCGTATATTTTCATTTTTAATCTTTTTCATTGTGCATTGGGATATTAGTGAATTAACAGTCCAGAGATGATGGAACAGTATTTTGTGAATGCAATTCTATCTTTAATTATTGTGTTGCTTTAATTATGCATATTAGAATTTCAGAAATGTCTGGAGCCAACCTAAGTTGTAATTAAAACTTCTATTGCAGAAAGACTATGTGGTAACAACAGGGAATTACACTAACACTGTGTCTCTGGAAGTAGTCCAATTTTTAAAAATTGGCATTGAACAAATGCAGCTGATCTTGGACTAGGAAGTGACTGGCAAACCCCTGTCACTTCATGCGATTATTGCGGAAACCGATTTGAACAACAATATTCTGTGCAATTATCTAGCCAGTCTAGTTACAATTTTTCATTAGCGATCTATGTTTGACATTTAATGTTGTGTGACTGCTCGAGTTTTTGTTTAACTGCAGCAGTTATTACCAACAGCTTATTTTATTGTTGAAATATCCGGATAGATTATAAAAGATTCTTGGTGGGGAAATGCTGAGTGTATAGTTTTCCTGGTTTTTAACTTTTTGCTAGTAGATTTTGTATGGGACTGGTTTTTTTGGAGTACAATGGTGAGAATGAAAATTG
Source organism: Mobula hypostoma (assembly GCF_963921235.1). Lineage (NCBI taxonomy): Eukaryota > Metazoa > Chordata > Chondrichthyes > Myliobatiformes > Myliobatidae > Mobula > Mobula hypostoma. The sequence goes on along the minus strand of NC_086098.1, from coordinate 205,906,614 downwards.
TCATTGTGCCCAAACCCCTCTCTATGAATCAACAAAAAATAATTGTTCATCTGTACTTGTATACTGTACAGAATGACTGTCATGTTTGCTTCCGTGACAGTGTTTCTATTGTGTAAGGCAGCTGATGAGGCCTCTTTCCTACTTGAACCATTTATGGGATCAAGCTGTGTGTAAGTTTGCTGCTGTGATTGCAATAACACCAACTTTTTTATATATATTCGGAAAAAGTACCATTTGGGATGTTTTGATTGTAAAATTTGCTGTATGTTTACAAGATCTTTAAAGTTGACCTGTGGTTGAATTAAAGTCATGTTTTATGACTTAATCACCTGATTGAAAACTTAAAAGTGTTTAATCTTTCAATCTAAAGCTTTGATGTTGTTTCAAAGGGAAACTTGATTTTCACTAGAGGCTTAAAATATTAAATGAAGGTTGCCTTTTAAATTCTTCAAATATACCTTTTGGGTAAGTATGTGGGAACACAAAAGTAAAACTCACTAGTGTATTAATTTTAGATTTGACTCCAACAATTGAAAACTGTGCTGCAAATTGATCCTGTAGGACTCGTAAAGCTGCATGAGCAGTAATTCCTCTTGCACTTCATAACCCTATCTTAATAATGTTCATTGGCTAAAATTATTACAGATCTTTATTGTAAATGATAGTAGCTATAATCATTTGTTTTAATCTAACATTTGTGTAATAACACTTCATTTTCATCTCCAATGCTGCAATCAACCATCTTCTTGGGTTCACAATTATCAAAAGAAAAAAGGGGGCAGAAAAGGGATCAAAATCATCTCATGCATGCTAGTTTTATCTTACCCTTTCAATCCCCTTCATTTCAAAAGCTACATTTTGATTTCAGTTATGAAATCAGAAGCAATCAACTCATTTTATTCATTGGATCAGATCTAATTCTGACCCCAAATTTGCCTGTCCCTGGAACAAACTTTTGCTTCCAGTATAACAGTGGTAACTGATAGTCCCAAAGCAGCACAGATATTCCTCAAGCAGCATAGCAAAGATAAGAACTCTGAGCACAAGTGAGCAGCTCAAGTCCCAGAAATACTGGAGTTGGGAAGACCCTTCCTCTGGTTCTCTGGTTGTTGAAGCTGTAACTAAATTACATTTGTAAATATCTTTGTTATTCAAAAAGGCTATGTTCTATATACATGCTGCTCAGCTTTAACCTGGTGCAGGCTCAGTGGGTCTGACAGTTGGGGCTCCACAGGAGTGTGCGCTTCCCACTGAACATCTTATGCTTTCCAGCCCAACACCGGGCTGCCAGCATGGTAGAAGATGCCATTGCTGCCTTAAGCCAGCAGAAGTGCTAGACTTGGGAGCTTTCCATGAAAAAATGAAGAGAGATCAGCATTACAGGCTGGAAGATCCTCCAATGCATTTTCGATTGAAAAGACCACAATGTTTTCAGGAACATGGTAACCATTCTAAGTTGTCCAACTTATAATAACACTTATTGAACTACAAGTAAATGATTGATTATTTTGTACTGTAAAATTTTTGATTCTCATCATTAACTTTAGCATTACATATGATCAATTTTAATTTATATTAGTCTATATAATGTGACAAAGACAAGTGGTGCCTTCCATGTTCATACAATGTGTTATTTGTAACAATGAATTACTATTTCAAATAATTATTGCTTTGTTGACAAATGGTTGTTTCATCTCATCTTGCATACTTTCTGCTGATGTCAGTTGAGAATAAATGGATGGCAACTTCAGAATTGTGGATAGGCAGAATAATCTAAAAGTCTGTAAAGTTGGTTCCAAATTTGTTCAACATCTGCTGTTTATTGATTTTTAACTCAATGTATTAGAAAGATGTCACGTAATGTTAGAATGTAAATGAATTTTAATTTAAAGCATGACAATCTTTTTTAAAAAACTGGTTATTTTAGATTAAAAATCTTGCTTTGCAAATATGTGCACCACATTAGTGATATCTGTTATTTCCACTTCAGTTGCTTGCTTTAAGAATTTCTAGATTACCAACAGCCTATTTCATTGATATATCCCCTTCCCTCTTCCACTTAATGTTTGCAAGATGAAGGAATCGAGGGTTATAGGGAACTGCCGTGGAGGAGGAGCTGTGGCCAGCATAGATCAATCATGATCATATGTCTACTCAGTCATTGACTGAGGGGAGTGGTGTCCTACTACAGCTCCTGCTATCTTGTGGTTTTACTTCTACTCCTGGCATATAGGCAGAGACTAAGGGCTGCGGTACCAATGGTGAGGACCAAGAAGGTATGGTCAAGGGAGGCCGAGGAGCACTTACAGGACTGCTTTGAGTCAGTGGACTGGACACTATTCAGGGATTCACCTTTGCATCTGAATGAAAATGCTACAGTTGTCACCAACTTCATCAGGACCTGTGTGGATGAGTGTGTGCCTTCGAGAACATACCGGACATACCCAAACCAAGATTCATTGATGAAACAGGTTAGTAGTCAGCTGAGGGCTAGATCTGTGGTGTTTAGAACCGGTGAAACAACTATACAAGAAGCCCAGGCACGACCTAGTGGAGGTTATTTTAAGAGTGAAAAAACAATTCCAGTTGAAATTAGAGACAGATCAGATACACGTTAGCTCTGGCAGGGTTTGAAGGCTATTACTCCCTAAAAGGTGAAACCTAACATCATGAATGGCTGTGATACTTCACTCCCAGGTCAGCTCAGTATCTTTTATGCACGCTTTGAAAGGGAGAGTAAATCTACACCTGTGCGAATTCCTGCAGCATCTGGTGACCCTGTGATCTGTGACTCAGAGGTGAACATCAGAACAAAGCATCAGGCCTTGATGGTGTACCTGGTAGGGCACTGAAAATTTGTGCTAACCAACTGATGGGAGTTTTCAATGACATCTTCACTCTCTTACTGCTGCTGTTGGAGGTTGTTCTCACCTGCTTCAAAAGGGCAACAACCATGCCAGTGCCCAAGAACAGCAAGGGAAGCTGCCTTAATGACTTTTGTCAATGCCACTAATATCTACTGTGATGAAGGCCTTTGAGAGGTTGATCATGGCCAGGATCAACTCCTGCCTCTGCAAGGATCTGGACGCACTGCATCTTGCTTGTCGACACAATAGTTCTACAGTAGATGCATTTGCACTGTCTACTTGGCCTTGGATCACCTGGACAGTAGCAATACCCATCTCAAACTGCTGCTTATTGATTACAGGCCAACATTCAACACCATCATACCCTCAATTCTCATCACCAACTACAAACCCTAGGCCTCTGTACCTCCCTTTGCAACTAGATCCTTGACTTCGCCCCTGGGAGAGCACAGTCTGGGTGGATCATCTCCTCACTGACAGACAACACTGGCGCAACCTCAATGATGTGTGCTTAGCCCACTGCTCTTCTCTTTCTATAACCACAAGGCAAGGCACAGCCAAATGGCATCTAGAAATTTGCAGATGACACTACTATTGTTGGCAAAATTTCAGATCATGACGAGGAGATGTACAGGAATGAGATATATCTGCTGGTTGAGTGGAGTCACAACAACAACCTTGCACTCAATATCAGTAAGACAAGAAATTGATTGTGGACTTCAGGAAGAGGAAGCTGAGGGAACATACACCAGTCCTTATTGGGAATCTGCGGTGGAAAGGTGTGCAACTTCAAGTTCCTCAGTGTCCGTATCTCTGATCATCTATCCTTGGTGCAACAATTACAAAGACACGATAGCGGATATATTTCATTAGATGTTTTAAGAGACTTGATATATCAATAAAGATTCTTGCAAATTTTTATAGAAGTTCCTTGGAAAGCATTCTAACCAGTTGCATCAAGATCTGGTATGGAGGGGCCACTGCACAGGACCAGAAAAGGTTGCAAAAAATTATAAATTCAGCCAGCTCAATCGTGGGTACTAGCCTTCCCAGCACTGAGGATACCTTCAAATGATAATGCCTCAAAAAGGTGGCATCCATCATTAAGGATGCAGTTCACCCAGGACATGCCCTCTTCTCATTGCTACCATCAAGGAGGAGGTACAGAAGCCTGATGAGAGACACTCAACAGTTCAGGAACAGCTTATTCTCCTCCGCCACCAGATTTCTGAATGGACAATAAACCCAGGAACACTACCTCAGTATTTTTTGTTCTTTTCTTTTTGTATGTGTGTATATATATGTGTGTGTATGTATGTATGTGTGCATATATATATTTATGTATTTAGAAATATATGTGTGTATACAGTATGTATATGTGTATGTATATATGGATGTGTGTGTATATATATATATATTTCTTACATATAAAATATAATATTTCTTTTTAAAACTATATTGCTTTGTACTGCTGCCACAAAACAACTATTTCATGACATGTCAGTGATATTAAACCTAATTCTGATTCTATATGCTCTTGGCTTTCTTCTTGGTCTCTGATTCCCAGAGTATCCAAAATGTATGCACTCAGTGGCCATTTTATTGAGTACAAGAGTGGAATCCAGTATTCTGCTGCAATTGCCCATCCACTTCAGGGTTTGATGTGTGGTGGGTTCAGCAATACCCTTCTGCACACCATTGTTGTATGTGTTTAGTTGTCATCTTCCTGTCAGCTTGAATCAGTCCGGCCATTCTCATCTGACCTCATTAACAAGGCACTTTTGCTGACAGAACCGCAGTTCACTGGGTTGTTTTTGCTTTTTACACGATTCTCTGTAAACTGTAGGGACTGTTGTGTGTGAAAATCCCAGGAGATCAGCAGTTTCAGAGATACTCAAAGCACTCTATCTGGCACCAATAATCATTTCACAGTCAAAGTCATTTAAGTCACATTACTTCCCGATTTTGAAGTATGGTCTGAACAAAAACAGAATCCCTTGACCATGTCTGCATACGTTTATGCACTGAATTGCTGCCACATGATTGGCTGATTAAATATGTGCATTAATGCGCAGGTGTAGAGCTGTACCTAATAAAGTGGCCATTGAGGGTATATCTCATAGAAAGAGATGCTCAGCAACTTGGCATCTCATTGTTCTGGAGCAGACAATTGCAAAGATGCTTAGCCTTTAGAAGTTGTAGTTGGCTTATCCTAACACTCTACCTTTCAGTTCTAGCTTTTACAGTTCCAGGAAATATTTTAATGCCCTTCAGAGACTCATTTTCAATAGGTTCACTTCAAATTCTTCTACTGAGCAAAGGCTTACTGCATTCAGAAATGCCCCCTTTCCTCATTCAAGAATCAGATATGTTGTTCTGCTTGCCTTAGTCCATTCTTCAGATTTGTAGTGTGATAATTGTGGCAAGGCTTCATTGTTTTCTTACATTGCCCTTTATTGCGACAAAACTTTCTGATAGAATGCTGTATCTAAATGTTAAATTTTGCATTTAATGTACCTGCACTTTGAACTTGCATCACACACCGAAATCCTGAATATTTCTCATTGCTTTTAGAAATGGTCTGGTCTTGCCAAGATTAATAGTCTCTTTCATTCCTTAATTTAAATTGCCATCTGTCACCACTTTGCCCAGCCACTTACTTGACCCGTTCGCATCCCTTTGTGCCTTTCTTGCAGCTCATTTTTGCAGCTATCTGTGTTTTGTCAGACATAGGTGTGTTATGTTCATTGCATTCATCAAAGCAAACTGGTAAATTAATTGGTAAACTGATTTGTTACTGTCACATGTTCCAAGGTGCAATGGTATGCAATTAGTTTTGCATGCCATTAATGAAGATCCGTTCACTGCATTATAACGATGCTGAATGAGGTGTTGCAATTATGAAAAATGTGTAGTGCAGCAAGGAAATAAGTATAAGGCCATATAAAGTGGAATATAAGGTGAAGAGTTCATCTTACCATACCAGGGATCTGTTCAGAAGGGCCAGGGAGATGGCATCTGACATAGCCCTATTTTTGGAAGTAGGTGAATTGCAGTGGGTCGAAGTTGACTAGGAGGCTGAAGTTAACAAGTACCATGACGAGCCTCTTAAAGCACTTCATGATGACAGATATTAAAGCCACTAGGCTGTAATCATTTGGGCACATTGTCTTGTTTTTCTTGGGTGCTGGCATGATACCAGATGGGAAGGTCAAGTTGAAGCAGGAAGAGATTCTAAATATTGACAGATAGCCCCACCAGCTGATCTGCACAGGAGCTGAGGACAAGGCTAGGGGTGCCAGTCTGGGCCAAATGGTTTTCGTAAGTTAACGCTCTGGAATACTGATCTTGCATCTGCAACAGTGACTGTTGAATACTGTTGGGGAGCTTGGTGACATATCAATACTTGCCATTCAAAACTTGCATACAATATGTTAATCTCATCAGGCAACAATGTTATGACATGTAGCCCTGTTAATTTTGCAGCCTGTTATGACATATATTCCTGATATAGCTGATGGCTGGTCTGAGACTTGGCATTGTTGTTGCAATTGATAATAAATGGCTGTTTGGTCATTATGGATCCTTTTAACATCTAATGTATAATATCTGGGAAAGATTATTTAAATATAACTGTTTACCGTTCTATTTATTTAAGAATTTTTTTTTTAAATGCTAGAATACGTATTTACGGAGTTATATAGCATCATGGAAAGAGAAGCAGAGTTGAGTGAAGAGAAGCAGAACTGATCTGCTGAATATTTCTAGCACTTTTCATTCTTTAATATGATCAAAAATTTCTCTTTAAAAATACATGGTAAGTAATATTCAATCAGTGTTTCCCAGATGTTCTTCATGGGGTGATAAAAGGATCCATGATGGGCCCTCAGCCATTTTACATGATGCTAATGACTTGAACAAATGAACCAAAGATAACTTATCCGTATCTCTGAAACACAGCTAGTTGTGAAACGAGCTTCAAGTTGACAATTTTTCACACAATCATGCAAATCCATGCTAATACATTATCCCTGTTTCGTTATATCAGCCACTTGTAAGTTGACTTCAGTAAATCATAAACATAAGAGATTCTGCCAGTGCTGGAAATCCAGAACAACCCACACAAAATGCTGGAGGAAGTCAGCAGGAGAAGTAGCATCTTTGGAAGTGAATAAGTAATCGATATTTCAAGCTAAGTAGAGACCCTTTATCACGAGTGTCTTGCTGCACCTGTAGATGTTCTCATGTTAACGACTGTCCCTATGAGGTGTTTTGGCCCAAAATGTTGACTGTTTATTCCCTTTCATAGATGTTGGGTGACAAATGATTTCTGAACTTCCAAATATACTATGTTTATTGCTTTACTCATATCTACTCTGTTCATCTCATCCTGAAATAATGGCATTCACTTTCATAATACTCCATAGACTTAACTGATTCCAGCAACTTCCTGCTAATTGGGCTATGGTTTCTTATTTCTCTTTTCTTTTCCAGAACAATGGTGTTGCTTTCAGTAACTAGCAAGACAGTTTCAGAAGTAGTGATATAGGGTTATTTTAGAAACCTGTCATTGCTGTTATCTTTCTTTAAAACAGCTTTAAAACTTTAAAACCACTTGTCTGCTTTGTCGGGGATTATGAAATGAAGAGTCAGAGAGCACAAAGAAACAGGTTTTTCAGGCAACTGTGGCCATGCAGACCATCAGCCACTATTTTCTCTAATCTTATCATTAATCATGTTTATTTTATTCTCACCACTTTCTCATCAACTCTTCCCACCCCCAACCCTATCCCGATTTCACCATACACCTACACACTAGAGGGAATTTACAATGGTCTTTTAACCTGCTAATCTCCACAGATTTTGATTGTAGTAAGATACCCAGGCAACCACAAAGATAGCAGCTGAGGTTGTAGTTGAACCTGGGTATCTGATGTGGAAAAGCAGCGATTTGACTAGTTCTACTAGGTGCTGTCCTTGTAAATGATTACTTCCTTTTAATTAACAGTCTGTAAATTGTTCTCCAAGTTTCTAAAGTTTTTAATTAAGTAATGATGTGGGTCTTTTGGGTGGGGGTGGGATTTTTCTTTGTTACAGATCTTTTACCAATGAGTGTACTGTGCAATATTCAATTGTCATTATGCCTCAATTGTTTCTTGGGTGGTGGAGAGAAACCTATGCAGCTAATCTATGTCATTATGATGCTCTTAAATGGTATAATCTCGGAATATACCCATTCTTTCACTAGAAGGTTGTTTTAAGTAAATGGTCTGACACTTTCTGTTAATATATTGAGCTGAATGTGCTGCAGTCATATTAAACATCCTCCATCCCACTAAATCTGCCATTATTTTCAACCTTTAGTGTAAATGTGGCATTAATGCAAAATTTAAATCTGTTTAATCTGCATCCCAGTTGATGATTCGAGAGTATGCTGGCTAGACAGCACTATAAAGTCATCTTTGCATCTTTGCTAGGTACAAATATGTATTAAGGTAAGAGAATGGGATTGAATTCTTTTGCATTTAGACTCGTGTATTTATATCATTGTTGGCCCTGCACATCAAAATGGAATTTGAAAATCAAGTTTCAACATTTGAAACATCAATTATGTATAAAAGTTCAACCAACCTAATTGTAAAATTACAACATAATCAATGAACAGGTTGGCATTTTATAGAAGCCAGATTGATTTATTTTATAGTTCCATCATTACACTGGGGGTGGAGTTAGAGGGAAATAATTACAAATTGGCACCATTTGTACTTTGGAGCAGCAGTTGACAAAGTTTAAGAAATTAAAAATAAAACTGCAATTGAAGTAACAAAAAGCATGTCATTAGGTTTTGTGTTTTCACTTTGTTTTTACCTGCCCTGCCCAGTTGACTCTAGTTATGGGTACATTAACTATAAAGTATCTGGTGGCACTCCAGCCATGCCTTTGTCTTTAAGCCCAGTTGATATAACCTGCACTTGGGTTGATTTTCAACAACTTGCACTTTGGCACCCCAGTGTACAGACTTGGAAGTAGAGATTGTGTTGATGTACACCATAACAAGAGCTGCTCCCTCTCTTAGGATCAGCACATTTATTTTTGCTTCCAGCTTTAGTTTATGAATATTAAGACTACCACCAAACTTCACAGAAACTGTTAAAGGTGTAATGTAATTCTCCTTCAGTGTATTTTCATATCTTTTGGGGACAGGATGGGCTGACAAGGCAGGAGAGAGGAGCTGGATGAGAAAAGCATGTTGTGCTCTTTTTTATGGTTTATGGAGATAAAATTAAGTAAAAATTTATACTGTGGCAAAAGGAGAGATTAGAATACTGAAGAAAGCAGGAGGGACGATGCGGACAAACTGCTTATGTGAACATTGACGCAGAGGTAATCCATTTATTTACTCCACAATTAAATAAGAATAGCTGATCTTACTTGAACCAAATCTAATGCCTTTAGATTTTGGGGTACAAAGGAAATCAACCCATATTGAATATACCAAGCAATTGAATCCCCATGATTATCATCAGTAATAAATTACGCAGGCTCCCTTCCACGTGGCTGATGAAATTTCTTCTCATCTACGTCCTGGTAAAAGGTATAAATGCATAAGAGAACTCTCATTTGTCTTTATTTCTTCTTTGCATGAGACCTGGTGGAATTTACCATAGAAACCATAGAAACTACAGCACAGAAACAGGCCCTTTGGCCCTTCTTGGCTGTGCCGAACCATTTTCTGCCTAGTCTAATTTGAAAACAGAAATAATGTAAGTTAAACAACTTTGTTTCAATTTTTAATTGTTAAAGACCTAGAGGTACGTTTTGTATATTCACTTAAGGATCTAGGCGTCATTGACGTGACCAGCATTCACTTAGCTGCCAATTCAAATTCCGAAGGTATTGAAAAGTCAATCATGTGGATGCCCATCTGGAGTTTTGCATATGGCAGGCAGAATGACTGTAAAGTCAGCACATTTCGTCCCTTAAAGAGCATTGGTGAATTGGAAGAACTTTTATATGGGTAGCCTTTGTTATTTAACAACTAGTTTTATTTCTATATGCCAGGATATTTACCTGACATTTGAATTTCTATAGCTGACTTGGTGGGGCTTGAATTCTGAGTTTTGAATGGTTGGTTCAGAATCTGGGTTACTATTCTTGTATCTTGACTGTTATCCCAATATCATATCCACATATGTGTGTTTTATTCCAGACTTGGTGGTGGAGGTGCAAAAGCTTTGCATTTCAACAACTGCTTTAACCTGAATTATCGCTATATGAAGTATTATCTTTATATCTCAATGTCAAAGGCTCACATATAAGGGCTAATGGCCAATGTCAATCTTACAATCCTTAAATCACTACTCCTCTCCAATTCTGTTCTCTTCGCAACCTGATTTATATTATTCTACTATTGTCAATCTTGTCTCCTTCTGAGAAGGAAATAATTGAGCAGGTAACAGCTGATTGTATTTGAGGTGTCAAACGGTATCCAGCCAATAGATTTAATGGAAGAATAGTTGAACTACTTACATGTGGTGTAAAAGGAAATGTGTGGTAAGGGTAGAAAGTAGGTTAACGGATAGTTTAGTCTGCTTGAAAAGTGTGAAGAATAATTTGGGCACTGAGAGCACAGTTTTACTAACAAGCTAATGTTTACTAACAAGTGAAATATGCTCGGGAAGTTTCAGAGAGCAGTAAGAAGTTCTGTGTAAATGTGGCAGAAAATGGTTAAGTGAATGGTAATAAAAGCAGAAAATAGTAAAATGCTCTCTGTCATGCAGCAACAATGGAAAGATTGAAGACCTTGTTTAGAATCTGGAAAGAGAAAACCAAATTAGCTTTCAGTTGCAGAATCTACTGAGAAGGGTCTTGGATCCAAGTATGATATTGTCCAGAAGATCTTTTGGAAGTCTGCAATGAGGCATAAATCTTGTCGTTACAGCCATTTTTATTAGGTCTTCATAACAAAGAAATAACATTAACTAACTCTGCTGTAAGTGAGAAATAAAATGAAAGGAGACAAAAAGAATTTGTGGTCATCTTTATAATGAAAACTAGCTCAAAGGTAGACAGATAAGAAAATTCCTTTGATAAGAACAGCCTCTGAGACAGTTTGATTTATGGTGTGACACAAGCTGCAGACAAAGAATGTACAAAAAAATACAAGACTGGCTATACTGCAAATTACTGAACATTACCCAAAAGCAGTTGATTATTCAAACATACAGTATAAGTAATGTTACGTACCCTGTAACTGGGTTGCCAAACCAGCAGAAATGGACCACTTAGTTGGAGTCTGGTTTAACAGAAACTAACAAAGTTTTATTAAAGAAATAAGTAACAGTACTCTAATCGTAAGGATGTAAATGCAACAGGTTAGCAATGATAATACACACGTGTACACAGAACTAGGGTAATAGGAATCAATCAAGCTCTATTGGGGTAAAATGATCAGTCTTAAGTGACGCAGAGTTCAGTTCAGCTTAGTACAGTTCGCAGTAATCGCTGTTATGCTGTTGGAGAGAGGGCGAGAGAGAGAGAGAGAGAGATATGCAAATCTGATTCAGCAGACCTTTGATGTTCTCCGCAGTTGGCTTTCAGGCGGACCCTTTTTATGTCTTCTGTGGTCACCGACTGTGACCCCTCCATTCTGGATACGACCGTTCTTCCGCGGTGAACCCGGCACCCAGGCAAGGGCGGACACACACACCAGGTTCCCGCCGATCGTACCTTTTCACCCTGTCAGTCTATGGTCAGTTCCCTCGAACCAGACCTCCAACTCCTACCAACTTGTGGGGGCACACCGCTCTTCCAGGGTCTCGTTATTTTGTGATCTCGTGGTGTGTGTCATGCCTCAGTGTGTTCCTTTTATCCCCCTGCTGGGGTATCGCCTGTCCATCAAACTTCAAACAGTTCAGGTTCAAAGCAACCGGTCTGTCAATATTCTGAAATGTGTTTCTTTCTCGTTAATCTCTCTCTTCTCACTTATTAGCATTTTGAATGTTTCTCCATTAGAACCATAGAACCATAGAAACTACAGCACAGAAACAGGCCTTTTGGCCCTTCTTGGCTGTGCCGAACCATTTTCTGCCTAGTCCCACTGACCTGCACACGGACCATATCCCTCCATACACCTCCCATCCATGTATCTGTCCAACTTATTCTTAAATGTTAAAAAAGAACCCGCATTTACCACCTCATCTGGCAGCTCATTCCAAACTCCCACCACTCTGTGTGAAGAAGCCCCCCACCTAATGTTCCCTTTAAACTTTTCCCCCCTCACCCTTAACCCATGTCCTCTGGTTTTTTACTCCCCTTGCCTCAGTGGAAAAAGCCTGCTTGTATTCACTCTAACAATACCCATCATAATTTTATATACCTCTATCAAATCTCCCCTCATTCTTCTACGCTCCAGGAAATAAAGTCCTAACTTATTCAACCTTTCTCTGTAACTGAGTTTCTCAAGTCCTGGCAACATCCTTGTAAACCTTCTCTGCACTCTTTCAACCTTATTTATATCCTTCCTGTAATTTGGTGACCAAAACTGAACACAATACTCCAGATTCGGCCTCACCAATGCCTTATATAACCTCATCATAACATTCCAGCTCTTATACTCAATACATTGATTAATAAAGGCCAATGTACCAAAAGCTCTCTTTACGACCCTATCTACCTGTGACACCACTTTTAGGAAATTTTGTATCTGTATTCCTGGATCCCTCTGTTCCACTGCACTCCTCAATGCCTTACCATTAAACCCTGTATGTTCTACCTTGGTTTGTCCTTCCAGCATGCAATACCTCACACTTGTCTGTATTAAACTCCATCTGTCATTTTTCAGCCCATTTTTCCAGCTGGTCCAAGTCCCTCTGCAGGCTCTGAAAACCTTCCTCACTGTCTACTGCACCTCCAATCTTTGTATCATCAGCAAATTTGCTGATCCAATTTACCACATTATCATCCAGATCATTGATATAGATGACAAATAACAATGGACACAGCACTGATCCCTGTGGCACACCACTCGTCACAGGCCTCCACTCGGAGAAGCAATTCTCTACTACCACTCTTTGGCTTCTTCCATTGAGCCAATGTCTAATCCAATTTACCACCTCTCCATGTATACCTAGCAACTGAATTTTCCTAACTAACCTCCCATGCGGGACCTTGTCAAAGGCCTTACTGAAGTCCATGTAGACAATATCCACTGCCTTCCCTTCATCCACTTTCCTGGTAACCTCCTCGAAAAACTCCAATAGATTGGTCAAACATGACCTACCACTCTCCCTAATAAGTCCCTGTCTATCCAAATGCTTGTAGATCCTGTCTCTTAGTACTCCCTCCAATAACTTACCTACTACCGACGTTAAATTTACTGGCCTATAATTTCCCAGATTACTTTTCGATCCTTTTTTAAACAACGGAACAACGAGCCACTCTCCAATCCTCCGGCACCCCACCTGTAGACAGTGACATTTTAAATATTTCTGCCAGGGCCCCTGCAATTTCAACACTAGTCTCCTTCAAGGTCCGAGGGAACACCCTGTCAGGTCCCGGGGATTTATCCACTTTAATTTTCCTCAAGACAGCAAGGACTTCCTCCTTTTTGATCTGTACAGTTTCCATGATCTCACTACTTGTTTCCCTTAATTCCATAGACTTCATGTCAGTTTCCTTCGTAAATACAGATGCAAAAAACCTATTTAAGATCTCCCCCATTTCCTTTGGTTCCGCACATAGCCGACCACTCTGATCTTCAAGAAGACCAATTTTATCCCTTACAATCCTTTTGCTCTTAATATACCTGTAAAAGCTGTTTGGATTATCCTTCACTTTGACTGCCAAGGCAACCTCATGTCTTCTTTTAGCCCTCCTGATTTCTTTCTTAAGTATTTTCTTGCACTTCTTATACTCCTCAAGCACCTTATTTACTTGCTGCTTCCTATACATGTCATACAACTCCTTCTTCTTCTTTATCAGAGTTGCAATATCCCTTGAGAACTAAGCTTCCTTATTCCTATTCACTTTGCCTTTAATCCTGACAGGAACATACAAATTCTGCGCTCTCAAAATTTCTTCTTTGAAGGCTTCCACCTACCAATCACATCCTTGCCAGAGAACAACCTGTCCCAATCCACGCTTTTTAGATCCTTTCTCATTTCTTCAAATTTGGCCGCCTTCCAGTTAAGAATCTCAACCCTAGGACCAGATCTATCCTTGTCCATGATCAAGTTGAAACTAATGGTGGTATGATCACTGGAACCAAAGTGCTCCCCTACACAGACTTCTGTCACTTGTCCTAACTCGTTTCCTAAGAGGAGATCCAATATTGCATCCCCTGTAGTTGGTCCCTCTATATATTGATTTAGAAAACTTTCCTGAACACATTTTACAAACTCTAAACCACCTAGACCCCTAACAGTATGGGAGACCCAATCAATATATGGAAAATTAAAATCCCCTACCACCACAACTTTATGTTTCCTGCAGTTGCCTGCTATCTCTCTGCAGATTTGCTCTTCCAATTCTCGTTGACTATTGGGTGGTCTGTAATACAATCCCACTAATGTGGCCATACCTTTCCTGTTTCTCAGCTCCACCTATAAGGACTCAGTAGACAAGCCCTCTAATCTGTCTTGCCTGAGCACTGCTGTAATATTTTCCCTAACAAGCAATGCTACTCCCCCACCTTTCATTCCTCTGCCTCGATCATATCTGAAACATCGGAACCCTGGAATATTAAGCTGCCAGTCCTGCCCCTCTTGTAGCCAAGTTTCACTAATTGCTATAACGTCATAACTCCACGTGTCAATCCACGCCCTCAACTCATCCGCCTTCCCCGCAATACTCCTAGCATTGAAATATATACACCATTGTCTCACTTATCTCTCTCTCATTGGCATCAATTTTCTGATAACTTGGTTTTTCGTCACAGTAAGCATAAAGTTAAACTACATGAAAAAATGACAATGTAGACCATAATCCAACAGGGGTGGGAGTAGATTGATTGAGTCCAAAACCAACGGCTAATCACTTGATATTTGTGTTTTTTTTTAAGTGGGAGCTGAGAGGTCTGTGGTGAAGAATCATGGAAAATCTACCACCTGAAGCAGTCATTTAGTCTATCTGTCTGCACAGTTAAAACACTGCCTTCTGAGAGCCACCTGTCTCTTACGGGAGGACCAGAAGGCAGTCGAAGGGGGTGGATGTCAGGGAGGAATTGCGAGAGGTGAAGGGCCGGCAAGCCCAGCACCTCACCGCCGAATCCTCCAAGATCATCTTCCGATCAAGGGTCCAAACCGTGGAGCAGGACGAGACGTGCTAACGCTTCTTCTTCCAAAAGGTGCACAGGTGGAGCTCTGTGATCCACAACCTTAAGGAAGAGGACGGCTCAGTCACGTCCTCGCAGACCGGCATACTGAGGATCTGCAAGTCCTTCTATGCCGGTCTGTACGACGAAAAGGCCACAGAATCCACAGCCTCCCGCAACTTCCTGCCGTCTATCACGCAGGTCTTAAACGACGGCAAGCGGGAGAGTCTGGATCAGCCACTGACCCTGGACGAGCTGACAGGCTCCATCCGTTCCTTTGGGTCGGGTAAGACTCCTGGAAGCGGCGGCTTACCGGCTGAGTTGTACTCGGCTCTGTGGAACTGGATGGGCCCAGACCTGCTGGAAGTGTACAATGCTATGCTTCTGGCGGGCAGTATGTCTGAGTCCATGAGGAAGGGCATCATCACCCTCATCTATAAGCAGAAGGGAGAAAGGGAGGACATTAGAAATTGGAGACCCATCTCTCTCCTGAATGTGGATTACAAGATCCTGTCCAAGGCTATAGCCAACAGGGTCAAGTCTGCTCTAGGACAGGTGATTCACCCAGACCAAACCTGTGCTGCACCGGGCAGGAAGATCTCAGACAGCATCGCGCTGCTGAGGGACACCATCGCCTACGTGCAGGACAGGGGGGTGGACGCCTCCTGATCAGCTTGGACCAGGAGAAAGCCTTCGACAGGATATCGCACACGTACACGGCGGACGTGCTCTCCAAAATGGGATTTGGGGAGGGAATCCGGAATTGGATAAGACTGCTCTACACAGACATCCGTAGTGCAGTCCAGGTCAACGGGTGGGAAACAGACAGCTTCTCCATCAGGTCTGGAGTCAGGCAGGGCTGTCAACTCTCCCCTGTCTTGTTTGTCTGCTGCATAGAACCCTTTGCGGAAGCCATCAGGAGGGATGAGGGCACAAGAGGGGTGATGCTGCCAGGCAGTGTAGGCACCCAAGTGAAAACCTCCCTGTACATGGACGACGTCACTGTCTTCTGCTCTGATCCGAGGTCAGTTCGCAGGTTGATTGGCACCTGCAAACAGTTTGAGCTAGCGTCGGGGGCCAGGGTCAACCGCACGAAGAGCGAAGCCATGCTCTTTGGCAACTGGCCCGACCGATCCAGTGTCCCCTTCACCATCAGGTCTGACCACATGAAGGTGTTGGGGATCTGGTTCGGAGGGGCTGAGGCATACAACAAGAACTGGCAGGAGCGGACTGCCAAGGTGAAACAGAAACTGGGACTGTGGGGAGGGCGCTCCCTGTCGATAACGGGCAAGAACCTGGTTATCAGGTGTGAGGTGCTCTCAGGGCTGCTGTACTTGGCGCAGGTCTGTCCCGTCCCCTGCTCCAACAGCTCGGAACTCACCCGAGTTGTCTTCAGATTCGTCTGGGGATCCAAGATGGAGCGGGTGAGACGGACCATCATGCACAAGTCCCTGGACAATGGGGGCAAGAACGTCCCTCACCCTGATGGCCAGCTTCGTATGTGGCTGCATCAGGTTGTGTGTAGAACCCAGGTATGTGGGCACCAAGTACCACTATGTGCCCAGGTTCTACCTGTCGCCCTGGCTACGAAGGATGGGTCTGGCCCCACTCCCGCGCAACGCCCCAGTCAGGTGGTCGTTGCCGGCATACCTGTCCTACGTAGCAAAGTTCTTCCAGGAGAACGCCTTTGACCACAGGGCCATCAGGCAGTGGTCGGCACGTACTGTCCTGCAGGCACTGCAGGAGAAGGACGTGATGGACACAGTGGGGTGGTTCCCGAGCAGACCGTCCAGTTCATCTGGCAAAATGCCTCATCGCCAGATCTCACCAACAGGCACCAAGACCTCGCCTGGCTGGCGGTGAGAGGGGCCCTCCCAGTCAGAGCCCTCCTGTACGCCCGGAATGTCGTCTCTGCACCCCATTGCCCACGGGAGGACTGCAGTGAGGAGGAGTCTGTGACCCACCACTTTGCACACTGCCAGTTCGCGAAGAAGGTGTGGAGGAGGATGGATGGGCTGGCGTCACGTTTCATCCCCAGCAGCTGCGTAACAGAGGACTCTCTGATCTACGGGCTGTTCCCGGGGACGCACACGGAGACCAACATCTGGTGCTGCTGGCAGATCATCAACTCGGTCGGTGAAAGACGCTCTTTGGTTGGCCCGAAACTTGATGATCTACCAGCACATGGAGATGTCCATGGGAGAATGCCGCCGACTGGCACATTCTCGGCTGCAGAGGTACGTGCTGAGGGACGCACTGAAACTCGGTTCAGCCACTGCAAGGGCCCGGTGGGGAAGGACCACAGTATAGGTTTCTCCACCCGTGGGAGTGGGAGGGGTCAGGGCGTGGGGAGTATACCCCTCAACAATGATATGGTAAGCTGAACTACTGGAGTGCCACGTGGGTGGCTATAAATACGGATATGTACTGACTATAATGGTAACGTATGTAAAGGATGGAAATTATTGAATGGTTTAGTGTATATATTTATTTTTGAATAAAGTATATTTTGAAATAAAAAAAACACTCCAATGTTTCCATGTGATAGGTGAACATGATGATACAACTTACCGTTCAACAGCTTTGGGAAACGTGCAAGTGAACTTGAATCAAGTTGTGTAAAGGTTCCCAATGGTTCCCCTAGGACAGTATGAGATTAAAACTACAGTGCTGAATTGGGCTTAGTGGATGCTACTTTCTCCACTCCTCTACTATAGTGTATTAGTATCCCCACATTGTACCCTGCAAGGATGATGTACTGGCCCCTACCTATCCAACCTCCACCCCATCCAAAACATGAGCTCTGATACCTGCCTGTGTCTGTATTCCTCAGCTCAAGCTTGTGAAGAGGGTCAGGCGGGATGTCTTGACTAGAAATGTGTATAATGCCCGATTTGTTGTAAGTAAGTCTTTGGTGGGTAAATAGTCATAGCTATTCAATTCTAAAGCACTAGAAATCCTAGGATTGCATGCAATTTTGGATTTCTAATTATTAGAAGGATGCAGACGCCTTGGTCATATGTATAATATGGATGGAACAGAGTAGGCATGAGATGAGATGCTGGGAATGAAACTCAAGGCTAAGTGGGAGTTTACTTGAGTTAGTTAATATGGATTTCATCTGCTTGCAAAAGGAAAAGCTATTTCCTCTGGTGGTTGAAGTGGATTTTAATAAAACTCTCATTTAAAACTGAGGATAAAGTAAAACAAAATGTTCTTGGAGCATGGAATTCTCAACCACAGGGAATAGTAATTGTAATGAAGTTTAGGTAGATACTTGACTACCAGGGTGAAGATACTTGACACATTTTGGAAGTTGAAGACACTGCTCCCAAAATAGCATATGCAAAATAGAATTTTATTACTTAATCTGGCAACAGAAACCCACCAGGGACAACTGAAACCAGATGTTAAAGGTGTGCTTCAGAGATTACCGCTTAATCATTCAGGAATGTTAATATGTAATGGGAATCATTTTGTATGTTAATCTGTAATGATCTGCAGTTAGATTTTCAGTAATGTAAAAACGTTTTTTTTAAACTATCTTCCTCCCATCCTGTTTCTTCATTGATTTCTGTTGGGAATGGACCATATATCCTTAACGACTGTTTAGAGATACAACCTTGCCTTTGTATTTTGTGTTTTTTTAAATCTTAAATTCATTCTTCAGGATGTAAATGCTAATGACAAGGCCAAAACTTATTGACGATCCCTAATTTCACTTGATGATAGTGAATTAGCAACTTCAGCTGCTGCAGTCCTTCTAGTTAAGTTGCCCCTGCAGTGTAGTTGGATGGAGGTTCTCAGATGTTTATTCAGTTTGACATGAAAGGGAGATTCAGGATTTAGATCAATAGTGATTGATCTAAATCAACCTCTTAAAATGAGTCACAAGCAGTGACATTCCTTTATTTCTGTTGCCCACAACTGCCCTATTGCTAAAGGTTGTTTTGGTGTACTTGTGCATTTTGTTGGTGGTAGTCATTGCAATTACAGTATGATGTTACTGAACAAAGACTATTTAGGTCAGTGGAATGGGAGTTTTGTTCTGGGTTTTGGTGAGGTTTAATTGATATTGTTTTTTCCAGAAGGCTCCAGTTAAGTAGGGATCCTGTCCTTTCATAACAGGCTCTGAGTGCCTGAAGGTGAGACACGTGCCTTTGGATACCTAGCCATAATATTTTTATAGCTGATCCAATTAGGCTTCAGGTCATTGGTGATCACTCCTCCAACATGTTCCTGACAGGGCGACTGCGGTCTTACAATTTTGATTGCAAGGAGTTGGTGGTTAATCACTCTTGAATTGTCTGTCATATCTACAACATCAGTGTTATTAGCCTGTCCCTGACTGTTGGCCAGTCTTGGTGCATGTGCACATATCTTCTTCATTTACTGAGGACCTGTAAGTAGAATTAAACTTTGCGTAATCATCCTCACTTCTGAAATTGTGGTGGACAAAAGCTAAGTGATGAATGAGCTAGTTGTCGTTTGCCCTTCCTCACTTGTATTGCAATTTATTGGTGTAACTGTGTGCTGCATTTTATCATGCATTGCATTATTTCACACATCTACTTATTCAGTCCTACCTTCAGAGTAAGGTATGTATTTTCACTGCAAATAACATTAGTTTTCGTAATTAGAAAACTCCTTGTCTGAAGCTCTCAATCCACAGGGAAATGTAACCTAATTTCT
This sequence comes from Mobula hypostoma, assembly GCF_963921235.1. Taxonomy (NCBI): domain Eukaryota; kingdom Metazoa; phylum Chordata; class Chondrichthyes; order Myliobatiformes; family Myliobatidae; genus Mobula; species Mobula hypostoma. Next base: position 205,886,742 of record NC_086098.1, on the reverse strand, counting down.
TCAGGTTCAGGATTTCAATTATCTGGCATCTTAAACACTGACTCTTGGAAAGCCGGGTTAGTTGGGGATATCAGATATTCAAAAATGATTTCCTGCTGTTTTATGTTGGATTGATCAGCAATACATTAGAATAATTAAAGATATTCAATGTTCTACTCTTGTTCATTTTGACGACTTCTTTGTGAAAACAATAACTTACATGGAACTTCTGAGTAGTGGCATTTGTAATTGAGTCTACAATTTCTTTAGATGAAGATTGTTCTCAGTCATGCAGAACATGTGGTGGAAGAGAACTGAATTTATTAGTTGTGAATGGTCAGTCAGTTCAAATTAGTTTCACACCACACCACAATTGTCTGAAAGTTGAGATCCGTCTTTGTAGAAGTTGCAAATCATGTTTGTATTGCTGTAGGTTCCACTTTGTAATAGATAACTGTGATTGACAGGTTCAGAGGTTTCTGATAAGCCCAGCTCATTTGGATAAATGCAGTCTCACACACTGTCAGTTCGTTAAATTTCCCCATGCAGCTTCCATCCACACTATTTTAATGTTTCTTGTTCTTCTTTGGTAATCTAGTTAAGTGGTTTTCAAATAAAGTATGATGATCTGAGGTTGTGAGAACAAATGACATCGTTTTGGTTACTTGTTCAATTCCAAGTTGAAAACACAAATGTTAGCTTTCTACATTGAAGTGAAAAGCTAGCAAGGTAATTTTAATATACAGTATTCAGTGGTTGTACCTGCCGACTTAATATAGATATCATGGACAACGATTGCATGGAGCTACTGTGTAGAAGATGCTGCGATTTGATAAAGGAGGAGAGAACTTGAAAGTGTGCGATTTTTCCAAGTTATCCTACTGAATCGAATTGTTCATTCTTTGGTTGGGGATATTATCAACATCAGCTTTCATGGTGAACCCCTTATTGGTCTGAAAAGGGCAATGCAGAGTGTCTGTCTTGTACTGCAGCAGTCAGTGTGGTGAAGATTCTTCCATAATCCAGGCACAGCGGGAACAGCAATAACCCGGGGATGAAAAAGAAATGGTGATTATGTTTCTATATTAGGGCTTTGAATGGAAATATTTCTAGATATCTTGTATTGTTGTTTTTATTGCCTCAGCAGTTTGCTGGAGTTAATTATTTGAGTTGTTATACACTGCAGCCACAGTACTCTGATGAAGGACCAGACAAGGTGACTGTTTTAACTTGACTTGTTTTGTGGAGATGCAAGTAAAAGCTTCACTACCTGCCATCTGCAATTCACAAACTGGGAAGTAAGTCCCAATTTCAACATCATGTTTGTAGCCAGTTAACGTTGCTTATCAACAGTGACCTACAAGATGTTGTGTGGGAGACTGCTAACCATGTCATACTACTTGAATGTCATTGGGAGGTAATTAGACACCACCTTGCTGGAGATGATCATTGTTTTGTACTCGTATTACTGTTGCCTGCTATTTTTCAGCTGAGGCTTGTACCTTGTTCAAATCTTGCTACATCTGGATGTAGTGTTCTATCAGTGAGAAGTTTATCAATGGAATGAAACACTGCGGTCATCAGAGAATGTTCTTACTTTGGACGTGAGTTGGAGGGAAAGTTATTGATGGACTCTTACCGAGATGACCTGGAGCTCAGAAGTTAGCTTCCAACAACTTCATCCATCTTCCTCTTGATCTAGCTGTGACTGAAAATGGGAGTGAACAGTAGTATGTTTTTTTTATTATTCCTGATTCTGACTGAATTAAGTTTTCCTATGTCTTTGCAATCTCTTCAGTCAAATGTTGTTTTCGAACTATTACAGGAATGAAGAATGCCATTCACTCCAATATCTGTGTCAGCTCCTATTAAGTAAGCATCTTTCATTGACCAATAAGATTCATTACTGCCCACATTTGGACTGAGGACCTTATAAGGTTTGGACCTGAGGGATGTTGTGTTCAATACTGATGGGTAGTGCAGAGCACACCAAGTTTGCCAGCATGCAGGATAGTCAACTAAACTTTATTGATCGCCCCTGCTTGTGTAGTATGTGAACTCCTCCCATGTGGGAGCGGCTAACTGAGTGGCATAGGAGTACCAGTATTAACTACCACTCCAAGGTAGACCTGGTAAAGCCTCAATTGATCATCGGTTAGTAGGTTTGAGGTTAATGCTGTTTGATAGCTCTACTGACAATGCCTTAACCATTTCACTGGCTTGAACAGTGAATGGGTGAGCTGTGATTTGTATTTGTAGTAAGCAGGATGTGCAGGGCAAATTTTCACTGGCAGCATTCAGTTTTCATAAATAGGTAGGTATAAAGCAACGTTAGATGTGGAGCACATCTTCACTGCAGCCAGGATGTTGTTAGATCCCAATGTGTTTAAAATATTCAGTGCACACAGCTGTTTGAGATCATGACAAATAGTTTTCTTTCTTTCCATTATGTTACCAATGTGAATCACGATGGTGGGGACCTTGGAAATGCAGCGGTGGATTATCTATTGAGCACTTCTGGCTGAAGTTAATGTAACCTCTTGGGCAATCGTGCTTGGAAGGAATAGTTCATGGAGTTATCTTATTACAAGTGTCAATACAATTGTGCACCCACTCTATTTCAAGAACTTGTGTTCAGACCTTCAGCAAATTAAACTTTTCAAGTTGTGTGTTGCCAGTGATTCCATTGGCATTTCACAATGTTTCAAAACCACTGAGACTCCAATTATTCCACCTTTTCTGCCCTGATCCTTGCTGTCAGGCTGTAACTGTGGAAAATGTGACCAAAATTCATTGTCAATTTCTTAAGTTTTCTTTGTTTTTAGCCTAAGATTAATAATTTTACATTATTAATACCAGAATCCCCGCTAGCAACTCCTGTATTTCCTGTTGCTTTCACTTGGTGCGCACTTGAAGCTCTCAGATCAAGTTAATCTATTCCTTTATTTGAATTCCCTGTCCAATTTTAGACCTGTTAATGGTTTATCTTTTTTAAACAAGTATTTGTTTTATATCCTCTTTCAGTTTGTCTAATTAACACCGTTTACTAGATACGTGCTATCCTTATGTATTGTATTGCAAGGAATACCGTACCTGCAGGAAGGCTCATTTCCTTCAAGTAAAATATTTCCTGGATGCTTTATATCAAATCACTCCTTTGTCACTTGTTAGATTTTTCTCCAACTCACTTGGATGATCAGAGCTATCCTGCATTCTTTACAAAATGTCTTTCTTCCTTTTCTCTGCCAACTTCTGCTTACTCAAGCAGCTTCCTATTTTCCACTGTGTCCCATATTATAGAGCTTGGAAGTCTTAATTTAATGCTGAGATCCTCCTTCTTGCTCTGTACAAAGCTAAACCTTTGGTTTTTGAGCAGTGGAGCAATTTCAGTAATGACTCAGTTGTAAACATCTGTATTTTATGATCCAGATGCTTATACGGTATTACAAAAATCAGGGTCATGGGATGATGGGGTCTCCAATGGAGGACTGGGGGAAATGCAACGTAGTTGGTGAGTCTACCTGTAAGCAAAGAGTTAACTAAGTTCCTGCCTTATCTTAGAGGTAAAATGTTTGGCCTTATTTTGAAGATGAGCAGCATGTTCTGCCTTATATTGATTCCTCAATCCATATCTCCAACCGATTATTTGGTCATTACTACATTTTTATTTGTAGGAGATTGCTATGTGCAAGTTGGCTTACTAAATATTACTCCAGAAGGAGTACAAGATGGCGCCAAGCTATAATCTCTGAGGTTGTGGCTCAGGTTTAATTGCTATTTAAGCTGCTTATTAGATTTGTAGGATTGTTTTGAGGACAGGAGAGTTAGGGGTCAGGTTAGGATTCAGCAGCAGGCTTGTGGGAGGATTAGAAGGCTGGTTGCTCTGCATTTGAAGGCCAGTGACTGAGACCTGGGACACTGGGCTGTCAAGCTGCATGTCGGAGCAGCAAACCAGCGTGGGCGAGGCCTAGTGATAACCACCACCACTACACCCCACCCGCCCGCCCCAGCGAGTTGTCAGCAGGTTCTGGAGTTGGAGTACCATGTGGCCAGGAGGAGCCAGGTCCTATGACCCCCGGGTTCATAAATAAGATAAACCGGAGTTCAAGGCCTAGGGTTCAAGGTCCCGTCATCAGCAAATTTGAGGCTTAGTGTCTGGTAATCGTCAGGTCCTCAGGTCGATGCTGAGGATCGAGGCACGAGGGTGACGTCTGAAGTCTGGAAGTTGAGGCTCATTGGCTGAGCCCTGAATCTGTGAATCTTTGGAAGCCCATTGGGGAAGTCAAAGCCCCAGTGCCTGCAAGCCTGTGTCTGTGTTTGCTGTGGTATGGGGTTGTTTGGGGTAGAGGACTATGTATGTGTGTGGATGGGAGAGAAGAACTGGGCATGCTTTGTTGTTGCTATTTTGTTGCTGGTTGAGTTCAGTTTTTTTGTTTTGTATTCTGTGTTGTTCCTCCAAACATTGTGGGCATGCTATGTTGGCCCCGGAATGTGTGGTGACATTTGTGAGTTGCCCCTAGCGGCCTCTAGTGTTGTTGCCAATAATGAAATAACTAAAACAAATGGGCCCAGAACACAGATACTTTTGACTCAAACATAATTTATTTTACTTGTGCACAAGGAGAATAGAGCAACTCCTGTCACCACACTGTTCTGAAGACTGAACAGAAAACTGCTATTTTTATACAGAATTGGCTTATCAGTTCTGAATATTGACAATTTGGTAAATTGTATATGATTGAAATCCTTACTTGAAAGATCAATCGTTATTCACAATAGAGATGTTAAAAGTCAATAGAAACTGGAAGCTGACAACTGATGACACTTTGATGTTAGTAAAGCAATTGTCCCTTAGTTGTTAGAGATATATCATATCCTTCTGTTCTTCCTACCTTGTCTGTCTCCAGCACCTCCTAATGTATAACATGAAGCTATGCTTTCCTAGGTTTGTTACACACTGCCTACATTCTCACCTATCTGTCTGCAGTAAGCAGAATTGGCTCTGGTGGTCTCACTTCAAAGGTCTCTCTTGTCTGTGTTTGATTACACACTGCCACAGTCATCTTCACCTGGTTACGCTCTTTAGCCCTTGTCTTACTGCAACTTTCACCATAGCACACCTCCGGCGTGTTGGTCATTAATGCAAACAGCGTGTTTGACTGTAGATTTCAATGTACAGGTGACGAATAAACTTCAATCTTGAATTCAGTGAGCATTAACAATGAGCATTATAATGGGCAAAGGTGACAGTGTTTTCTCCCATATCACCAGACTGCATTAATCTTCACACATCATCATACATCTTTGCCTCTGATCTTGCAGGACTTAAGTCATTTGAAGATAAGATTTTTTTTTGCAAGTGAGAGTATTTTTAGTATTACTTTCTGTTTAATAATATGAAGAGATTTTGTCTCTGTTTATAAATGAGAAGGTAGCTCAGCTGTCGGAAGGGGTCATGGTAACACTCACATTAGGAAAGAGTAATCGTCTGGACTCACAGCTGAATGATGTGGATGGGGAAAGGGAAATGCAAAATCCTGAGATGCTATGGACATTGGATGATAGAAGTATGTAATGGTGAATTTTAAATATTAATGTCAGCAAATAATATAAAATTTTCAGACAGTCAAAATATCATTAAACCTTTAGGCAACTCATCGCTCTAAAGTATTGACTGAATCTTCAAAGAGCCACTGTGAATTATCTTTCAGAAGTTCTTCTTAAGCAGAGTTTTGATGTTTAGCCATCAATAGAACTAATCTCACCTGCATTTGTGCTGAGATCAGAGCTTTTATTGACAGTTCTGCATTCTGTATTTTACCTCTCTTTATGAATTCAGTGGACCTCTGCATATTGTTTTATATTGTGACACGTCAGTTTTCCAGTAAGTTCTATAGCAATATATTTTTTTGTTTTTGGTGGTAGCACTGTTCAAAAATTGCACCTACTGTGGTGAAAACCAGTAATTGAAAGAAACACTGAGAGCTGATATTGCTATAGTATAGCTATTTTAGTCATTTATATGAAATTTACTCTCTGCCCCGATGTCTTTCCACGTCTCCCACGCCCCATACCAGAACCACCACCCACCCTTTCCTCCCCAAGCATCCAGTTTACAGGATAGAATTTCAGTTCACGTAACATTGGGAGTTAACCCTTACATACAGTTCATATTCTATATCTTCACAGTATGGTCCGGGTCAATTTTGACCCAGCCCAAGAATCCCCTCATAACAAGTGTCTATACCAAATTTTGAACCACAGATCTATTTAGAATGTATAATTAGCCTATCTGACATTAATAAATGGGTGATTAGTCCTTAATTAATGTTTCAGAGATGTAAAATCCATTTCAATAGATACGGGTCAAATGTGATCGGGACAGCCTCAATGTACATTAATCCTTAATTAATGTTTCAGAGATTTAATATCCATTTCAATAGATACGGGTCAAACTTGACCCGGAACAGTCTCAATGTACAAAAACTTATAGCACCTGTACAAAAGTATAACATTTTAAAATATTTTCATTTTTGCATATTTTGCCTCACTTTAGGAAAAGTCTTCACATTTCGGCTTTAAAAAATGGCATTTAGGGTGTTTTTACTGCTGTCAAATGTCAAAATGGGTCAAATATGACCCAAACAATATGTAAGGGTTAAACTAGTTGATGAGGCAAATGTGTAAGAGAAACAGCTGTTATAGGTTGCAGCATATTAAAAGCTTGAAACAGTGAACAGCCAAGTATTCCCTTACAAGCAGTAGGTCCCAGGTAGCTACTTTATCAGCTATGGTCTTTGTTTCATTATATGAAATTTTTAAGTCTTCAGCCATAGTTATGGCTTATTAAAGCATTACATGGGAATTTCTTATCTTGTTTCTGCCTGTATTAGATTATATACTCACCCGCTGTTGAATTTAGTTTTTTTAATTCTCATGGTGACGTGAAAGCAAGAGGAAAAAAAAACTGGATGCCAGAAGCACTGAAAGTAGTTGGTGTGCACTAAAATGTTAATGTTTTCAGGTCAGAAAGGTTTTAAAAGGCAGGTAGAATGATATTCTAGAGAGCCAAGAGACTGTGGTACAAATAGTGGCAGTTCAGGCTGAGGGAAGGTGGCAAAGGCTTGGTAATTATAGATGATCCGTCAGAGGGAGACCGAAAAGGAAAGAAAAACAGTGCTGGAGCTACGAGATAAAAATTGAAGAAGCATGTTGTAATGGATGTGGAAAATCTGAAATCAAAAAGTGATTTTTTAATCAGATCATGTGGCATCATTGAAGAATATTTTTTAATCACAATGAAATGGTTCTGATGCAAATTGTAAAGCCAACATTACTTGAAGTTTTCAAATTCTATGGTAAAATGGTGGGTGAGCTAGTAGAACCTGGTCTGTCAAAGGAATAAAGGTTCAAATAAAATATCAACCTTCTTAAAATTTGACTGTTGCTCTCTCCACCCATTTGAGCATCTAAAGCTTACTTTTAGCACTTGCACTGAACAGTGTGTTCAACACATTTCTCACCAGAATGCAACATAATTTTGATTCTGAATCCACATAAAAGTAAGTGTGTGTGTGTGTGTGTATGTATGTGTGTGTTGTTTTGCAATAATTTGCAAAATTCTTTGTATTGGAAAAATCCTACCTGTTCCACTGGACGACTACTCATTATTCTCATTCCTGTTCCTTCTAGACCAGCTCCTCATTGGCCTACTGTAGGTAGAGAACCACCTTCCTGAACCAGTGCAGTGTTTGTGTGGTTAATAGATACACCTGGGACTTGTTACCAGACTATTTCTAACATGTGTTGTTGAATTTCACGAACTGTGAATTGGAGTGAGTGTTCGATTTTCATGCGACTTTGCCCTTGTTCCTTCCCTTTTATTCCACTGAAGCATTATATTCTTGAAGCTTTATTTTAACTTACCCCTCTTTGGATTCGTCAGTTTTATGGCTTTCTCTGTTTCCCAAGATATTAATAAGATTATTGCTAAACTTTGGTATTAGTGTATTGTTGTCACATGTACTGAGATATAGTGAAGTAATTTTGCTTTGCCTGCCATCCAGACAGATCACGCCGTTCATAATTATATCAAGGAAGTGAAATGAAAACCATGCAGAATCTAATGCTGTGCTTTCCAAGAAAGTACAAGGGCCTTGATGAGGCAGACTGGAAAGTCAAGAGTTCATCTTAGCATATGCGAGATCTGTTCAGGCTAGATAACAGCGCAAGAAAGCTCTCTTTGAGTCTGGTAGTTCTTGCCCTCAAGCTTTTACCTGACAGTAGAGGGCAAATGAGCGGGCGTTTGCATCTCAAATGTGATTACATTGTTTTCATTTTTGAAGAATTAACCAACAAAACCATTGATGGCTGGATGGTCGACAGTCTATATGAACTTCAGTTAAGAACTTCAATGTAGGCTGCTGTAGAAAGGTTGATCACATAGGGCCCAGGGAAAGCTAGCTAATTAGAAGCAGAAGGAGATGGCAGAAGTTTGATTTGTGGACTGATGACCTGTGACTAGTGTTCCCCAAAGCTTGGTGTTAGGCTATTTTCTATTGTAATCTGTATCAATGATTTGGATGAGAATGTATCAAGTATGGTTAGTAAGTTTACAGATAACACCAAAACAGATGGTGTTGTTGACAGTGAAGATGGTACTCAGGATTTACAGAGGGACCTTTATCAGCTGGGTAAGTGGGCCAGGGAATGGTAGATTGAGTTTAAATGTAGGTAAGCATGAAATATTCCATTTTGGAAAGAGAAATCCAGAAGGGACTTTGAGAGTTACTGATGGGGCCCTACGGAATGTTTTAGAGCAGAGGGATCTTTGAGTACAAGTACATTGATCCCTGAAAGTGGCCTCTTAGGTTGGCAGGATCATGAAAAGGCTTCTGGCACAGAAGACATTTTATCACTCAGAGCATTGAATATAGCAATTGGGGTTTAATGTTGCAGTTGTATGATTTGTTGGTGAAGCTACAATTGGAATATTGTGTTCACTGCTGGTTACCTTGCTATTGGAATGAAGCCATTAAGCTGAAAAGAATGTAGAGGAAATTTACTAGAGTATTCCCAGGACTAAGTTATGGAAAGACATTGGGCAGGTTAGGAGAAACGTTGCATCACATCTTAATGCATGTATGCATTTCTGAATGACAATAAAAGTGGACTGAGTGTTCTCAAAATCTAATTATTTTTACTGGAATATAGGAGAATGAAGGGTAACCTTTGAGCTGTATAATATCATAAGGGGCATAGATAGGCTGAATGTACTGTTTGTTTCTCTGGTTTAAGGAATCAAAAACAAGAGGGCATTGGTTTAATGTGAGATGGGAGAGACTTAATAGCTATCTGAAGCAATTGTCTCACCCAGAGAATGGGCAGTATTTGGAATGTGCTACTAGAGGACGTGGTTGAGGTATGTATTTAAAAATAGTTGGACAGGTACATAGGAAAAGTTTACAGCAGGGGTCCCCAACCTTTTTTGTATTGCGGACCGGTTTAATATTGACAATATTCTTGCGGACTGGCCGATCCGGGGGGGCGGGAGCGGGGTGGTAGGGTTGCCAATGGACAAGAGTAGCAGTCAAATACGTTGTGTTTACCCCAAGACCATGAAGCCTTGCGCAGGCACCAGTGCGCATGCGTGACTTGCGCATGTGTGGACGTGCCGATTTTTTTCCTACAAATCGTTTTTAGCGATTATGTTCTTGGTGGGGGGCAGTGTTAATCACGATTAGAATAGAAACATAGAAACATAGAAAATAGGTGCAGGAGTAGGCCATTTGGCCCTTCGAGCCTGCACCGCCATTTATTATGATCATGGCTGATCATCCAACTCAGAACCCCGCCCCAGCCTTCCCTCCATACCCCCTGACCCCCGTAGCCACAAGGGCCATATCTAACTCCCTCTTAAACATAGCCAATGAACTGGCCTCAACAGTTTGCTGTGGCAGAGAATTCCACAGATTCACCACTCTCTGTGTGAAGAAGTTTTTCCTAATCTCGGTCCTAAAAGGCTTCCCCTCTATCCTCAAACTGTGACCCCTCGTTCTGGACTTCCCCAACATCGGGAACAATCTTCCTGCATCTAGCCTGTCCAATCCCTTTAGGATCTTATATGTTTCAATCAGATCCCCCCTCAATCTTCTAAATTCCAACGAGTACAAGCCCAGTTCATCCAGTCTTTCTTCATATGAAAGTCCTGCCATCCCAGGAATCAATCTGGTGAACCTTCTTTGTACTCCCTCTATGGCAAAGATGTCTTTCCTCAGATTAGGGGACCAAAACTGCACACAATACTCCAGGTGTGGTCTCACCAAGGCCTTGTACAACTGCAGTAGTACCTCCCTGCTCCTGTACTCGAATCCTCTCGCTATAAATGCCAGTATACCATTCGCCTTTTTCACCGCCTGCTGTACCTGCATGCCCACTTTCAATGACTGGTGTATAATGACACCCAGGTCTCGTTGCACCTCCCCTTTTCCTAATCGGCCACCATTCAGATAATAATCTGTTTTCCTATTTTTGCCACCAAAGTGGATAACTTCACATTTATCCACATTAAATTGCATCTGCCATGAGTTTGCCCACTCACCCAACCTATCCAAGTCACCCTGCATCCTATTAGCATCCTCCTCACTGCTAACACTGCCACCCAGCTTCGTGTCATCCGCAAATTTGGAGATGCTGCATTTAATTCCCTCATCCAAGTCATTAATATATATTGTAAACAACTGGGGTCCCAGCACTGAGCCTTGCGGTACCCCACTAGTCACCGCCTGCCATTCTGAAAAGGTCCCGTTTATTCCCACTCTTTGCTTCCTGTCTGCTAACCAATTCTCCACCCACACCAATACCTTACCCCCAATACCGTGTGCTTTAAGTTTGCACACTAATCTCCTGTGTGGGACCTTGTCAAAAGCCTTTTGAAAATCCAAATATACCACATCCACTGGTTCTCCCCTATCCACTCTACTAGTTACATCCTCAAAAAATTCTATGAGATTCGTCAGACATGATTTTCCTTTCACAAATCCATGCTGACTTTGTCCGATCATTTCACCGCTTTCCAAATGTGCTGTTATCACATCCTTGATAACTGACTCCAGCAGTTTCCCCACCACCGACGTTAGGCTAACCGGTCTATAATTCCCCGGTTTCTCTCTCCCTCCTTTTTTAAAAAGTGGGGTTACATTAGCCACCCTCCAATCCTCAGGAACTAGTCCAGAATCTAACGAGTTTTGAAAAATTATCACTAATGCATCCACTATTTCTTGGGCTACTTCCTTAAGCACTCTAGGATACAGACCATCTGGCCCTGGGGATTTATCTGCCTTCAATCCCTTCAATTTACCTAACACCACTTCCCTACTAGCATGTATTTCACTCAGTTCCTCCATCTCACTGGACCCTCTGTCCCTTACTATTTCTGGAAGATTATTTATGTCCTCCTTCGTGAAGACAGAACCAAAGTAATTATTCAATTGGTCTGCCATGTCCTTGCTCCCCATAATCAATTCACCTGTTTCTGTCTGCAGGGGACCTACATTTGTCTTTACCAGTCTTTTCCTTTTTACATATCTATAAAAGCTTTTACAGTCCATTTTTATGTTCTCTGCCAGTTTTCTCTCATAATCTTTTTTCCCCTTCCTAATTAAGCCCTTTGTCCTCCTCTGCTGAACTCTGAATTTCTCCCAGTCCTCAGGTGAACCACTTTCTCTGGCTAATTTGTATGCTACTTCTTTGGAATTGATACTATCCCTAATTTCTCTTGTCAGCCAAGGGTGCACTCCCTTCCTTGATTTATTCTTTTGCCAAACTGGGATGAACAATTGTTGTAGTTCATCCATGCAACCTTTAAATGCTTGCCATTGCATATCCACCGTCAATCCTTTAAGTGTCATTTGCCAGTCTATCTTAGCTAATTCACGTCTCATACCTTCAAAGTTACCCCTCTTTAAGTTCAGAACCTTTGTTTCTGAATTAACTATGTCACTCTCCATATTAATGAAGAATTCCACCATATTATGGTCACTCTTACCCAAGGGGCCTCTCACGACAAGATCGCTAATTAACCCTTCCTCATTGCTCAAAACCCAGTCCAGAATAGCCTGCTCTCTAGTTGGTTCCTCGACATGCTGGTTCAAAAAACCATCCCGCATACATTCCAAGAAATCCTCTTCCTCAGCACCTTTACCAATTTGGTTCACCCAGTCTACATGTAGATTGAAGTCACCCATTATAACTGCTGTTCCTTTATTGCACACATTTCTAATTTCCTGTTTAATACCATCTCCGACCTCACTACTACTGTTAGGTGGCCTGTACACAACTCCCACCAGCGTCTTCTGCCCCTTAGTGTTACGCAGCTCTACCCATATCGATTCCACATCTTCCCGGCTTATGTCCTTCCTTTCTATTGCGTTAATCTCTTCTCTAACCAGCAACACCACCCCACCTCCCCTTCCCCCATGCCTATCCCTCCTGAATATTGAATATCCCTGAACGTTGAGCTCCCATCTCTGGTCACCCTGGAGCCATGTCTCTGTGATCCCAACTATATCATAATCATTAATAACAATCTGCACTTTCAATTCATCCACCTTATTACGAATGCTCCTTGCATTGACACATAAAGCCTTCAGGCGCTCTTTTACAACTCTCTTAGCCCTTGTACAATTATGTTGAAATAATTAATATAAGGAATATAGGTGATAAGTGACTAATACACTCAATTTCATTTCTAAAAGGGTTTATCTAACAAATTTAATATTAAACACACAGCGCATATTTTCCTCGCATGAATATGGTGATAAATCAATTATCGGGGAGGACAGGGGAGCTTGAAGTAAGTGTTGAATGAACTTCCAGCAGAAGTGGTAGAGGCAGGTTCGATATTATCATTTGAAGAAAAATTGGATAGGTATATGGACAGGAAAAGAATGGAGGGTTATGGGCTGAGTGCAGGTCGGTGGGACTAGGTGAGAGTAGCGTTCGGCACGGACTAGAAGGGCAGAGGTGGCCTGTTTCCATGCTGTAATTGTTATATGGTTATATAAGTCAATAGCATCATAACATTTTAAGTAACATTTGGATATTAAACACACTGCACATATTTTCCCCGTATGAATATATAAAATCATTGCAACACACCAATATCGCTGAATCAATGCGAGTCCTGGGCTGGTTTCCCTACAACAAGACGGTCCTATCGAGGGGTGATGGGAGACAGCGATACTCAAAGGGGGTTCCTTATGTCCAGTCTATTCCGCAATTTAATTTTCGTTGCATTGATTGCAGAGATATGTTGGAAAGCAACGTTTTCAGTGCTTTCGTGGCTATCTCAGGATATTTAGCCTTGACTTTGATCCAGAATGCCGGCAGAGATGTTATGTCAAACATACTTTTCAGCCCACTGTCATTTGCAAGCTCAAGGAGTTGATCTTCTTCCCGTGCTGCCATAGATGACGCGCGGGTAATGACCTCGAGTGCGTTCAAGCTCAACAGTGCGTGACAGGGAATGAGGAAAGGTGCAGCTGACTCATATCACCAAATCGTATTGTTTCCTCGCGGCCCGGTAGCACATGCTTTGCGGTCCGGTACCAGTCCGTGGCCCAGTGGTTGGGGACCGCTGGTTTAGAGGGCCCAACACAGGTAAATGGGACCAGCTGATATTGACATCTTGGTCAGTGTGATTGAGTTGGGCCGAAGGGCCTGTTTCTGTGCTGTATGACTCTATAACTGAGAGAATGACAGAGGTGGGAGGTGACATCGGGTTAGAGACTGTTGTATCTTTGTGGGTGGAGTTAAGACACTGCAAGGGTAAAAAAAAACTATTATGGGATTCATATAGGCCTTCAAAAAGTAGCCAAGAAGTGGGGTTGAGATTGCAAAGGGAGCTGGAAAAGGTATGTAATAAGGGTAATGACACAATTGTAACGGGGGACTTCAATATGCAAGGAGGTTAGGAAAATAAGGTTGGTGACAGATTGAAAGAGAGGGAATTTGTTGAATACTAGGTTGGCTTTTTAATGCAGCTTATGCTTGAGCCTACTAGGGGAAAGGTTATCATGGATTGGGTGTTGTGTAAAAAAAACTGTTCTTATTAGGGAGTTTAATTTAAAGGAACACTTAGGAGACAGTAATGATTGAATTCGTACATGATTGAATTCGTACTGCAATTTGAGAGGGAGAAGCATGTCGGATGTATCAGTATCGCAGTGGAATAGGGGGAATTACAGAAGCATGAGAGAGGATCTTACCCAGGTGGATTGGAGGAGGATACTGGCAGGGATGATGGCAGAGCAGAGATGGCTGCAGTTTCTGGGAAGAATTCACAAGGCTCAGGATAGATATGTCCCAAAGAAGAAATTGTCTCATATGGTAGGGGTAGGCAACTGTGGCTAACAAGGGATGTTAAGGACTTCATAAAACCCAAGGAAAGGGCATATATGGGAGCAAAAGTGAATCAGAAGTTGGATGATGGGGAAGCTTTTAAAATCCAACAAAAGACAACTGAAGAAGTTATAAGGCTGAAATATGAGGGCTGACTACCCAATAATAAAAAGCAAGATACTAAAAGTTTTTTCAGTTATATAAAGAGTAAAGGGGAGCTGAGAGTTGATATTGGACCACTGGAAAATGATGCTAGTGAGATAGTAATGGGGGCAAAGAAATGGCAGATGAACTAAATGGGTACTTTGCATCAGTTTTCACTGTAGAAGATACTAGCAGTGTGTCAGAGGTCGTGAGTCTGGGGGAGCAGGAGTGAGTGCTATTGCTATTACGAAGGAAAAGGTGCTAGGCAAATTGAAAGGTATTAAGATGGATAAGTCACCGGGACCAGATGGATAACATCCCAGAGTCCTGAGGGAAGTTGCTGAAGAGATAACAGATGCATTGACCATAATCTTTCAAGAATCACTTGATCCTGGCAGGGTCCCGGAGGACTGGAAGATTGCAAATGTTGCTCCACTCTTTAAGAAGGAAGAAACGCAAAAGAAAGGAAATTATAGGCCAATTAAGCTAACCACAGTGATTGGGAAAGTGTTGAAGTGTATTATTAAAGATAAGGTTTTGGGGTACTTGGAAACCAATGATAAAAGAAGTCAATGTCAGCATGGTTCCTGTAAAGAGAAATCTTTCTTGACAATCTTTTGAGGTTCTTTGAGGAAGTAACAAGTAGGGTGGACAAAGGAGAGGCAGTGGATGCCATTTACTTGGATTTTCAGAAAGTGTTTGATAAGGTGCCACACATGAGGCTGCTTAACAAGATAAAATCCAATGGCAAGACAGGAAAGATACTGGCATAGATAGAGGAATGGCTGACATTCTCTGGCACAGACTGCAGTGGAGACCAAGTCTGTGGGAATATTTAAGGTGGAAGTTGATAGTTTCGTGATTGGTCAGGGCATCAAAGAGTATGGCAAGAAGGTAGGTGTATGGGATTGAGAAGGGCCTGGAATCAGCCATAATGAATGGCAGAGTAGACTCGATCTGTTAAATGGCCTAATTCTGCTCCTATGTCTTATGGGTGGTTTTTTTTTAATGGTGGTTGCTTTTATTGAGTCATTAGAGAAGAGGCTGGTTTGCACAATGGACAGGCTGCATTCATAATTCACTGCAAAGAGTGCAATTTTAAGCACTGATGCATCTGGATAGAGTGGTACAATTGTCAAATCCAGATCTACCTGGTTGCTCGGGTTTGAGCCTCTAACTTTTCTGGAAGCTGCTCTGCATCCAGGTGAAAGGTTGTGATATAGGCAAAAGGGAACTATTCAGCCCGTACACAGGCAGACAGTTAGAAGCTTAGGCAGTTGGACAGTTACATTAAAGCCTGTGGCACAACAATATATGCTGATAATGTTACTCTTAGGCTTCAATAGCATTTTTATGGGTGGAGGGGGTTGCAGAAAGCAACTCTGCCCCATTGCTGCTTCGTCATCTTTCTTCTTTCATCAGGACTTCTATGAACAATGCATTACTTATAAAGTGCCACTATGGGCTGAATAGTTTCTTTTTGCAGATAATAGATACTGGAGTTTTTCAGGTGCTAATAACAAATAATGTAGTTTTTCAGGAGAGTGGGGTCGTAGAGAAACTGATGTAAGGTTGGTGAATCTATAATGGGGTGGAGCAAGGTTCATCTCAGAATAAATAGTCATTTCATAGTGAAATAAGAAAACGTCTTCATTTGCACCCTCTGCAGTCCTCTATTGTAGTAACTATGGATACTTGGTTGTATTAAAGGTTGAGATCAATAAATTTTTGAAGACCAAAGGACTGTGGGGATTGATATGAAAGTAGATTTTGAGGTAGGAGATCAATCATTGTCTCACTGGTTGGCAGAGTAGATCTACTCTTTGTTGAAATGTTCTTTAATGTTGGTCAGAAAACAGTGTGTGCATGGCTACCATTTTAAAAGTGGCAGATGGGCTTTGATTTAGCATCTTAACTGAAATGTGGCTCCTATGAATTTTGATGAAATGTCATCATTCCTTATGAATTTGAGTCCATCACGAGATGTGAGCCCATAACCTTTGGATCTAATCAGATGCTTTTCCACTTGTACTGTAGTTTTTCACAGTATCTGTTCTGATTTTTAACTCCAGAAACTAATCAAAAGAAAAACACAAAAGCCAGGGATAGTGGTGGAGGCAGATACACTAGTGAAGTTTAAGAGACTACTAGACAGGTATATGGAGGAATTTAAGGTGGGGGCTTATATGGGAGGCAGGGTTTGAGGGTCGGCACAACATTGTGGGCCGATGGGCCTGTACTGTACTGTAGTACTTTATGTTCTATGATACTTATGTCCTTAGTTTTTCTTTAGTGAGGCGCTCACATATGACATGGTGGCGTAATAACATATGCCATTCACATACTTCTTTTATATAACCCATAAATAATTATGTACACAACAAAGGATGCTTAATCAAATAATATATTTGCAATATTACTCAAATATTACTAAAATATTGGATACATTAGTGTCCATTGCATGTTGCAAGTGCAGCTTTCTCATAGTTTGATTAAGAACCTGGTGGCATGGTGCGAAGACAATAACCTATCCCTCAACGTCAGCAAGACGAAGGAATTGGTTGTTGACTTCAGAAGGAGTAGCGGACCGCACAACCCAATTTACATCGGTGGTGCACAAGTGGAACAGGTCAAAAGCTTTAAGTTCCTCGGGGTCAATATTACAAATGACCTGACTTGGTTCAACCAAGCAGAGTCCACTGCCAAGAAGGCCCACCAGCGCCTTTACTTCCTGAGAAAACTAAAGAAATTTGGCCTGTCCCCTAAAACCCTCACTAATTTTTATAGATGTACCGTAGAAAGCATTCTTCTAGGGTGCATCACAACCTGGTATAGAAGTTATCCTGTCCAAGACCGGAAGAAGCTGCAGAAGATTGTGAACATGGCGCAACACATCACACAAACCAATCTTCCGTCCTTGGACTCACTTTACACCGCACGCTGTCGGAGCAGTGCTGCCAGGATAATCAAGGACACGACCCACCCAGCCAGCACACTTTTCGTCCCTCTTCCCTCCGGGAGAAGGCTCAGGAGCTTGAAGACTCGTACGGCCAGATTTGGGAACAGCTTCTTTCCAACTGTGATAAGACTGCTGAGCAGATCCTGACCTGGATCTGGGTCGTACCCCCCAAATATCCGGACTTGCCTCTTGGTTTTTTTGACTACTTTCCATTTTTCTGTTTTCTAGTTATGATTTATAATTTAAATTCTTAATATTTACTAATTTTTACTATTTTTAATATTTAATATTTGTAATCCAGGGAGCGGGAAGCACAGAATCAAATATCGCTGTGATGATTGTACATTCTAGTATCAATTGTTTGGCGACAATAAAGTATAAAGAATCATGCTCGGTTGTATTAAACGTTTGTCCAGTTTCTTTTCTTGGTACTCTCAAGAGTGTGCTCATCTTTAATCATAACACTTAGGATACATCTTAGCTTTATACTGCAAGGATAGCTTCTATGGGCATTTCCAAACTTACTAATAGTAAATAAAAAGGGGTATGTTTCCTTGGGATTGTGTATGTTTCCTTGGGATCATATTAGAACTTTGGGGATGATTGCACTAAGTAGAGGAACTGAAGCATATGAGGTTAATGTAGTTTTCAGAATTTGGATTTTGAGGCCCTTGTTGGAAGCTGATTTGTTGTCAGTCACAGTAAACAGTTCAAATATGGAGGGCAGTCCTTAATATTCAGATTGTGAGATATTGCATTTCTTATTTAATGTTTCTTTTGAGAAAATAGCTTTCATAAAGCACATCAAACAGTGTAATGATGTCCTGATTTCAAGTTTACTTGTTCAGTAACCTGAAAGCAGATGAAGAAAAACTGTATTAAAATAAAGCTCTTTAATTTAAAAAAAAAGGTATAGATATTGTGTTGTTGGGTTAGATCCAAATAGCAACACAGTTTTAGATTCATTTTGCTTTCTTAATATTTATTTGAATTTAATTTATTTTTGGTATTTTCTTGGTTTATTATTGTCATGTGTACCAAGATGAGGGATAAACTTTGTTTTGCTTGTTATCTATCCATTCATTTCATTGCAACTGTGTATTGAGATAGTACAGGGAACACAATAATAGAATGTAGAATACTGTACAGTGTTGCAATCACAGAAAGAGTGCCAGCAGACAATAAGGTGCATGACCATAAAGAAGTGGATTGTGAGGTCAAGAGTCCAATAGTCTTGCAGTTGTGGGGTAGAAGCTGTCCTTTAGCCCAATGGTGTGTGCTTTAAGTATGTTTGTAACTTTGTATTTGAAGTTCACATGGTTTTTAAGTGTTACTATTCTTGCTTCCAACTATCATCTAGTGAAATAACACATCGTAGAATAACATTTTCCTGTTTTAGTTCTAACTGAACAGTAACGGGAAATAAACTTTGTATATTGAGTTGTTTCAGTGTTATAAGATTATGTCAGTAAGTAGCCCTCTTTGCACTTGCAGACATTGTAGTAGTAATAATAACAACTTATTTGTAAAGCACTTTTCATCCAGATGGTGTAGTTTGAAGTTCTTTAAAATGCATAAAGTGCAACTATAAAAATAAAAGACAAAAAGAGGTTAGTTAAAACCAAGGTTAAATAAATAGCTTCTGAGCTGGTGTTCACAAGTGTCAACTGAGTCTGCATCCCTTATAATTTTAGGTATTGAGTTCCACAGTTAGGAGTATAGTTCAAAAAGACTGACCTGCCAATTGTCTTTTGAGGGCGACTGTTTAAATTTAAGAGACCAGTGGAAGAAGCCGTAAAAGCTTGAGCAGAACTATTGAGCAGAACTATAAAATGAAAGTGATTCTGTGATGTACTGTGGTCCCAGACCACTGAGAGCCTTAAAAACAACTAATAGAATGTTAAAGTCAATTCTAGAAGTTACACAGGAAGCCAATTCAAAGTAGCTAAGACTTAGTAACATGTTAAGAAAAATTATGGAATACAGTATCGCAAATCTGACATTTTTAGTTGGATGTTCAGGGATGATGAATTTAAGCATTTTGAGATATTTAAAACCAATGGAAAAAGAGACCAATAGTCCAGAATTTCTGTTGGTACCATATTTCCTTAGGTCTATGGTGATTGTACTCAAATCCTGGTATGCTGTTTAAACCCACAATTCTGCAACTTTGAGAAAAGGCTGCGTTGACTAGTATTTGTAGTTACTGAAACATACTAGCTGTGCCATATATTAAGACTTTTGTGTTCCCAAAACAAGATTACAGAAATATTTGAAAGTTAAATACTGTACATGTTCTGCCAAGTGAAAGTTTTTGGCTGAAGATCTTGATTAGTTTATGTTAAGACCTTTTTGTGCCTGGCGAGAGTGCTAATGAATCTTTACCATGAAACACAATTTTCCTATGGCCTTGTGCAAAATTGATTATTCTTCTGGAATGGAAAAATGACTGTTCTAAGAGTTGCAAGAAACCACCATAAGGGCACAATTGTTAGGTTCTTGTGCTTTAGAAGTAGTTGATTAGTAAATCATTCTAGAGATTTCATAAAAGAAAGGCTGTAGTGAACTGATGTGTTTTTAATCTCTGCACACATTTTCCATGGTTGTCTGCCATAAGTGGTTGCAAACAAAGTGAGCATCTACAAATGGTTTGTAGAAGGCTGAAAACAATTGGAAGAATCTGCTTTAATTTGATTCATGAAAAGCAGAGATAACTTGATCAAGAAGTAGATAGCCATGGTCAGCTCAATTTGACATGGTATTGTAAACCTTCTGGTGCACATATGGTTTATTTTTTCCTCACTTTCCACACCCACTTGAAAAATGACTTGTTGAAAGTGATAATTCATTGTGGCTCAGTGGTTTCATCTCAGCACAGCTGTGCGATAATGTAGCTGCAGTCTAAACAACTATGTTGTCACATTAATGGCCATAGTGGATCAGTTAGACACACTGAGTGGACCGTTGAAGGAATGAAGTCACCTATTGGTTAGGAGTTGAGAGGAAAATCTGATGCATTTGTGAGCTATGTGCTTCAGTTAAATGTTTTTGTGTAGTGAGATTTCAGAGGAATGCACAACTCCTTTTTGTTTGAACATTGTATTAGAGGCTTCAGTTAAATTCTGGCCCTGTTAAGAATGCATGTGTTAATATTTTAGTTTGTGATGGCTTAAAACTGTAAATTCGTCACTTTTTTGATTTTTTTTTTCTCTCTTTTGAGTTGACCCTTTTCATCCAATGGACCATTGGCAATTAATGTGGTTAATTGATGGAAAAAGTAATTTGTAGATATTCTGTGCTATTGAAAACTGTTTCTGCTCTTGCAGTGTAATTCTGGTGCAAGAGCGACAGAAACCAAGAAGTTATACATTATGGGCTATTTCAAATCAGTTCTGAGCAATTCTGTGGAGCATACACTGTCAGCACTCTTTTTCATTGAATTTCCTTACCCATGAAGGGGGTGTTTTCTTCATTAGTATTAACCTAGCTTTTACCAGTAGCAGGACAATGTAATTTTCTATTATAATCAAGCTCACAGTTTTCATAGTGTTCCGTGCCTATTCTGGTATCTGTCCCCCACTTTTCCTTCGCTACATCGACGACTGCATTGGCGCTGCTTCCTGCACGCATGCAGAACTCGTTGACTTTATTAACTTTGCCTCCAACTTTCACCCTGCCCTCAAGTTTACCTGGTCCATTTCCGACACCTCCCTCCCCTTTCTAGATCTTTCTGTCTTTGTCTCTGGAGGCAGCTTATCCACTGATCTCTACGAAAAGCCTACTGACTCTCACAGCTATCTGAACTATTCCTCTTCTCACCCTGTCTCTTGCAAAAACGCCATCCCCTTCTCGCAATTCCTCCGTCTCCGCCGCATCTGCTCTCAGGATGAGGCTTTTCATTCTAGGACGAGGGAGATGTCTTCCTTTTTTAAAGAAAGGGGCTTCCCTTCCTCCACTATCAACTCTGCTCTTAAACGCATCTCCCCCATTTCACGTACATCTGCTCTCACTCCATCCTCCCACCACCCGACTAGGAATAGGGTTCCCCTGGTCCTCACCTACCACCCCACCAGCCTCCGGGTCCAACATATTATTCTCCGTAACTTCCGCCACCTCCAACGGGATCCCACCACTAAGCACATCTTTCCCTCCCCCCCCCCTGCATTCCGCAGGGATCGCTCCCTACACGACTCCCTTGTCCATTCGTCCCTCCCATCCCTCCCCACTGATCTCCCTCCTGGCACTTATCCGTGTAAGCGGAACAAGTGCTACACATGCCCTTACACTTCCTCCCTTACCACCATTCAGGGCCCCAAACAGTCCTTCCAGGTGAGGCATCACTTCACCTGTGAGTCGACTGGGGTGATATACTGCGTCCGGTGCTCTCGATGTGGCCTTTTATATATTGGCGAGACCCGATGCAGACTGGGAGACCGCTTTGCTGAACATCTACGCTCTGTCCGCCAGAGAAAGCAGGATCTCCCAGTGGCCACACATTTTAATTCCACATCCCATTCCCATTCTGACATGTCTATCCACGGCCTCCTCTACTGTAAAGATGAAGCCACACTCAGGTTGGAGGAACAACACCTTATATTCCGTCTGGGTAGCCTCCAACCTGATGGCATGAACATCGACTTCTCTAACTTCCGCTAAGGCCCCACCTCCCCCTTGTACCCCATCTGTTACTATTTTTATGCACACATTCTTTCTCTCACTCTCCTTTTTCTCCCTCTGTCCCTCTGAATATACCTCTTGCCCATCCTCTGGGTCATCCCCCCCCTCCTTGTCTTTCTTCCCGGACCTCCTGTCCCATGATCCTTTCGTATCCCCTTTTGCCTATCACCTGTCCAGCTCTCGGCTCTATCCCTCCCCCTCCTGTCTTCTCCTATCATTTTGGATCTCCCCCTCCCCCTCCAACTTTCAAATCCCTTACTCACTCTTCCTTCAGTTAGTCCTGACGAAGGGTCTCGGCCTGAAACGTCGACTGCACCTCTTCCTACAGATGCTGCTTGGCCTGCTGCGTTCACCAGCAACTTTGATGTATGTTGCTTGAATTTCCAGCATCTGCAGAATTCCTGTTGTTCACAGTTTTCAACCTGTGCTGAATGCTTTGCTTATTTTGTGATATTTAGCAACAGTGTCTAATGCATAATTTTTAGAGTATAAAAGCATGACTAAATCTTCCAGTACCTGAAGCCTGGTCTGCCATTCAGCAAGCTCATGGCTGCCTCCAATTTGTTTTAACATTTGATTTTCCTATTTCCAAAAATCAACCTATCTTTGTTCTGAAAATATCAAATGACTGAACAACCACTTTTTTAAAGGTAGTAAAACACCAGCACTAACATTCAAACCCTCAATATAAAGAGATTCCTCTTGGTGTCAGTCCTAAGTAACAACCCCTTGTCTTGATAGTCTGCCACTTTAATTTTAGTCTTTCTAGTCAAGGAAAACAGCTTCTGAACACCCACACTCAGTACCAGAAAGCTCTGGTAATGAATTCTTTATAA
This sequence comes from Mobula hypostoma, assembly GCF_963921235.1. Taxonomy (NCBI): domain Eukaryota; kingdom Metazoa; phylum Chordata; class Chondrichthyes; order Myliobatiformes; family Myliobatidae; genus Mobula; species Mobula hypostoma. The sequence goes on along the minus strand of NC_086098.1, from coordinate 205,863,747 downwards.
AACAAAGCTTTTTAGCTTATTTCTCAGTAACATTTAAACAAAGCATGTACTTCTGTCAGCTTATTTTTATCCCTAATTCACCCAAGTGAATGGTAAGTTTCTAAAGTATCATGAAGACGACCTGCATTTCGGGAAGAAAAAGGAATTCTGATGTAAATAGCTTATAGAAACATAGAAACATAGAAAATAGGTGCAGGAGTAGGCCATTCGGCCCTTCGAGCCTGCACCGCCATTTATTATGATCATGGCTGATCATCCAACTCAGAACCCAGCCTTCCCTCCATACCCCCTGACCCCTGTAGCCACAAGGGCCATATCTAACTTCCTTTTAAACATAGCTAATGAACTGGCCTCAACAGTTTGCTGTGGCAGAGAATTCCACAGATTCACCACTCTCTGTGTGAAGAAGTTTTTCCTAATCTCGGTCCTAAAAGGCTTCCCCTCTATCCTCAAACTGTGACCCCTCGTTCTAGACCTCCCCAACATCGGGAACAATCTTCCTGCATCTAGCCTGTCCAATCCCTTTAGGATCTTATACGTTTCAATCAGATCCCCCCTCAATCTTCTAAATTCCAACGAGTACAAGCCCAGTTCATCCAGTCTTTCTTCATATGAAAGACCTGCCATCCCAGGAATCAATCTGGTGAACCTTCTTTGTACTCCCTCTATGGCAAAGATGTCTTTCCTCAGATTAGGGGACCAAAACTGCACACAATACTCCAGGTGTGGTCTCACCAAGGCCTTGTACAACTGCAGTAGTACCTCCCTGCTCCTGTACTCGAATCCTCTCGCTATAAATGCCAGCATACCGTTCGCCTTTTTCACCGCCTGCTGTACCTGCATGCCCACTTTCAATGACTGGTGTATAATGACACCCAGGTCTCGTTGCACCTCCCCTTTTCCTAATCGGCCACCATTCAGATAATAATCTGTTTTCCTATTTTTGCCACCAAAGTGGATAACTTCACATTTATCCACATTAAATTGCATCTGCCATGAGTTTGCCCACTCACCCAACCTATCCAAGTCACCCTGCATCCTCTTAGCATCCTCCTCACTGCTAACACTGCCACCCAGCTTCGTGTCATCCGCAAACTTGGAGATGCTGCATTTAATTCCCTCATCCAAGTCATTAATATATATTGTAAACAACTGGGGTCCCAGCACTGAGCCTTGCGGTACCCCACTAGTCACCGCCTGCCATTCTGAAAAGGTCCCGTTTATTCCCACTCTTTGCTTCCTGTCTGCTAACCAATTCTCCACCCACACCAATACCTTACCCCCAATACCGTGTGCTTTAAGTTTGCACACTAATCTCCTATGTGGGACCTTGTCAAAAGCCTTTTGAAAATCCAAATATACCACATCCACTGGTTCTCCCCTATCCACTCTACTAGTTACATCCTCAAAAAATTCTATGAGATTCGTCAGACATGATTTTCCTTTCACAAATCCATGCTGACTTTGTCCGATCATTTCACCGCTTTCCAAATGTGCTGTTATCACATCCTTGATAACTGACTCCAGCAGTTTCCCCACCACCGACGTTAGGCTAACCGGCCTATAATTCCCCGGTTTCTCTCTCCCTCCTTTTTTAAAAAGTGGGGTTACATTAGCCACCCTCCAATCCTCAGGAACTAGTCCAGAATCTAACGAGTTTTGAAAAATTATCACTAATGCATCCACTATTTCTTGGGCCACTTCCTTAAGCACTCTGGGATGCAGACCATCTGGCCCTGGGGATTTATCTGCCTTCAATCCCTTCAATTTACCTAACACCACTTCCCTACTAACATGTATTTCGCTCAGTTCCTCCATCTCACTGGACCCTCTGTCCCTTACTATTTCTGGAAGATTATTTATGTCCTCCTTCGTGAAGACAGAACCAAAGTAATTATTCAATTGGTCTGCCATGTCCTTGCTCCCCATAATCAATTCACCTGTTTCTGTTTGCAGGGGACCTACATTTGTCTTTATCAGTCTTTTCCTTTTTACATATCTATAAAAGCTTTTACAGTCCGTTTTTATGTTCTCTGCCAGTTTTCTCTCATAATCTTTTTTCCCCTTCCTAATTAAGCCCTTTGTCCTCCTCTGCTGAACTCTGAATTTCTCCCAGTCCTCAGGTGAGCCACTTTCTCTGGCTAATTTGTATGCTACTTCTTTGGAATTGATACTATCCCTAATTTCTCTTGTCAGCCACGGGTGCACTACCTTCCTTGATTTATTCTTTTGCCAAACTGGGATGAACAATTGTTGTAGTTCATCCATGCAACCTTTAAATGCCTGCCATTGCATATCCACCGTCAATCCTTGAAGTGTCATTTGCCAGTCTATCTTAGCTAATTCATGTCTCATACCTTCAAAGTTACCCCTCTTTAAGTTCAGAACCTTTGTTTCTGAATTAACTACGTCACTCTCCATGTTAATGAAGAATTCCACCATATTATGGTCACTCTTACCCAAGGGGCCTCTCACGACAAGATCGCTAATTAACCCTTCCTCATTGCTCAAAACCCAGTCCAGAATAGCCTGCTCTCTAGTCGGTTCCTCGACATGTTGGTTCAAAAAACCATCCCACATACATTCCAAGAAATCCTCTTCCTCAGCACCTTTACCAATTTGGTTCACCCAGTCTACATGTAGATTGAAGTCACCCATTATAACTGCTGTTCCTTTATTGCACACATTTCTAATTTCCTGTTTAATACCATCTCCGACCTCACTACTACTGTTAGGTGGCCTGTACACAACTCCCACCAGCGTCTTCTGCCCCTTAGTGTTACGCAGCTCTACCCATATCGATTCCACATCTTCCCGGCTTATGTCCTTCCTTTCTATTGCGTTAATCTCTTTTTTAACCAGCAACGCCACCCCACCTCCCCTTCCTTCGTGTCTATCCCTCCTGAATATTGAATATCCCTGAACGTTGAGCTCCCATCCCTGGTCACCCTGGAGCCATGTCTCTGTGATCCCAACTATATCATAATTATGTTGGACATAATTTAAATTTCAAACTAGGTGTGATGGCAACCACCACTATAAAAGCTAATTATCAACATTAAAAAAAATCTTTCATGCAAACTGCAATTGAAAATGAGAATTCATTCTGGTTGTCTCAACCTGGTGGTTTACACTACCTTTCTTATAGGAGAAAATAAGAAGTCTTTAAAACAATATAATGGATATTGTTTTTTTTATCTGATCAGGGAAAAAGACATAAATCATGGGGGGAAAATTCATTTGCAGATATGATCATTTAAATTTTTGTATTCTATTATAGTGAAAAGCAGAACTTTAATGAAGGAAAACGATAGAAATTTTATTGCCTTGTTGTGTAATGGTGAAAGTATGCTTGGATCAAATATGTGCTGCATGCTTCATTTGCCACTTTGTGCTGACATCACAAAGAATTTAGTTAAAGCTCCCTGGATGACCTTTCAATCCCTTGTGATCAATGCAGAGCAAAGTAATGAAGCAAGTGTTATCCTACAGCAAGGAAATGGGAATAGTAACAAGACTCTCTATGGTTGTAGAGGCCAGACCAATTCACATTTCCCATAAAATAGAAGTCCCCTGAAAGCCCTCTAGAATTTGGAACTTACTCAAGTAGTGCTGTAGTAAGTATAATGTCGACACCATAATTAATAACCATTCCCTCAGTGAGACATTCTGATGTGTCTGTTGCATGAGTAATCTATTCATTGTTCAAGTGGAGATGGGAATATTAAATTCTAAAAGACTTGACTCATTCATCAATAGCTAGTCTAAACCATATGTCCTGTTATATAGCCTTTGTTGCAATTTGAGATATTTGAAGCTAAAGTAAATCTGAAGTAAAGATCGTGCTCAAGGCCTCATTTATCCTTAGCAGTTCCTTAAATCGTTAAAAAGATTTGAATACTTTTGTTCATGTTACACAGCTTTTGAAGGAAAAGCCAGAGTGAATATCTAAATTATAAACAGGATTCTGAAGATGCTGAAAACCTTGAGCAAACTGCACAAAATGCTGGAGGAACTCAGCAAGTCAGGTAGCGTCTATGGAGAGGAGATATCAGTTGGTTTTTCGGACTGAGGTCCTTCATGAGCCCGGCAAATTCGGCGTCTGCTCCCTTTCCAGCCCTAAGTAAAGGTCTTGCCTAACATATTGTGGTTTATTTCCCTGTATAGCGGCTGCCTGAGAATGTCTTGCTTGAGTATCTGAATAGCTTATGGCAATCCATGTCTGAAACATGTTTTAACCACATGTAAATAGGTACTTGTCACCATATCTAATATTATCGTTATTTCTGTTGCAATAGCTTCCAAACAATATCAACATGAAACCATAATGATTTTCTCATTTAAAATGCAGGGAATTATGAATGATGTTTTTTGTGTTTGACAACATAATTTGCTTGAAATTATTTTACAGCTCTTATCAGTCAGAGAGACTTTATCTGTCTGGATTTTTGATCCAACCACCTACTCATTATTGATTTTAAAATATTCATTGCTTTATGAATTAAATTTTAATTATTAAAACAGTACAAATTTACCAATTTGTTCTGTAAAAGTACAATAAAGATTTGTATTATAATTTAAATTAAAATCTTCGTCAGTTGTTCACAGGGCTTCTTACTCTACAATCAAAATACTGCATTCCCTTCTACCCTAGCTGAAGATTTTAGTCCCAGACTTGTCCATCTCATACAGCCAATTCAACACTTCAAACACATAGAAGGTGAAACTTAAGGTTTCTTCCAGATCTTCCCCCTAGCTTCATGACCCATCTAACCTACTTGGCTGATTTTATCTCCTTCAAAATCAAGAAGCAGATTACACTTCATCATATAATTGCTTCTAATCTGCTCTTACTTCTTGCAGAGCTTGCTTCTTCCTGCTTTAACATTTCTCCTTTGCTTTGTGATGCCTCTGATCACTTTTCCACTTTGACAGGTTCCTGGTCTCAGCCAGCTCACTTTCACCATGGATGCCTAGTTTCCTCTGCATCTCTGGCTCAGAGAAGCATGTCCTGAGAGCTATTTGCTATTTTCTTCGCTCATCCTTTTGTCTGGATAAATTTGCTCTCACTTTGAGCAATTTCGTTTTCAACTCTATTTATTCACTCTCTCGCTTGCCAAAGTAAAAATGCATTTGCACACATGGGTCCAAACTATACCCATCTCCCTAAGGGGTATAGGGAGCACTCTTAATCGGGTCTTCTCTCTCTGCTCTTCTTTTGGTATGTTGATGACTATGATGCTGGTTTCTGAACTTGTACAGAAGGCACAGGCCTCCATCTTCGCTGTTAATATCCATCCAGCTCTTATTTTCATATGGTCCATTTTTGACTTCTGATTCTTGACATTATTTCCATCTTATGAAGAGCATTAGCAATAATATCCTTTCTACAGTCTGCTGAGTCATTGTGACTTCATCTCCTCCCCCTTTCTCTGAAAGGATCTGACTCCATTCTCCTAATTTCTCCAGTTCTATTGTATTTATTCTGATGAGAATGCTTTCCACACATGTATTTCCGAGAAGTCTTTCTTCCTAGGCTATGATTTCCTCTTCCCCATAAGAGTCAAACAAAACCTGGTGATGCTGGAAGTCTGAAATTTAAGAGAATAAGATGATGTTGGGACCACTCAGTAGGTTGCATGACATCTGGGGAAGGATGAACAGTGCTAATAGTTTGGGATAGAGACTCTACAAGTTGGTGAGATAGAAAAGTTGCTTTTAAGTTGCAGAGCAGGTAGAGAAGGCATGGACAGGACAAAGCAGATGGAAGTGATGTTTATGACAAGACAATATACACTCAGTGGCATCTTTACTAAATTAGGAACCAAGGTACAAAACTGAAAAGCAGGACCTCCAAGGTAGCAATTTCTCGATTGTTGCCTGTGCCACATGCCAGAGACCGTAAGAATAGAACGAATTGGCAGATGAATGCGTGGCTGAGGAACTGGTGCAGTTTCACATCTCTGGATCATTGGGATCTCTTCTGGGGAAGGTCTGACCTGTTCAAAATGATGGGCTACACCTGAACCCAAGGGAGACCACACCTTTGTGGGCAGGTTTGCTTGAGCTATTGGGGAGGGTTTAAACTAATTTGGCAGGGGATGGAAACCAGTGATACCGCTGTTGAGGACAGGGCTGTTGGCTTACAAACAGACAATGTGTAGTGAGACTATCAGGACAGACAGCCAGATGATTGGAAAAAAATTGTAGTAAGTGGGATGAGTTGCAGTGCAAAATGGGGACTAAATCAAAAAGGGTGAAAAATACAGGACTGAAAGTGTAATATACAGCACAGTTAGAGATTGTCAGGTGCGACATTGCGGGTGTCACTGAATTGTGGCTGAAAGAAGGTTATAGTTGGAAACATAACATCCAAGGGTATAATTTGTATCGAACAGACAGGCAGGTAGATAGAGGTGGTAGTGTGGCAAAAAAAAAATAAAATCCAATCCTTAGAAAGAGGTGCAGAATCCTTGTGGGTAGAGCTAAGGAACTGCAAGGGTTCAAGGACTTGATGATATACAGTCATTCTAACAGTAGCCAGGATGTGGGCTACAAATTACAATGGAATTAGAAAAGGCATGTCAAAAGATTGATACTGGATCACAGGAGAGAGAATTTGTAGAATGCCTGTGAAATGGCTTTTTAGGCAGCTTCTGGTTGAGCCCAGCCATTCTGGATGGAGTGTTATGCAATGCACTGAATTTAATTAAGGAGCTTAAAGTAAAGGAACCCTAAGGAGGCTGTGATCATAATATGATAGAATTCACCCTGTAATTTGAGAGGGAGAGACTAAAGTCAGGTGTTTCGGTATGACATTGGAGTATTCGAAATTGCAGAGGCATGAGGGAGGAACTTGTCAACATTGATTGCACAGGGATACTAGCAAGGATAATGGCAGAGCAGATTGGCTGGAGTTTCTGTGAGCAATTCGGAAGGTGCAGGACAGCTGAATCCCAAAGAAGTAGTAGTATTCTAAAGGCAGGATTACACAACTGTGGCTTACAAGGGAAGTCATAGAGAGCATAAAAGCAAAAGAGAGGGCATATAATTGAGCAAAAATTAGTGGCAAGGTAGAGGATTGGAAAACTTTTAAAAACCAGCAGAAGGCAACTAGAAATGCCATAGGGAAGGAAAAGAGATAAGCTAGCTAATTAATATCAAAGAGGATACATTTTTTTGAGATAAGTAAAGAATAAAAGAGAGGAAAGAGTAAATATCAGACAGCTGGAAAATGATGGTGGAGAGGTAGTAATGGTCGACAAGGGTTTGGCAGATGAACTGAATATTTTGCTTCAGTCTTCACTGTGGAAGATGCTAGGAGTGTGCTGGAAATTCGAGTGTGTCAGGGGCAGAAGTGAGTACATTTGTTATGACTAGGGAGAAGGAAAACAGAAAGTTCTGAAGGTGGATAAGTGAACTAGATCAGATGGACTGCACGCCAGGGTTCTGAACGAAGTAGTTGAGGAGATTGTGAAGGCAATAGCAATGATCTTTGAAGAATGAATTGATTCTGGTATTGTTTCTGAGGACTGGAAAATTGCAAATGTCACTCCAGTCTTCAAGAAGGGAGTGAGGCAGAAGATAGGAAATTATAGGCTGGCTAGTCTGATCTCAGTAGTTGGAAAGATGTTGGAGTCGATTGTTCAGGATGTGGTCTCAGGGTACTGCATAGGGAGTTAGCTGCTAAGTTAAAGGACAGGACCTCCTGCGTTATGATCTCAGGATTGCTACCTATGTCACATGCTAGTTAGGCCAGAACTAGGAAGATCATACAGTTTAACAAGTGGATAAGGAGTTGTTGTACGGGGGGCGGGGGGCAGTCTCCAGATTTTTGGATCATTGGACTGTTCCAGGGAAGTTGAGACCTGTACAGAAGAGGCAGTTTGCAGCTGAACTGGAGGGAGACTAATATCCGAGCAGGAAGGTTTGCTAGTACTGCATGGTGTGGGGTATGGGAACCAGAGTGCCGGAATAGTTAGTGGAGTGGTTGTGGAACCAGATGTTGTTAAGACCTCAAACAAAAGCCAGGAATCAAATGCTTGAGTATGGTGCGACTAATGTTCAGTGTTGCATATATTTTTAGTGTTGGCGCGTGGCCAAGTGGTTAAGGTGTTCGTCTAGTGATCTGAAGGTTGCTAGTTTGAGCCTCGGCTGAGGCAGTGTGTTGTGTCCTTGAGCACGGCACTTAACCACACATTGCTCTACGATGACACCAGTGCCAAGCTGTATGGGTCCTAATGCCCTTCCCTTGGACAACATCGGTGACGTGGAGAGGGAAGACTTGCATGAGCAACTGCTGGTCTTCCATACAACCTTGCCCAGGCCTGCGCCCTGGAAACCTTCTAAGGCGCAAATCCATGGTCTCATGAGACTGACGGATGCCTTTATATATTTTTGATGGAAGAAGTATTGTAGGGAAGACAATTGAGCTGAGGGCATGGATCAACACATGGAATTATGATATTGTAGGCATTGGTGAGACTTAGTTACAGGAGGTGCAGGACTAGCAGTTCAATATATTGGGGTTCCGTTGTTTTAGACATGACAAAGAGTGAGAGATCAGAGGGGAAGGGAGATCAGGGAAAATGTTACGGCAGTGCTAAGTCAGGACAGACAGGAGAACTCATCTTGTGCGACTTTGAGTTGAACTGAGGAATAAAAGAAGGTATGACCATGTTAATTGGGTTATATTATAGACCCTCCAGCAGTCCGGGGGAGTTAGAGGATCAAAAGCAAACCAGAAATACTGGATTAATACCATCCATAAACCCGTAAGGAAGCTTAAGTCATAGCTTATGTGTGTCAAAGGTGACCTGAGAGTTAGGTGGGCTGGCATTTGCAGGATTCCCTGTGAATGTGGAGCCGCATATATTGGCCAGACAGGATGCCTGGTGGATTCCTGCATCAAGGAGCACGGGAGGTGCATCTATTTGGGTAACTTGGAGAAATCGGTGGTAGCAGAACACAGCATTCGCAGTGGGCGTAGGATTGACTCTAAAGGCATAAAACTACTGTGCCATGTAATGGCTTTTGGGACCACCTGGTAAAGGAAGCCATTGCAATAAAACTAGAGGAAAATAATTTAAATAAAAGTGAAGGTCTTGCTCTAAGTAAGAACTGGAATTTGATTATAAGCAAGTTGGGAGAGTGGAAACCTGATTGGATGAGGACAAACCCAATCAGAAGGGATGAACTACAGGGATATAAGTATCACTGGACTAGATTTACCCAGGCTTCATCCCTGAAGGAGATGATAAAATTTGTTATTCAAACATTGCTTATAATCAATATTGGTACCCAGCTTGAAGCCCAAGAAGAATTTATTCGTTAGAGGAGCAAATTTGTAGAGAGATCACAGACTGTTGCAAGAAACATTAGGTGTGATAATTGGTGATTTTAACTTTTCACATATTGATTGGGACTCCCATACTGTCAAAGGACTGAATCGGGTAGAGTTTGTCAAATGTTTTCAGGAAAGTTTCCTTAAATCAGTGCATAGAAGTCCTAAAAAGAAAGTGTGTAATGCTTGATTTCCTACTAAGGAATGAGACTGGTCAGGTGCAAAAGTTTGTGTTGGGGAAACGCTGCATCAAGTGATTATAATGCCATTAGTTTCAAGGTAATTGTGGAAAAGAATGGATCTGGTCCTCAGGCTGAGATTCTAAATTGGAGAAAGGCCAATTTTGATGGTAGCAGAAAGCATCTAGCAAGTATGGATTGGGACAGGCTTTTTCTGGCACGGGTGTATTTGGTAAGTGGGAGACGTTCAGAAGTGAAATTTTGAGAGTACAAAGCTTGTATGTGCCTGTCAGAATAGAAGGCAGGGATAACAGGTTTAGGGAACCTGGATTTTTGAGAGATATTGAGGCCATGGCTAGGGAAAAAAGGAGGTGCATAGCAGGTATGGGCAGGTGGAGACAAATGAAGTATTTGGGGAGTATAAGAAATGCAGGAGAATACTTGAGAAAGTAATTGGGGCAAGGTGGAGGAGCTAAAAGAAGGCATGCGGTTCCTATAGCAAACAAGGTGAAGGAGAGTCCTGAGGGCTTTTACAGATATGTTAAGCGCAAAAGGATTGCAAGGGACAAAATTGATCTGCTGGAAGATCACAATAGTACTCTGCATGGAGCCAAAAGAGATGGGGAAGATCTTAAATAGATCTTTTGCATCTGTATTTACTTGGGACATAGTCTACAGATGTGAGGCAAAGCAGCACAAAGGTCATGAACCTGATACAGATTACAGAGGAGTAGGTGTTTGTGCTCTTGAGGAAAATTTGGTTGGACACATTCCCTGGGCCTGACAAAGTATTCCCTGAGAGCCTGTGGGAGGTAAGTGCAGAAATCGCAGGGGCCCTAGCAGAAATATTTAAATCATCCTTAGTAATAGGTGAGGTGCAGGGCGATTGGAGGATAGCTAGCGTTGTTCCACTGTTTAAGAAAGGCTCTAAGATTAAACCAGGAAATTATAGGCCAGTGAACCTGACATCAGTACTGGGAAGGTTATTGGAACTATACTAAGGGACTGGATGTATGAGTATTTGTTTAGATAGGGACTGATGAGGGATAGGCAGCATGGCTTTGTGTGTGATAGGCCGTGTTTAACCAATCTTATAGAGTTTATCGAGGAAGTTACCAGGAAAGTTGAAGGCAAGGAAGTGGATGTTGTCTACATGAACTTCAGGAAAGCATTTGACAAGGTCCTGCATAGGAGGTTGGTCAAGAAAATCCAGTTGCTTGACAGGCAAGATGAGGCAGTAAATTGGATTAGACATTGGCTTTGTGGGTGAAGCCAGAGAGTGGTAGTAGATGGTTGCCTCTCTGACTGGAGGTCTGTGACTAGTGGAGTGCTGCAGGGATTGGTGCTAGGTCCCTTCTTGTTTGTCATCTATGTCAATGATCTGGATGATATTGTAGTTAATTGGACCAGCAAATTTGTGGATGAAACCAAGATTGGGGATTTAGTGGACAATGAGGAAGACTATCAGAGCTTACAGTGGGATCTGGACTAGCTGAAAAATGGGGTGAAAAATTGCAGGTGGAGTTTAATGCAGGCAAGTGTGTGGTGTTGTATTTTGGGAAGACTAGCTCGGGTAGGTCTTGCACTGTGAGAGGTAGGACACTGAGGAGTGCAGTAGAACAAAGAGATCAGGGAACACAGGTTCATAATTCCTTGCAAGTGGCATCACAGGTAGATAGCGTCATAATGAAAGCTTTCAGCATATTGGCCTTAGATTAAAATACTGAGTACAGGCATTAGGATGTTATGTTGAAGATATATAAAATGTTGTTGTGTCCTAATTTGGAGTATTGTGTGCAGTTTTGGTCACCTATCTACAAGAAAGTTCTTAATAAGATTGAAAGAGTACAGAGAAAATTTACGAGGATGTTGCTGGGACTGGAGGACCTGAGTTCAGGAAATATTGAATAGGTTGAAAATTTAATTCCGAGAATAAAAAAAGATTGAGGGGAGATTTGATAGAGGTATATAAAATTTATGAGGGGTATAGATAGGGTGAATGCAAGCAGGCATTTCACAGAGATTAGGTGCGACTAGAGGTCATGGGGTAAGGCTGAAAGGGGAAAAGTTTAAGGGGAAATTGAAATGAAGCTTCTTCACTCAGAGGGTGATGAGAGTGTGGAATGAGCTGCCAGCACAAGTGGTGAATGTGATTTTGATTTCAACGTTTAAGATACGTTTGGATAGGTACATGGATGGGAGGACTACGGAAGGCTATGGTCCAGCTGCAGGTTGATGGGTGTAGGCAGTTTAATTGGCTTGGCATAGGCTAGATTGCCAAAGGACATTTTTCTGTGCTGTAGTTTTCTAACACTCTACGACTCTAAATCTGTTGGAATTGTTTGAGGAAATAACAAGCAATGAGCTTAGTTCAGATGTGTACTTGATTGTCAAGATGGGTATGGTGGATTGCAGAGTCTATTACTCTGCTGAATCGTACTGACCCTCTATTTCATTTCCAGCATTTGATCCTTAGCCTTTTTCTTCCCGTACTGTGCAAAGGTAGGTTCCTTTTATCCTTGCCTTCCAGCCTACGAATCTCCACAATCAACTGAAAATAATTTCTCCCACATTCGCCACGATTTCACCAGCTGTGTCTACTTCTGTCCTGCCTCTCCGGGATCACCAGTTCTCCCTTTTGCATAGAGCCATGGAAAATGCAACCACTTTCCCCTCACCTCTTCTCTTCCCACTTTACAGGGATTCAAACAAGACGCATTAGCACTTACACTTTCTTCAAGTTAAAGTATTATGCTCCATACTTATGATATGGTCTCAGTTGAAGAAACAAAGGCTAGACAACTGATTTGCAGATCTAAGGGGTGACTCAATTTCCACACATCCCACCGCTTCTGTCCTCTGGCTTCCCACACCATTCCAAGAAAGCCCTATTTAAACTTGGAACAATCCCTCATCTTCAATCAGGGAACATTACAGCCTTTGAGATCTGACACCGAATACAAAAACTTCATAATTGTGTCAGAACTGATACAGGATCAGAGTCACCACTTGGTGATGTTAACTTTGTTTTCTCTCTGTACCTGTTTTGTGTCTTGTTCAGTATTTTCAAATTCCCTTTATTTCAGGTTATCAGCAGTTGCAGTACCTTCTGTCTTCCATTCCCTTAATCTCTTTTACACTATAACCTTTCGGTAGATTTAGTGAGATTACACAGCCTTTAGCTTCTCTTCTGAGCTGGCATCACTTGTACATGTCATTCAGTCTCTCTGTCTTCAGCTTATCACAGAAATTTCCTTTGTTTTCCTCACCCTCTTGTTTCTTTGCAATTCAAAACACATAATTTTTAATTTTCCAAGTTTTGATGGAAGACCATTGATCTGAAACATTGACTTTGCAGGTATTGCTTAGCAGTGGAGTATTTCCATGCATGCTGGCTTTTCTCAATCCTGTTATTTCCATAGTGTCCTATCACTACATTTTTCATTATACATTCCAACATTTTGCCTCTACTGATATTTGGTTAACAAATTAGTCATTTCTCATCTTCTTTCTCCACCACCCTCTCCTTTCATAAATAGCAGTATCACTTTTGCTACTTTCTAATCCACATTTCTTAAGTGAAATCCATTGTATACTGTACAAACTTCCAAATGCAGTTACAGATTTGGATTTACCAATAGGAAATTGCATAGGTACCAATGTTCCCTGAATGTTATACTCTGCTTCCATTATTCCCTCAGTTAGTTACCTGACATTGTACCCAGTAAGCTGAGAAAGAGACACAAACATACTGTATGTAAAGAGAGGAAGACAGCCTTGTGATGGCGGTGAAAACATTTAAAATACATTTAAAGCGTGGTCCATTGAAGGATCACATACACACACTTCTGTCTTTATACAGGAATCAACAACCTATTGTGTATTCCAACATTTCCTGCATTTTTATTATAGTTTTCCTGCATATGGTTATTTTAATTTTGCTGGAGGTAGTGATGGGTAGTGGACAATAGTGGATGTTGGGTAAAGAGTTGCAAGCTGCTGTTGGTAACGTTGGGTCTGCACTACTCTCTTCGTTCAGAGTTTGCATACAGGAACGAATGGCATGGTACGTAAATGCTGTAGCACCTGAGCTTGGCTGGCTGGCTGGCTGCCAGCCACAGCCACTTGCTTTCCCACCAGCTCCCATTTGGTTGGTTATTGCCTTTCAAATCCTTTGAAATCATTCATTCCTTCATTTGGCAGCTCAGCCTGTTTTGAGTGATATTCCACAGAAACCAATTACAGAAGTACGCATTGCCAAGATGACCCACTGTTAATACTACAGGAAGAGTCAAAAACCTGGTGAGATCATTTTGGAAAGAGTGAAAACTTATGAATTCCTATCAATCACTGTTACGTCAAACTGCATGCTGTGTATAAGTTTTCTATTGACACTGCAAAACTTTTACATTTTACTCCTACAATTCATGCTGCAGGCCTTGCTTGCATGTAGTGATTTTTGTTTCCTTTCTTGCCTCTCTATCCAATACTGGTGCTCTCTGCCACCATCCAAAAAATTACATGTGAAAGGTAAAATATTTAGCTGACAAGGTTCCTACCTGAGCTTTGATTAGAAAAATATCATTTTAACATTTCCAAAAATTCTAGTCATAAGAGGATATAAAAGGAAAGATGGAAAGCTGGAGTAAATTCTTCAAATCTTAATAGCAGTCTTACCATAATTGATATTCATATTTCATTTGTCTACTATTGAAAATCTGAATTACACAATTATAAAATCTTTTTATCTCTGAGGTCTGTCATTAGTGGTAAGTGCTAGTTTTATTTAAAATCTTTGCTTTTCTCCAAGTGCATAATGTTGGTATTCTTGTGTCTGATTTTTAATGTTACCTGCTGTATACAAAAGCCAGGTTACTTAATGCTCATATGCAGATTGATTGCAAATAGGATTACTCTCCCTTCCCCACAAGCCATATTGATGATAAATTCCCAAACTGGTCAATCAGCCAAATGAGTGCTTGGTGAGGAGGATGGAAACAAACCTAAGTATTCAACCAAAGAGAATACTAGGAAAACACTTGGAACATTGAACAAGACAAAAAAATGTGTTAAGATGAGTTTCTCAATGAATGTTGAGGTATTAAATGAAATTCAAAACCCCTGAAAAATATTGTGTAGAAAGGGAAGAGATCCATTGGCATCAACAAGCATAGATATCTGTTAAGGATTGATTTTGCGCCAAGATAAAGATCTCAGACTGGATAAACAGGCTGCAGTTATTTCACTCTTGGTTCCTAACCCATTATCATTGAAGACCTGTAATTTAAAGTTAAGCTTCCATTGAAAATGCCCCTCTCCAACTGAATGGTCGTTTGGCTAGCTGAGCGAGATGAAGTCTCAACAATACATAATGATGGCTGATGAAAATGGCGCCAAGGCCCCTCATTGAAAAACTACAGGGTGGTGTAAACTAAGTTGTGGCCAAAGCCATGCCTGTGATGTCAGCCATTTCTTGTACTGCTACAGGAAGGAAGGAGAAAACCACTGCTATGGCAAATATTGGAAAGTTATGCTTCAGGTGGCTGAATCCCACAATGATTGCTTTACAGACTGCTGTTCAAATATTGATTATTAATTTATTTTGAGAAATAAAAAAAATTTAGCTTATTGATTATGAATATAAATCACAATTGCAAGATACATACATAATATGTTGTGAACGAATTGCCACTGGTTTAATATGAAAGGTGTTAATGGTGAAAATATTTTAGCTTTTGATTTTCCTTTGAAGGCCACTTGATAGGAAGCATTGTTTTCAAATGGTGCACCTATGAATCTGATGTTAAGTTGCACAGAAGTTTACTTCTCTTGTAACCACTTGCCAGCTGTAAACTTGCCATCATGTTAAGCAGAAGAACTGATTCCTGGACTACCTCAAGCTATTTGTGGAGATAGTCTCAAATGTCTTTATTTTTAATATGAGCTCTGTATGTTCTAACATCCTTGTCTGAATGCATTGGAGTGGAAATTTCATTAACCTACCTGATCTTTCAGAGGTAAGAAGCTTTCACCAGAGCCCACAGCAATACCCCCAATTAGCAAGGAAATGGCCAGATCAGCAACGAGACTCCTCAAATTTTTTAACTGTTGGGATGATTACTCTGCATTGTGGTTGAAGTGGTAAACCTTCCCTGCACTAAACCCCTACTGTTCCTATACCAGGTATCAGTGGATGGCTTCCACTTGTCAGCGGTTTCTGCTTATTCCCCCTCTCATTTTGAAACCAGCAAGTAAATGCATGCTATTTTGCCCTGACCATTAAAATCAGATGCCTTGGGGTTGTTCCTCTTGTGTGATCCACCTGTTTGCTGTAGGAGTAAATTTCCCCTTTCCTTAAAAATTCATGTATAAAGACTTCCCTTGCTCTCTCTGTAACACATTTGCCACCTGTAGGATGTGTGGCATCTCATATCCAGAAGGAAAATCTGTTGTCCCATGCTTTCCAAGATGACAATTTTCTTGTAACAACATCTATGAGGATTGATTCTAAGAATCCACAAGCCTGTTTTGACTTTTTTTTTTGGTTTAAGAAAAAGTGGTTTTGTGGTGTTACCGCACCATTTGTCATGACGAAGGACTTCCTTTTTTACATTTTCTTTTTTCGGTGGAATCAAACTAATGATGTATTTCAACTAAAGGGAATGCTTGAAGCATATTTCTGAGTAGAGTTTTGCAATCCAATAGCATCTGGTAGGTTTGATGCTTTATAAATAGCGAAAGACAGGTAGAACACTGTGGAGCAATGCTTCCGGACCTCACTGTTCAACGTCGTGCTCATTTACTCAGCAACTTACAGAAGGCTCCTGGATTTAATTCCCCAGCAGCAAGGCAAGAGTTCAGTTTCTGCATATCTGACCTCCAGTACGCTCCCAACTTTTTCCGTGTTGCAGTGCGCAGACCTTGAAGCCTGGAACTCATCAGTATATGCTCAGCAACACACACAAAATGCTGGAGGAACTCAGCAGGCCCGGTGGCATATATAGAAATGAATCAACATTCGAGGTTTCAGACCAAGACCCTGCATCAGGTCTGGGAATAAAGACAAAAGAAGCCAGATTAAGAAGGTAAGGGAGGGGAAAGAGTACAAGCTAGAAGGTGAAGAGTGAAGCCAGGTGCGAGGGGAAGAGGGGATGAAGTTAGAAGCTGGGAGATGATGAGTGGAAAAGGTAAAGTGTTGGAGAAGAAGAAATCTGCTAAGAAAGGAGAGTAGATCATGGGACAAAGAGAAGGAGGAGGCACACCAGGGAGAAATGACAGGCAGGTGAGCAGAAGAGACAAGTTAAGAAGGGAGTTAGAGTGGGGAATTGAAGAGGGAAAGGGCAGGGGATCAGTTCTGGAAATTGGGGAGATCAATGTTCATGCTATCAGGTTGGAGGCTACCTGATGGATTATGAGGTGTTGTTTTTCCAACCTGTACTCAGTTGCTAGCTAGATGTTCTCTGTGGACCAAACAGCTGGCTGACTGCATATAAGCCCATCTGACTGTCGATGGGAATGAAGTCAACTTAAAAAAAGTTACATGAATATGTTAGGAATTTGATCTGTATTGGCTGAACGTTATAACTTTTACCATATTGAATTTTTTGGAAGTCTCATCTGAAACTGCAGAAACATTTGTAGAAATAAAATATTTGTCTTTGAATGTGCTAAAATGCCTGAGCATTGTAGTAACTCTACTTTGTAGTCTGCTTGTGAAAGTAAGTTTCATTGAAGATTATGGAAGTGAAGGTCAGAATGGGATATAACACACTCAGTGGCTGCCTTATAAGGTACCTCCTGTAATCTAAGAAAGAGGCTACTGAGTGTATGTCCGTGGTCTTCTGCTGCTGTAGCCCCTTCACTTCAAGGTTCAACATGTCGTGCATTCGGCATGCCACCGTTGTAATACATGGTAATTTGAGTTACTGTTGCCTTCCTGTCAGTCTGGCCATTCTCCTCTGATCTCTCTCATTAAAAAGACATTTTTACCCACAGAACTGCTGCTTACTGGATTTTATTTTGGGTTTTTTTTTGTACCATTCACTATAAACTCTAGAGATTGCTGTGTGTGAAAACCCCAGGAGATCAGCAGTTTCTGAGATTTGGGATCAACAATCAATCATTCCATGGTCAGAATCACTTAGATCACATTTCTACCCCATTCTGATGTTTGGTCCGAACCACAACTGAACTTCTTGACCATGTGGGCATGCTTTTATGACTAGCTGATTAGGTATTTGCATTATTGAACAGGTGTCTCTACTAAAGTGGCCACTGAGTGCATGTGTACCCTGTTAAGTTGTCTTAACATGGTAGGTATTCACAAAATTGATTTCTTTTTAGTTGATTTTTTTGAGGGACCAAGTGCCCTGATATATTAGATGTCGTTAGGGCAGAGTATTTGTAACATATCAAGTGAATACGGAAGCTACATGAAGTCCTAGTCATAAAGCAATGCAACATCTATGTAGGCCTTTCAAACCAACCAGTACATGCCAATCAGGTCTTCCCAATTTCTTGCATTCAGCTCATAGCCCTCTAAGCGCTGGCCGACAATGTTCCTATCCAAGTGCTTCTTAAATTACAAACACAAGAAAATTTGCAGATGCTAAAAATCCAAAGCAACACACACAAATGCTGGAGGAGCTCAGCAGGTCAGGCAGAATCTATGGAAAAGAGTAAACAGTCGACGGATTGGACTGAAACACTTCTTCAGGACTTGTTAAATTATGCTGTTGTCCCTGCCTCAGGCACACCTTCAGCAGCTCATTCTGTATAATCCCTACACCCTGTATAATACTGACATCCAGGTAAGACATCTTTAAAAGTGCCGAGGGCAGGGAAACTCCACCCAGTGAGAAATAAACTTTGCAATGGTGTTTATTTAGTGATGTTTCTGATATTACTGCACGCTTGCTGAGGGCATTGTGACAATGTCATCACAAAATTAGTTTACATACTGAAAGTAATCAATAGTAAATCTAACTGAACAGGGATCTGCATGCCTTTATGGGGTACAATATCATTTCTGACAAATAGATTTTTAATGTAGGGAAATGTTGAGTGATATATTCTGAGTGGATGATGTGTACTAAATGTTAACATATCTGAGAAGTCTTTTCTGTGGAGTACAAAAAAATAAAGATGTGTGAAAATGCTTTGGACCCTGACTTGCTTCTTAAAAATGGATTACATGCTGAAAAAGAGCATATGCTAACCCTTTATATGTCACTGATTGGGCCAGTCCAAATATTTATAGCTAGTTTTGGCTGCTTTACCTTTTAGATCTGTGTCATGGAAAGGAGAATGAAAAGATTTGTTTAAAATAACACTCGGATGAATCTTTGCTGATGGAGAATCTGGTGCATTTTTCATAACCTTACAGTTGCTTCTGAAGAGACTGATAGTGCTGTTCACAATTTTGATTTTTTTTAATGAGGTTAATTGGTGGAGGGAAAAACTTGCCCTACTTGCTGCAGAGTCTGTAACTAGATATTATTTCAAAACCATTTATCAAAATAAAGTGGGAGGTTATAATTCTTTTATGTAAGGGTTTGTGAAGACCAACAATGCCCAAGCTGTGAGAGTGGTGCAAGCGGAATACATAATTCCTTCAATTTATAAAGTTAATATTTGAAAAAGAATAGAATGTTATTCAGGAACGGTGGTAAGCAACACCAAATAGATAACTCCTCCGGAGTTGGCAAAGGCACAATAGATCAGATCTCAGCCTTCTATTGTGTAAAGTTCTGTGCTACTAGTGCAGAATGTCAGCAAACAATGCTCTATTTTCCTCAACTTTATTCTGGTAGGATACTTGTTACTAAGAATGTCGCTTCACTAAGAGAAAATGTTCTTCTAAAAGAAGTGCATTGTGGTAACCTGCTGCTGTAAATCAGCTGAGACTTTTTCTGTTTTTTTCTGTTCGGTTGCCAAAGTGGGATCTGACATCCGTCCCATCTCTGAATGCTGCTTTCTGGTGTGATTCAGCTCTGAGTGGGATTTATTAGAAATAGTATTGGTTGCCTTTAGACCTTTCAGATATTGTTATGATAATTAGGTATGTGCACAAACAAATTTAGCCTGCAAAATATATGGAAAGGATTGTGGAATGGTTTGGAGTACACTTAGGCTTTGTATAATTGTGTAAAATGAAGAATATTGAACAGATGGCCCAATTTGCTATTTTTTCCAATAATTTAAGTATCAGTAAAAATATTGTGTGCTACTTATGCAAGGGGAGGGGAGCAGGCAAAAGAACGAGATTGAGAGGGCTAGTAAATCTGCGATGATGAAATGGTGAATCAGACTTGATGGGCTGAATGGCTTTGTTTTACTCCTATGTCCTATGGACCTATGGAGTGCAGGTGAAAATTGAAGTCACAATGTGTTGTACAACCTGAACAAGTCATTGATATTCACTGAAGGTCTTTACATGGTTGTAGTTTATTAAAATATATGAAAGCATCTCTGTGTCTTTATTTTGCTCTTCCCCTGTCTAGGTATATATTTTATAGTCCTCAGACTGAATTCATGATTAGCTCTGCAAAGTTTAATGTGAAATATGAGGCATTTAATAATTGAGCGGTTCTCCTGTATAGCTGGGCACCGTACATACAGACACCTCCATATTCAATTATCCCATAACAGAAACTACTAGTGAATCTGCACACTGATTTTTGGAATGCCTGAATTCTCTTCATAATGGTGCTCTGAGTATCACTTACTTCACAGAGCAATATTGAAAGGCTTAAGGACAGACAATTGTTAAAGCAGTTAAAGGTTATCGGCACAGAGGGCAAGACAACATCCTGAGGCTAGCTTATCCACTTCATACAGTCGAGTTGGTATTTGCGGAATTATCTTAACTGGAAGGGTCTCATCTATTCCCACCCCCAACTTGACCCTCCTAGGTTAGAACCAGGTTAATTAGCATTGACATACTGTATGTCATGAAATTTGTTGTTTTGCGGCAGCAGCAGCATACTGCAAGACATAAAAAAAAAACTAAGTTAAGAACTAAATAGTGCAAAAGACATGAGAGGGTAGTATTCATGGACCATTCAGAAATCTGGCGGTGGATAGGAAGAAGTTGTACTTAAAACAGAATATGGGTCGTCATGTTCATGAATCTCTTCCCCAATGGTGGTAATGAGAAGAGGTCATGACCTGGATGTTGAGAGCCTTTAATGCTGGATGTCGCTTTCTTGAGTCTCTGCCTCTTGAGGATGTCCTCTGAGTTATGCCAACTTGTCAGTTATCAGTGTCACCCAAACAGGGTCAGATATTACATTTCTGGATGCCAAGCTACAGTCGACTTAAAGAAAGGAAAAGAGACAAATAAAAACATTTATCACTTCAGTGAGTGCTAAGCTCTAACTTGTGTCCATCAGTTGTTCCAAAGTCCAATGTGAACTCTGCTATGGAGCTTTTAACATTTCACAGAATTACCTTATAGAGCAGTAAATCTGATGTGGGAAAGTTTGTAATTACTTACTGAAGCAAACTTAATTGTGTCATTAGTATTCAGATTGTGTTTTCAGCAGCAAATGTAGCTGGGACTTAAAATTCTGAAGGAAACTTTGTTCTTTGAGAGCATATTGGAACCTTTATTGAATTTTTTTTCACCATGTATAAGATGCTGATGAATATAATCTCTAAATACAGTATAAACACCATATTGTTGACAGTACTGTTGGAACATACAAATGTCATTGGTCTTTCATTGACATTGAATTAGTGATTATTTCTTTATTGCACAATTGCTAGAGATAGAAAAGTCAACTCAAAATAATTAATTCCTTTTGCTTGTTGTCTATCTATATTCAATATTCTATTAAAAAGAGAAAATTCATTCTGAAACCCTGCTTCCATTACTATTAAAAATTTGGCAAAATAACATGCAGTTTATTCTTCTAGCAAAATAATTTGGGTACCCCATGTAGGCCTTTGTTTTTGCAATCCATGTAAATTATTTTAAGATTTCAATTAAATAACTGTCATTACATGGTTTCTGCATAATTAGTTAAATTTGGAAGTCAGCTTTTTACATATTTGACTGCACTATAAATAATGGGAAACCTGTTATGTAGCCGTCGATTTTCTATAACAATCTGATACAGTACAGAGACATTCAGGATGACAGCGGCTACTACTGAAATTGCAAGATTATGCTTTCATTCGGAAAATGGTGTAAGATAATTGAATGGGTCAGGAAAAGTGCAGTACATTTTTACTGAACCATCATCATTTGTTTTGTATGGGAGTTAATCTCAAACTTTACTTTTGCCAAAACCTTTTACTAGTTACCAGAATTGCATTCAATTTAATTTAATTAAATAGATTAAGAAATCAGTAAAATTTAGTGATACCTTGTATCATTACATGGTATCTTGCATGCATTGATATCTGCTTTTGAAATTTGGTTCCATTGGCCTCAGTGGGTCAGTTTCCGAAATGGAGTTTAGCCTGTATGCATTACTATTGTATGTTTAATGAATACAAACGATGAGTTTCTAGCCTGTTGTCTCCTCTGTAGTAGGGTTAATTTAATATGCTTGGAGCTTAGCTCTGTAGCTCTTGAATGAATGAAGAGAGTATGATGGCTGGATAAACTGTGAAAGCAATGCAGGCAACAGATGTTTTTATGCCACCTATACATTAATAATTCCTTTGTCCATTGATTGCTCATGTCACCAGGTTCGGACAGGGCTCAAGTGCTGAGTGAGAGGCACTGAAGCGGGTCGATATTTCACAGACTTTAATGCTAGCAGTGTTAAAGGGAAAAGAAAACAATAAATGCTAGGCGAAACAGGGCCGTTAGCTAAAACTCTCAAATGGTTAATGAAGCCGACACTGTGGCTGAAAAGAACAACGAAGAATAAAACGAATACCGCCAGTCTTCAGAGTCAGTTGACTGGACAGTCCAGTTTCCTCAGGCAAGACGGAATACAAGCAGGCAGCAAAACGTTGCTGTGTCCTGGATTCAAGTCTCGGCAAACACTATGACGGAATGAATGGAGTAAAATACTATCATAATGAAATAATAATTAGTTGACAGGTCCATATTCACGAGCGCAATTGCTGAATATGCTGCGCTGTGGAATCCATGGTTGTGACAGGGCCCCCCTCTCTAGGCGCAGCCCCTGAGGTGCCACAGACCTGTGTCTGCTGGAAATCCCAAATGAGGGACTTGTCCAAGATGTCCTTCAGTGATGCCGGTAGATGTGCAATGATGTGCACTGCCAATATCGGAGCCACAGACTTCCATGTAGAGCCAGAAGAGCTTATACAGAGGTACCTCGACCAAGTGACACCGTCAGTGGAATGAGGACCCTCCGGTTGGAGATAATCGGGTTATCTGCTTCAAGAATAAAACTAACACAGAATCTCTGAGCACATCAAAATAAACTTAACAAACTGAAACAGAAAGCACCAGGAAACCACATTACAAAGAGTGAGTCACTCGTGAAAAAACACAAGGAACTCCTAAACCGTTTATGTAATAACTTCTAATTTGAAAAAGGCACACTCGACAACTTCATGCCCAAGAAACAACTTTATCTTGAACTTCAAAACCGTTATGCATATACAGAGGCTTTCACAACCCATACAGCATGGCATGCACACTATATACAAAGCACACCGGAAGTAAAAGAACGGAAGTAAAACCCATTATCCTAATTAGTATTAACTTACTTTTAATAATGCTCACATTACAACACTTCTCCCCCTTTAAAATCCAACATCCCCAAATGTAAAAAACTAGGAAATAAAAACAGTGGTGTTATTAACTTGCGTACCCCTGAAAACTTATACTAGTATCTCAGCAACAGTTTATCAATACAAAACATCTGGAAAATGTGACAGATTCAACATTCAATCTAACACCAACAAAAACGAACTGTCCCGTCAAAGATTCAGTCTGTCAGGAGGTTTATGAGTGCGCACTACTCCCGTTGACCCAGCAGACACTGCTGGTGATGGTGTTTTGGGTGGGTCTGGTGTTGGGGGCATGAGAGGGGTCTGTGTGTCTGCTTGAGAATATCCATCCTCCTCAGGGGACCCCGACCCCTCTGCCAGCATCTCACCCTCTGGCAAAATCACTGGTGGACATGCTTCCACCGTAGTCTGTCTTACAAATGGAAACTCCATGGAACTGTCTGCCTCTGAGCCGGTATCGTGACGCAGGTGCACACGGTCCTGATGTCTGCGGAAAACAGGTCCATCAGTCAGCTTAACAACATAGGAGATGGGACCACTCTGCCTAAGAATAACCCCAGGCAGCCATTGCTGATTGTTTCTCACATAGACATTGTCATCCGGTTTTAACTGTCTCTCTCGCGCATGTTGATCATGTCCTTCCTTCTGCTTTTCCTGCTTTTTCTTCACTTTTGCCTTCATGTCCGGGTGCAGCAGGTCCAATCTTGACTTGGGCCTAAGCCCCCATCAGCATCCCTGCTGGAGTGCGGGCAGTCGTAGTCTTTGGCGTGAGGCGGTATTTAAACAGGAAACGTGAAAGCTGCATACGAAGAGAGTCCCCTGTCATCCGCTTCAGGCTTTCCTTCACTGTCTGAACAGCCCGCTCAGCCAACCATTGGAGGCTGGGTGGAAAGGGGCTGTCCGAATGTGACGAATGCCATTCTGCTGTATGAACTCACTGAACAGTTCACTGGTGAACGGCGGGCCATTATCAGTGACCAGAGTGTCAGGCAACCTGTGGACTGCAAACACTTGCCTGAATTTGTCTATGGTTGAGGGGGCTGTGATGTTACTCATGATGTGAGCTTCAATCCATTTAGAATGCGCATCTACCATTACAAGAAAAGGGCCAGCAAAGTCCAAATGTAGCCTAGACCAGGGGTGGTCTGGCCACTCCCATGGATGCAAAGCAGTTGGTGGTGGCATATTCTGATTAGTCTGACATCACGTGCATGATTTTACCTTGTTCTCCAGATCCTGATCCATTCCTGGCCACCAAACATATGATCTTGCAAGGCTTTTCATTCGAGACACTCCTGGGTAAGTCTCATGAATTTCCTCCACAATCTGTGAACGTCCGGGGGAGGCACAATGACCCTCGCCCCCCCCCCCCCAGAAAATGCAGCCATCCTGAAGACTGAGTTCTGTCTTGCGTTTGGCATAAGGCCTCAGTTCCTCTCCTTCCACCACTCTGGGCCAACCTTGTAAAAGAAAAGTCTTGACTTGGGACAGGATTGGGTCCCTTTCTGTCCACTGCCTGATCTGGGTTGCCTTTACAGGTGTCTCTGACAGCCTCTCCAATGAAAACACAGTTTCTGGAGGCACATATGTAGATACAGGTGTCTCAAGTAAAGGTAGTCGACTCATTGCATCAGATTTTGCATTATTCCCACCCGCTCTGCACACTATAGTGTACCGGTAGGCTGACAATGTAAGAGCTCAATGCTGTATCCTGGCTGAGGCTAGCGGTGGGATGCAACTAGTCTCACTGAACAGGCTCATCAGTGGTTTATGGTCCATATAAATTGTAAATACGCGTCCATAAAGGTACTGATGAAAGGGTTTGACTGCAAAAACAATGGCCAGACCTTCTTCGTCTAGCTGTGAATATCCCTTCTCAGCAGCTGTCAGGGTACATGAAGCAAAACCAACAGGCTTCTCTGAACGGTCCTCCATTACGTGAGAGAACTGCCCCGACTCCATAGGGCGAGGCATCGCATGCAAGAGTGACTTCCTTCTCTGGGTCATAGTGAACAAGCAGCTTCGCTGAGTGGAGGAGTTCTTTCACTTCCCTGAAAGCTTTCTCCTGATCTTCACCCCACGGCCACTTAGTGTCATTGTGAAGCAGCTTATACAGTGGGGTCAAAACCCTTGAGAAGTCAGGAAGAAACTTGCCATAGTAATTCACCAAGCCCAAAAATGATCTGAGTTCCGTGACGGTCTTAGGGCTTGGGGCCTCCACAGGGCAAAGCCCCTCAGCTGTGATTTTATGTCCCAGGTAAGTCACACTTGATGCCAGGAACACATATTTTCCGTGTTTCAACCGCAGCCTTGCGTCTGAGATCCTCTTCAGCACCTGTTCTTCCCCTGCAGCAAATAATCCATTGTCCTTTGGAAAATGGCAGGGCTGGACGCCACTCCAAACACCAGGTGACTGTACTTGAATAATCCCTTGTGCGTATTAATTGTGACGTACTCCTTTGAATCCTCATCGAGCAGCAGCTCTTAGTAGGCATGGCTCATGCCCAGCTTTGTGAACAGCTTACCCCCTGACAGGGTCGCAAACAGGTCATCCACCTGTGGTAATGGGTACTCCTCCAGCCTAGAGACCTGATTCACCGTCAGTTTATAATCCCCACATATCCTCACCGTTTTGTCTGCCTTCAAAACTGGAACAATGGGAGCCGCCCACCTTGAAAACTGGACGGGCTCAATCATGCCCAGCGTCCTCGACTTTGCCTTTCATAGTATAGGGCACCAACCTGGGCTTAAAAAAATGTGGTGTAGCCTCAGGGTCGACGTGGAGTTTCACTGTCACACCCTTCAGTGTTCCTAGCTGGTCCCTGAAAATGTCACTGTACCGCTGCAGAATGTCCTCCGTTGTGTGTGCATACTTAATTTCATGCTAGTTGAGCCGGATTTTGCAAAGCCAATCGCGACCCAAATGATTGGGCCCCCTGCCCTTAGCTGTCACTAGCCTGGCTTCAGCCTTCTGACCCCTGGCTGAAATGTCCACATATAACACCCCTAAATGAGGTATGGGCTGCCCCGTATAGGTCCTGAGTTTGAGCTTTGATGGTCTAATGGGAGGCAAGTTGGACCCCCGTGTCCTCCTGTAGGTCTCCTCACTAATGACCGATGCAGTAGCCCCT
Source organism: Mobula hypostoma (assembly GCF_963921235.1). NCBI lineage: Eukaryota > Metazoa > Chordata > Chondrichthyes > Myliobatiformes > Myliobatidae > Mobula > Mobula hypostoma. The sequence continues at coordinate 205,837,372 of NC_086098.1, read as the reverse complement.
GAATCAATCTCAAACTTAACGTCCTTTCCCCTGACAGTGACTGTGGCATAATATGGTTCAGGTGGTTCCTCATCTGTTTCCACTACAAACATGTTGTGGGCACACGCTGCCTCTTCATCTGCTTCTTCTAGATGGTGTGTGGCTGCCTGAGCCTGTTGAGCTTTCCCCGGCCCAGGCTTAATCTTACCTTTTGAATTTCTGCACTTTTTAGCTAAATGTCCCTTTTTGCTACAAGCATGGCAGACAGTGTCTTTGAATTTGCAGTCATTTGCATAGTGCGTCCCTCCACACCGGAAACATATCACCCGCTTTGTCTGTTTACCAGTCTCCCTCCTGACTTGGTGCACTGCTGCTGACTACGACCCCCCATGTCCTTTCTGGATATCCTTGACATTATTAGCAGCCATCTCCATGCCTTGGGCAATCTCTAAGGCTTTCTTGAAAGTCAGTGGTGGGGTTTCCCCTTAACAGGCGGTGTTGTATGTCGTCATTATTAATGCCGTATATCAAACGATCACGGAGCATGTCTTCCAACACTGCTCCGAAATCACAATGCTCCGACAGCTGCCAAAGCTCGGCTACAAAATTGGCCACAGTCTGACCTGCCTTCCCAAAATGGCTGTGAAACGTATGCCGTTGGACCATCACAGAAGGTTTCGGATTGTAGTGGTTCCCACGAGCTTGACCAGTGTTTCATATGGAATGTCCCCCCGTTTCCGCGGTGCAGATAAATTCCTTATTAGCTTGTAAGTCTTTGTCCCTCACACTCAGGAGAATAGAATGCTTCTTAGCCTCCTCAGTAATTCCATTAGCACAGAAAAAGTGGCCCAACCTTTCCTCATACTCCGGCCAGTCCTCACATCCTTCCAGAAATTCACCGATACTTCCAAACGTTTGCCATCTGAAACACGAAGCTCCTATTCGGAAAACGTGCCGATATGTTCACAAAACCAGTTCACCTCGTCGCCAAAATTAAGTAGTAACCTCTACTTTGAAAAAAGCACACTCGACATCTTCATGCCCAAGAAACAACTTTATCTCGAATTTCAAAACTGTTATGCATATACAGAGGCTTTCACAACCCGTACGGCATGGCAGGTACACTATATATAGAGCCCACCGGAAGTAAAAGAATGGAAGTAAAAACCCCTCCCCCATTATCCTAATTAGTATTAACTTACTTTTAATAATGCTCACATTACAACAATTAATAACTGTTGTTAAGCAACAATTAACCAATTCAGGTGCTCTAAAAACCTTAGAGCCCGATGCTCTGAAACCCTTCACAGGCCTTAAGTAGTCACTACAGGATCCCCCTCCCTCGAGATGGCACCTGATGGCCCAGGAAGACCTGAAAATGCAAGATCCAGGAATGACTTGAGAGACCTGGGGAACTCGAGAGGCAGGGAGACTCAGGGATCCAGAGAGACTGAGAGACCTGGGGCCCCCAATAGACTAAAGACCGGGGAATCCTGAGAGAGCTGGGAACCCCAACAGACTGAGATCAAGAAACCTCAGGCGGAGCCAAGAAGGAGGCTTTGGAGTCCTTGAGATGGGGAGGACATTGAGAAACTCTAAACACATTGAATGAGCCTTGGAAACAATCGGAAAAATAAAAACCATGGGGACATTGAGAAAAGTCCTTGGGAAACCTTGAAAACATGAGACTTGAAACCTAGAGAAGGAACCTTTTTAAATCTTGCTCTGTGTTTTATCTTTCACAATTTTTTCCAGAACCAATTAGGATTGTTACGTACCCCGTAACTGGGTTGCCAAACCAGCAGAAATGGATCACTCAGTTGGAGTCTGGAGTACTAGAACTAAGAAAGTTTTATTAAAGAAACAAGCAACACAGTAATCGAAAGGATAATAAATGCAACAATTCAACAATGATAACCACACATGTGCACAGAATTAAGATAACAGCATCAATCAAGCTCTATCGTTGTCTAGGGGTAAATGACCAATTTCAAAATGACTCAAAGTTCAGTCCAGTTTGTAGTTCAGTTCGCAGTAATCGTTGTCATGGCGATGGACAAGGTGGGGAAGAGAGACATAGAATAGGAACAACTCATCATTCAGCACAGCTTCACTCACAGACCAGCGAGATGGCTCACAAACAGCATTTGGGCGGGTCCTTGGTGATGTCACCTGAGGTCACCGACTGTGACCCCTCCTCCAGATGCGGTCGATCCTCTGCAGTGAACCCGGCACCCAGGCAAGGGCGGACACACACCGGGTTCCCGCTGATCGTACCTTTCCACCCTGGTCGTTGTCTGGCACTTCTCACCCACTCGTGAGAAGCGTACCGCTTCCAGGGTCTCGTTACCTCGGGTGGCGTGTGTGTCTGTCTTAGCGAACCTGTCCCTTTTTATCCCCCTGCTGGGGTATCGCCTGTCCATCACTTCAAACAGTTCAGGGTTCAAAGGGGGGAGCCGCTCCAGACAGCTCTTCCTCCCACATCCCTTCATTACACATCTCCAGACGCTGCTCCATTGTTCCTTATCTCTCCTTCCCCTGAGGGCAGGTGGCAGACCAACTGCTGATGCCACTGATGCTAGCCCAGGCCAGCAAACATCTTAATTTTATGTGTATTCTCGTAACAGGATATACTCTCAATTTTACAGATCAATACAGCATAGACAGGTTTCTTTCATCGCTAAGCTAGCTGGTTCTGTAGATCTGTTGAATTTGCTAAGTGAAAATTCAATTTTCCCAGTCTTACCATGACTTTCATCAAGGGGTTAAAAATGCTCTTGATAGGGTTACTTTACTTGTGTATTTCCAGCCAGGAATCAGCTATTGGAGTAGGGCTCTTCCAGAATTTACACTATTGACTTGAATGATATTTGTTGTATCAATTGATAAGCTTGCTTGAAGCGCTCATTTGTTATGCAGACCCAAGTCACGGGACCACAAAGCTGGGAACCTGAGTAGTTGTGATTTGAAAAGCTTAGAATCGATACTGAAGAAACTCAATGTAGACTAGAGAAGCTCAGTATGTAGATTCGGGACCCTTAGAATGTAGAGTCAGGATATGCACTGAGAATAAAGACACCCTCTCCTCAAGCCACCAATGTCAAAACGACATTATTCAAACTTTGCTGAGTCCATTACTTGGCAAGATCACAATGGAGACAGAAACAACAGTTTATACATAGGAATTCCAACGGAACATTGTTGCCTCGATGAATCACTCTGACCAATGAATTTCATGGCCAAGGTCAACTGTTCTCTCTCTCTGCTGGATCCATCTTTGTGTGGTCGAGATTTGCTGCCCCCTCCGATTGCGGATATAGCCCAAGTGCAGAGTGAGAGGCACTGATGTGGGTCAATATTTCACAGACTTTAATGTGAACAGTGTTAAAGGGAAAATAAAATAATAAACACTAGGCCAAATAAACATTAGCAAATTTTCACCCAGAGAGTGGTGGATATATGGAATGCTCTGCCCCAGAAGGTTGTGGAGGCCAAGTCTCTGGATGCTTTCAAAAAAGAGATGGATAGAGCTCTTAAAGATAGCGGAATCAAAGGTTATGGGGATAGGGCAGGAACTGGATACTGATAGTGGATGATCAGCCATGATCACAGTGAATGGTGGTGCTGGCTCGATGGGCCAAATGGCCTACTCCTGCACCTATTGTCTATTGTCTATAAATAGGGCCATTAGCTAAAACTCTCAAATGGAAAATGAAGCCTACACTGCAGCTGAAAAGAACAATTAAGAATAAAACGAATACCGCTAGTCTTCAGGGTCAGTTGACTTGACAGTCCAATTTCTCAGGCAAGGCAGAATACAAGTTAAAACTAAAGTCTGTCCCGAGCCTTGTGGCCCATAGGCCGGTGCTTATGCTGGTTTCTGTGGCGTGAGGCGACTGAGAATACAAGACTCCCCCCTCCAAGATAGAACGCCAGGTACCATTTGCTGGTACCCATTTTTCAGCTGAGTGGACTCTCCAGTGTGTGGTTAAGTGCCTTGCTCAAAGACACAACACTCTGCCTTGGCCGAGACTCGGACGCACGACCTTCAGATCATGAGCCCAACACCCTAACCACTTGGCCACGCGCCACAAGGCAGAATACAGGCAGGCAGCAAAATGTTGCTGTGTCCTGGGTTCAAGTCTCAACAAACACTATGACGGAATGAATTGAGTTAAATACGATCACAATGAAATAATAATTATCTAACACATGCATATTTCCAAGCGCAATTACTAAATCTGCTGCGCTGTCGAATCTGTGGTTGTGACAGCTCATCATGGTTTTAACTTGCCCGCTGCACAAGTAAGCTGCAAACTAGTATCGACTATAACTAGCTTGTGGCCAGAGTCATTAGGAATTGAATCTGACCTGAGAAATGGCTCAGTGCATTATGGAAGTAAGTCGAATCTGAAGCACTGGCAACCTTGGTGGAGAAGATAAGGGGTCACGATGTCTTGTATTCTCAAGAGGCATTCTAAGTTGATAGGAGTGATAAGCTGGTTCTGGAGCAGAGCCCTGAGAATCTGGGTGCCTTGCTGCAAGACATTTAAAGACTTTGCATGAGTGTCATAATTGCAAAGCCTCTTCTGTTCCCATACTAAGCAATATGACAAAATGGACAGAGCTGGATTAAACCACCCTCTCATCCATTGCTGGGTATGAATTAGTATTCAAACCTCACAAAAACTGCAAGGATAGAAATACCCTGATGGAAATTATATACAGGTCCTGAACAGTAGCCAGGATGTTGGCCATAAATTACAACAGGAGATAGAAAAGTCATGTAAAAAGGGCAATGTTACGATAGTCCTGGGGGATTCACTGTACAGGTAGAGCAGGTTGGTGCTGGATCCTAAGCCCACATTTGATTAGGGAGCTTAAGGTAAAGGAACTCCTTCGGAGGTAGTGATCATTATACAATAGAGTTCATCCTGCAGTTTGACAGGGTGATGCTGAAGTCAGATGTATCAGTTTCACAGTGGAAGAAAGGGAATTACAGAGGCATGAGAGAGGAGCGGGCCACAGTTGATTGGAAGGGGACAGTATCAGGGAAGATGGTAGAACAGCATTGGCTGGAGTTTATGGGGGTAATTCGGAAGGTGCAGGTTAGATACAACCCAAAGATGAAGAAATATTCTAAAGGAAGGATGATACAACCGTGGATGACAAGGGATGTCAAAGATCACATAAAAGCAAAAGGGGGAACATGTAATAGATCAAAAATTAGTGGGAAGGTAGAGAATAGGGAAGCTTATAAAATCTAATAGAAGGGAATTTAAAAGAAAAACTAAAGAGAGAAAGGATGTAATATGAAATTAAGCTAGCTAGTAATACAAAAGAGGATACAAAAAGTTCTTTTTCCAGACATATAAAGAGTAAAAGAGAGAAGAGAGTGGATATCAGACCTTTGGAAAATGATGCTAGAGAGATAGTAATGGGGGACAAAGAAATGGTGGACAAACTTATTAAGTATATTGCATCAATCTTCACTGAAAGACACTGGAAGAATGTCAGAAATGAAAGGGTCTCGGGGCAGAAGCAAGTTTCATTGCTATTACTAAGGAGAAGCTGCTTGGGAAGTGAAAAACATGATGGTAGATAAGTTATCCTGGCTGTATTCCCTGGAGTTCAGGAGAATGAGGGGGGATCTCATAGAAACATTCCAAGTATTAAAAGGCCTGAACAGATTAGATATGGCAAAGTTATTTTCTGTGGTAGGGGATTCTAGGACAAGAGGGCTCAACTTCAGGATTGAAGGACATCCATTCAGGATTGAAGGACAGCGATGCAGGTGGATGCTTCCCTGGTGTCATGGATTCTTGATTACCTGACTGGCAGACCACAGTACGTGTGCTGGCAACGCTGTGTGTCCGACAGAGTGATCAGCAGCACCGGGGCTCCACAGGGGACTGTCTTGTCTCCCTTTCTCTTCACCACTTACACCTCGGACTTCAACTACTGCACAGAGTCTTGTCGTCTTCAGAAGTTTTCGGATGACTCTGCCATAGTTGGATGCATCAGCAAGGGAGATGAGGCTGAGTACAGAGCTACGGTAGGAAACTTTGTCACATGGTGTGAGCAGAATTATCTGCAGCTTAATGTGAAAAAGTCTAAGGAGCTGGTAGTAGACCTGAGGAGAGCTAAGGTACCAGTGACCCCTGTTTCCATCCAGGGGGTCAGTGTGGACATGGTGGAGGATTACAAATACCTGGGGATACGAATTGACAATAAACTGGACTGGTCAAAGAACACTGAGACTGTCTACAAGAAGGGTCAGAACTGTCTCTATTTCCTGAGGAGACTGAGGTCCTTTAACATCTGCCAGACGATGCTGAGGATGTTCTACGAGTCTGTGGTGGCCAGTGCTATCATGTTTGCTGTTGTGTGCTGGGGCAGCAGGCTGAGGGTAGCAGACACCAACAGAATGAACAATCTCATTCGTAAGGCCAGTGATGTTGTGGGGATGGAACTGGACTCTCTCACAGTGGTGTCTGAAAAGAGGATGCTGTCTAAATTGCATGCCATCTTGGTCAATGTCTCCCATCCACTACATAATGTACTGGTTGGGCACAGGAGTACATTCAGCCAGAGACTCATTCCACTGAGATGCAACACAGAGCATCATTGGAAGTCATTCCTGCCTGTGGCCGTCAAACTTTACAGCTCCTCCCTTGGAGGGTCAGACACCCTGAGCCAATAGGCTGGTCCTGGACTTATTTCATAATTTACATATTACTATTTAACTATTTATGGTTCTATTACTATTTATTATTTATGGTGCAACTGTAACAAAAACCAATTCCCCAGGGATCAATAAAGTATGACTATGACTATGACTATTTAGAACTGAGATGCAGAGAAATTACTTTAGTGAAAGGGTGGTATATCTGTGGAAGTTGTTGCCAGGAGCGGCTGTGGAGGCCAAGTCATTGGGTGTATTTAAGGCAGAGATAGATAGGTTCTTGATCAGCCAGGGCATCAAAGGGTATGGGGTGAAAGCAGGGGAGTGGGGATGACTGGAAGAATTGGATCAGCCTATGATTGAATGGCGGAGCAGACTCGAGGGGCTGAATGGTCTACTTCTGAAAGAGATCGCTGAGTAGATTATAGAGGCATTAGTAATAATCGTTCTAGAAACACTAGATTCTGGAATGCTTCCTGAGGACTAACAAATTGCAATTGTCACTTCACTCTTTAAGAAGAGAGGGAGGCAGTAGAAAGGAAATTATAGGCCAGCTAACCTGGCATCAGCATTGGGAAAGATGTTGTAGACTATTATTAAGGATGAAGTTTCAGGGTACTTGGAAGTGCGTGATAAAGTAGGCCAAAGTCAACTGGTGTCCTTAAGGGAAATCTTGCCTGACAAGTCAGTTGGAACTCTAAGAAGGTAACAGGCAGGATAGACAAGGAGAATCAATGGATGTTGTTTACTTGGATTTTCAGAAGGCCTTTGATATGCTGCCACACATGAGGTTGTTTAACACAATAAGAGCCTATGGTATTTCAGGAAGGGTACTAGCATGGTTAGAGTATTGGCTGACTGGCAGGAGGCAAAGAGTCATGAAAAGGGACCTATTCTGGTTGTCTGCCAGAGACTATTGGTGTTCCACAGGGTCAGTTCTGGGACCGCTTCTTTTCACGTTAAATGTCAATATTATGGATGACAGAATTGATAGCTTTGTCGCCAACTTTGCAGATGATACAAAGGTTGGTGGTGTGGCAGGTATTCCTGAGGAAGCAGGGTGTTTGCAGAAGGAGTTGAGCAGATTGGGGAATGGATAAAGAAGTGGCAGATGGAATATATTGTAGGGAAATGTATGGTCATGAATTTTGTTAAAAAGATTAAACACAGACCATTTTCTAAACAGGCGGAAATTTGAAAAATTAGAGGTGCAATGTCATTTGAGAGTCCTTGTGTAGGGTTCCATAAAGGTCAACTTGCAGGTTGAGTTTGTGGTAAGGAAGACAAATGCAATGTTAGTATTCATTTTAATAGGACTTGAATTTAGAGCAAGAATATGATGCTGAGTCTTTATGAGACATTGGTCAGACCACACGGAGTATTGTGAGAAATTTTGGGTCTCTTATCTAAGAAAAGATGTGTTGGCACTGGAGAAAGTTCAGAGAATGTTCACAAGAATGATTCCAGAAATGAAAGTATTAACATATCAAGAGTCAATCACAAACAAGTGAAAATCTGCAGATGCTGGAAATCCAAGCAACACACACAAAATGCAGGAGGAATTCAGCAGGTCAGGCAGCATCTATGAAAAAGAATACAGTTGATATTTTGGGTCAAGAATCTTCAGCAGGAATTCCATAGATTGTTGAAAGATTTTGGCCTAAAATGTCGACTGTACTGTTTTCCGTAGATGCTGTCTGGCCTGCTGAGTTCCACCAGCATTTTGTGTGTGTTGCTAACATATCTAGAGTGTTTGCTGGCTCTGGCTCTGTACTCACTAGAGTTTAGAAAAATGAGGGGATCTCATGGTAACCCATCGAGTATTGAAAGACTGAAATAGTGTGGATGTGGAGAAGGTGTTTCGTCTTGTGGGAGATTTAGAAACTGAGGACACAGCCTCAGAATAGAGGGGTGTCCACTTAGAACAAAGATGAGAAGGTCTTTATTCAGCCAGAAGCCTATGGAATTCATTGACACCAATGGCTATGGAGGTCAAATCATTGAATATATTTAAAGCTGGTTAGGGCATTGTAGGTTACAGAGAGAAGACAGAGGAGTGGGGTTGAGAGGAATAATAAATCAGCCATTATGGAATGTCAGAGGAGACTAAAGGGGCCAAGTGGCCTAATTCTGCTCCAATGTTTTATGGTCTAGAAGTCTAAGAGAGTAAAGCTTCCTGGCAATTCTTTTGGACAATGTGGCAGTCTTGAACAACTACCCAGCATGTATGAGTTGCTAAATGGGCATTTGTATTTGGCAGAAGAGTTAAATGTGAAAGTGAAGTGAAGCATAATACTCAAATGGCGAAATAGTACAAATGTGGCTGTACTAATGTAACCATGGCTCTTGTGCTAATGTAAAAGCATAAGTGAGGGTATACAACAAAGCAAAAATTAGCGGGAACATCGAGGATTGGGAAGCTTTGGAAAAACCTACATATGGCAACAAAAAGATTCATTAGGAGGGAAAAGATGAAATATGAAAGCAAGCTAGCAAACAATATCAAAATGGATAGTAAAAGCTTTTTCAAGTATGATAAAAATAAAAGAGAGATGAGAGTGAATATAGGACAGCTAGAAAAAGAGGCAGGAAAAGTAATAACGGGAGACAAGGAGATGGCAGATGAACTGAATGAGTATTTTGCATTGGTCTTCATTGTGGAAGACACTAGCAGTATGCCAGATGTTGAAGGGCGTTAGGGTTGAGAAGTAAGTGCAGTTACTATTACATACGAGAAGGTGCTCAGAAAGCTGAAAGACCTAGTGGTACATAAGTCATCTGGACCATGTGAACCTTTCATGAATCATTTGACTCTAGCATGATTCTGGAGGACTGGAAAATTGCAAATGGCACTCCACCCTTTAAGAAAGGAGGAAGACAGGCTTGTTAGCCTAACATCAGTAGTGGGGAAGATGTTGGAGTCAATTGTTAAGGATGAGGTTATGGAGTACTTGGTGACACAGGACAATATTTTCCTTAAGGGAAAATATTGCCTGACAAACCTGTTAGAATTCTTTGAAGAGATTACAAGTAGGATAGATAAAGGGGATGCAGTGGATGTTGTATATTTGGATTTTCAGAAGGCCTTTGACAAGGTATCACACATAAGACTGCTTACCAAGTTAAGAGCGAGCCCATGGTATTGCAGGAAAATTATTTGCTTGGTTAAAGCATTGGCTGGTTGGTAGGAGGCAATGAGTGGGAATAAAAGGATCCTTTTCTGGTTGGCTGCCAGTGACTAGTGGTGTTTTGCAGGGGTCAGTGTTGGAACCGCCTCGTTATAGCTGTATATCAATGATTTAGATGATATAGATGGCTTTGTTGCCAAGTTTGCAGATGATAAAAAGATTGGTGGAGGGGCATGTAGAGTTGAAACAGCAGAAGGATTTAGACAGATTAGGAGAATAGGCAAGAAAGTGGCAAATGAAATACAATGTTGGAAGATGCATGGTCATGCACTTTGGTAGAAGATATAAATGTGCAGACTATTTTCTAAACGGGAAGAAAATGAAAAAATCTGCCATGTAAAGGCATTTGGGAGCCCTTGTGATGAACACCTTAAAAGTTAACTTGCAGATTGAGTCAGTGATGATAAAGGCAAATGCAATATTAACATTCATTTTATGAGATCTAGAATACAAGAGCAGGAATATGATGCTGAAGCTTTATAAGGCATTGGTGAGGCTTCACCTTGAGTATTGTGAATAGTTTTGGGCTCCTCATTTGAGAAAAGATGTATGGACATTGGAGAGGGTTCAGAGGAGGTTCACAAAGATGATTCTGGGTATGAAAGGATTATTGTATGAGGAATGTTTGATATCTCTGGGTCTGTACTGGCTGGAATTTAGAAGGCTGAGAGAGAATCTCACTGAAACTTTTTGAATGTTGAAAGGCCTAGACAGAGTAGATGTGCAAAGCATGTTTCTCATGGTGGGGGAAGTCTTGGAAAAGAGGGTACAGCCTCAGGATAGAGAGATGTCCATTTAAAACAGAGATATGGAGAAATTTCTTTAGACAGAGGGTGGTGAATTTGAGGAATTTGTAACCACAGGCAGCTGTGGAGGCCAGGCCATTGGGTGTATTTAAGGCAGAGCTTGATAGGTTCTTGATTGGACATGGCATCAAAGGTTATGAGGAGTAGGCTGGGAAGCCATGATTGAATGGTGGAGCAGACTCGATGGGCCAAATGGCCAAATTCTGCTCCTATGTCTTATGGGTGTTCAAAACCTGTTGGTTTGTCAGCACATCAAGATGACCTTGGAGGAATGCTTTTGACTGGTACACCCCAGGGTGTGGGAGTACATTCAAGCTGAGAAGATCTGCAGATGCTGGAAATCCAAAGCAACACATGAAATGCTGGAGTAACTCAGCAGACCAGGTAACATCTATGGGAAAGAGTAAACAGTCAACCTTTCAGGCTGAGACCCTCCATCAGGACATCCCTCAGCTTGTAGGAGTACATACTGAGGGATGAAACTTGGTGCAGCCACTTCAAGGGCTAAGTGGGAGGGAAGGAGGGAGGACCACAGTATAGACATTATTCTCCTGATGGACAGAAAGGGGCCATGTTGGGTAAGGCAGACCTCAATTATTGTGGCAGTGTACCACTCCAGAGAGCCACACGAGTGGCAATGGTGCTATTGGTTTTAAGAAATTTAATTGAACACTACTGAATGTAGAGGCTATGAATGAAAGAATGGAAAGGCACTGCCCAGTTTATTCTTGTAAATAAGTTTTCATTATGAATTTTAGTTTGGATAAAGAATCATTATTGATGTAATTTTGAAACCTTGAAGTCATTTGCAGTGCCACAAAAGTGAGTGTGAATGAACTTATTCCAGTTTCACCCAATGAGTAAGAATGCTGATGTAATCATATTATATTTGAGGATTGCCGTTGGCACCTTGTTTCCCTGTTTGAATTCACAATTGTCAAGTGTTCTGAAGGAAATAAATGAGTCTAGCACTTCTTGTTTTCTTTTTTGTTCGGCCAAAAAAAGCTCGCGCTGCTCTCCATAAAATGTGCTCCAACTTCGTATAAATATTCATGCTTGAACTACAGAATTAAATCATTCTAATTTCAAAGTTGTCATACATTGTAGCTCTATCAATCTATTTGCTTTCAGAGACAACTACAGCTTATGCTTTCAACCTGAGAGCATTAGATTTCCGTGACAATTCGTTCAGGAGTGTTCAATGTCATTTAAATTATTATTTTCAAATAAGGTGTTTAATGAAGATGCATGCTTTCATCTATTTTCACAAAAAGTGATAATACAGTACATAAAACTGGAGTCTTGCTTGAATCTTAAATGATTATAGTGACTTAAAGATAGAAATTCAAACACAGTTGCTTGCAATAAATGTCATCTACAATAGGAGCTACATGTCATATTCTCCACTTATGAAATATTTGTTCTTTTGAATTTAATGGAGCCAAGTACGAAGTTTAGCTAGAGCTACAGTATATTCTGTATTTCAATGCCAGCACCCATAAATGCATTTCAACCCCAGACCAATGATTTAGTAAGCAAGCCCGTCCATCTTCAAAATGCAAAGAAACAAAGGAAATTTTGCTTTTGGTGATATTTGATGAGAAAGGATAGCTGCCTAGAATACCAGGAGAGATGAATATGAACACTCTGTTTTATTCAGGTCTTATCATACAATCATTTACATCCTGCTGGGGGTGGGGGAAGAAACAGATAGGGTCTTTGCTCAATGTTTGATCTGTTTTAGTTAGGTCTTATCATATATTCATATAGATCCACCTGGGGGAGTGGGAGGAAACAAATAGGGTCTTCGCTCAATCTCTGATCTTAAAGATTATCTTTGAAAGCTCAGAAGTCTTGGTATTTGAATTCATCTGCAGAACTTAGAATTCAAGCTCAAATTATCAAGAACCAGGCAGAAAAGCTCACTGTACCAGAGGGTGGTGAATTTGGAAATCATTACAACGGACAGCTGTGGAGACCAAGTCATTGGGTATATTTAAAGTTGAAGTTGATATGTTCTTGGTTAGTAAGGGCATCAAAGCTTTCAAGGAGAAAGCAGGAGAATGGGTTTGAGAGGAGTGGTGCAGATTTGATGAGATGAATGGTCTAATTCTGCTCCCATGTCTTGTGGTCTACATGAAAAACGAATAAGTCAAAAGCCTAGATCCATTTAGTCTAAAAGTAGGCAAGCCCAATACTGCAATAATAATCATTGATATTTATTTATATTAGGTAAAGATAAATGGGAGGATCTATTAAACATGAAACGGTTGGGCTGAATAGCTTTTTTGCTTTCCTGTGGATTTAAAATACTAAATCTACGTAATTCAACCCTTAGTAATTGCAAGCATAGATGCATCATCAACATGTGTGGTGACTGCTAGATGTTCAGAATCTCATCAGTTTCATTTAGTACAATGAATAAATAGCATAATGTGCTGCAGTTGGCTATAGTGCTCTCGTGGTAGTTGAAAATCTATCTTATTGCACATGCTTTAATGTTTTCACAAATTAATATCTTTATTGCTGTTCTACTGCTTGAGTGGACACTGTGTTCAAGCATTAATCATTTTTGTCACGATTGTCCATTGTACACAGTAACATTGCTTAATGAAGACATTGTAACCCTGTGGTCAAGGTACCCCAGTGAAACACATGGCCTTCAAATGCTTTTTGTCCAGGTCTCATTAGATTTACATACATTAAAGGTTTGATATTAGTCATGAATATACTTATAATTTAAAACATTATTTATTCAATTTATTATATGTGATTATGATGTTCTGACCCAATAATTAGGGGTTTTGTATGTTTAAATATCTTTGCTTTGAAGTCAAAACCCATTTGGATTTTGAGAAAAGAGCCCAACCAAAGTGTTCTAATTTGTTATCTATTCCTGTGCTTAGAACATTGAACATAGAAATCAATAACACATTACAGGCCCTTCGGCCCACAATATTGTGCCAATCATGTAACCTATTCTAGAAACTACCTAGAATTTCCCTACCACATAGCCCTCTATTTTTCTAAGCTCCATGTACCTATCTAAGAGTCTCTTAAAAGACCCTATTGTATCTGCCTCTACCACTGTCACTGGCAGTGCACTCCACGCACCCACCACTCTCTGTGTGCAAAACTTACTTCTAACATTCCCCCTGGACCTGCTTCCAAGCACCTTAAAACTATGCCCTCTCGAGTTAGCCATTTTATCCCTGGAAAAAAGCCTCTGGCTAGCCACACAATCAATGTCTCTCATCTTCTTGTACACCTCTAAAAGGTTACATCTCATCCTCCTTCACTCCAAGGAGAAAAGACCAAGTTCACTCAACCTATTCTTATACGGCACACTCTCCAATCCAGGCAACATCCTTGTAAATCTCCTCTGCACTCTCTCTGTAGTATCCACATCCTTCCTGTAATGAGGTGACTAGAACTGAACACAGTACTCCAAGGGGGTCTAATTAAGGCCTTGTATAGCTGTAATATTACCTCATGGCTCGTGAACTCAGTCCCAGAGTGGATGAAAGCCAATGCTCCATACGCCTTCTTAACAACACTGTCAATCTGTGCAGCAACTTTGAGTGTCCTGTTAACGTGGATGCCAAGATCTCTCTCACCCTCCGCACTGCCAAGAGTCTTACTATTAATATTATATTCTGAACCACTTCACACTTAACTGGGTTGAACTCCACCCGCCACTTCTCAGTCCAGTTCTGCATGCTATCAATATCCTGCTGTAACCTCTGACAACCCTCCAGACTATCTACAACAGGGGTCGCAACCTTCTTTGCACTGCGGACCAGTTTAATATTGACAATATTCTTGTGGACCAGCTGACCGGGGGGGGCGGAGGGGGAGGTTTGGAGGGGTGTTAATCACGGCTGGAATATAGGTGAAACTATAAGTCACTTATAAGTGGCTAATAATACACTGTTTCATTTCTAAAAGGGTTTATCTAATTAATTTAATATTAAACACGGCGCATTTTTCCTCCCATGAATATAGTGATAAGTCAATTATAAGTCACTTATAAATCAATAGCATCATAACATTTTAAGTAACGTTTGGATATTAAACACACAGCGCATATTTCCCTCATATGAACATATAAAATCATTGCAACGCACCAATATTGGTGAATCAGTGGGAGCCCTGAGCTTGTTTCCCTGCAACAAGATGGTCCCATATGAGATGGGAGACAGCGATACTTGAAGGGAGTCCCTTATGTCCAGTCTATTCTGCAGTTTAGTTTTTGTTGTATTCATTGCAGAAAATCCTACTTCACAGAGATATGATGTTGGAAATGGAAGCAACGTTTTCAGTGCTTTCATGGCTATCTCAGGATATTCAGCCTTGATTTTCATCCAGAATGCCGGCAGAGATGTTATGTCAAACATACTTTTCAGCCCACCGTCATTTGCAAGCTCGAGGAGTTGATCTTCTTCCTTGCCTGACATGGATGATTCCCCGGGGGTATTCACAAATGGGTCACGGACCCATTCCTTTGCACGTCTAGGGTCATTTGAGGTTGGGAAGTAACACTCGAATTCTGCTGACAGCGAAGTTAGGTGATCGCGCACCAGCTGTGAGAAAGACGGTGCAGCCTCAGTCTCTCCCAAAATCCCAGTTAATGTTGGGAATAAGTCAAATATGCCCCTGTCCACTCGCTGTCCCCAGAGTTCCAGTTTGGCTTTGAAAGCAGACACTTTATCTGCCAACTTGAAGACAGTTGTCATTCTCCCCTGAAGTGACAAACTGAGTTCATTGAGCGGGTTGAAGATGTCACACAGATAGCCACTAAGTACGATGCTCTCAGAGCAGCAGCATTTGTGGAGGTGGTGGCTCTCAGCACTTGCTTCTGTCCCGCTTGCTCATGTTTTTTCCGCTCAAAAAACTCAATGGGTTTGTCTTTAAGTGCAGGGTGCTTGGACTCAAGGTGCCGAAGCAGTTTTGAGGGCTTCATTGCCTCATTAGACAGCTTGTCTCCACATATCACACATAGGGGGCTTGGAGCGTGCGAGTCGCCGGTCGCAATAAAGTCATATTTTATGTACGACTCATTGTATTTTCTGTTGAAGGAAGCTTTCTTTTTTTTTTTGCAGTCTCTGCTTCAGCTGTCTCTGTGTTATCATCATCGTTAGGCCTCTTATGTGCTTTTCCACATCTTCCAAAGAAACTCTCAAGCGACGTTTGTTTTTTACTCATACCGACTGATGACCTCGCTCGCAGATGTTCAAGTTCAACAGCGGATGTGACAGGGAATGAGGAAGGGTGCAGCTGACTCATATTGCTTCATACTGCCAATTAATATCGTTTCCTCACTGCCTGGTAGCACATGCTTTGCAGCCCTGTGGTTGGGGACCACTGATCTACAATACCCCCAACTTTTGTGTCATGAGAAAAGTTACTAACCCAGCCTTCTACTTCCTCATCCAAATCATTTATAACAATCAAAAAGAGGCGGGGTCTCAGAACAGATCCCCGTGGAACACCATTGGTCACCAACCTCCATGCAGAATACGAACCATCCGCAGCCACCCTTTGCTTTCTGTGGCAAGACAATTCTGGATCCCATGCCTCCTTACTTTCTGAATAAGCCTTACTAAAATCCATATACATTACAACCACTGCTCTGCCTTCATCAATGTGTTTTTGTTACATCCTCAAAGAATTCAATCAGGCTCATAAGGCATGATCTGCCCTTGACAAAGCCATGCTGACTCTCCCAAATCAGATTATGTCTCTCCAAATGCTCATAAATCTTGCCTCTTCGATTCTTGTCCAACTATTTGCCCATCATTGAAATCAGACTCACTGGTCTATAATTTCCTTGGTTATTTCTATGCCCTTTCTTAAACAAGTGAACAACATTTGCAACCCTCCAATCCTCTAGTACTTCTCCCATCCCTATTGATGGTGCAAAGATCATTGCCAAACACTCAGCAATCTCTTTTCTTGCCTCCCACGGTACCTGGGGTATATTTCATCGGGACCCAGCGACTTATCTAACTTAATGTTTTTCAAAAGCTCCAACATATCCCCTTTCTTAATATCTATATGCTCAAGCATTTCAGTCCGCTGTAAGTCATCCCTACAATAGCTAAGGTCCTTTTCCTTGGTGAATACTGAAGCAAAGTATTCATTAAATATTTCTACTACCTCCTCCAACTCCATGCACCTGTTTCCACTGTTGCAGCGGTCCCCAACCACTGGGCTGCGGACCGGTACCGGGCCGCAAAGCATGTGCTACCGGGCCGCGAGGAAACAATATGATCTGGCGATATGAGTCAGCTGCACCTTTCCTCATTACCTGTCACTCACTGTTGAGTCATTACGCATGCGAGGTCATTACCCACACGTCATCCATGTCAGCGCTGGAAGGAGGTCAACTCCTCGTGCTTGCAAATGACGGCGGGCTGAAAAGTATGTTTGACATAACATCTCTGCCAGCATTCTGGATCAAAGTCATGGCTGAATATCCTGAGATAGTCACGAAAGCACTGAAAACATTGCTTCCATTTCCAATATTTTTCTGCGAAGCGGGGTTTTCTGCAATATATGCAACGGAAACTAAATTGCGGAATAGACTGGACATAAAGAACCCCCTTCAAGTATCGCTGTCTCCCATCACCCCTCGATATGACCATCTTGTTGCGGGGAAACAAGCCCAGGGCTCCCACTGATTCAGCGATATTGGTGCGTTGCAATGATTTTATATGTTCATATGGAGAAAATATGTGCTATGTGTTTAATATCTAAATGTTACTTAAAATGTTACGATGCTATTGACTTAAAAGTGACTTATATAACCATATAAAAATTACAGCATGGAAACAGGCCATCTCTGCCCTTCTAGTCCATGCCGAATGCTACTCTCACTTAGTCCCACCGACCTGCACTCAGCCCATAACCCTCCATTCCTTTCCTGTCCATATACCTATCCAATCTTTCTTTGAATGATAATATCGAACCTGCTTTTACCAGTTCTGCTGGAAGTGCATTCAACACTTACTTCAAGCTCCCCTGTCCTCCCCTGATAATCGACTTATCACTATATTCATGGGAGGAAAATATGCGCTGTGTGTTTAATATTAAATTGGTTAGATAAACCCTTTTAGAAACAAAATTGAGTGTATTAGCCACTTATCACCTATATTCCGGTCGTGATTAACACCCCCACCCTCGAACAGAATCGCCAAAAACGATTTGCAGAAAAAAATCGGCAGGTACACGCATGCGCACTGATGCCCGCACAAGGCTTCATGGTCATTGTAGTCTTTCTCTGGGTAAACACAACGTATCTGACTGCTACTCTTGCCCATTGGCAACCCTGCCACCCCACTCCCCACCCCGGGTCAGCCGGTCCGCAAGTATATTATCAATATTAAACTGGTCCGCAGTGCAAAAAAGGTTGGGGACCCCTGCACTATCGCACCTGATTGGTCCTATTCTCACATGGCTCATCCTCTTGCTCTTCATATACTTGTGGAATGTCTTGGAGTTTTCCTTAATTCTGCTCGCCAAGGCCTTCTCATGGCCCCTTCTAGCTCTCCTAATTTCATTCTTAGGCTCCTTCTTGGCAGCCTTGAAATTTTCTAGAGCTCTAATAGTATCTAGTATCTTGAACCTTTCGCAAGCTCTTCTTTTCTTCTTATCTAGATTTTCTACATCCTATATACAACCATATAACAATTACAGCACGGAAACAGGCCATCTCGGCCCGTCTAGTCCATGCCGAACTCTTACTCTCACCTAGTCCCACCGACCTGCACTCAGCCCATAACCCTCCATTCCTTTCCTGTCCATGTATCTATCCAATTTTACTTTAGATGACAACATCGAACCTGCCTCAACCACTTCTGCTGGAAGCTCGTTCCACACAGCCACCACTCTCTGAGTAAAGAAGTTCCCCCTCGTGTTACCCCTAAGCTTTTGCCCTTTAACTCTCAACTCATGTCCTTTTGTTTGAATCGCCCCCACTCTCAATAGAAAAAGCCTATCCACATCAACTCTATCTATCCCCCTCATAATTTTAAATACCTCTATCAAGTCCCCCCTCAACGTTCTACACTCCAAAGAATAAAGACCCAACTTTTTCAACCTTTCTCTGTGGCTTAGGAGATGAAACCCAGGTAACATTTTAGTAAATCTTCTCTGTACTCTCTCAATTTTGTTGACATCTTTCCTATAATTCATTAACCAGAACTGTACACAATACTCCAAATTTGGCCTTACCAATGCCTTGTATAGTTTCAACATTAAATCCCAACTCCTATACTCAGTGCTCTGATTTCTAAAGGCCAGCATACCAAAAACATTCTTCATCACCCTATCTACATGAGATTCCACCTTCAGGGAACTATGCACTATTATTCCTAGATCCCTCTGTTCTACTGCATTCTTCACTGCCCTATCATTTACCATGTACAGGTTTCCCCTGCCATCCGAAGGTAGAGCGCTCCTATGAAATGATTCGTAAGCCGGAATGTCGTAAAGCGAAGAAGCAATTATCATTATTTATATGGGAAAATTCTGTGAGCATTCGCAGACCCAAAAATAACCTACCAAATTATGCCAAATAACACATAAAACCTAAAATAACAGTAACCTACAGTAAAAGCAGGAATGATATGATAAATACACAGCTTATATAAAGTAGAAATACTTTTCCACAATCATTGCCTGAACTGTTCTCCGTAGCAAAAATCTCACGCAAGCGCCGTCGGCAAAAACACGGCGCAAGCGCTCTCCAGTAACCTTTAAACTATGAAGCTGCCAAATCATACCAAATAACACGTAAAAATACACAGCTGATATAAAGTAGAAATAATGTATGTACAGTGTAGTATCACTTACCGGAATTGGGAAAGCATGGAGCACACTGATGGTGGTGTGTTAGACTGAGTCGTCAGAGTTTGGGTGGTGCAGTGGCCCCCACCCTCCGGGCAGCAAACTGATACCAATCTGCGAAGCATGCAGCTGTAGCCGGGAGGCACCCAGCACACCTTTAAGAAAGAAGCCGAAGTAAACAAACTAATTAATTAGGTGCCGCCTGACACGTAAATGTTGGCCCAGATCAGAGGAGATTGCCGATTGTGTCGCTTCAGTTCTGGGCCGGCAGTTACGTGTCAGGCGGCACCTAATTAATTAGCATGTTTATTTCGGCTTTTTTCTTAAAGATGTGCTGTGTGTCTCCTGACTACTGCTGCATTCTCCGCAAATCGGTATCTGTCCGCGGCCTGGGTGTTGGGGTGGTGGGACACTGGGGTGTCACCTTGTCATCTGTTTCCATTAGAGCAGGCAGCTCATCTTCTCCTATGACTGCCCGCCTCGACGTCGAAGACTGAGGTTCGTCGACTGCTGTGGCTGATGTGGAAGGCTTGCTTGACTGATGAGCCTCGCGCATTTTTCTGTCATACAGTTCTTTGTAAGCACTCAAACCATCCAGCAAATATCCCCTAAACCGATATACCCTTTCAAAATTAAAGTCGTACTTTATCATTAGTCATTCGGTTTCGATTGTTATCCTTTCCTCTTCCAATTGCATCAGCTCTTCATCTATCAGTTCTTGCTCATGAGTTGCCAAAACCTCTTCAACATCATCTTCGTCAGCTTCCACAAGCCAAACTCACTTTGTCCTTACTTCGTTCACCAGGATCGAAACGCTTAATTATGTCTAGTTTTATGCTAA
This sequence comes from Mobula hypostoma, assembly GCF_963921235.1. NCBI lineage: Eukaryota > Metazoa > Chordata > Chondrichthyes > Myliobatiformes > Myliobatidae > Mobula > Mobula hypostoma. The sequence goes on along the minus strand of NC_086098.1, from coordinate 205,817,023 downwards.
GTCTAACACCCTTACGAGCTCTTTCAGGCTTTTCCGATACCTTAGAACTCATCTTGCAAACGGCTGCTCACAGACACGTGTTTAAGCAATGCCGGCAAGAATGCAGTTCCGAATCCGGGGGAGAGCGGCTGCTCGGGGAGCGCGCTGCCTTTTATCGTGCACTGTTTTTTATCGTAACACTGAAAACACCTTCTGTTAGCGAAAACAGGTAACTAATGTAGGTCTTTCGTAACAGTGAGGTTTCGTAAAGCGAACATTCGAAAAGCAGGGGACACCTATTTTGGTTAGTCCTACCAAAATGTAGCACCTCACACTTACCAGCATTAAACTCCATCTGCCATCTTTCAGCCCACTCTTCTAACTGGCCTAAATCTCTCTGCAAGCTTTTAAAACCTACTTCATTATCCACAACTTCACCTATCTTAGTATCACCTGCATACTTACTCATCCAATTTACCACCCCATCATCCAGATCATTAATATATATGACAAACAACACTGGACCCAGTACCCTGAAGCACATCACTAGTCACCGGCCTCCAATCTGAGAAACAGTTATCCCCCACTACTGTCTGGCGTCTCCCATCCAGCCACTGCTGAATCCATTTTACTACTTCAATATTAATACCTAATGATTGAACCTTCCTAACTAACCTTCCGTGTGGAACCTTGTCAAAGGCCTTACCGAAGTCCATATAGACAACATCCACCGCTTTACCCTCGTCAACTTTCCTAGTAACCTCTTCAAAAATTTCAATAAGATTTGTCAAACATGACCTTCCATGCACAAATCCATGTTGACTGTTCTTAATCAGACCCTGTCTATCCTTCATGCACCATGGCTCTTTTACCTGACCATCCTTTCCCTGCCTCAATGGAACATACCTGTACAGAACACCAGGTGCTTGTTATAAACCATCACTTTGGTTTTGGCTTCAGGTTTTATTTATGAAAATATTTTTGGTGAGGAATTGTTCTGTCTTTATTCAGGCAATTGGTATTAAACTGAAGCCTTCATTTACATGAGAGTAAGGAGGACTCTTCCTTTGCTCAATTTGAATATGACAAATGGTTAAAACAAAAGTCCAAATCTGATACACCAACCAGTGTAATCCAAATAATAAAAGTTTTATACACAAATGACATTAAACAAAATGCATGAAGAAGAGAAAATATACACTGAGGCCATTGACTGACTGGCAAGTCAGGGAGTGGAGATAAAGGGGTCCTTTATCAGAATGGCTGCCAGTGACTAATGGAGTTTCCCCAGTTGTGACTACAACTTTTCACTTGGTGCATTAATTGTGTGGATGAAGCCACTGATGGCATGGTAGCCAGGTTTGCAGACAATACAGGTTGGATGGAGGGACAGGTAGTATCGCAGGGGCAGGGAGTCTGCAAAAGGACTGGATAGGTTGGGAGAGTAGACAAAGGTATGGCAGATGGAATATAGAGTAGGGAAGTGTAGAATTGTGGACTTTGGTAGGAAGAATCAAGGTGTAGACTAAATATGCTTAGAAATACACTTTCTAAATGTGGAGAAAGTTTAGAAGTCAGAGATCCCTCAAAGTTAACTTTCAGGTAGTAAAGAAAGCATGTACTGTTGACTGTTAGAAGGCAGTGGCCAGACCATATTTGGAATATTGTGAGCAATTTTGAATGCCGCATCAAAGGATGAATATGCTGGTCCTAGAGAGGGTCTAAAAGAGGTTCACAAGGATGTTTTCAGGAATGAAAGGCTGAACACTTGATACCAGGGCCTGTACTTAATTCCGTTCAGAAGGATGAAGGGGGATCTGATTGAAACTGCCAGATACTGAGAGGCCTGAATAGAGTGATTATGGAGAGAATGTTTCCAGTAGGGTCTAGGAACCGAGGGCATGTGTGTGTTGCTCAGAATAAGGGAACATCCCTTTAGAACTGAGATGTGGAGGAATTTCTTCAGCTGGATGGTAGTGAATCTATGAAATTTGTTGCCACGAAACGATGTGGAGGCCGTGTCATTGGTTGTATTTAAGACACAGATACAGTACTGTGCAAAGGTCTTAGATATATATAGTGAGGTTGCCTAATACTTTTGAACAGTGCTGTATTTGCCAACGTGGAGCAGAGAGGGCATTTGTAAATCTGGCTGTAACAAAGGATGTTGGGAATGGCAAGGGTGGAATGCCACAGGAGGGGTGTAGGACAGGTGGCAGAGGAGTGCCAGGGGTGGCAGTGGTGCAGGTGGAGACACATCCAGGCAAGGTCACTTGATTCCAAATATTTGGTGTATTAATCATTACAGAATGTCTCTCTAGTGCTTCCCGCTGATTCCCCTCTCCCTTCCCCTTTTCCTAACCATGATTCCCCTCGCCTTGCGTCCTTGCCATTCCTCAATCCACAATAGAGACCCATATCAAAATCAGGTTTATCATCACAAACATAACGACATGAATTTTTTTGTGGCAGCAGTCCAGTTAATACGTAAAATTACTACAGTACTAGGCACCCTAGCTGTATATGTGTACCTAAGGCTTTTGCACAGCACTGTGGGTTCTTGATGGTAAGGGGTAAAGAGTTACATGGAGAAAGTGGGAGAATGGGTTTGAAAAAAAATCTGCCGCGGTCTAATTCTGCTTCTGTATCTTATGGACTTGTCTTCAACAAAACCATTCCCTGGAGAAATTATGGCTGGTAGCAAGTAGGCAGAAAATTGATGTTCCACTGCAATCAACTATGATGACTTTTCAATAAGTATTTTATAATTACCACATGATTATTAGTTCTTCAGTTTGTATTCAAAGCATCATTTCCTTTCCACTGGTGAAATTGCCATCAGCATTCAAGATGAAGTCAGCTAATGCCAAAAATAATAAACAAGTGCTTAAACATGCACAGTGATTAGAAATGTTACAATATATAACAAAAATGAAGACATTTAGACAGTTTGACACACACAATACTCAAGTATAGGTATATTTATATCCCAGCTGTTGGAGAGATGGGACTGCTGATGCTGTAATCTAGTTAAAAGAAACTGCAAGAATAGGAACTCAAGGGATCATGAAGCATTTGTGAAAGCAAAGGAATGTCTGGTATTTCAGATTAAACCCCTGTATAAAGACTGGGAGTGTAGCAGGAAGGTATCCAGCATAGGAACCTAAGAAATAGGAGCAGGAGTAGGCCGTCTGGCTCGTCAAGCCTGTTCCACCATTCAATAAGATCATGGCTGACCTGGCCATGGGCTCATCTCCACCTACCTGGCTTCTCCCCATAACCCTTAATTCCCCTACGATGCAAAAATCTATCCAACCTTGTCTTAAATATGTTTACTGAGGTAGCCTCCACTGCTTCACCAGAAAGAGGTGAGTGGAAGGGGTGAGTTAAAGAGAGATACAGACTTTATTTGTCACACGTACATCGAAACATAGTGAAATGTGCCATTTGTGTTAATGATCAATGCAGTCCGAATATTGTGTTGGGGGCAGCTCGCAAGTGTTGCCATGCTTCCAGTGCCTACACACAATACCCTGAACTCACTAACTATAATTGTACATCTTTGGAATGTAGGAGAAAACCAGAGCGCTAGAGAAATCCTACGTGGTCACAGAGAAAGTGCATAAATTCCTTGTGGACAATGGCGGGAATTGAACCCTAATCGGTCATTGCTGGCACTGTCAAGCACTGTGCTAACCACTATGCTACTGTGACAAGTGGAACCAGGTGAGGTGTAGCGTGATGAGCAGATGAAACCAGCTGAGACTGGATGATGATTGGTGAAGAGATGTAAAGAGGGATGGCAGGCAGATGGAACCAAAGGAGAAAGGAAAAGTGGGCCAAGGGAATAGATAGTTGTGTAGGTGAGGAACAAATGGGGGAATGGTAACAAATTTAGGTAATGTTGGAGGGGGAGAAAAAGGTGTACAAAAGGAGAGAGAACCTAGATGGACTGATTGGTGTAGGAAAAGGGGAAAAGAATACAGGGTGTAGGTTACCTGAATTTGGAAAACTCTGTTCGTTCTGTTGGGTTATAGGGTACCCAGACAGAATGTGAAGTGACATTCGTCTTGCTTGTACTTGGCCTCTGCCAATGGAGAATGCAGAAGTCAGATCAGTGTGGAAATGGGAAAGAGAGTTGTAATAACTTGTGACCAGAAGCACAAAATGGTCATTGCAGACAGTTAGGTGCTTTGCAAAATGATCACCTTGTCTATTCTTGGTCTTGGTGATACAGAAGAGGCCACATTAAGAGCACGAGGTACCATATAAAGATGGGGGAGGTACATGTGAATATCTGCCAGACTTTTACTCTAAAAAGACCAGTTTGTGTGAGTCCATGTTTTAATATTCTATTTCACAATGCAGACTGTATTTAATATTTAAAGTACATTTAGTCTATACTGTGTAAAAGTTATTTTCTAATTTTTAGGTAGTGGGTTTTCATGGGTATTTTTGTATATCTTGCAAGTCATTTTCTTACAAATTTTGGTTAGATTATCTGTTATATGGGGCTTCATCAATTATTTATTTGGTTTAGTTAGTCCCATGCCAAAGTGAGATATGTTAAACTTTCAATGGGGCTAATATGAGCTGAAGTGTTAATGCCAGTGGTGTTGAATATTAAAGTAATGGCTTCCCCTCGCTGTAACCTGCTTACTGGTGGGAAATGCTGGCAGAATGTCTGTATATCTTCAGTGGCATTCACTCTGTCCTAAGTGGTTTGGAGATAGGCAAAGTGAATAAAGGTGATTGGCTTTTTATCTGATAAACCTATGGCTGGATGGTTCCATTTGTTGAACAACTTAGAGTTGATTCATGCCTGCTTTCCCTCTGATATATGCAGCTCTGCATTTTTTCTCCCCCCTTTTGAAAACATGCCTGTGTGCTCCTTGTGCATGTATGGCTGTGTCTGATGCATGCTTCAGTTGGAAGTTTTCCTCCCTGCCGCATACAGTATATACTTGTGCTATTTCCTGTTGGTGTGTGCATCCACTGTTCTTGCTCTAATGCATGCATCAGTGTACCTTTTCACTCTGCATTTTCCTGTGTACTTTTTGTGTCTCGAGCATGTGGCCTCTGTATATCAACCCATGTCCTTTTTCTCTCTGATGTAAGCATCAGTGCAATCTTTCCTTTGTGATGGCAGCCATGCAGGGGTGCAGTGCTAACCAGTGCGCACCAGAGCATGTCTGGCACCTCTTTAAGAAAAAAGCCAAAATAAACAAGCTAATTATTAGGTGCCGCCCAGGGTGATTTGAGAATCTCAGAAACTGCTGACCTCCTGATTTTTATGCACAACAGACTCTGGAGTTTACAAAGAATGGTGCCAAAAACAAAAAAAACATCCAGCGAGTGGATTTAACAGGATGTTTTCGCTCACAGAACAGCCACTCAGTGGATGTTTTTTTGTTTTTGGCACCATTCTTTGTAAACTCCAGAGTCTGTTGTGTGTAAAAATCCCAGGAAGTCAGCAGTTTCTGAGATACTCAAATTACCCAAGGAGGCACTTAATTAATTAGCTTGTTTATTTCGGCTTTTTTCTTAAAGAGGTGCCAGACGCGCTCCGGTGCGCTCCAGCTAGCACTGCACCCCTGCAGCCATGTGTCCTTTCTCTCTTTCTGTGTGCTGTGTGAACCCACATGCTTCTTATCACTTGGGTGTGCATGTTGTTGGCTCATTCCTTCGTTGCTGCCTTCCTTGTTGTCTTATTTCTGCTGTATGTCTTCTTTCTTTCCATGGTCTTCATCTATTTCTGTCAATACACTCACACTCCCATTTTTAATCAGAGTTTGTATGTTTGTGTTGCACCTGGATTGTGGATTACAGAGATTTTTTCCTCCCCTTACAGCAACAGCATTTTGAAGTATTTTTGTTTATTAATTTGTTCTAATTTGAGACCAATTCCATATGTACTTGTCAGTGTATCTGCAGCATATAAAAGCTATTTTAAAAATTAAATTAATTAATTAAATCATCTATTCAATCTGGGTAGTATTTTTAAAGTTATGTGTCAAAAATTAAATATTTACGCAATTTTGGGGGTCCAGTTGTTAATGTCTCCTAAATTTAGCCTATGAATAGGGCCACATTTGTGTGTAGTTTGACAATGGCCAAGACTGGCTAAATTTTTAGGTCTGACTTGCATATTCTACCCATGAAGGAAACTGTAGGCATGAACAGAATTGAACTTAGCTGTAAAGCCATCTTTCATAGGCAATCTGACAGTCTGACACTTAACAATCAAAGCCCTCGGAAATATTGATCTTTTGTACAAGCTGATGAGGTGTAACTAGGATCTGTGAAACAGTATCACAGACAAAGAGTTGGCAGCTTCAGGAAAGAACTGGTGGACTGAGGCAGAGTTTTCTTGATGCTCAATGATTTTAATGCCATGTTTAATATGTGACAGATTTTCAACTAAATGAGCTCTTTTCAAAATAAAAAGTAAGCAAAAAGCAACTCGAAGTATTTACTATATATAGTACGAGTTCGTCTTGAGCACCATTGATAATGCAGTGTTGCAAAATGTTTCATGCCTGTCTGTTTTAGTTCACAAAAAATAAAAAAAGAAAACATGTTGGAGCGATGGCGGAAGATAAAATGGAAATACAAGCCTTGACTCAGAAGCCTAGAAGCCTGCACTCTTGTGCACATTAGTAACGGTGTTTTCAGTGTTTCGCTTGTGAGAAATGGCTTATGTAGTCTGTGCTTTGCTCTCTGCCACTGTGGGACATTAAACACCAGTTCTTTCCAATAAAATGTGACAATGTTATTTAGATAAAGTGGTGCCCTTTTTATTTCTTTATTGCAGAAAAATGGGAACAATTGACGGTTAGTTGTAGTACCTGCAGAATACATTAAATGTGACAACTGCAGTTGATAAGAAACACAGGTGCAAGGCGGCAGCTTCACTGGTGTGTTGACAGAACCCTGTCAAGATTCATGACTGTTCTCATTGGCAACTCATTAGATATGGCATTCCTGCTACTTCCTGTGCTGGACTTAACTGATCATCTCCTCTGCATTAAATAACTTAAAGGGAATCTGAACCAAGCTTTTAGACCAGACTTTGCGGCAACAGTCGGAGATGTCGCCACTCTCAACGACGGCATTACAATTGTAATGTTCTGCTACAAACAAATAAGACAGAGCTTCAGAACAGATGCTTTCCATTACCTAGCAATGTTTTGCTGGGGAAGAATTTCATGTTTTCCTCCATGTTTTTTTTCTGCAGACATTAATGGTATTTTCCTGTGCTATTAAATTTGATATTTTCGAAGAAACCTAAATCCTATTTTCGCCTTGGTGGTTCATATTAATTTCCAAAACAGAAAGGATTTTCACCCCACGGTTCTTTGGAAATGTCAAGTGAATTAGTCCTCCATTTATCCAATTTCTTTTCTACCAGACTGCTGTGTTAACTGATTTGGTACTCAGCTACAATAATGCATTTCAAGAGAAGGAATGTTAGTGAATGTTAGTGTTCTGGAAAATGCACGGATCTGATGGAAATAGAAAATGGTTCTTATTAATTTAACTAGCAATTCCCATCAAAGCAGGTCAGGGTACACCAGTTACAAAATTAGCCAATAACAAATTATGACAACAGAGGAAATTTGATAAAACTGAGTTTGGCACTGCATTTATTTAATTTCCAGCTCTTTAAGCTAAATGAATTGCTCCTGAAGGAACATGTTTTTTTGAAATTTGTGCACATTCTTTTGTGAAATTAAAAAACAAATCTGTGCTACAGTAACCATTAATGTGCTGGATTATTACAAAATTCCATCTTGCATCCATATAGGGTCTGGTCATGTGTGACTCTAAAGCAATCCACATGGTTGACTTGACTATTCCTACTGTTTGGGGCAGTGATATCTCTATCCCTTGATTGACTTTCAAAATAAAAAGAACAAAGCCAGTGTAAATGCATAGCTTTTTGTACTGCTTGCAAACTAATGCATTGCTTGGTATAAATAAGGATTGTGATGCACCACCAGCATGTGGTTGCAGATCATGATTTATAAACAAAAATAGGCGCGTGGGTCGAATTTTTCAACACATTGTGCATGTTTTATGCTAGTTGTGTTAGCTCATGTGTTGATATGTAGCTATTGGGAAGTGGGCCCAGTTATTTCTGTTTCAGGTGCCCCTTCACATGGCTGCTATTGGACATACATCTGATCACATGTGCAGTATTCATTTACTTCAAAACAGATTGAAGGAAAGTCTGTTGCCTCACACTAGATTGTTGCACCAGGTTTAGGGCATCAGCTGAAGGATCCACATAGACACATCAAAGTCCTGCTTTACAATGGTCAGCGTAGATATTTGACTAGAGTTCCTTTCACTGATTGCATCTGTTCTGATGTTGAATCTGAGCTGCACATTGCTATCACTGGTCTTCTATCAGATGCCATCTCACAGTGCCAAATGATCCTTGGAGTATGGAAATTTATTATGTAGGCATCATCTAGGGACACTGAGGATCTGTGGATCTGAACTTCCCACTATTCAGGACATTTACAGTAGCAGGTGCGTAAAAAGGGCCCAAAGGATTACTGGGGATCTGAGTCACCCTAACCACAAACTGTTTTAGCCGCTACCATCCAAAAAACGGTACTGCAGCATTAAAGCCAGGACTAACAGGCTCTGGGACAGCTTCTTCCACCAGGCCATTAGACTGATTAATTCATGCTGATACAATTGTATTTTTAAGCTATATTGACCTGTTGTATATCTTACTGTATACTATTACAAATTACTATAAATTGCACATTGCTCATTTAGATGGAGATGTAACAAAGATTTTGACTCCTCATGTAAAAAATAAAGTCAATACAATTCAATTCAGATAAACCTTGAGACGATAGGTTTTCTCACCTCCATGGCAGCTTTTTCTGTTGGTGTACTGTGGTTGCCGTGGAGCGAGTACTCTTTGCATTCATTGGTGTTCCAGTGGTCAGCATGGCAATGATCAGGCAGTTGCAAACTATGCATTGAGGTCCTGCTGGGAACCAGTGCAGCTTAATTTTAAAACACCTCTGTATGGACTGTTGGTTGGCAATATATGTAGCACGTGCTAGGAGCATTTTCAAACTCCAAGCTTCCATGTAAACGGTGTTGTTGTTGAGTGCAGTGGAATCATTGTCAACTCTTGAGATAGTGTAGTTATCCATAGGGCTTCTGTGGCAAGATGTGGAAGTAGATTGCCAGGCCTTTCTTCCGTGCAGATGCTGCTGCTGCCCTGGTTGGGACCTGGCAGGATTAGAACTCAGGACCATCTGTCTTGAAGTCCAGTGCTGATGCCACAACACCACTGGACATGCCAAGTAGTGTTATATTCAGGTTTAATTACTGATTCAGAAGGTTTGGAGTTCAAATCTCACAACTATATGTCAACACAACATTTAGCTAGGCACACTAGTGCTTCAAAGGCATGAGAGCTGAGTTTCATAAAGAAGCATTGTACTAGGACCATGCCTCACTTCTCAATGAAAGCGAATGATCCCATGACACTATTTTGAAGAGTAAGAGTGCTCTCCCTGGTTATTTATTCTTTCTTTTCTGTTTCAACATTTTTATTATTTTATATATAAGAATATAGAGTACAGGAAAAATATATATATATGCCAATACATTAAACTAAATCACATATAAAGACTCCTTACCGTATATTCGTGCAAATCAATTAGATTGTAATATTAAAAAATAACATTTTTTTATATAAAAAAATCTAACCCACTACCAAGACCGAAGCTGATTAATAGAAAAAAAAGAAAAAAGATTGTTAGTCATCATCTGCGCTTTAACAGCAAATCAAAGGTTTTGAAAATAATTCAGAAAGGGTCCCCACAATATTTGAAAGTCTCGATTAGATTCAAAGATTGAACATCGAATCTTCTCTAAATTTAAACATGATGTCACATCACATAACCATTGGGCGTGAATAGGTGGGGGCCACATCTTTCCATTTAAGTAAAAGCGCCCTTCTGGTCATAGAAGACATAAAAGCCAAATAATATCCTTTCCTCCAACAATACCAAATAAAGCAGTCAAAGGATTAGCCTTGAAATTTACTTTAAAAAGTATCGAAAAGGTTTGAAATACTTCTTTCCAATATTTTCCAAGACTCGGACATGTCCAAAACATAGGAATGAGTGAAGCTTCTCCATTATTACATTTATCACAATATGGAGATATATCTAAATAAAAACGAGACAACTTATCCTTAGTCATATGGGCCCCATGGACCAGTTTAAAGTTTATTCTTTAACCAACAGTTAAAACAGATTACCTGATCAAAATCTCTGTGCTCTTTTGTGAGATCCTGTTGTGAATAAATTGATGACTGTCAAAGAAAAATTGAATGTGCTTTCACAGAAAAAAATGCTGTTTTGTCCTTGGGTTACTAAAGATTCTGCACATGACCATATTTTAAAAAATCTTTCTTGGCTGTTGTTGAGGCTTTGTCATGAAACAGTAACATGTCAGGATTTTGGGCTAACGGATGGCAAGCGCAGTTCAATTTAATCAGATGTAAAATAATAAACAAGTATAATGTATATTTAAATGAGAAGACAGGAAGTCTTGAGTGCTGAAAATGTGAGTTCTTCCATTAGGAAAGCTAAGCCTTGTGTGGTCAATGGAGTTAACAAATAATTATAGTTTAGGTGTATTTGGCCCCTTGAACCCACTCTACCTTTTAATAAGGTTATGCTTGACCTGATTGTAATATTAACTCTGCATTCCCATCTACTAGTGGTAAGCTTTTAAGTAGCTATCTATCGCTGTAACAATGAGATAAGTGAGTTAGATGCACCCATTATTCCTGACAAATTGAAAATATTAGGTTGTGTTTAAATTGATGTTAACCAGAGAATCAGTATTTATTGAGCCATTCATGAGACTTCTGAATGTATTTTGTTTTTAATTTTGCAACCTTACCTATTTTATTGCAGAATATCTAGGCAATTAGGCTTATTTGTTTGGAAAAGATAACTTTACCAAAACTTGTTCTGTCTGCTTGAACAACTTCTGAAATTGTAAATTATCAGGAATTGGGTGAGGAAAGTTGAAACATGCTAAGTTGCAGACAAGGACACAGTCAATCATATACTGAAACTTCCCAGCGGGAGGTAAACCTTTTCCTGATTAGAAAGGATTAAAAATGCTACAATTTACATAAAATTATTTGACTTATTTGAATTTGTAACCCCAATCCTGTGGTGCATATTTTTAAAAACATCTGTATTTCAGTTTTATTTTATTTTCTGACTGTTCTTCCGCAGTTATCAGTGGAATAACTTTGGTAGTTTTTGTCCTTCAGAATCTTCAAAGCCAAAAATAATTTTGCAAAATTTGTTAAAACAATTATGTGCCTTTCTCATTTAACTTATTTGAGGACTTATTTGCCAATATTCAGTACAGTGGCATATATCCTGAAAGTGACAAGTCAAAACTTAAAAACTGTTGTCACTTGTGCATGATACCAACACATCAATGATAATTTACAGCTGATGTTTGGATCTTTAGCTTCCTTGGTGACAAAGATGGGCTGCATTAAAAACTTGTGCTGAATGCAAAAGAATGTTATATGTTACAATTCATTAGTTCAAAGCATATATTTCATCAGCAGGCTAAGCAGAATTCTCATTTTCAGTAAGCTGTTTCAGAGCCATTGACCATTTTTCCAGGAAAGTTGAAAGCGTGAAATTTATCCAGTGCTTTAATGCAATAATGTCTGACAATAGTATAATAATGAAGGGTGTGAAGAATTAACCAAATCAAAATGTGATATCAAGGGGACACAAAATTAATGAGCGTTCCAGTAGCTGTCACTTTTGCTTCACAATTGAAAGAATTTTATGGATTTTGAGTAACGGTTGGCATGCCTTTTTATCTGCAATTTTGCAAGGACAGGAGATTTGGCCTCCCATTATTCAGTCCCATGTTATTTGTAGTTAATCAGGGTGAAAATATTTCTTTTCTATTAACAGAAAAATATTGCAAGCCATGTTTGGACACCATTATGAGAATATTGTGATCTCTTGTTCAAGTTAAATTTCAAGTTTAATTGTCAGTCAGCCATACACATGTATGCAGCTAAATGAAACAGCATTCCTATGGTGCCAAGGTGAAAAACGCAATGCATACAGTCACACACAGAGCAAAGCACATACGCTTGCAATAGTACATATACTCACATAAATAATATTAGCACTGGACCCTGAGTGGCATGGCCTCAAGATTGATGGTGCCTGGCTCTAGACCCTCCTTTCTGTAAGGTCAAGTATGCAGTTGCTGTTCCGAATTGTGTGCTGGGTCAACCGCAGATGAAGGCAAATCAAATTATGTCATGCTGGGTCAACCTCAGAAGAAGGCAAATCAGCTTGTATCATGCTGGGTCGGCGGCTAATGATCCAGGATGTCTTCCAGGGAGCGAACACTGGAGAGCAGTACCAATGGGAGGGCCAGCCCCAAACCCAGCATGGATTCTGGTGCATTTGCTGCACCGCTGTCCTCTCCCACACCACCTCTACTACCTTTTCCCCTGGATGGGTGTAGCAGGCAATACTACTGCAGCAAGAGCACCTGTTCTGTGCAACAAGTGAGGCCACGCAGCTCCCCCGCAACCGGACTGTCCAATCATTCTGATTTGCAGTATTTTACGTTACCAATGACCAACAGAGTCTTGCAATCACAAGAAAAACATTTAAAACACACACTTATAGCATTTGTTGGACCCAGAGGGGCTATTGTGACCCAACCGCCACCATCTTACCGGAAGTTGTCAAGGGTATCAGGATGGCAGTAGAGATGAAATGGAGTTAGTAAGTTTATTCTTTGACCAATTAATGCTCTTCATGTCATTTGTCAAAGATTGTCTAGGAGAGTACATGCTCCAATGCCACTTGCAGGTTATGTCAACTGGATCTACCATAACAATTGAAGTGCTGGAAATACTCAATAGGTCTGATAGAATCAGTGGAGAAAATTGGGTCTGACGTTTATGCTTGCTGACCTTTGAACAACACTGTGTTCTGTGTGGCCACAGATATTTAAAACTTACTCGTCCATCTTGTGCTGAAAATCAAATGAATACAGATGTCAGAAACCAGAAATAAAATCAGAACATTCTGCAAAATGTCAATAAAACAGATAGAAGGGAAACAGAGCCAGTGTTTTTGGTTTGAGCCTTCGTTCTGACTCAACCTGAACACACTCTCTGCAACTGGTCCGCTAAGAATTTCAGCACTTTTTTTTTGTTTTATTTCATCTTAGGATATTTGGTTCCTTCAGTGCTGATGAAAAAGAATTAACTAAGAAAATGTTGATTCTTTTGATTGACGTGTATGTACGTATATTTTGGGGAATAAAAGGCAATAACCTAGTTCAATAGGTTACCATACAAGAAATATTAACATTGTACATGACTGGATGTTTTAGTTAATGTAAAAGAAATAATTATTTCAGCAATGGTACTTCATACTACATGCAACGAATTACCCCTGCAGTGTATAATCATACAACTTAATAGTGTCAGATGTATTTCATTATATATCAAAAGAACTAGTGTATTTAACATACTATATAATGTAAACTTTTGAAATTTACAATCATAAGTCAGCCTATAATTTCATGATAATATGGAATGCCTTTTTAATAAGAAAACTTCCTAGAAACAATTTGTAGTTTGAAGATCCAGGTATACTGCATTTACTGGTTGCCTCTTACTTACCCTGTTAAGTGTATCTTTGTGTGCATACTGTTTTAATGCCTTTTATCGCATTTCAAAGGAAAATCCCTTTCCCTCCAGAGTAAAATGCAATCACCATCATCTCAAACACGAGGAATTCTGCAGATGCTGGAAATTCAAGCAAGACACATCAAAGTTGCTGGTGAACGCAGCAGGTCAGGCAGCATCTGTAGGAAAAGGTACAGTCGACCTGCTGCGTTCACCAGCAACTTTGATGTGGATCACCATCATCTGTTGTTTTTTAGCCAAACATTGGGAATTCAATTATGTACTTTGCACATGACTTATATCAGGGTAGAAAAAAACTTTGTTCCCTTGAATCATCAATGGCCCTTTTCTATCCTTGGCAGCTCAAGCAGCTGCCTGTAGAATCCTTTCCTTGTCTTGAAATCTTAAGAATTTTATTAAAATTGATCGTGGATATTGGTCATCTTTTGGTTTTGGTCTTAGAGCTCTATGTGCCCGCTCAATTTCAGTTGGTCGAACCTCCTCTTCCATTTATAAAACTTCCGGGATCCATCTTTGAAAAAATTCTATTGGTTTTTCTCCCTCCATACCTTCTTTAAGACCAACAATTTTAATATTATTACGTCTACTGAAATTTTCCAACATGTCCACTTTCTCCAAGAGTCGATTTCTTTCCGAGTTCCAGACAAGCAGATCATTTTCTGTTTTTTCCACTCTATCATTCATATGCCCCATTGCTCTTTCCATCTTCTGAAGTTTCTTATCCATTTTGTCCTGTCTTTCCATAACTTTATTATAGCACATCTTCGTATCTCTAAGCTCTTCTCTTACTTTTCTTAGTTCAGCCGTTAATTGCAATATAGCCTCTCTTATGTCTCTATCATCTCCTTTACTTCCAATCGCTTCCAATTCTTCCTCCTCTTCTTCATCTGTGTTCTCTGCAGAATCCAATTCTGACTCTGAATTATTTTCAATTGCAGTGGCTGTCGGTTCTTGTAGTTTGAGTTGTGTCGATTTGCGCATGCGCTCTACTTTGCGCATGCGCATTTCCGGCATCTTCTTCGGAGAAACCGCTACCACCGCCATTGCTCCCTGTTCTACCAAAGGAGATCCAACCTGAGTCCAAGGCTCCATTGTTGCAGTAGGCCCTTTTCTCTTCCCCTCTCGCGGCTGCTTCGCAACAGCAGACTTCTTTTGTTGTGGTTTAGGAGGCATATCGTAAAGTAGTCTTGCAAAGTTTATAAATAGATTTCAGAAAATATTTATTAACTTTGTTTTGTTTAAAAGGTACTTTGCTGATTTGTTGCGGAAGAACTGGATTTACACGTCTCAATCCCACGTCATCACGTGACGCCCCCCTCGTACTTTGCACATGAGAAACATTTGTACATCAGGTCTGACTTTTGAGTAATGCTCACGAAATTAGTCTGTAAATTACAAGAAACAGCTGATTTGGATACTTAGCAGAAATAACTTGTATAATAGTGTGGCCCCTGTTGTTGTGTGAATGAAGTCAATGGAGAAAAATACTGCTAGATACAAAGAGGCTACAAAGCAAGGTACAGCAGGCATCTCATGGAGATGCTTTTGGTTCCACTGGCCCAGCGTGCGGCTTGATATTTTATGTGCTAAACATCAAAGGACAGGTCTATATTTACAATGTATGGACAATGCTGTCGTTGAAACTACATGCAAACTTCACATCTCCTAATTCGCACCCACACTACAGACATGCAAATGAATTTTAATCAGCATTGTCTGGTCAGGGATTTATGGCTTTTAGGAACCCATCGTTCAGAGCTGCCCTCCAAATTAAATCCACAATATATATTCAGATGTGAAGGGTGGTAGCCAAAGTTATTTGCTAAATGCAAATGTGCTGAACCCAAAATTCACTCTAACATCCCTCACTGATATACGTAATAAAATTTCTGACCTACCAATACATACATTGCTAGAAGCTTTGATAGAGAAATAGGGCTTCATTTTCTCACACTTTCTCCAGCCCCATCTCCTCCAACAAAACAAGGTAGGTAGTCCCATACTGAGCCCCACTATCAGCTATGGTCTTGAACATTTCCTGCTGCAGCTTTTGTTTCCAACCTTCTGTCTGTGATTCTACACATAATGTAATCCTAGTCACCTGCTGTTGCCGTTGCCCCTAAAACAAGTACTTTTGCTGAAATTGTATTACTTATGAATGATATTTCATGCATTACATCTGGATTACATTAAACTACTTCCTTTAGAAACTATTGCTCCTTCGTTGTTTTATTGAAATACCACTATTCACAACTGTTTCTTTAAATCTGAGGTTTTGATCTTTTATTTTTTTCTCTCTTAGTTTCCTCTCTCATTTTCTCATCTATTATCAAAATAAGCTTTTAGGTTATTAATAACTTTATTTACGATGACATTCTGAACTTTTAAAAAAGTGTATATTTACTTTCTTTGCAGTTTCCTCCACACCATCCAATGGTCGGTCGCCTGTTTGCCAAATTATATTCATACCTCGATTCTACTCTGCTCAGCTTGCTCTTCAATGTCCTTGTTTATTAACAATTCCAGTCCGGTAGTTTCTTTTTATTGAGTTTTTCTCCTTTCCAATTGGTCCCTCCTCTGTAGGAGATGGTTCCTGAACTGTACCTTAACACAGTAATGTCAATAGGAAACCCAAGGGAAGGATGTGTACTTTAGTCTACTAGCAAAACACCCAACAGCTAGTGGTATAATTTACTTATTAGCATATAATACATTAGAAAAACATATTGATAACTGTCTTCAAAAGAAAGATTACACATGCAGCCACACCCTATCTCCTTTTGACAACGTCCTGGTTCGTTGAAATGAAAAACTTGCAACTTCCTGGCCTGATCTGCTATTGAGTAGCTCTCAGGATTCAATTATACATATTGGCCCAAAGGGCCTGTTTTCTGTGTTGTGCAACTCTTGACTCTATGACAAAGCGTAAGTATCTTCATGTAGTCATGTATGATTCTTGCTTTTGGGTCAATCAATTGAACACTTTCATTATTTTCATTAGAGGCAACATAACTTTTTTTGGACTATACCACTACAGTCCTTTTGCAGAGAATTGTATATGTTTGCTGGTTTGGTTATTTTAACATCCAGTTGAAATTATTTCACATTACTTCAAAGCATTACCTTGTACTCCAATAGGTATGTCTTTATTTTTTCTTCAATTGGTCTGTAAGTTCTCAGTTGGACACTTGTCTATGCTGGGCTATTATCTTAAAGTGCATTTTGTTGACATGCATTAGTAATTCTCCTTGTTGAGTTGCCTGAGCCATCTGTGTTGCTGTAATTGGGAAATCCTCATCACAAGTTGCGGTGTGAAAATCAAAGCGGTATCTAAAGCGGTATCTAACAATCCAAGCAACACACACAAAATACTGGAAGAACTCAGCAGGCCAGGCAGAGTCTATGGAAAAGAGTACAGTCGAACTTTTGGTCCGAGACCCTTCATCAGGACTAGAGAAAAAAGATGAGGAGTCAGAGTTAGAGGTGGGGGGAGAGGAAGAAGAAACACAAAGTGATAGGTGAAATCAGGAGGGATGAAGTAAAGAGCTGGGAAGTTGATTGGAGAAGGGGGAATCTGATAGGAGAAGACAGAAGACCGTGGAAGAAAGAAAAGGTGGAGCACCAGAGGGAGGTGATGGGCAGGGAAAGAGATAAGGTGAGAGAGGGAAAAAGAAATGGGGAATGGAATGGGGGGGCATTACCGTAAGTTTGAGAAATCGATGCAGGGCATTTGGAAGGAGTGAGGGAATTAGAGAGAGGAGTGGTGAAGTTCAGATGGTTGATATCCCATCAGCAGTTGGCAATGAAATGAACCAGAGCAGGCAGAAGACCAGAATGTGGTGTCCAGGAAGAGAAGAAGGGTCGAAGGTGGGAGAAGTGGTCATCGGTGCAGACTGGAGAGCTCTTGCCAAAGAAGTAGGCACAGAGGTGGAGGCGCAGAAGAAGAACTCAGTGTCACGGAACTCACTGACGTGTGGGCGCAGGGGGACAAAGTTGAGGACTTTACTGAGGACAGAACGTTCTGCCTCAGAGAAGGGAAAGTCAGAAAGGATGGTGAAGACCTGGCACAGATAAGAGGGGGGATTGGTAGTGTAAGTGGTGAGGAGAGGGTTGGCGGGGGGAGTTCAGTGTAGGTGGGGAGAGAGGAAGATGGAGTCTCCGAGGACCTATGTACTGGACAGACCATCAATTACATTTTGCATTGATAAACAGCATTCATTTTGACATCTCATTGCAGCAGTAAAACTGCCCACCATTGCATCCTGATGATTCCTCATTGGCAAATTATTACTTTAGGACCTTTATTATGGTTGTGATCTCTAAGAATAAGGGCTATTCAGTAGGAACTGATAGCGTAACTTTGTGTTGATGATAATTGCTTCCACTTCGTTCTTAATTGCACATGGTTGCTTTCACCTTTGTTAAGTGTATGCAGAACAAATGCTGTAAAAATTCCTGACCGTCATATATAACACATGCGCTAATGGTGCCAATACTGTTAAAGTGAAACATTTCATGCTGGATTGGAGGTTTTCAATGTGTGTAATGAACTGGTAGAGATTTGTGGAGCACTCTGCGATTACATTGATTAATTGCTTTCTTTTGTGCATCAGTCCAATTTCTTGTTCTTCAGTTGGTGTAATGATATTGCTACCTTTACTTTAGTGGAGTTGCTTCTGTACTTTTTGCAAAAGGTATCAATTATGGTTACTAACTGTAGCTCTGATGAGAACATCTTGATTTTATGCACTGTTTATAATTTTTTGGCCCAACATAGTGGGCTGAGTGTCAGGCCTATTCTGTGCTCCTGGTGGTGGATCAGTAGAAGTTCAAGTTTATTGTCATCTGATTGTACATATATACAACCAATCGAAACAGCATTCCTCTGGACCATGGTGCACCCACACAACATATATCACGCATAGCACACAAACCAAGATATTATACTATTTAACAAATTTCACGACACATGCCGGTGATAATAAACCTGATTCTGATTCTATAAATAAGTTAATAAAATATAATTGAAAATGCATGTAGTAAAGTGCAGCACAATTAAACAGTAAACATTTCACTGCTCTAGTGATGAGACCGTGGTGGTGGCAGGGTATCCATTCACCTGAGGGGAAGAGTCTGTTACCCAGTCTGGCAGTATTAGTCCTGATGCTTCTCTAACCGCTTCCTGATGGAAGTGCGTCCAAGAGATTTTGAAAGAGATGGGTTGTAAGGATCCTCAACAATGCTTTGGGAGATACTCATTCGGTGCTTAACATAAAAGGAGGATCCTGAATATACAGTATATCAGGATGTAAGGTATCTTTGTCATCATCCATGTCAAGCTGTGTACAAATATGTAAAAATCCAATGTATAAGGAAAACTTAGATCCCGCTATGCAGATAATCAAACTTGAAAATCCAAAAGACCATAGGATATAGGAGTTGAATTTGACCATTTGGCCCATCGAGATTGCTCCACCATTTCATCATGGCTGCTTCAATTTTCCTCCTGCCTTCTCTTTGTATCACTTCAGGCCCTGATCATTCAAGAATCTATCACTCTCTGCCTTAAATATACATAAAGATTTGGCCTCCACAGCTGCCTGTGGCAAAGAATTCCGCAGATTCACCACGATCTGGCTGAAGAAATTCCTCCTTATCTCTGTTCCAAAAAGACGCCCCTCTATTTGAATAAGATGGTAAAGGGTGCCATCTTCATCTTCGTCATTTCAGGATAATGCCTATGTAATTATCTTCGAAGATGTTATCATATTCTAAACAATGTAATGTGTTTTCCTGCTGAAAATGATGTTCCAATTAATTTTAAATTGCCCAAGGCCCTCTTCAATGTATGTTGACTCTGTTGGGAACAGTTCATTGCCCTGCTGTTTCATGTGACTGGCCATCAGAGGACAATGTGTAATGAAGAATCCAGGCAATCTTCTGTTTGCAATCCATGCAATGCTTCTATTTAAACTGTGAGGTGGACCGTGTTCCTTACAATATGCAGGTGACTGATGCTGTTGTCACAGGTATTATAGTCCTGGTGATGGCGGTGGCACGTGTGTATCGCGAGGCTCAGTGTCTTACCAGATTTCGAAAAATGGTGTTAATATATCTGCTTGTTTGCTGCGTGTTCGCTCGATTCGGCTATGCGAACTACACTTACAGCAAACAGTCACTTTTGGACATTAACTATCGATGCACCAACACAGTTTTGGACTATCCATTCAACTTCGACCAACTACCTCCAGAGTTAGTAAGGACACTGCGGACCTGCATTCAACTTGCTCCGACTGGAAGGGCCCGGCGCCGGCGTCGAGACCGTAAACAAAGACGGGGGAAGCGTGGAGGTTTGCGTGCTAGACTAAAGCCCAATTTATACTTCTGCATCAAATGTACACTGTAGGTACTGCATACCCTATGCCGTAGGGTGACGTGCACCTCCCCAAAAATGTAAATCATGCGTCGTGGCGTCACAGACTGCAACAACTGTGATTGGTCCGCTTGGTAGCATTGCATTTCCTCCTACGTATTTCCGGTTGCTTTTCTCCACCACATCTGTACATTGATACAAAATAAATGGTTGGAGACGATGAACCAAATTATCAAATCTACCTGCCGACATCTGAAAATATTTGAAATGCATTTCCTCGTCCATGTCTCTAGTGTTTTGGCGGTGAATTGCAGAGCGACGCAGACACAACTACGCATGCTCGCTATGGTGTAGGGCTATGCAAAAGTATAAATCAGGCCTACGGCAATGGTTGCAGCGTAGCCCATACACACAAGTATAAATTAGCCTTGAGGCTAAATCCACACAGGCCAGCGCTACCCAGCATCTTCCTCACCAATGTTCGGTCCCTGACGAACAAGCTGGACGAACTAAGAACTTGGACCCCTAGAAGGGGCACACAGAGAAGGCTTATGGATTGCGATGTCATTTTTTTATGGAGACGTGGCTAAACAGTGATGTCCCAAACAACGAGGTGGAACTGGAAGGGTGCACGGTCTTCAGGGCTGACAGAGCTGCAACGCAACAGGTAAAGTAGGGGAGGTGGTTTATGCATCTACGTGAATCAATCATGGTGAACTATCTCTACCATTGCTGACACTTATTGCTCTGCTGATCTGGAATATCTGATTATTAAGTGCAGACCTTTTTATCAACCACAAGAGTTTACATGCATCATTGCTGTCGCAGTTTATGTTCCACCGGATGCTAATGCTAAAGTAGCCACGAAAGACCTCAATGTCGCTATTAGCAAGTTGCAGACATTGCATCCAGACAGAGCCTTTATTGTCGCTGGGGACTTAAATCATTGTAACCTATGTACTGTGCTTCCAAGATTTTACCAAAATGTATCATGCACCACCAGGGGTAATAAAACCTTAGATCATGTCTACACAAATGTGGCTGATGCTTGCAAAGCAACTACCCTCCCCCACCTGGGGCAGTCCGACCATCTTTCATTGTTTCTGCTTCCCAAGCAGAGCCCGGTCATTAAACGTGTGAAACCCACAATCAAGGCTATTAAGATCTGGCTGGAGGGTGCTGACTCTGCTCTTCAGCACCAATTCTAGCACACAGACTGGAGCGTGTTTGCTGCCCATGCCAGCACAGACTGTCAAATTAACATATCAACTCTGCCCGTGAGCACAGCAACAAGTGTGTAGATAGAGTGACATCACAAAAACAAATAAAAGTTTTCCCCAATCAGAAACCATGGATGAACAGAGAAGTTTGCCTCCTGCTCAAAGCCAGAGATTCAGCCTTCAGGTCTGGAGACCAGGAGGCTTACAGCTCAGCCAGGGCCAACCTGAGGAGGGGAATCTCTCAGGCTAAGCACATATACAAATAGAGAATCGAGGAGCATTTCAACTCCTCGGACCCCTGGCGCATGTGTCATGGCATAAAGGTCATTACAGACTTCAAACTGCCTAGTACTGTGCCCCCTTCCAGCTCTGCTTCCCTCCCTGATGAGCTCAATTACTTCCATGCTCGCTTTGACTGAGAGAGCAAGGAGGTCACCCTCAAAGCGGATCTCCCACCTGGTGAACTGCCTCTCTCACTTTCCACCTCTGATGTTTGCGCCACCCTGAGCAGGGTGAATGTACGGAAGGCAGCTGGTCCAGGTGGAATACCTGGTCGTGTGCTCAGAGCCTGTGCAGGGCAGTTGGCCGGGGTCTTCACGGACATTTTTAATCTGTCCCTGGCCCAGGCAGTTGTCCTCACAAGCTTCAAGGTCGTCACCATCATGCCAGTGTTGAAGCATTCCACTGCCACGGGCCTGAATGACTTCCGTCCAGTTGCACTCACCTTCATCATTGCAAAGTGCTTTGAGAGACTGGTTCTATCACATCTGAAATCCTGTCTGACCTCTACTCTGGACCCCCATCAATTTGCCTATCGCACCAACAGGTCAACAGAGAATGCCATCTCCACGGCACTTCACTCTGCCCTGACCCACCTGGACAGCCCCAACTCTTATGTTAGAATGCTGTTCATTGACATTAGTTCGACATTCAATATTGTGAACCCCTCCAAGCTGATCGCCAAACTTCGCCAGATTGGTATCAGCTCATCCCTCTGCAATTGGACCTTGGACTTTCTGACTAACAGAACCCAATCAGTTAAGTTAAGACAACCTCTCCTCCTCCACTCTCACCCTGAACACCGGTGTGCCTCAAAGCTGTGTGCTGAGCCCTCTTCTGTGGTGAAAACTGCCCAGTGGATTATTGACACTCGATTGCCCACCATTGAGAACATCTACCATAAACGCTGCCTGGGCAGGGCGAAAAGCATTATCTGGGATGCATCTCACCCTAACCATGGACTTTTTACTCTCCTCCCATCCGGTAGGCGTTACAGAAGCCTCTGCTCCCACACCAGCAGGCACAGGAAGAGCTTCTTCCCTGAGGCTGTGACCCTGCTGAACCTCACATCACAGCGCTAAGCAGTATTGCATCCGTATTGTACTGTCTCTGTACCTTTATATTTGTGTGCTGTAGAACTTTTTATTTGCAGTTATTTTGTAAGTAACACTATTCTTTGCATTTCTGGTCAAATGCTAACTGCATTTCATTGGCTTTGTATCTGTCCTCAGCAAAATGACAACAAGGTTGAATCTAATCTAATCTAATACTCATTATAGAACAATCTGTAGCTCCAGAAATCTGCATCATTAATGACATGTCATCAGTCAGAACCATGACCTTTAAAGTCTTATTGCCTCACATTCCAGCATGGTGTTACCTTAGATGTAATAGTAAGCAAATTCAGCAATGGTTATAGTATTTTGCAAGTTTTATAAACTTATTTTCTCTTAAAAATGAGAAACCCATTTCATCTGTGTTGAGTTGTATTATAAACAGAGCTCTTACCTGTTGTCTTGTGTTTTGATTTACAGCTATCTGCTCTGTTTCTGTCCTTCTGGCATGAGTAGTGCTTGGCTTTGTTGAAGAACAATTGTGTGATCAATGAGTGCTGATAGATCTATAGCTCTGATTTATACCGCTTGTACTCAAATAATGCTGACTCTGTTTCTGGACCAAAACTTAGGGATTCATGCATTGTAGGCCACTCTACATTTGTAGCTGCCAAAGGACAGAATTCCTTAGCTTTCTTGGCTGCTGTCTGCATACGTGTTGCCATCCAAGAGTCATGTAATGTGGGACTCTTCGTACTGAACGGCCAAGACAGGATTCCATTGATCTTTAGACTGTAATCTAGACACAACTATACCTTGTGTATGTTCTTGGGCTCCCCAATGTCACAATGTCTTTCAGCATATTAATGGAATTACTTGTTGTTTTCCCTCATTTTCTACTAATGTGCCGAATTTATAACTCTTCACTATCACAAACAGCTATGTGCTGATGTACAATAACCCAACAATAAAAATTAGTGGAATGTTAAAGGATTGGCCACTAAAAAAGCCATATAGAGAGAAAAGATAAAATGAGAAGATAAGCTAGCCAATAATATAAAAGAAGACATAAAAAGTTTTTTCAGATATAAAAAACTTAAAACAGAGGCAAGAGTGGATATCGGACCACTGGAAAATGATGCTGAGAGGTAGTAATGGGGGACAAAGACATGCCGGACGAACATGATAAGTATTTTGTGTCAGTCTTCACTGTGGAAGACACTAGCAGTATGCCAGAAATTCAAAATTGTTGGGGCAGAAATGACTGCTGTTATTGGAAAGGAGAGGTTGCTTGGGAAGCTGAAAAGCCTGAAAGTAGATACTTCACCTGTACCAGATGGACTACACTGCAGGATTCTGAAAGATGTACTTTATACTTTATACTTTATTATCGCCAAACAATTCGTACTAGAATGTACAATCATCACAGCGATATTTGATTCTGCGCTTCACACTCCCTGGATTACAAATATTAAATATTAAAGATATTAAAAATAGTTAAAATTAGTAAATATTAAAAATTTAAATTATAAATCATAAATAGAAAGTAGAAAAATGGGAAGTAAGGTAGTGCAAAAAAAAACCGAGAGGCAGGTCCAGGTATTTGGAGGGTACGGCCCAGATCTTGGTCAGGATCCGTTCAGCAGTCTTATCACAGTTGGAAAGAAGCTGTTCCCAAATCTGGCCATATGAGTCTTCAAGCTCCTGAACCTTCTCCCGGAGGGGAGATGTAAGTGAAGAGATTGTGGAGGCAATAGGAATGATCTTTCAAAAATCACTAGATTCTGGAATGTTTTCGGAGGATTGGTAAATTACAAATGTCACTCCACATTTTAAGAAAGGAGGGAGGCAAAAGACAGGGTAAGTTTAGACCAATTAGTCTGACTTTAGTGGACAGGAAGATGTTGGAGTTCATGAAGCATGAGGTTTCAGGGTACTTGGAGTTACGTGATCAGGTAGACCAAAGACAATGTGGTTTCCTTGAGGGGAAACCTTTGTGACAAATCTGTTGGAATTATTTGATGAAATAACAGGCAGGATAGACAAAGGACAGTCAGTACATGTTGGATACCTGAATTTTCAGAAGGTCATTGACAAGGTGCCATACATGAGGCTGCTTACAAAATAAAAAGCCCATGGTATTATAGGAATGGTACCAGTATGGATAGAAGATTGGCTGACTGGCAGGAGGCAAACAGAGGGAATAAATGGGGCCTTTTCTGGTTGTCTGCTGGTGTTCCACAGAGGTCGGTGTTGGGATCGCATGTTTTTTCATTATATATCAATGATTTGGATGACGGAATTGATGGCTGATGACTAAGTTTGTGGACAATACCAGGATAGATGGAGTGACAGGTAGTTTGGAGGGAGCAGAGAGCCTGCAGAAGGACTTAGACAGCTTAGCAGAATGGGCAAAGAAGTGGCAGATAGAATATAGCATAGGAAAGTGTATGGTTATGCACTTTGGTAGAAGAAATAAAAGCATTAATTATATTGTATATTGGGAGAAAATACAGAAATCAGAGGTGGAATGGGACTTAGGAGTCCTCGTATAGAAACATTAACTTGTAGGTTGGGTCATTGGTAGAGAAGGCAAATGCAATGCTAGCATTCATATTAAGAGGACTATAAGGCTTTGTAAGGTGTTGTTCAGACCACACGGAGTACTGTGAGCAGTTTTTGGGCCCCTTATTTAAGAAAAGATATGCTGGCATCGGAGAGGGCACAGAGGAGGTTTCCAAGAAAGATTTCAGGAATGAAACAGTTAATGAATGAGGAGTGTTTAATGGGTCTGTACTCACTGGTGTTTAGAAGAAAGGTAGGGGGAGGAATTTCATTGAAATCTACCAAATATTTGAAAGCCAAGATAGAGTGGATCTGAAGAGGATGTTTTCAATAGTTGGGGATTCTAGGACCAGAGTGCACAGCCTCAGAATAGAGGGATGTTCATTTAGAACAGAGATGAGGAGGAATTTCTTTAGCCAGACAGTGGTGAATCTGTGGAATTGTATTCATTGCCACAGAGAGCTGTGGTCATTGGATGTATTTAAGGTGGCTGTTGATAGGTTTTTTGATCAGTCAAGTCATCAAAAGTTATGGAGAAAATGGGATTGAGAGGGTTTAATAAATCAGCCATGATGGAATGGTGGAGCAGACTCGACGGGCCAAATGGCCTAATCTGCTTCTATGTCTTTTGGTCTTGTATGTCAGAGCTGATTTTTGGGAGTAAAATCGCTCTTTCATTCTTTAGCTGGAACTTTGATTGTCTGCCCATTCATATCAGTTTTCCAGTTTAAGAATATTGTGGTGAGTATTTGGTCCATAATGACAGACAAGGAAGCTCATTTATCTCAACAGCCATTTTTATTGTGATAAATACAAAAACATACCGGACACTATCACCTGGGGAGAGAACAGCTCAGTCTCATACAGACGGGGGAGTGATTACCACACACCCTGGTTACAGTCAGGGTGACCCACAAACATACATGTGCAAAACTGTATAACCCAAACTAAGATGTAACAATAAATGAACTTGAGCATCCCACCATAATCCACAAAGCATTTTAACACAAGAATAATATATAGCTCTGGTCATTAGGAATGCTGGGGTGGGCGGTTGACCATGTCCCCGCCCCCAGGAGTGCCACAGTTTTCAGGTTTGTCATATTTTATAACTGTAAATCATTAGGAAATCACAGAAGTCCAAAATATGGGTCTAACTTCGAGTTTACTTTAAACAGAGCGCGCACGTTTCACATGGCAGCATGATGACATATGCAATTCATATACATATAACTCATAATGAATTATTTAAACAAACAAGAATGCTTAATCAACCAATATATATACAAGATTACTCAAACATTATTGAAATATTAAATACACAACAAACCTGATGAGAAGTATTTCCATCTTTATAGAGGATGACTCACCCACTCCCCTTGTCATACACTCCCAAACTGCCTATGTAACCATGTTTGGGCATGAGCTCCCGTTTCACTTCTTCCCCACCCAAACCATGCCTCTGTGCTCAAACTTTGTGTGTGTTTGTGTTTTTTTCCCCTGCATCAATGAGTTCTGGTAGTTATTTTTTCTTTAATTTTATTTTAAAATTAGTTGTAGGGGTTTTAGGAACGATAATTGCTCTTTTGAAATTGTTTTCCTGTGGGATCCTCAGTTTCACCTGTTCTGTGGCACATCAGCTCAAACCAATGTACGGGTCATTTTCTCCTGCTTTGCTGCCTTTAGCTGAAGATTTTTTGTGGAGTACAATGATAAGCACGATGCAAGAGTGATTACTCTTTCTACTTGTCTTCTCAGTGCTGATCCAGGTCAGGACGTATAAACATCTTGGTTGCCAATGATGTTTGGATGAAGATTAGTTTATGCTTAATGTGGACATGATAAAGAAATATGGATGTGACTTTACCTGTCACCATGGTGCCAAGGTCTGTGATGATCCTGAATGTGTCCACAATATCCTCAAAAGGGAGGGTAGGCAGCCAGGAGCCAAGGTATATATTGGTGCAAATGACATAGGTAGAAAAAGGGAGGGCGTCCTGAAAGCAGAATACAGGGAGTTAGGAAGGAAGCTGAGAAGCAGGACTTCAAGGGTAGTAACCTTAGGTTTGCTGCCTGTGCCACACAACAGTAAGGATAGGAAGCATGTCGTTGGGTGACAGCCAGAGGGGGGAAAGCGAAGGTGAGCAGACAGGTAGTGCAGAGCACCCTTGTAGCCATTCCCCTGAATAATAAGTATACTGTCCTGGATACTGTTGGCGGGGATGACTGACTGGGGTGAGCCACGGTGGCAGGGCCTCCAGCACTGAGTCTGACCCTGTGGTGCAGAAGGGTGGGACGGAGAAGAGGAGAGCTGTCGTCATTGGAGACTCTACAGTCAGGGGAGCAGACAGGAGATATTGTGGACGTGAGAAGGACACCTGCATGGTCTGTTGCCTCCCGGGTGCCAGGGTCCGGGATGTCTCTGACCAAGTGCACGACATCCGGGTATGAGAGGGAAGGCAATCAGAAGTCGTGATACATGTTGGCACCAGTGACATAGGCAGGAAGAGGGATGAGGTCCTGAAGTGTGAGTTTTGGGAACAAGGCAGAAGGCTGAAGAACAGGGCCTCAAGGGTGGCATTCTCAGGATTGCTGCCAGTGCTACATGACAGTGATGGTAAGAATTAGAGGAGATGGCAGTTGAATGCGTGGCTGAGGAGTTGCTGCAGGGGGCAATGTTTTAGATTTTGGGCACATTGGGATCTCTTCTGGGGAAGGTGGGACCTGTACAGATTGGATGGGTTGCACCTGAACTCGAGGGGGAGCAATATCCTTGCAGGTAGGTTTGCTTGCATGGTTCGGGAGGGTTTAAACTAATTTGCAAGGGGGATGGGACCCGGAGCAATAGAGCAGTGGAAGAACTGCATGGAGTAAAGTCAGATCTTACATATAAAGAGGCTTTGAGGAAAGGGAAGCAGAATAAAGGGTGTAAAGGTAGAAGGGCTAAAGTGCGTGTACTTCAACGCAAGAGGCATCAGGAACAAAAGTGATGAACTGAGAGCTTGCATACATACATGGAATTATGATGTAGTGGCCATTACAGAGACTTGGCTGGCACCAGGGCAGGAATGGATGCTTAATATTTCTGGATTTCAGTGCTTTAAAAGTGATAGAGAGGGGGGTAAAAGGGGAGAAGGGCAGCATTACTGGTCAGGGATACTTTTACAGCTACAGAAAGGGTGGGTAATGTAGCAGGATCCTCTTTTGAGTCAATATGGGTGGAAGACAGGAACAGGAAGGCAGCAGTTACTTTACTGGGGGTATTCTATAGGCCCCCTGGTAGCAGCAGAGATACAGAGGAGCAGATTGGGAGGCAGATTTTGGAAAGGTGCAAAAATAACAGGGTTGTTATCATGGGTGACTTTAACTTTCCTAATATTGACTAGCACCTGATTAGTTCCAAGGGTTTAGATGGGGCAGAGTTTGTTAAGTGTGTCCAGGACGGATTCCTGTCACAGTATGTTGACAGGCTGACTAGGGGGAATGCCATACTAGATCTAGTATTAGGTAATGAACTGGGTCAGGTCACAGATCTCTCAGTGGGTGAGCATCTGGGGGACAGTGATCACCGCTCCCTGGCCTTTAGCATTATCATGGAAAAGGATAGAATCAGAGTGGACAGGAAACTTTTTAATTAGCGAAGGGCAAATTATGAGGCAATAAGGCAAGAACTTGCGAGTGTGAATTGGGATGATGTTTTTGCAAGGAAATGTACTATGGATATGTGGTTGATGTTTTGGGATCGCTTGCAGGATGTTAAGGTTAAATTTGTCCCGGTGAGGAAGATAAAGAATGGTAAGGTGAAGGAACCATGGGTGACAAGTGAGGTGGAAAATCTAGTCAGGTGGAAGAAGGCAGCATACATGAGGTTTAGGAAGCAAGGATCAGATGGGTCTATTGAGGAATATAGGGTAGCAAGAAAGGAGCTTAAGAAGGGGCTGAGGAGAGCAAGAAGGGGGCATGAGAAGGCCTTGGGGAGTAGGGAAAAGGAAAACCCCAAGGCATTCTTCAGTTGTGTGAAGAACAAAAGGATGACAGGAGTGAAGGTAGGACCGATTAGAGATAAAGGTGGGAAGATGTGCCTGGAGGCTGTGGAAGTGAGCAAGGTCCTCAATGAATACTTCTCTTCGGTATTCACCAATGAGAGGGAACTTGATGATGGTGAGGACAATATGAGTGAGGTTGAAGTTCTGAAGCATGTTGATATTAAGGGAGAGGAGGTGTTGGAGTTGTTAAAATTCATTAGGACGGATAAGTCCCTGGGGCCTGACAGAATATTCGCCAGGCTGCTCCACAAGGCGAGGGAAGAGATTGTTAACACTCTGGCTAGGATCTTTATGTCATCGTTGTCCACGGGAATGGTACCGGAGGATTGGAGGGAGGCGAATGTTGTCCCCTTGTTCAAAAAAGGTAGGGTTAGTCCGCATAATTATAGACCAGTGAGTCTTCACGTCTATGGTGGGAAAGCTGTTGGAAAAGATTCTTAGAGATAGGATCTATGGGCATTTAGGGAATCATGGTCTGATCAGGGACAGTCAGCATGGCTTTGTGAAGGGCAGATCGTACCTAACAAGCCTGATAGAGTTCTTTGAGCAGGTGACCAGGCATATAGATGAGGGTAGTGCAGTGGTTGTGATCTGCATGGATTTTAGTAAGGCATTTGACAAGGTTCCACACGGTAGCTTATTCAGAAAGTCAGAAGGCATGGGATCCAGGGAAGTTTGGCCAGGTTGATTCAGAATTGGCTTGCCTGCAGAAAGCAGAAGGTAGTGGTGGAGAGAGTACATTCAGATTGGGGCGTTGTGACTAGTGGTGTCCCACAAGAATCGGTGCTGGGACCTTTACTTTTCGTGATTTTTATTAACGACCTGGATGTGGGGGTAGAAGGGTGGGTTGGCAAGTTTGCAGATGACACAAAGGTTAGTGGTGTTGTGAATAGTGTAGAGGATTGTCGAAGATTGCAGAGAGACATTGATAGGATGCAGAAGTGGGCTGAGAAGTGGCAAATGGAGTTCAACCCAGAGAAGTGTGAGGTGGTACACTTTGGAAGGACAAACTCCAAGGCAGAGTACAAAGTAAATGGCAGGATACTTGGTAGTGTGGAGGAGCAGAGGGATCTGGAGGTACATGTTCACAGATCCCTGAAAGTTGCCTCACAGGTAGATAGGCTAGTTAAGAAAGCTTATGGGGTGTTAGCTTTCATAAGTCGAGGGATAGAGTTTAAGAGTGAGGTAATGATGCAGCTCTATAAAACTCTGGTTAGGCCACACTTGGAGTACTGTGTCTAGTTCTGGTCGCCTCACTATATAGGAAGGATGTGGAAACATTGGAAAGAGTACAGAGGAGACTTACCAGGATGCTGCCTGGTTTAGAGGGTATGCATTATGATCAGAGATTAAGGGAGCTAGGGCTTTACTCTTTGGAGAGAAGGAGGATGAGAGGAGACATGATGGAGGGGTACAAGATACTAAGAGGAATAGATAGAGTGAACAGCCAGCGCCTCTTGCCCAGGGCACCACTGCTCAATACAAGAGGACATATCTTTAAGGTAATGGGTGGGATGTTCAAGGGAGATATTTGAGGAAGGTTTTTTTACTTAGAGAGTGGTTGGTGCGTGGAATGCACTGCCTGAGTCAGTGGTGTAGGCAGATACACTAGTGAAATTTAAGAGACTACTAGACAGGTATATGGAGGAATTTAAGGTAGGGGGTTATATGGGAGGCAAGGTTTAAGGATCGGCATAACATTGTGGGCTGAAAGGCCTGTACTGTGCTGTACTAGTCTATGTTCTATGTTCTAGAATGAGGTGGCAGATAAATGTGTGGTTGAACAATTGGATCAGGGGACAGGGTTTCAGTTTTCTGAATAATTGGGACCTCTGAGGCAGGTATGATGTGTAGAAAAGGGTTGGGTTGCACTTGAATCCGAGGGGGACTAATATTCTTGCGGGCAAGTTTACTAGAGCTGTTGGGAGTGGTTTAAACTAATATGCAGTGGCATTCTAACCAATATGACAGAGCTGAGGATGACCCAGCAGGTTTACAAGGAGATGATGGGTGTAACATAAATGTAAGGAAGGAGAAGCCAATGACTGGTTACAAATGCAGACAGAGCGAAGAGCTAAATTGTACCACAGAGGCAAAATTCAAAAGGGCAAAGAATGCAGGATTGAAAGCGCTGTATTTAAGTGTGCATTGCATTCGGAATAAGGTGGATGAACTTGTGGCTGAATTAGAGATTAGTTGATCTGATGTTGTGGGATTCACTGAGCTGTGGCTGAAAGGCGACCATAGTTGGGAGTTTAACATCAATGGATATACTTTATACCAAAAGGATAGACAGGAAGGCATAGGCGGCAGTGTGGCTCTGTTGGTAAGAGATCGAATTACAGTACATCTTCATAGAGAGGTGACATAAGATCAGAGAATATTGAAATCTTTGTGGGTGAAGTTAAGAAACTGCAAGGGTGAAAAACCATTATGGGAATCATATATAGGCCTCCAAATAGTAGCCAAGATATGCGGTTGAGATTGGAAAGGGAGCTGGAAAAGGCATGTAATACAGGTAATGACACAGTTGTAATAGGAGATACCAATATGCAAGGGGTTTGGGAAAATCAGGTGGGTGTTGGATCACAAGAGAGGGAATTTGTTGAATACCTGTGAGGTAGCTTTTTAGAGCAGCTTATGCTCAAGGCTGTCTTAGATTGGGTATTGTGCATTAACCCAGATCTTATAAGGGAGCTTAATGGGAAGGAACCCTTAGGACGCAGCGATCATAATATAATTCATACTGCAATTTGAGAGGGAGATGCATAAGTCACCTGTATCAGTATCACAATGGAATAAAAGGAATTACAGAGGCATGAAAGAGAAGCTTGTCCAGGTGGATTGGAGAATGATAGCAGAGCAGAGGTGGCTGAAGTTTCTGGGAATAGTACACAAGGTACAGGACAGATATGTCCCACAGAGGAAGAAGTTCTCAAATGGCAGTGGTGGGGAACCGTGGCTGACAAGCGAAGTTAAGGACTGCGTAAAAACCAAGGAAATGGCATATATGGAAGCAAAAGTGAGTGGGAAGTTGGATGATTGGGAAGCTTTTAAAATACAACAAAAGACAACTAAAAAAGCCATAAGAAGGGAAAAGATGGAATTTGAGGGCAAACTAGCTGGTAATATAATGCAGGATACTAAAAGTTCTTTTCAGATATACAAAGAATAAAATGGAGGTGAGAGATGATATTGGACCACTGGAAAATGATGCTGGTGAGGTAGTCATGGGGCACAAAGAAATGGCAGATAAACTTAATGGGTACTTTGTATTCGTCTTTACTGTGGAAGACACTAGCAGTGTGCCAGGGTCTGTGAGTGTCAAGGAGCAAGAGTGGGTGTCATTGTGATTACAGAGGAAATAGTGCTGGGCAAACTGAAAGGTCTTAAGGTGGATAAGCCACCCGGACTAGATGGACTACATCCCAGAGTCCTGAGAGAGGTTGCTGAAGACATAATGGACACATTGGTCATTATCTTTCAAGATTCACTTGATTCTGGCCTGGTCCTGGAGGACTGGAAGTTTGCAAATGTCACTCCACTCTTTAAGAAGGGAAGAAGGCAAAAGCAAGGAAAATATAGATCAGTTACTCTAACCGCAGTGGTTGGGAAAGTTTTGGAATCTATTATCAATGACAAGGTTTCGGGGTACTTGGAGACTAATGATAAAATAAGTCAAAGTCAGTATAGTTTCTGTAAAGGGAAATCTTGCCTGACAAATCTGTTAGAGTTCTTCAGGTATGTAACATCCAAGTAAACTAAGCAGAATGGGCAAAGGAGAGACAGTGGATGTCATCTACTTGGCCTTTCAGAAGGCATTTGACAAGGAGTAGGTAGTGCTGAGGAAGCAATGCAATTGCAGCAGGACTTAGACAAATTGGAAGAATAGACAAAAACGTAGCAGATAGAACACAGTGTTGGGAAATGTATGATGGTGCATTTTGGTAAAAGAAACAATAGTGCCGAATATTATCAAAATGGGGAGAAAAATCAAACATCAGAGGTGCTGACGGACTTGGGAGTCCTCATGCAAGACTCTCAGAAGGTTAATTTACAGATCAGCCTGTAGTAAAGAAGGCAAATGCAATGTTGGCATTTATTTCAAGGGGAATAGAATATAAAAATAAGGAGATAATGCTGAGATTCATAAGACAGTAGTCAGGCAGCATTGGAGTATTGTCAACAGTTTTGGGCCCCCTATCTCAGAAAGGATGTGTTGATATTGGAGAGAGTCTAGAGGAGGTTCACAAGGTTGATTCCGGGAATGAAGGGATTAACATATGAGGAGCGTTTGGCAGTTTTGGGCCTGTACTCACTGGAATTTAGAAGAATGCTTGGGGATCTCATTGAAAGCTACTGAATGTTGAAAGGACCAGATAGGGTGGATGTGGAGAGGATGTTTACCATGTAATGGTGGGGGTATCCAGAACTAGAGGGCACAGCCTCAGAATTGAGGGCGACCTTTTAGAACAGAGGTAGGGAGGAATTTTTTCAGCTAGAGTGTAGTGAATCTGTGGTATGCTCTGCCACTGTTCGTGGTGGAGACCATATCTGTGGGTATATTTAAAGCAGATGTTGATAGTTTCCTGATTGGTCTGGACATCAAAAAATATGGTTTGAAGACAGGTGTATGGGGTTAAGTGGGAACCGGGATCAGACATGACGGAATGGCACAGCAGACTCGATGGTCTGAGTGGCCTAATTCTACTGCTATGTCTTATGGTATTATGCTAAGAGGCCTGTAAAAGTGCCTCAGCTCAAGATGTCAACGACCTATTCATTTACATAGACGTTGCTGACCTACCTTCTTCCAGCATTTTGTATGTGTTGCTCTGGATTTCCAGCATCTGCAGACTTTCACCTATTTATGCTTTGCTAAGAGTACAATCCAAAAACAGAAGTCATTCAACATCCTTGAAAGGGGAATTGGAATAAACATTTTCAGTCTATGACCTTTCAATTGACCAATGTATTCCAACCAGTGCTTGCTGAGTAATTTATTATGTAACAAGTCACCTTTTATTTACATTCCAGCTGTCTCCTGCAGCAAAAAGGCAATTGACCTGGAAAGTATACAGTTAATATTAGCATTGTGCAAGGATCCCTCTTAAGACATTACCAAGATGGTAAAGTAGTAAGCAGAGAGAGCATTAATTTTTTGCAGAATTTGCATTCCTTATGATCATGATTACATGGATCCATGCAATTAATTCATTAACATTTCTTGGCTGATCTTTGACTGACATTTCTTCAAGCCTTTTCCAAATGTGATTTTAATGATGGAAGCCTAATGTGGTTTCACAAAAAATAAGATGCAAACCACCTTCTTTGTATAGGGTTGTCTACATTGGATTAAATCTCAGCATTTAGTGTTTGATGTTTGAAATCTTAAAACTGGCATTCAAATTCTATGGTTACGTATTTTCTAAGGAAAGGCTGAAGGCTTAAATGAAACAAGATATCAAAGACACACTGTGTTTTCCTGCAATAAATAGCTGAGCAAAACATAGAAATGAATACATGTGCAGATTCAGGAAAAACTTCTATTTTAATGACACTAATAGAGATTTACGCAAACTAATTAGTGCAACCTGGGATTCTTTCTCGAACTTGATCATTACCAAAGTTACATCAAATAAATGAGGCATGCAAGTTCATCTGCAGAACTGTTAACTTTGTTTTTTTCACAGAGAAGCTGTCTTAGATTTGACATATTACCCTAGTGCTGACAGACCACAAACTTGGGATGAATTCAAATAATCTTGTTTGTCACCCCCACCCACACCTACTGCCCTTAAGCTTATGCCATGACTTGAAGATTAATTTGAATGAATTATTCAGTTTTAGAAGTCTTATTTTGGTGAATGGTTTAAGAAGCCATTAAGTATTTTCTTGCTGTCCTTGCACTACGCTGGAAGAAATCAGTAACTTGAATTTGTGAGGCTTTTATACTTAATTTTGAAACGTGCTCTGGAGAAATTTCATCAGAGTGCTCGGCAATGTTTGGGCCTTGAGGCCATTTAAAGTGGAGAAGCTTGTGAAGCTAAAACAGTTTGATGTGTAATTGCAAGAGGAAATGAAAAACCTGCTGAGCATGGAAGGGTGTAGTGCCTTATCAACCTTTGTGTGCATCCAGCAAACGCTAAAATTGCCAGTGGTTCCAGTGACATCGACAAAAATGGTGCCATTTTTCCTGGGCTGCTGTGTTATGAATGAATGCTGCCGCCCTGTGATTGGAGTGAGGAGGGGGGTGCAATAGAAGGTTGCAGTTGTCAGGTTCTATACCAGTCACTTCTCATCCTGCAGAACCTGGTGTGCTTCAGGATATGCAAAATAGTCATTTCATTGAATGTAATTCAGTCTGACTACAAAAAATTGTATTTTAATGAACAGGACAAACTTTGGAATTTGGCCAAAAAATATAAATACTGAGAAAACGCAATGTTTTGACACTCCTTGTACAATGAGCTGAAGGAATGTCACTACCCAAAGATTTGTGCTTTTCAAACCAAAGCTATTGGAATTTGATTTGAATTTTTTTTATAGAGCAGTTTGTATTTTATATGGTTTACAAAAAACTTTTATTGGTACACAGCTTTACACTTGCAGTTTTCTGCCTTTAGTAGTGTTACTTGACCCTCAAGATGATCAATTAACCTGCTCACCTCTACTTTTAGAACGTGGGTTTAACGGCTGTCAGCCCACCTGAAAAAGGAAAGCAGAATGGATGGAGATGGATTTTACCGGAAATTACAGATTTGGAGACTATAAGGATACAGGTGGTGCTGTTAGGGGTGGAGCAGGGATGTGAACCCAGTGAAGGTTGATAAAATACAGGTATCCCTTTAAATCGTTCACAGTATGGGTAGGAAGCTCCATTGTGGGCAGAAAGCCAATGAGTATACTGGCCTGTATATGAGACTTGATACAAGGGAAGATGCATACATCAGTGTTTTGTATGAGCTGAAGTCTACAGAGTTTAGAGGATAGATGAATTACCCAAAGGGAAATTGAATATATTTGGATGGATAGTTAAACCTTTGATCTTCACAGGCTGGTTGATTGGGTGGAGGTAGAGATGGATAATGTCACAGAGCTGGGCATAGGTCTTTCCATTACAGAAATGAGGACAAATTTGTAGCGCAGCTCCCATGTAACTAACATCCAAAGACTGTGAGTATCCTTGTTCAGCTTTAGCTATTTGCTGGAAGAGAGGTGGAATCTGTGTAAAGGTTATGATATTTGCACTGGAGCTGTTGATCATGAAGCCAGTTCGAGATCAGAGGAATTGTGAGGAATGGAAGATGGGAATGTCAGCCCATAGTTTCAGCAGTTGAGAAAGACTGGTTTAGTTCCACTTTAATCTCTAAGCAATGAAAAGATCCTTGCTAGCATGAGACATGACTTGGACATCTATCAGGCTTGGGATGATAAGATAATCGACAATGAACATCTCCAACGAGGAGCATTGCAAACACTGCCCTTTACATTAAACAACATTAGTTTTATTGAATTCGCCACAGCAGCATATTTAGTGGCAGGGTGGTGAACAGATGGAATACTTTCCAGTTGTTGATCAATTATTAGCCCTACCTCATCGAGCACCTTAAAGCCACCTCTCCACCACTGGGCTTTGACACTGTGCTATGCATTAGATGGTTTGGAGCAATTTGACAATATTTCTTTGCCAACACTTTAAACTTTAAATCTTTGCCATTGACAACAGTTGCAACTGTGTTGGATCTCTTTAAAAACACTAGGTCCTTTCCTCGTCATGTACCATTGTTACTTGGCTAAAGTCCATGAACTCATTTCTTCGCAGTATAAGGATAATATTTTTGTTCCTTAAGGTTGGCATAGTCGAGAGGGTGTAGTGGGGA
This sequence comes from Mobula hypostoma, assembly GCF_963921235.1. Lineage (NCBI taxonomy): Eukaryota > Metazoa > Chordata > Chondrichthyes > Myliobatiformes > Myliobatidae > Mobula > Mobula hypostoma. The sequence goes on along the minus strand of NC_086098.1, from coordinate 205,779,852 downwards.
TAAGCTCCCACTACCTATTAAATGCTCCCAATGGTGTGGTCTCAAATAGCCTTTGACAGCCAAGTCCAGTTCCTGGCCTTCACATGTGGTTTATGAACCATTTTTACTGGCAGGAGAGAGGGCAAAGGTAAGTTACTGTTGCCTTAAACCGGCTGCTCCAGGTAGGTGGTATTTGTCAGCCATTTTGGCAACTCATCTGTACTCATTCATGAAAATGACTTTGGGAGTAAACCCAGAGGAAAAGTCTGGAGCTGGAGGCCCTAAGACAGTCCTACATTGAGATCAATGCTGACTGGCAACTCCTGCAACACTGCTGGTACGAAACTGTATCGGTCTCTGCTGTTCCATTGGATTCATCCACTGTGTGGAGTGGGGGAGCCTGCTGTATTGGCAGCAGCTTAGTTTCTGTATTACAGTGACCTGGCTTGCGTACTGGCTTGTATATCGACAGCTAGGATGAAAATCCATGGCTGACCCTGACCAGTGAGTCCAAGAAGGTAATCCTTCTCTGGAACTTAATGTAAAGTGTTAACAGTCAGCTATCAAGATTGCTGACATTAGCATAAGTGTGTGATTATATCATATTGCCAAGGCCCAGCATAAATCTAACTTTTTAGGCCATTATATTTAATCTAAGTATATTACTTTCCCTTTGACCTAATGGAGTGGTATAAAACTGCATTTTCCCCCTAATTAATTTCCCTTTCTTTCTGTAAATAGTTACTTAAAATTCATATAAAATGAAAAGCCTTATTTTTAATCTAGTTTGTTGAAATTTAGTTTGTTAAGTCTCATTTCAGTTCTTGCTGACATGACTGCCCATCAAGATGGAGGAATTGTCTGGGATGTGGATTGATATGAGTGTTTTACTTGAAGTTAATAGGACACATTCTTGGAGTATATGCAAATAAATGTAATTTGTATTTATCGCCTCTCTACCTCTTTAGTTTTATGTTGGAAATGAAGGACTAGAGATGGCATTTCAATGCAGGATTGCAAATATAGAAAGGAATGGAGCTCATCTCACCCATTATTCTGTAACCATCCTGGCTGGCTACAGTTTTTACTTTGTGGTGCCGCATTTAGTTCTGTCTCTCCAGTGAGTGCTTTGCTTTCTCTGTGCAAGGAAGTTTCAAAGGCATCTAATGCTTTGGCCTTTTGGTGGTACTTTATTTCCAAGTACAGTAGCAGTTCCATGACCAAAACAGTTGTTGACAGAATGTGCAGCTCCAAATTAACAAGTCTTTGTGAGGCTGTTTCGATTGGCTTTCTCCCTCTGGTTTGAAATTCAGTTGCATCATTTAATTTTGTAATTTATTTTCCTTTCTAGTCAGAATGTGCTACAGATGTTCTTGTGTCCTTCAGTCCTGTAATTTCTTTATATATTTGGTAATCTGTTTATGTGCACAGCACTCTTGCCTTTCAGTGCCATAACAACCCGACCTTCAAACTGTCGAAGTAGAAGAACTCAACTTTGTCTTTCCCTCCTACTTTGATTTTGAAGTCTTAGAATCATATAGTCATTCGTTCCAACTTAGCAGCACCTGCTCTGACTAGTGGGCATCTAGAATTGCCATCTCACATCCACATTATTGGTGTTATCAGATCTGGTGATTTCAGCAACTTCCTGTGGGTAAATTGGAGAGCTAGCCTTTTTAAGGCATAAGTGAAATATCCTTTGAACTGTAATCACTGAAAAGAATACTACCCTCAGTGTCTTGGATGAAATGTTTTAATTGAAGTCATCTGGATCTAGAGGTAGAAATCTAATGCAATTATCTTTACGAAACTTGAATGTCTTATTTTTATCTTTTTACAGTAATATTTTCTGGGGCTTTTGCCTCACTTTTATTTTACTACATGCTGTTTCATTTGGTTATATTATTTTTATGAGCATCTAATGGGCTATACAATTTGTTGCCTTTGAACACTGGGTGCTGAACCATGCCTTGCCTGTCACAGCTGTTTAAGAGGGCCTGTGATGGTTGACAAATGCCAAACACCTGGGAGCAGCATGGACTGCTAGGGGCAGCAGCTGCATTGTTCAGCTTAAGTGAATGTAATGATTCTCAAAGTGTATCACTTCGTGCAATTTCAAACAATATTGTTTCCAGTCAAAATTTCCTTACTTCATTAGATGGCTGAGGTGCAGGAAAAGAGCAACATAAATGTGCTCCTCTGCCTGTGGCGCTATCAAGCACAGAAGCTATGCTGGCTGAGTTGGTACTGGCGTGTTATGGTGTGTGTATTGATGTGGTTAATCTTTTAACTATTCAGTTTGTATTTGTGTTTCTTTTTCTCACATTGAAAACAACTGCTTCAGAAGTGCTTTTCACCAGCTACAAATATCTGTGTGTACGTATGTAAAGATTGCAGAAGTTTTCCCGTATAAGATACTGAAATAAGTAGCTGTTCACTGCACTCTGTTTTGCTGTATTAAATTCAATTTGTAAATCTTGCCATAAAATAGACCATAGTAAAATATGTTTATTTCTTTTCTGTCATCAGCTGTGTTCCAGGCTTGCCATTGCTTTTCTTCAACTGACTAGTTGAGGGCAGTTAGTACTAACTCTCTGACTATCCACTTCACATCCACACACTTTCCAAAAGATCTCTCACTTGTTTGGCCTCTCTCTCTCTAGCAGTGTGCCTGAAATAAAGAATTAATGGGAATCAATCAGCTCCATTTCTCTACACAACTGCATGTTGCTATTGTAGTATATGAAGAAGCACTTTACATGATTGACTTCATGCCTAATGAAATTTCAGAATTAAGATTTGACAGTATGATGTATATCCCAGCATAATTTGAATCTGAAAAACCAAGATGATCTCGAGGCATTAAAATCTCTTGGCTTCAATTGTGTCTGATTTTCTTTGTTACTATTGCAGCACAGAAGGCCTGTGCTCCAGCTAATACTTCCAAATCAATAGTTTATGACCAAAGATTCGTCACTCCGTTGAAGAAGTGTGTGTGTGTGTGTGTAGGGTGGGGAATAAAAAAGGTCTGATTTCCCTTTTCTACTCCCAGTACAAATAATTAAATGCTATTTTTGCTATTGATTTTTCGGCAGGTTTATGGAGAAACTGTTGTGTGTTAGTCACTTGTGTGTTCCTTTCCGCTATTTCTGTGCCCTGCTTCACAGAAGTGTGGAAAACCATCTTACTTCCTGTACATGGACGAGTCGTGGAGTTTTGGAGTGTTTCCATAAGCTAATGACCTGAACAATTGGATACACTTCATATCTGGCTCGCTTATGTCTGTGGTGGGAAAGCCATTGGAAAAGATTCATAGAGATGGGATCTATGGATATTTAGAGAATCATGGTCTGATCAGGGACAGTCAGCATGGCTTTGTTAAGGGCAGATCTGCCTGATAAAGTTCTTTGAGGAGGTGACCAGGCATATAGATGAGGGTAGTGCAGTGGATGTGATCTACATGGATTTTATTAAGGCATTTGACAAGGTTCCACACGGTAGGCTTATTCAGAAAGTCAGAAGGCATGGGATCCAGGGAAGTTTGGCCAGGTGGATTCAGAATTGGCTTGCCGTAGAAAGCAGAGAGTCGTGGAGGGAGGACATTGGGATTGGAGGATTGTGACTAGTGGTGTCCCACAAGGATTGGTTCTGGGACTTAAACTTTTTGTGATTTTCATTAACGACCTGGATGTTGGGGGTAGAAGGGTGGGTTGGCAAGTTTGCAGACGACACAAAGTTTAGTGGTGTTGTGGAGAGTGTAGAGGATTGTCGAAGATTGCAGGGAGACATTGATAGGATGCAGAAGTGGGCTGAGAAGTGGCAGATGGAGTTCAACCAGGAGAAGTGTGAGGTGGTACACTTTGGAAGGACAAACTCCAAGGCAGAGTACAAAGTAAATGGCAAGATACTTGGTAGTGTGGAGGAGCAAAGGGTTTTGGGAGTACATGTCCACAGATCCCTGAAAGTTCCCTCACAGGTAGATAGGGTAGTTAAGAAAGCTTATGGGGTGTTAGCTTTCATAAGTTGAGGGATAGAATTTAAGAGTCATGAAGTAATGATGCAGCTCTGTAAAACTCTGGTTAGGCCACACTTGGAGTACTGTGTCCATTTCTGGTTGCCTCACTATAGGAAGGATGTGGAGGCATTGGAAAGGGTACAGAGGAGATTTACCAGGATGCTGCCTGGTTTCGAGGCTATGCATTATGATTAGAGATTAAGGGAGCTAGTGCTTTACTCTTTGGAGAGAAGGAGGATGAGAGGAGATATGATAGAGGTATACAAGATATTAAGAGGAATAGACAGAGTGGACAGCCAGCACCTCTTCCCCAGGGCACCACTTCTCAATACAAGAGGACATGACTTTAAGGTAAGTTCAAGGGGGGATATTTGAGGAAGGTTTTTTACTCAGGGTGATTGGTGCGTGGAATGCACTGCCTGAGTCAGTGGTGTAGGCGGATACACTAGTGAAATTTAAGAGACTACTAGACAGGTATATGGAGGAATTTAAGGTGGGGAGTTATATGGGAGGCAGGATTTAAGGGTTGGCGCAACATTGTGGGTTGGCACTACAGTCTTCTATGTACTAAATATCTAACTCCTCAGATTTATGCTATAAATGGTATGAAGGCTATAAATGGCAAATCAAGGAAGGCCTCATTTATTTTCAATACAGTGAGATCATTGACCTTATTGTTTATATTTTTTCGTATTCATGAGCTAGATGTATTAAAGTGATTTTTTAGAGTATTTTACAGAATTGTTGACATGTGTATCAACATTTTTGCACTGTCATTAATTATCAGTTTATCTACATATGGGCTAAGCCCTACGTTATTTCTTTCTGTGTCTTCACTGTTTGCAAAATTCACTTCCTAGGTTGTTTTTCCCTTCTGTTTTCTCTATTTTGCCCACTGCCCCATCTCCAGATGTTAGACTTCATGTAGACATGAAGATATTCAGCATAGACTCAACAAGTCTGTACTAACCATGAAAGCCTATTTACATTAACCCTTATTCTCAGGAACTTCCACCACCCCTCCCCCTCCACAAAATTCTACCATTCACTGGCATTCTAGAGGCACTTTACAGCAGCGGTCCCCAACCACTGGGCCGCAGAGCATTTGCTACCGGGCCGCGAGGAAACGATATGATTTGGCGATATGAGTCAGCTGCATCTTTCCTCATTCCCTGTCACGCCCACTGTTGAGCTTGAACACACGCGAGGTCATTAACAGCGCGTCATCCATGTCAGCGCGGGTGAGAAGATCAACTCCTCGAGCTTGCAAATGGCGGTGGGCTGAAAAGTGTGTTTGACATAACATCTCTGCCGCCATTCTGGATCAAAGTCAAGGCTAAATATCCTGAGATAGCCACGAAAGAACTGAAAACGTTGCTTCCATTTCCAACATATCTCTGCAATGAATGCAACGAAAACTAAATAGACAGGACATAAGGAACCTCCTTCGAGTATCGCTGTCTCCCATCACCCTCCGATAGGACCGTCTTGTTGCAGGGAAACAAGCCCAGAGCTCGCACTGATTCAGCGATACTGCTGTGTTGCAATGATTTTATATGTTCATACGGGGAAAATATGTGCTGTGTGTTTAATATCCAAACGTTACTTAAAATGTTATGATGCTATTGACTGAAAAGTGACCGATATAACCATATAACAATTACAGAACGGAAACAGGCGATCTCGGCCCTTCTAGTCCGTGCCGAAAGCTACTCTCACCTAGTCCCACCGACCTGCACTCAGCCCATAACCCTCCATTCCTTTCCTGTCCATATACCTATCCAATTTTTCTTTAAATAATATCGATCCTGCCTCTACCACTTCTACTGGAAGTTCGTTCAACACTTACTTCAAGCTCCCCGTCCTCCCCTGATAATTGACTTAGCACTATATTCATGCGAGGAAAATATGCGCTGTGTGTTTAATATTAAGTTCGTTAGATAAACCCTTTTAGAAACGAAATTGAGTGTATTAGCCCCTTATTACCAATATTCCGGTCGTGATGAACACCCCCCCCCGAACAGAATCGCCAAAAACGCTTTGCAGAGAATAATATTGGCAGGTACACGCATGCGCACTGGTGCCCGCGCAAGGCTTCATGGTCATTGTAGTCCTTTTTTGACAGCTGCTCTTGTCTGTTGGCAACCCTACCCCCCCCCCCCCGGGGTCGGCCGGTCCGCAAGAATATTGTCAATATCAAACCGGTCCGCAGCGCAAAAACAGTTGGGGACCCCTGCTTTACAGTGGCTAGTGAACTTTCCAATCTGCACATCGTTGGCAAGTAGGGGGAAGCCAGAGCACTGAGAGGAAACCCTTGCACTCACAAGGAGAACTTCCCTACAAACAGCACACAGGTCAGACTTAAACTTGGGTTTTAGCCGCAGCAAAGCAGCAATTCTTGGCTATGCCACTGCAATGCCTTTTCACTGCTGTCCTTTTTACAAATTTTGTTTTTTTCTCCACATTCTTCTATGTTTTCCTCGACTACAATTTGATACTGTCACTGTTTCTTTGTGCTTTGGTTTGACACTTTCTGTATGCAGGGAATAATGGTAGCCAGACTGTTGGCAATCTTTATCCCATGTGTTTACACTTGGTGTTTTGCCTGTAACCTTTAACCAAGTTTCTTTTCCATCCAATAGGAATAGCCTTAATCTTTTCAATAAGGTACTTGATGTAGCCAAACTTAAAAGATATGATAGCATTGTGGCTTTGTTCCCAAACTGCTAATCTAGAGACCTAAACCAATTATGCAGAGCATACCATTCAGATTCAATTACGACTGTGTCAGAATCTGCATTCTGTTTTACAAACATTGAATTAAAAAGCTGGGACTTACACAACATTATTGCAACACTGTCAAATAGTACTAAAACACGGTGCGTGGTCTGTATCCAGCATTTACGGTATCTATAGTATTAGCTCAGCTTGTTTTCTTCTTTTCTTTCTCTTGCCTCTGAGAGATGAGGACATGCCCAGTCTGACCTGGTGGCCTTGCTTTATTCCTCCACACTTCACAATTCCTGTTTACTTTTGTCTATGTTCCCAATCAACAGCGACTGCACTCACTCATTGACAAGATCTACAGTTTACCCCAGTTTTATCCCAACAGAGAAATGCCCACCACCCTTCCTGTAACTTTATAAACTGCTTCTGTTTCCTTCTGAGAAAGGGTCTCTACGCTGAAAATGTGACAGCTTCCCTTCCCACAGGTGCTGGCTGAGCTGCTGAGTGGGACTTAGAGCATGGAAACAAGCCCTTCGACCCAACTATGCTGACTCTTTTGCCCAGTGAACTAGTCCCATCTGCAACATTTGGCTCATGGCCCTCTAAAACCCTCCTTTCTATATACTTCCAAATATGCATCACTTATTATGTGAAGAAAATGCCCAATGTTCCTTTTTAAATCTTTGACCTCTATATTTCTGCCATGTTGTTATTAGAATTTGTTCCCTGGGTAAAAGACCATGTGCTTTCACTCAGTCTATGCCCCTCATGATCTTCTGTCAGATCAACCCTTAATCTCTTGCTTTCCAGTGAATAAAGTCCTGGTGTGTATGACCTGACCTCTTATCTCCAGCCCCTAAGTCTGGGCAATATCCTGGTAAATCTTTGCTGCAGCCTTTCTAGTTTAATAACATCTTTCCTGTAACAGACCAAAGTTGTACACATTACTTCAAGTGCGGCCTCACTAATGTCTTGTATAACTGCAATATAACTTTTTAACTACTATATTTAGAGCCCTGACTGATGAAGGCTAGTGTGCCACATACCTTCACTACTTCATCTACGTGAGATGCTTCTTTCAATGAACTATGTATTTGCTCTCCGCATTCGCTCTTTTCCACAACAGTCCTGAAGGCCTAACCATTGGGTATATCAGTTTTACCCTAGTTTGATCTCCTAAAATGTAATATCTAACATTTGTCGGGATTGAAAACTATTTGCCAGTCCTCAGTCCACATATCTAACTGATCAAGATCACCCTTTAGATTTTTTTTATATAGCCTACTACACTGTCTACAACACTAGCTATTTTATTATCATCTGTAAACTTAGGAGCCATACCATGCACATTTAAATGTCTAAATAATTTACATAAGTCAGAAGCACAAAGGTCCCAGTACTGACCCTTGTAGCATATCACTAGACACGGGTCTTCAGTCTGAGAAACAATCCTTAACTATCACTATTCATTCCTAGCACTGAGGCAATTATGTATTCAATCAACTCTCACCCCTCGATCCCATGTGATCTACTCTTCCAGACCTGCCTGCTATTGTCGAAGGCCTTGCTAAAGTCCATGGAGACAAGATTCACTGCTCTACCCTCATCTACCTTATGTTTCCTCCTCAAAGAGTTCCAAGAGATTTGTCAGACATGACTGCCCAAGCACTTCCCAAGCTGTGCTGGCCATCCTACATCAGACCCTGCCTCTCCAAGTATTGGTAGTTCCTGTCACTTAGAATCTTTTCCAGCAATTTACCCACCACTGATGTCAGAGTACTTACAGCATTTCTGCTTTTGTTTTAAATTTCTAGCATCAGAAGTTTTTTTAAGTAGGAAAAGCATCAAGTTTTTGGAGGATTTATTCTGCCGCCTTACTCAGTCTCCTGAGGATATAAAGCCAATCCAAAGCTGCAAGATCAAATTGTAACTCTCCTCTGAAGTGAGCTAGCAAGGCATTCTGTTGTGAGAAAACAGTTGTGATTTGAAAAGCAAGTGGCCTAATCAAGGCACCTTGAAATGGATAATGGCAGTCATAACTTGCTATTTCTTATGCTTGCAATAAATGTAATGATCTATGCAGTCTAACAAAACATTATAAGCTAGCCATGAAAAGGTTGCTTTGGCATCTGACCATGAAAAAAGTGCCCACAAAGATATAGTGGGTTCTCTGACTTTGATCTTTATTCTCTCTCACTGTGGCTCTTGGTTTGACTTCATCTGCAGGAGATCTATCATGAAATTATCAAGTGGGTTCTGCAACCAGTCACACTGAGAAAATCTGTTGTATAGAGACAGGAAGCATGCTCTAAATTACAATTTTAGCTTATTTAAAAAAAAGTTTAAGTGAAGATGGTTAAGAAAGCATATGGTGTGTTGGTGGTATAGTTGTATGGTCTATTAGCCTCCTTTAGTCAGGGGATTGAGTTCAAGAGACATGAGGTAATGTTGCAGCTCTATAATAGAATAGAATAGAACTTTATTATCTTTGCTCAAGACAACGAGATTGCAGTGCTATGCCAGTCTGCACAAAACAGATATTTATAATGCATGCAGTACAGCTTAATTAAAAAGAAAATTCCTATATTTGCATGCAACAAGTGACTTTGATTGTCCACAAACCTCAAAGGCCATTGGCAAACCGGGATGTAGCATTATTCAGCTACACAACAGCCCTTGGGAAGAAGTTGTTTTTCAGCCTAACTGTCTTGGCTGATATATTTCTGTATCTCCTATCAGATAGCAGGAGATTGAGCAGACAGTGTCCAGGATAGGATGGGTCTTTAATGATGTTATGAGCGTGTTGTAGGCATCACGTGTTGTAGATTGTCTCCAAGTCTGGAAGCTGAGTCCCAATGAAGTGCTGAGTAGCCTGAATCACCTGTTGGAGTGCATGGCTCAAAACCCTGGTTAAATCACACTTGCAATTTTGTTTTTTATTTCTGGTCACCTTATTGCTGAGAAGGATTTGGAACCTTCAGATAAGGTGCAGAGGAGATTTACCAAGATGCTGCCTGGATTAGAAAGCAAGTCTGATGAGTTGGGTTGAGTAAGCTAAGATTCTTCTCTTTCGAGAGATTTGAGAGGTGGTTTGATAGAGGTGTACAAGATGATAAAAGGCATAGATTGAATGCACAGCCAGAGTCTTTTTTCTCAGCGGAAATTGTGAATACAAGGGGGCAAAACTTTAAGGTGTTTGGAGCAGAGTACAGGGGGCATGTCAGAGGCAGATTTTTTTAATGTGTGGGAGGGAAGGGTTAGATTGATCTTGAAGTACCCTAAAAGGTTGGCAGAACATCATGGGCTGAAGGGTATATACTGTGCTGTATTGTTCTATGTGCTAAGATTGGAATGTGCACATGTAATTAAGGTAGAAGCTGAAATAAATGTATCCAATGATTAACAAAAAAAGTTTTTTTTTGTTTTCTATCATTGTTTGGAGGGAATAATAATCCACATTTATAAAACTAACATTTTGGTGCTAAGATGGTGCTTTGGTAATTGTGACTTAGCAACACATAGAATGCTGGAAGAACTTAGCAGGCTCAGAGTGCTCTTAATATGGTAATGTAATAGTTCATTGTACTACAGTAGGAAGAGTGCACAAGATTTTCATTTTAGCTCACATCACGTTGACAATTTTGGCTTAATATGTAAGAAAAAGTGTAGGAATACACCTTGCCGAGCAGTGCATTAAAACTGCCAGCGACTTACGAATTTCCATGTTTAACTGCACATGTTGTTGTCAGCCTAACTCAGTAGCAACTGTGAGCACTGACAATGTTGTTGTAATTATAATAGCAAATCTCAACATTTCTGCCAGAATAGGAACAAATGACTTCTCAGGGAAAAGAATGCACTTGTTTAAAATCTTAAGCAGCTTCAACCACGTTAAGAGAATTAAAACAATTCAATTTTAAATGGCTTTTCTAAGGTGTTTTTCTAACTATTTTTGTGTGATGTCATAGGGTCCAATCTAATCTAAGTGTCATGCTGGATAATATAGGTGCAGACCTGTTTGTTAATGGCAAGTACAGCTGCACTGTAATGAAAACAAGTACCGGATGACTACTTGTCCTAAATTCTCAGTCATGGATAGGGCACATGTGCAAAGCACAGAGGGCAGTTTATGATTATATTTCACTTTGGAGTGTGGCGACAAGGAAATTGGACCCATCTTGGTTTGTATTATTTCTGCATTTGTGAGGTTATTCATTTAACTTGTGCAGTGACCTGAAATACACATACACACAACCATGAAGTATTGAAAGCAGACCAAATATCTTGTGATTTCTGAGCTGGAATCACATTGAATGCATTTCTTTCCTTAAACATTTATATATATTTTGCTGTTTTTCACTTATCACTTGTGGGGAAATAGGGCATGAAAGATTGTTCCATTATAATTTTTTTCTTCTTCAATGGTAGAAATTTTGAATTGTAAGTGTCTGTTTAAATCCTGACTCAGGAGACTCATTTAAATCATATACAGTTAAATACTGAGTGCATGAGTAATCAGTTCACTAATGCATTTTGAGTAGAGCTCAAGGCAGTGCTTGAAGGTACTATATTATTTATATAAAATTTAATAAAACCTGGAATTTCCTGGAGAATATCACTGTGTACATGTATTGACTGGAAACTGAAAGGTGTACTGGTATATTATTTCCCTTAAGGTTAGAGCAATAACAGAGTTAGAACTGCCCAGATCGGAAGGCCAGGGATATTCTTGCACATCGAAGGTCACTTCTGTAAAGCATGGTAAATATCTTTTTTCAGTGCCCCAGTTACAAGTGTATTTTTAAAAGTACAATTTTTCTCAAAGTTGGTGGAAAGCCTAATGTTCCCTTTATGATTTCTCTGCCATTATGCCATGACATTAGTGAACATAAGTGAAAATAGTTCTATGTCAGACATCTGAATATCTACATTTCCTTCTTAGTTCAGTGTTTGTAAGTTTTTTATTTAAAGTAGAACACTAATTCAGGTTGGTTAACCTCCAGGTTGAGTCGGCTGTGAAGAAGGTGAGTACAATATTGGTATTCGTTTCTAGAGGTATAGAATATAAGAGCAGAGATGTGATGTTGAGGTTCTATAAGGCATTCGTGAAACCACACTTGGAGTATTGTGGGCAGTTTTGGGCCCCTTATTTTAGAATGGATATACTGACATTGGACAGGGTTCAGAAAAGATCCACGAGAATGATTCCAGGAATGAAAGGGTTACCATATGAGAAACGTCTGGCAGCTCTTGGGCTGCATTCACTGGAGTTCAGGAGAATGAGGAGGGATCTCATAGAAACATTCCAAATGTTAAAAGGCCTGAAGAGATTAGATATGGGAAAGTTATTAACCATGGTAGGGGATTCTAGGACAAGAGGGCACGACTTCAGGATTGAAGGACGTCCTTTTAGAACTGAGATGCAGAGAAATTATTTTAGTCGGAGGGTGGTAAATCGGTGGAATTTGTTGCCACGAGTGGCTGTGGAGGCCAAGTCATTGGGTGTATGGCAGAGATAGATAGGTTCTTGGTTAGCCAGGGCATCAAAGGGTATGGGGTGAAAGCAGGAGAGTGGGGATGACTGGAAGAATTGGATCAGCCCATGATTGAATGGTGGAGCGACTTGACAGCCCAAATGGCCTACTTCTGCACCTATATCTTATGGTCTTATGTCTTATGATACACAATCTTCTCAGGGAGTGCTGCATTGTTGGAAGTGCAAATTTTTCCACTGGGGTAATAAATTAAGGCTGCTCAACATAAAGATCTTGCTTCCTTATACAAGAAACCTATACAATGATTGGATGGCTTGCTGTTATAGTGCTGTACAAGGATAATATGGATATGCAGAAATTGGAGGCAATGTTTACTATATGGTAGCATGAATAAGAAAGACAAACCCACTGGGACTTCTGAGAATAAATATCCTGAAAATATCTCATAACTTTGTTGACAAGCATTGATAGGATTAAATTCTGAGGTAACCATCTCCATTTGATGACCATCAAGAAGTTCTTGTTTGATTGAATGAAGAGACAAGTGTGGAAGTAAAGTAAATGTTATTTTTATGCTGATGATTGTTAGTATACAGGCTGTTATACTAAGATTGGTACTGGACAATAGAATCCATATGTTTTATGTTTAGTGGATAAAGAAATTACTGGATAAATAGAGTAAAACATCTTTTTGGTTGGTGTTATTTTCAAAATAGCAAAATTAAGATTATAAATCCTGTAGGCTTTTGTGTAGCTGATGTAATTATTAGATTTATTTGTATGAGGATTTGTAAAAATAACTAACTTTGTTTTCATGCAGCATTCAGAAATATTTTTTGATTTAATACATTTTAATTTGGAATAGTTTTGAATTCTGCGTATTCACACAGGGCATCTACAAACATTTGCATATGTAGAGGAGAAGTCTTTCAGTGGTGTGGAGAATAGTTGACAAACAACGATCAAGGGGGTTGTTCTTTACAAGCTAGAAACAGGAATGGTTGGGGATGCTCAGTAAATCAGGTAGCAAATGCAGAGAAAAAAATCATTTTTAAAATTTTATTTTATTATTTTTATTTAGAGATGCAGCATGGCCCTTTCAGCCCTTCAAGCCATGCTGCCCAGCAACCCCCAAACTAACCCTAGCCAAGTCGCGGAACATTTTACAATGACCGGTTAACCTACTAACCGCCATGTCTTTGGACTGTGGGAAGAAACCGGAGCACAAAGAAAGATCTGATGCATTCCCTGGGGCTGACATACAAATGTTTTATAGAGGAGGCCAGGAGTGAAATCGGAACTCCATTGCCCCGAGCTGTAATAGGGTCACTCTAACCGCTACACTACTGTGGTGCCCCTTTGAAATTTATTATCAAAGTGCATATATATCACCATACACTACCCAGTGATTAATTTTCTTGTGGGAAATCACATAAATACAAAGAAACACAATAGAGTCAATGAAAAACTGCACACAAAGACGGACAAACAACTAGTGTGCAAAATACACCAAATTGTGCAAGTACAAAAATGGAAAGGGAACTCAATCAATCAATAAACAAACAAATATTGAGAATGTGAGTTTTAGAGTCTTTTAAAGTGAGTTCACTGGTTATGGAATCAGTTCATTTTTGGGGTGAGTGAAGTTATTCACTCTGGTTTAGAAGTATGAGGGTTGACACAAAAACGTCTGATGTCTGTCCAGACCCAATTCCCCACCCACTTCAAAAAGGGGACTTAAGCAAGATAGTAATAATGGGATTACCTGTCTACTTTAGAGAAACATTCAAAGGGGATAACAAAATATCATATCCTTCTTATGATCATTATCCTTCCTGCAATTCTGGTACAATAAAAGATTCTTAAGCAAATGCTGTGGAAAATTAAGTAATGTAAATACTATTCACTGAAAAATGGAACTCTGAATTAGTATGTTATAAGCTTAATGATGCAACTAAATCATTTGTCCATATTGCTTACTTTTAAGGAATAGTGATATGATATGTGCATATTATTACATAATTAAAAACCTTTACAAGCACTTTTTTTTGAAAAATGGATTCTGTAACAATGCTTTCTATACTATTAGCTGTTAGTCATGTGTCCTACCTTAATTGGAAAGAGGATCAAATATTTAAAATCCTTTGTCCATGTTGAACAATCTCTTAATAGTGTAATACTTTCATTCTCCTACTCTGTCCCTACCAATAGAATTTGAATTCATCTGCATTTGAGCAAAGATGGTCATATTTATGGTGGAGCTGTGATATTCCTCAAGGTTGTGGCTCAGACTTGGTTGTCTTTTAGGTTCATAGTCATGGTTTTGGGACCAGGCAGGGAGTTATGGGGCATCTTATTGCTTAGGGACAGGGATGAAGGGGAATTAGAGGCCAGGCAGTAAATGAAGTCAGGAACAGGAGCCAGTGGTTGGAGTCTATGTCGGAGCTCTCTGTGGTCCTTTGAAATTCTTTAACCAAGGGAACTAAGATGAGGATCCATCAAATATAATCCAGATGGGTATTGGCTAATATTTGAAGTACTAGGCAGTTGAGGAGCAATGGAAGAGAGCAAGAAAGTGGCACTGAGGCCAGGAATGGCTAAAGCCATCATCTTGAATAGTGGAGTGTGTTTGGAGAGCTTGCTTGCCTTCTCTATTTCTGTTACTTATGATGATAATAATATGCTGAGTTTAATTCTTTTAAAGAACCATTAACTGCTGTTTTGGAGATGGGTGGTGTAATTTCCTATTTCTAGTAGCTTCCATTGCAGAACAATGGATTGGTTAGTAGTTTCGATCAGGAGGATTCAAATAATTGGGCTGTTTAATTCTAGTGTAACACTGATATTTCAAACTGAACAATACATTAAAGTTTAAAATTGTTTAATTAATATCTGGACCAGAAGTCCTAATTGCCGTGTGTCAAAATACATTAACTGATCTTGATGCACATCTGATTATTTTTCTTCTCAAATGCGTGTGCAGAATTTCCAGCATTAACTTGGAGGTTATTAAATTATTTACAGATAGTGCAACAGACCTTGCTGCCTGGCTCCTTTTATTTTGCAAGACTTTTAGGGTTAATGGCAACCTAGCTTTGAAATCAATTTTTAAGTAGTATGATACTTTGTGGAATAAAAGCACAGAGTTCTGCAAAAAACAACAAAGAGAATTTACGATGCTGAACTTAAATTGTACCACTGAAAATGAAGCTGTATGTTATAATTTTCAGCTATATCATTGCTTATGCTGGTGACCAAAACACCAGTTTGTTAGAAGTATGGATTCCTACTAAACTGCATTTTCTTGTAAATCTGAATTATTCTTTGAAATTTTATTAAACAAGATGGAATATAATGAAATGCAGTTTGCTAGAATTTCAGAAATTTGAGTAAATGACTAAGTCCTAAGTATGCTATTTCTGGCAGCAAGGATCTGCGTTCGATTTTTCCATATTGCTGCATTCGAATCTCTTCTTACGAATGAATTGTCAAAAGTGGTTCTTCTAATCGTACATTGTCTGTGTTTAAGGAACGTAAAAAGAGCCCTGTGGATATGCTGTCACATGGCTTGAGACTGTGATCAGGTACTGTCGTATGATTTATTCTTGAGGTTATGATGAAGAACTTAAAAATATCTTTAACTTGCAGTTGAAAATTGCGGTAGGTTATAGATAAATCATAATAAAAGTTTTCATGTAGAATAACATGAACATTGAGGAAAAACACATGCATAAAAATGGTTGCTTTTTATTCTTGTAAACCATTCTAACCTACAGGATAAATAAAAGGTGTGTGATTTTAATTTAAATTCGTATTGTAAAGCCATTTTATACCCGTAAGAACCATTGCTCTCCAGCACCTAGGCTTGTAAAATTACCTTAGTTTATCTTTGCTGAGCTGTAGCGCTTCATCACTAAATCAATAGAGCAGCTGAGGAAATAGGTTCCCTATGAGGCTTGATGCTATGCCAGTTATTGTCAGGCGCCCAGGTTAAACTGCAGTCTTTTGGAGTAGGGGGGAGGGGATGGAAGGAGGATCACTGTGTACTTAATTCTTGTCATAAGGACATTGGTTTGAGTTTGTATATGGGAGAGGGGGAGGAATGTGCTACCAGTTGTCTAGCAGAAATGTCAAGGAAAGAACAAAAGCATCAGGAGCAGAGTTCAACTTTGACAGCGAGGTGGCTGATTCCAAGATATTTGATCTTATTCGTCCTTGTGTGGTATGCCAACCCATAGTTTGTGGGTGGGGAGCATGCAGGGAATGAACAGAGGAGAGATGGGGCGGCATGGTAATGGAGTGGTTAGTACAATGCTTTACAGTACCGGAGATCTGGGTTCAATTCCCACAGCTGCCTGAAAGGAGTTTGTATGTTCTCCCCGTGACCGCATGGGTTTCCTCTGGGTGCTCCAGTTTCCTCCCACATTCCAAATGCTTAGAAGTTGGTAGAGTTATTGGTCATTGTAAATTGTCCCATGACTAGGCGAGGATTAAATTGTGGGATTGCTGGTTGCCGCAGCTTGGAGGGCCGGAAGGGCCTACATTGTGCTGTGTAAATAAATAAAGATGAAGTGAATCCTGTCTGGACTCTTAATTGAGCCAGTCGTATCTGTCTTGATTTGTTTTTCTTTCTATTCTGACATCTGGGCAGCATCCTCCACACTTCGCTTTGACTCGCTGCTGATGAGAGCTATAATTTTCACTACAGTTGTTTCTTGGGGTCCAATTCTTTGCCTGAAGGAACAGCATTAAGCCCAGAGCTCAGCATGTGACCTTGCACACAGCAGAGTGGTGAAGGGCACAGCATGAAATCACTGTGCAGAGTACAAAGCTTTTTATTGGGTCTCTAGATGCCTGCCCCACCTTTATCCCCTTGTGGAATGATGGAAGTTGCTGCAGTATCTGGAAGTGAACTGGAAGGTTGAGGAGAATGGTGCCTCGAGTGGGTAATCTAACATTTTTGACAGCTCGTGTTTTGAGACATTCAGTGATCTGGCTATGCATGGGACCCAGTGCCATAGAGACATTAACATCTTTAATGATAAATAGCTAGTTAGTATGTGTATAGTATACCCAGTGTGAATATACTGTCACAACTGGAACAGGCCATTTGAAAGAAAATACTGCACTTGTTCTGCTAAGGGATTAAATGTAAAGGTAAAGCTCTTCAAATAAACATGCAGAATTGTTGGAGGGAGAGGGAAGGTGAAAGAGGGAAGTCCACACACAAGACTTCTTTTTTCATAATCATTTCCCTAAAGATATATCTAAGTCAACAATGGACTTAATGTGTGCTTAATTTTCTCCACTGCTCTTGCAGGATAATACCATCTAATCATGACCACTGTTTTCCTGCAGTGTCTATTCTGCCTAGTTGTCATGTATTAATAAAGACAGTGAGATCACACAGTACATTAACTTTCTGTTCCTGTATTTCATTCACGGCTTTTTAATTTGGATTTTGCAGGTCTTTCCCACAAACACCAGAAATGTGTCTATGTTTTAAAATCACTGTGCTGCTTCAAAATATTTTTCACTGAGTAACTGATCATGGCAGTTGGAATTTTAAGTATAACCTGGGCACTTGAGAAATCCAGTACTGTAAAAAGAAACGGAAGAGTCTAGGGCAGGCTTGTCATCCATATGCATGAGGCTTCGAGACAGAAAATCAGTGGGGTCTCTTGGGGACTGTGAGCCTTCCGATATGATCTTGTATTTCTTCATTATTGCTAATACCACACCCAGAGGAAAAGGAGAACCTGCTCCTCTAAATGCTCATAAATGGAATAAGTCATCTCGTTTTCTCTGCAATGCTTGCAAAAAAAAAGCTGAGAGAGTGTTATTGGTCAAAATGCTCATGAGGATTTTAGCAAGGTGAATTTGAGTCTTCTGAGATGAGAATTAAAGTAACAAAGTGTTTTAATTCTGTCATTGCCTTTGAGGTAGCCGAGCACTGCATTTTTGTATCTGTGTCTATATTGCAGGTAGAAGAAATAAAACCTGCAACTATATGTGGAAACTTGTAGCCAATGTCAACTTCTCGTCAGATCCATATGGAAATGTGTGAGAGGCACTGCTCATTTAACTTGTATTTATGCAGAGGAACAGGCTAGCCACTAGTTCCCCTTTCATCTCCAGCAGCTAGGAAATCAAGCTACACTGGCAGCTTAAAGCCTTGCACAGTCAATATCACCTGCAACACCCACACAGCCATTCCTCTCCGTAATGAACTGCAGGCTAAGAAACTATTAATAATACAGGTTACGGCTTTGTTGTTTCATAACACTGGTCATGTTGTGAACCAGCAACAAGACAGATGTTCCCTTTCTAAAAGAAAATCTTCCCTGTAGTACTGTAATGTACTTACTGTGTTGCTTTTGGAGTAAATCTTGTCTGTGAAATTTCTGGAAGCAATTTTTCTGCTTTCATCTCCTTTAATGCAGCAGAAACTTAACATTTCTGTGGAATATATTTTATATTTTTCATCTTAAATATGTTTTGTTTATGCAGTGTTGCACATTGTGTTGGCTGTATATTGGGTTTGCTTACTATATGAATTACACTGTAACCCAGCATTTCCTTTTCCTTGAACTCAAAATGCTTGTACTTTCCAGGAGATGTAATTAGGCTCATAATTTATTAATTCATTTTATTTGCTTATTGAGATACAGCGCGGCATAGGCTCTTCCGGTCCCTTGAGCCATTCTGCCCAGTATCCCCCGATTTAATCCTCGCCTAATCACGGGACAATTTACAATGACCAACTAACCTACCAACTGGTACTTCTTTGGACTGTAGGGGAAACCAGAGCACCCAGAGGAAACTTACACACTCACGAGGACAACATATAAACTCCTTATAGGCAGCAGCAAGAATTGAACCCGGGTCACCTATACTGTAAAGTGCAGCGCTGACCACTGTGCTACTGTGCTGCCCCATTGATTTGACTGGTAATAGATAACATTTTTTGACGCTATGGAATAAAGTATCCTCTTATATTGGTGCAGATGGAATTAATACTAAATTGTAAGGGTTTTGATGTGCTGATAACACTAGAGCCATTTGATACATTAACATTTATGCTGCTTTAAGTTCTCATATCTCCACCTTAGGAGACTTGTATGTGAACTTGCTTTGGAATAAATATACCAATTAATATTTTGCTGATCAACAGCTCAACTTCCTCAGGTGTCTAAAGCAAAATGGCATGTCCCTGTCAACCCTAAATGATTTTTATCAAGGCACCATAAAAGGCATCCTATCTGGAAGTATCATGGCTTTGTTTGGCCTCTGCTCTGCACATGACTGCAAGAAGCCACTGTGAGTTGTGGACACATCACAGGAAGCAGTATTCCCTCCATGGTTTCTGTCTATACTTATTGCTGCCTTAGTAAAGCAGTCAAAATAATCAATGTTCCCACCCAACCCAGATATTTTCTCTTCTCCCCTCTTCCATCAGACAGCAAATACAAAATCTTGAAAGCACGTTACCACCAGGCTCAAAGACAGCTTCTATCCCACTATTGTTGGACTATTGAATGGTTCCCTAGTATGATAACGCCACAATCTACCTCATTATCTCCTTGCACCGTATGGCTTACCTGCACTGCATTTCCTCTGTAGCTGTTATACTTTATGCAACATTGTGTTACTGTTTTACCTTTTTCTACTCGATGTACTGTGTAATGCACAGCATGCAAGACTAGTTTGCACTGTATCTCAGTATCTGTGACAATAATAAGCAATTCCAATTCAAAAATTATTGGTCTTCATCCATAATCTAACAATGAGCATTCTCAGTTGGAAATTGTGGATTATGGAAGTAATTTTAACCTATTCTACCCAACAGTACTATTTACCTTCAGTTCATCTCAACTTTCTAGCAAGGTCTGTGCTCTCTTATGATTACCTTCCTTTCTTTCTCACGTACTTCTTTTAATGCCCTTTTTTTGTCCTTCCTGCTCCCCCACATACTCTTAATGCACAATAGGGTAGTTTAAGAGACTCTTTGATAGGTACATGGAGCCTAGAAAAATAGAGGGCTATGGGTAACCCTAAGTAATTTCTAAAGTAAGTACATGTTTGGCACAGCATTGTGGGCCGAAGGGCCTGTATTGTGTTGTAGGTTTTCTATGTTTCTACTTCACTGTCCTTCAGAACCTTTGAGCTTCCATTTTTGTTTGAGCAGTAAGTGTGATTGACTCTGCTGTTATCATTTACATGTTTACTGGACCCATCGTTGAATCTTTACCTTACACCAGTATCTTTGCAGTCTTGCCCTTCACCCTGGTGCAGATTAATGTTACCTCATCTTTATTCCTCCTCTCCTTTTTCACTCTGTCCCTGGACATGCCTCCTTATTTCCATTTTTTAGAACCAACATTACTTTTCATGTGTACCCTTCCCCTTCCAACCCCAGTAACCTGCTTCCCCAACACTCTCTTCCTGCCATACTCATGGAGAACAATTATTCTCATCTCCTCTGTCATGTTATCATTCTTACGTTTCGTAGTAATCCACCTGATGTGGATCTTTCCACAAACCAAAAATTAGTAATTCCATTTGGTAAAGGAACTGGGCATACATTGAAATAGAGTCATCTCCTGGGTTTAGTTATAAAATGTGTTTATTTTTATTTTAAGATTTGGAGATACAGCACGGTAACAGGCCTTTGCAGTCCAACACACCCACGCTGCCCAATGACACCTATGTGATCGATTGATTTACTAAGACACACAATCTTAGGAATATGAGAGGAAACAGGAGCACCCGGAGGAAACCCATGTGGTCACAAGGAGAACATACAGACTGCGGCAGAATGAAATCCAGTTGGCTGGCACTGTAATAGCATTATGTTAAAAATAATAGAACATAGAGTGATGCTAGATGGGAACAGGCCCTTTGGCCCATAATGTTGCGCTGATCAGATAAACTAGTAATGAAGTGGCCAGTGAAGCTAATTCCATATGCCTAAACACATCGTTCCATTTCCCTCACATTCATTTGCCCCTCATGTATCTACCTCAAGCAAAACCCAAGCAGTGCATTCCAGGCACCCACCACTCTTTGTGTAGGAAAACTTGCCCCTTGCATCTCCTTTGAAATTACCCCTTCTCACCTTAAATGCGTGCCCTCTGATACTATATACTCTGTAATCATAAATAATTTAAAGTTTTGTATTTTATTTGTTTCTAAGTGTCACCAGAACTTCTGACTTTATTTTCCTGATAGCGTTTTTTTTAAACTATCAACTTGTTTTTATTTTATTGTCTCCCAGTCTCTTTATTCTACTTCTAAGAAGGTGTTAAGTTTGGGGTAGAAATTCAAACGTTTTTTTGATCAAACTACTGATTAATCAATTAATCAGGCAGTTTATAAGTTAATTGATAACGAGGAGTTAGTTTGTAGTTATCATGTCTTGAGGCACTCAACCAGATGAACTTGAGATCAGAACTAAAGCTGCTGCGCAGAATATTTTCCTTTTTAATTTGAAGTAGAGTGTTCTACTACTATGGTGTTCAAAAATTCCTGTTTAAGTATGAAGCTACTCTGATATTTCCTTGGTCACCTGTCTCCTGCAAAACAAAGCTACCAAAACTTAATTTAGAGGCATTTTAGCAAATGATTATAAGCTGACTAATGAGCTCTTTCAGCCTTAAATATGATGTCTCTTAGTTAAGTTGAGGCATGTATTTTGGATTCCAAAATTATAAATCAAGGTAGAAAATAGACATAAATGATAATTGCAACTAGCTGCAAATTAGCTGTTAGAGACATAAGCTGATTAAAAAACACAAATATAATTGAATTAGTTCCTCATTGGAATGCTATAAAAACTGACACATGCTTTCAAGTCAAAAGTCAAATTGTTTTTAGAAACTGCAGTACTTGTATTCAGGGAATGCGGACTTAACATTTCGTTTGGTTATTCCCTGAGGGTTCACTTTAACAGAAATGTTTGTGTTAATGGAAAACGATGAAATGACAGCGCTGCAAATCCAAAGGACCTTGTTCCTTTTTGATTCCATCATTTTGTATTTCCACTTGTGGTGGAGTTTTGTTTTAGGAAATACGCCCTGAGGTGAAACAGTTATGCATCAGATGATTAAGAGGCCAGGAAAAGAGAAACAATAATTACTTGGCAATAGAGACCAGGAAATAAGTTACTTTGTAAATTTTTGCACTGTTCTTGTAAATTTAATTACATCTTAAATACAGAATGTAGCTATGTTATGGAAAAAGGTAATCTCCTCGTTTTGTTCAAAGTGGATTTCAGTTTTCATGTTGAATAATGTGAAGATTTATTTATGGTTCATCTACGCATCCAATATGTTTGTTGTGGAGGCAAGAACTGTCTGCATAGCCCACCAATATATCCTTTTGAAATACATCAGATGAGCCACAGATCTTCTGAGAAATCAATTTTTTTGCTTGTTTGTTTTTGCAGCTAGAGTCCACAATAATCTACAGATTTAGTGTATCCTTCATTAAGCATCCATTTATATGTAACTATTCTATGCCTTAGCTACAAATTTACAACAGTTCCTGTGTGATGAAACATTCATTATTTAAGCTCCCCCTGCATAGGATTACAAATTTTCTATGATGTTTATTTGTAATGTTTTTCAGCTGTTTCTGATTGCTCAAGCCATCTCATTAAAATTTTACACATTTAAAGGAAGAAGTGTTCTTTCCAAATTACCAGGACTGAATGAAGAAACAATGTTTTGTCCTTGATGTTTCATATTTTGGTTTCAATATTTACAGTGCCTAATTTTGTAAAGATTTGTTTTGATCATTTGACAGTTTCTGTCAGAGCTTTTTGTGTGTGAGACTATTTTGGGGATTTCTGTATTCAATTGTAAACCCTAAAGTATTTTTAATAAAAGCAAAAATAAAAATGCAGATACTTGAAATACAAAGCAATAGCAGGAGATGCATTAGGTCAGTCAGCATCTGTGGACAGAGAAACTTGAGGTTTTTTATTTAGAGAATGAGGTTCATATTGGGAATGTTTTGTGGGGGAGGAAGCGGTGTTAGATACAATCACTGTTTAAGACAATTTGTGATGAGCACATAAAAAGTCAAGGTATAGAAGAATATAGACCTGGTGTGGACAAATGGAATTAATATAGTTAGGTAGGAAGGTTAGCATGTGTGCAGTGGTGTATGGCCTGTTTATGCCTCACAAACATTTCAGGTTTGTATTCTAAAGAAGGTGACTGATGTGAAAATTTATTTTCTCTCTCCAGAGCTACTGCCTGTGCTACTAAATATTTCTAAAATGTGTTTTTTTTTTCTTTTTGCAGACATCCCACCCTGCAAAAACTCATTTTAGGGAGATAGCACCATCAATTTGCGGGAGGCTCCCGGGAGAGGTGGGATGTCTGAAATACAGTAGCTCCTTAGCAGCCAGCCAGCTAGTTTAAATAACGTTAGCTATGCTAATGAACAAATGACACCTGTTAAACTCACCTCAACATGTCTTTTACAGTCTTACCCCACCATGGGCAATAGAAAAGTCACTGTTGCAAACAGTGCAGCGAGCAACACTGTCATTATTTTTGACCCCTATTAGGCAGGGGTTCACTTTAGTGTAGTCTGCGGTGACGTACGTTTTATATTTTCTTTTTTTGGAACACTCTCTCATGGTGCGCTCTCTCTCTCTCTCTCTTGCTCGCGCGCGCTTGCTCTCTCTCTCACTTGCTTTCTCGCTTGCGCGCTCTTGCTCGCTCTCTCTTGTGGTCGCTCTCGCGCTTTCTCTCTTGCTTGCTCCTCCTCTCTCTCTCGCTCTCGCTTGCTTTCTCTCTCGCTCACACGCTCTCGCTTGCTTGTTCTCGCGCTCTCTCTATCTCTCTCTCCCTCCCTCCCTCTCTCTCTCTCGCTTGCTTGATCTTGCTTTCTCTCGTGGTCGCTCTCGCGCTTTCTCTTTTGCTTTCTCTCTCGCGCTGTCTCGCTCGCTTTCAAAAAAATTGATTTTCATGACATTGTATATAATTTGCTGGCATCAGAGAGCCACTATTAATATGCGGGAGACTCCTGGAATTTCCGGGAGACAGTCATACTTTATTGATCCAGGGGGAAATTGGTTTTCTTTACAGTTGCACCATAAATAATAAATAGTAATAGAACCATAAATAGATAAATAGTAATATGTAAATTATGCCGGTAAATTATGAAATAAGTCCAGGACCAGCCTATCGGCTCAGGGTGTCTGGCCCTTCAAGGGAGGAGTTGTAAAGTTTAATGGCCACAGGCAGGAATGACTTCCTATGATGCTCAGTGTTGCATCTCGGTAGAATGAGTCTCTGGCTGAATGTATTCCTGTGCCCAACCAGTACATTATGTAGTGGATGGGAGATATTGACCAAGATGGCATGCACCTTAGACAGCATCCTCTTTTCAGACACCACCGTCAGAGAGTCCAGTTCCATCCCCACAACATCACTGGTGGGATGTCTGTTTTTGTAGGTCTTTGGTTTACTTACATTTTGTTTAAATTTTGCCTATACAGTAATCCTTTATTTATTTGATAAATCAATTTCAAACTATAACAGTCTCTACAGAACTGCAAAGAGTGCATGTCCCGTGAGGGTCTTGATGTTGTTGATGGTGAGGGGGGTTGTGAGTATGATGGAGCTGGCTGAAGGTACAACGCTCTGCACCCTACTGCGGTCCTGTGTTTTGAAGCTTCTATACCGGGCTGTGATGTAAGCAGTCAGAATGAACTCCTTTGTATGTCTGTAGAAATTTGCATGTCTGGTAAAATACCAAAAATCCTCAAACTCTTAATGAAGTCTAGGTAAGTTTTGTTAAGTGAATGTTAAACTTTGAAATCAGGAATTAGCCTACTCCTAAACAAACAATGATGTTGTTTGGTTTTAAAATGCATAAATGCTGTAAACTTGCAGTACTTCCACATCAGTTACCCTGAATCATGCTTGGACATGTGCTTCAGAGATGTTGAATATTTTAATAATAATATGTCTTATTGCCAAACAGCTTGGGATGTATAACATTTACAGCTGTGGCGTTTCACTTTTAGTTACTATTGAGTTTTTTTTCTTTGAGAAGTGGAAGTTATGTTTATTATAATCCATTTTCTTCTCTATTATTGTACTGTATGACTATACTTAATACTTGGCTAGTTTAATGCCTCTGGAAGGAAATGAAATGTCATTCGGCCAGGCTCAAATCTGAGTACAGCAGCTTCTGGTTGTATTCATTTGGCTCCACTGACTTCATCAGGACAATATTGGGAGCTCTGTACAACTGATAAGAACATAAGAAATAGGCAACACACGTAAAAGTTGCTGGTGAACGCAGCAGGCCAGGCAGCATCTCTAGGAAGAGGTACAGTCAACTTTTTGGGCCGAACCCTTCTCAGCCTGAAACATCGACTGTACCTCTTCCTGGAGATGCTGCCTGGCCTGCTGCATTCACCAGCAACTTTTATGTGTGTTGCTTGAAATTCCAGAATCTGCAGATTTCCTCGTGTTTGCGATAAGAAATAGGAGCGGAAGTAGGCTATCTGGCCTGTCGAGCCTGCACCGCCATTCAATAAGATCATGGCTGATCTGGCCGTGGACTCATCTCCACTTACCTGCCTTTTCTCCGTAACCCTTAATTCTCCTACCAGGCAACCTTGTCTTAAATATATTTACTGAGGTAGCCTTCACTGCTTCATTGGGCAGAGAATTCCAGAGATTCACCATTCTCTGAGAAAAGCAGTTCCTCCTCATCTCCATCCTGAATCTACTTCCCTGAATCTTGAGGCTATGTCCCCTAGTTCTAGTCTCACATACCAGTGGAAACAACTTTCCTGCCTCTATTTTATCTAACCCTCTCATAATTTTATGTTTCTATAAGATCTCCTCTCATTCTTCTGAATACCAGCAAGTACAGTCCCAGGCAATGCAATCTCTCCTCAATGTCTAACCCCCTATGGAATCAACCTTGTGAACCTCCTCTGCACTGCCTGCAAAGCCAGTATATCCTTCCTCAAGTCAGGAGACCAGAACTGCATGCAGTACTCCAGGTGCGGCCACACCAGTACCCTGTACAGTAACAGCATAACCTCCCTACTCTTAAGTTCAGTCCCTCTAGCAATGAAGGCCAACATTTCATTTGCCTTCTTGATAGCCTGCTGTACCTGCAAACCAAACTTTTGTGATTCATGCACAAACACTCCCACTTCCCTCTGCACAGCAGCATGCTGCAATTTTTTTACCATTTAAATAATAATCTGCTCTTTCATTTTTCCTTCCAAAGTGGATGACCTCGCATTTACCAACATTGTACACCGTCTGCTAGCCCTTGCCCGCTCACTTAACCTACCTATATCTCTCTGCAGACTCACCGTATCTTCTGCACATTTGCTTTTCCACTCAATTTAGTATCATCAGCAAACTTAGATACACTGCACTCGGTTCCCTCTTCCAGATTGTTAATGTATATCCTGAATATTTGTGGGCCCAGCACTGATCCGTGCAGCACACCTCTCACCACTGATTGCCAACCAGAGAACCACCCATGTATCCCACTTCTCTGCTTTCTATTGGTTAATCAATGCTCTATCCATGCTAATACATCACCCCCCCCCACTGATTCTATGCATCCTTGTCTTATGGATAAGTCTTTTATGTGGCACCTTATCAAATGCCTTCTGGAAATCCATGTAAATAACGTTCATCTGTTCCCCTCTATCGATTGTGCTTGTTATATCCTCCAGTAAGTTTGCCAAACAGGACCTGTCTTTGCTGAATCCATGCTACATCTGCTTGATTGATCGATTTCTTTCCAGATACCATGCTATTTCTTACTTAATGAGAGCCTCAAGCATTTTCCCAACTACAGATGTTAAACTAACTGGCCTATAGTTACCAGCTTTATGCCTGCATCCTTTTTTTTTGAACAGTGGTGTGACATTCAGCATCTTCCAATCCATCTGGACCTGTCCAGAGTCCAGAGAATTTTGGTAAATCATCACCAAAGCCTCTACTATAAACTTACGCTATTTCTTCCAGTATCCTGGGATGCATTCCATCAGGACCAGGGGACTTGCCTATCTTTAGTCCTACGAGTTTGCTCAGCACTACCTCTTTAGTGATAGCTATTGTATCGAGGTCCTCACCTGGGGTTGCATCCATAGCATCTCTCTTTGGCATGTTAGATGTGAGCTCCACCATGAAAACTGACACAAAATAGTCATTCAAAGCCTCAGCCATTTCCTCATTACCGAATATCAATTCCCCCTTCTCATCCTCCAAGGGACATACATCAAAGTTGCTGGTGAACGCAGCAGGCCAGGCAGCATCTCTAGGAAGAGGTACAGTCGACGTTTCAGGCCGAGACCCTTCGTCAGAACAGATTCATCCTCCAAGGGACCTACATTCACTTTAGCCACCCTTTTCTGCTTTATACAATTATAAAAACTTCGCTATCTGTTTTTATATTTTGTTCTAGTTTATTTTCATAATCTAGCTTCCTTTTATTGTTTGCTTAATGGACTTCATTGCTTTTTAAAGTTTTCCCAGTCTTCCAGCTTCCCACTATTTTTGAAGAATTTGTGTGCATCAGCTTTTAGTTTGATGCCTTATTTTATTTCCTTCGTTATGCAAGGTTGGCTGTCCCCATCCTTGCTTTTAACTGGAATATACTTTTGTTGGGCACCGTGAAAAATCTCTTTGAAAGTCTTCCACTGTTCCTCTACTGTCCCACCATATAACCTATGTTCCCAGTCTACACCACCCAAATCCTTCCTCTTAAACAGAGAACATAGAGCGTAGAATAGTACAGCACATTACAGGCCCTTCGGCCCACAATGTTGTGGCGACCCTCAAACCCTGCCTCCCATATAACCCCCCACCTTAAATTCCTCCATATACCTGTCCAGTAGTCCCTTAAACTTCACTAGTGTATCTGCCTCCACCACTGACCCAGGCAGTGCATTCCACACACCAACCACTCTCTGAGTAAAAAACCTTCCTCTAATATCCCCCTTGAACTTCCCACCCCTTACCTTAAAACCATGTCCTCTTGTATTGAGCAGTGGTGCCCTGGGGAAGAGGCGCTGGCTATCCACTCTATCTATTCCTGTTAATATCTTGTACACCTCTATCATGTCTCCTCTCCAAAGAGTAAAGCCCTAGCTGCTTTAATCTCTGATCATAATGCATACTCTCTAAACCAGGCAACATCCTGGTAAATCTCCTCTGTACCCTTTCCAATGCTTCCACATCCTTCCTATAGTGAGGTGACCAGAACTGGATACAGTACTCCAACTCTTTTAAAAATCAACTTCCCACTTTAATTTCCAAGGGTGATCTCTGGCTGATGGATTTCCCATGTCTTTCCCCTGTCCTTAGTTATGACAACATTTGCATTCCTGAGAAAACTGTCTGTACCCCATACAGTTTGCTTAGGACAACCAAGAGAACTGTGTAGTTAAACCAGGGCTTTTAACTTAACTGTTCAGATTTTGCCGCAAACCAAGTTTCTACATGACAGAAGATGCCTGCAGCAGCTGGCAAATCCAACTTGCTAGTCTTCCTAAAGGGCGTACATAAAATGGATATTGGAAACCAGTGAGGATGTGTATGATATTTTAAAACTGATGAATGGTATGGACTCAGTGTCCTCTTTATGTGCTGGAGTGGAACTCAGTGTGATCTACTGCTATAGCCCATCAAATTCAACGTTCCACATATTGTGCACTCAGAGATGCTCTTCTGCACACCACTTCTGTAACATATGGTTACATGAGTTACTGTCACCTTCCCTTCAGTTTGAACCAGTCTGGCCATTCTCCCGGACCTCTCTTATTAGCAAGAAGTTTTCATCCACAGATTGCCCTCAGTGGATGTTTTCGTGGGTTTTTTTTGCACCATTCTCTGTAAACTTTAGACAGGAGACTACTGAATGTGAAATACTTAGGAGATCATCAGTTTCTTCGATATTCTAATCACCCTGTTTGGTACCAACAACCATTCCACGGTCAAAGTCACTTAGATCACGTTTCTTACCCATTCTGACATTTGCATGTTTACAGCAGTAATAATCAAGGACAAGTTGCACTATTTCTGTCCCATGTCCCTTTCTCCTTCTGTGAGGATTCTTAAACATAATTAGATAGTGCATTTCCTAGCAACCTCACAAAGGCTCTAGATTCCTTTTCTTAGAGGGTGCTGTATTCAAAGTAAAATGCCTATTTGGAAAAGAGCCAGATTCCAGAAGTGGAGGCCAAATGAGGAAAGGGCTTTCATGAAGCTTAATGAAACAACAGCGGAAAAATTCCAAAGGGTGTGGAAGAAACAAAATGGGAAAATAGTTCAAAGTTCAAAGTACATTTGTTTATCAAAGTGTGTATGCAGTTACAACTCTTAAATTTGTCTTCCCCACAGACAGTCACGAAAGAAGAATGATGAAACCAATCTGTCCAAAACTAAACATCAAACATCAAACTCCACCACCCCAGTGCAAAAAAACGTGCAAATGGCAAGAAAAAAGATCAAAAACACAGAATATAAAATACAAAATCAAAAGGCATATTTCAGTATAGCTCAGCGCAGTGTTCATTATCTGCAGGCTGCCCCAATTCAGAAATCACCCAAAAGTAGAAACAAAAAAGAAAGATGATAACTAGAACTCATCATAAACCGGAGAGTCCAAATCTTTAACTTGCACTGGTTAAACTTTCTATACATGTGAAATACATGAGAGCAAAATATATTTGGTTGTGGTTTATTGTTGCTCTGTTACTTTGTGTATGGTTTTCTTGGACTTGAGTGAATCCAACAAGTGTAGAATAGGCGCATAGCGACATCAGCCCCCCAAAAATTCTAATTAGATGATTTTTTAAAAGTGAAAATCAACTTCCCATTTTTATTTGCAAGGTGGACCTCTGGCTGCTGAATTTCATTCAGTGTTCCTATGTCCTTAGCTATGACAACATTTACATTCTTGTGAACTGTCTGTAACCCATATAGTTTCCTAAGGACAACCGAGAGCACTGTGTAGTTAAACCAGGGCTTTTAACTTAACTGTTCAGGTTTTGCCACAAACCAAGTTTCCACATGGCAGAAGATGCGCACAGCAGCTGGCAAATCCAATTTGCTAGTCTTCCTAAAGGGCGTACATAAATTGGATATGTGTAACCAGGAAGGATGTGTATGATATTTTAAGAGGTCTAACTCATTATGTGGACCTAATCCAACTAATCTGAGAAGAAACAAAACATGAATCAATGACATTCTTGTATACAATATTAAGTGAAAAATATACTGGCACCTACAGGATTCATTTGATATATTTGGATATTGGGGTGTTTTGAGACTCTTCTACAAAATTTATGGTGAATGACTCAGAAGATTTCATTTGCCTTGTCTCTCAGGATATCACAAGGCATTTGACGGCAAAATGCCTTGCTAGAAAAGCAGACCCAGAGATGACTCTATCTCTGATGCATAATCTTCTCTGCCTTTTGCTGTCAAACATAAAACACTAAATACTCTGCAGATCTCTACTGCTTATAAAGAGGAAAAATGCATATTTCATGAATTATAAAACTATGAGGAATGGAATAAACAAAATGTGGGTAGTGGAGATAATAAATATAAAAAGTAAACCATATTAATTTAGTTTACAAAGAAAATGTTAGTTTTAATATCTTATGTGATTGCTATGTCAATTGAATATCCCTCATAGATAAAGCAGAAACATTTAGAAATGTTTCTGCCTATCCCCTCCCTGCTTCCCCTCCCCAACCCCTTGATCTTTCCCCTTACTGGTTTTTCACCTGGCACCTACCAGCCTTCTCCTTCCCACCCTCCCCCTATCTTCTTTATAGGGCCTCTGCCCTCTCTGTCTTCAGTCGTGACGAAGGGTCTCAGCCCGAAACGTTGACTGTTCGTTTCCACGGATGCTGCCCGACCTGCATGTTGTGCGTGTAACATTTAGAAAAATTGGATGCTTTTATTTTTATTCTCAACAGACTTCCTCAAAACAGGAGAAAAAAACCCAAAGAATGAATGACAGAAAAAAAACATAAGAACCCCAAAGCCTCCTATTCCTCTACCATGCACAAGCAGCGTCAACCTCCCTCTCCCCCCACTTATTCTAGCATAAAGCATTGGCATTCCCACCTCCCACCATGCAAGCAAAAGCAAAGCCCCCATCTACAGTACATTAAAAACTAACTGTGTACTCCAACATTTTGACATCCCATAGGTGCACATTTACAAGTGAGAGACAGATATCACTCCTTCCACGGCCACAGAGGAGACAACAGTCACTATTTCAATGTTAGTCTGAAGCATTATTTTTTTATTTTGAATTTGGCATTTATAAAGCATTCATAAGTGTTTGCAACTAGCAAGCATTCTTATCCTTTACAGTAGTTTTGAGAATGTTTTGGAAGTTATCTTCAATGCAGTAAGTTTTGGTTAGTACCTTGGGTGGTTTCCACTGGAGTATTTCTGAGTTCAGCATCATCTGTTACCAGATGTGAGCCAATGAAATGAACAATTTTTTTTTGTAGGATAAAGAAATTTTGACAAAATTACTTTGAGACTTTGTGTTATTGGATTAGTAACCTAGAATCTTGATGAATAATCGAGCATGTGATCAAATCTCCATTCAATTACAAACGTTTGTAGATTCCACAACTTATTTTTACAGGACCGGAGAGTGAATGGAAACACAATCCCCAATCAGGAAAATATGAGACTGCTGGAAGAACTCAGATAGTCAAAACAAAATCAGGAGAAACATTAATGTGAATTTATCAGATTGTCATGAATAAGGATATACCCAAGTGTGAATTTCAAAGATACGAGGAAGGGGATTGTCATTAACATAGGCATTAGCCAAAAGTTAACAGTGTAAAAAGCTGATGTAGTGATATAAAGTGATGTTATACAGGTGTGAATTCACATTGCCCTGCTTTGCACAGCCATGTTTTGGCTTTTATTGACAGTAGCTCTCTTTGACAGCCAACGTTCATTCAAAGATTCAAGATTTACGATTCAAAATT
The DNA here is from genome assembly GCF_963921235.1 of Mobula hypostoma. Lineage (NCBI taxonomy): Eukaryota > Metazoa > Chordata > Chondrichthyes > Myliobatiformes > Myliobatidae > Mobula > Mobula hypostoma. The sequence goes on along the minus strand of NC_086098.1, from coordinate 205,747,604 downwards.
GTTTAATGTAATTTCCAGTGCATGAGTGTAAAGGAGAGCAAAATGATTTTTACCCCTAATTTAATTTAGCACAAAAAAACGCAAGATAAAGAACCCAATAATAAAAAATTATAGGCATCTGTTAGTCTCATGAGATCATGGATTTGCACCTTAGAAGGTTTCCAGGGCACAGGCCTGGGCAAGGTTGTATGGAAGACTGGTGCAAGTCTCCCCTCTCTACGCTACTGATGTTATCCAAGGGAAGGGCACTAGGGCTGATACAGCTTGGCACCGGTGTAGTCGCAGAGCAATGTGTGCTTAAGTGCCTTGCTCAAGGACACAACACGTTGCCTCAGCTGAGGCTCGAACTAGCAACCTTCAGATCACTAGACTGACACCTTAACCACTTGGCCACGCGCCAACACAATAATAAAAGAAGAAACACATAGTACATAGCTTATATACATACTGGATGGACTGTACATTCATAAAGTGACACTCGGCACAGGAGAGTCTGTACACAAGGTGACTTTGACAGCAAATGATAACGTAGTTATGGTCGGATGGATTAGTGGGTGGAGGTGTTTGTCAGCTTTACTGTTTGGGGAAAACAATGGGTTTTGAATCTGCTAGTTCTGCTGGTGTGGATGCTTCATAGTCCCCTCCCTGATGGGAGTGGGACAAATAGTCAATGAGCAGGTGGATGGGATCCTTCATGATGTTGCTGGCCTTTTCCTGGCACCTTTCTGTATCTATTTTATCTTAATAGCAGGTAGACTGGTGCTGGTGATGTTTTCGGCAGTTTTGACAAGCCTTCCTTTACACCGCAGTGCATTTTCTGTGCAGTGTTAGGATACTCTCTACTGCACATCTCTAGAAGGACTGAGATTGATGTGCATAGTCCATCTTCTTAAAGCTTTCTCATAAAGTAAAGGCTTTGGTGATCTTTTTGATTTTGCAGAATGTGTTCTGGGGCCATGAGAGGTTGTGTGAGAGGTGCACTCCCAGAAGTTAGAAACTGCTCAGTTTCCACTGCTACGCTGTCAATGTAAGGAGGGGAGTGTGAATGGTGCAAGTTTTCCTGAAGTTGATGACCATCCTTTGCTTTGTTCACATTGGGAAAGAGGTTGTTTGCTTGGCACCGGGCCTTGAGCTCTTCCAACTCCCCTCTGTAGGCCATCTCATTGTTGTTGGTGATGTGTCATTAGCGAACTTGACAATGTGATTACTCGGGTGTTTGGTCATGCAGTCATATGTGAGCACTGAGTATAGGCTAAAAGACCGCTGAGTTATATTGTTTGTGCATTAGTACCTCAATAATAACTTGCATCTAGCTACTCCCTGCTCTTTCTGCCATGAAAAGGACAGATAGTTCTGAGTCTTTGCTTGTGTGAATCTTAGGGAAAATATTTTGTGCGTGTGCTAGTTGTAGCATAGCAAAGGTATGAAAGTCAACTCTTTTTCCGTAATATACACCACACATTTCCAGCTGTAAGCCTTTCTTTATAATTGAATAATTTTATAAATGGGTTCCATTTAAATACTTGAAAATCTGGGCACGAAGACCTTGTGAAAATCTTGACTAATTCATAGAAAATATTTTTCACTTCCCAGAGCTTCCAGAGAGATGCATTCAATCTACTCTATAAAACTCTCTTCACTTAGAAGAAGTGTAAACGTAACAAGGATACATGGAGATCAGCAAAATCAGAATAACATGAAAATCAATTGGCAATATTTGATTGTGCTCTGAGGCTTAAAATCCAGTTAATTTCTTAAGCATTTAGTCAGAGAACAAAATATGATGTGGCCAGGACTAAATGGGTTGGAAAGTATTGAGAGAAAAAAAACAAAAAGTAAAACAAATGAAAACATGTTAAGATGCTATTACTAGAACAAGTCAATGATTTTAGACTTCGGATTTGAAATGATGTGACTGACATATCAGACAGCAACTGAATGAAAACTTTATTGATTTGACCCAACTGTCAAATCGGTGAGGATTTTTGGTGAGAAACTTGTAAGGTTTGTCTTCTAACTTCAACCAGTTGCTGCATAGTGCGAAATATTTGAACAGCCTTTGTTCATTTAGTGTTTTGTTTTAAACACAATCTCTAACATTGTTTCTCTCAGTGAGTCAGAGGATTGCCTTTGATACAAAAGGCTCCAGCTAGAATCTTCCAGTGAAAGAACTTGTAAAAAATTTTTGAGGTAAAAAATGGGTTGTAGAGTTGTACAGCATGGAAACAGACTTTTTGACCTAACCAGTTTGTGCTATCATGTTTCCGTTTACATTAGTCCTACTACGGATCCCTTTTTATTCTCTACACATTCCCAACAACCATACCCCAGATTCTACTACTCGCCAACACACTACGAGCAACTTGCAATGTCCACAAACCCCACATATTTGGGCCGTGAGAGGAAACCAGGATACCTAGAGGAAACACATTCACAGGGCAAAACAGTGCAAACTCCACAGAGGTAGCACTTGCTGTCATGATCAAATCTGGATTGCATTTATTCTGGCAGGATAATGGATTTCTGCAATTTGCTCCTAGAGCAAGTGGGTGCCAGGTGAAATGGGTTTGTAAGTTGATAGTATGTGAAAGAGGATGGGTTACAGAGAAATAAAATGGTGAATGGGACCAAAGGGATTTCTTTGAACATCTCGAAGGCTCGATGGGCTAAACAGTATTTCCTACATTGTAAGAAAACACAAGAATTAACTTTTATCCATTAGAAAGTACTTTGTAAAGTTAATGGGCTTTACCTTCATTTGATGTTCTAAACAATTTTCTTCTTGGCTGCTTATCGTACTAAAATGCCTTTTGTGTTTTGCTCCATGCTCACATCCAAAAGAAGCTGATGCAGACAAATACCAGATATTGTCATAGCCCGATAGTGACCAGTCTAGTTTTCTGTCAGTTAGCAAGGGGCATGCTGGGAGCCTCAATGTCCAACCCGTCACTCCTCTGCAGTTGGAAGTGAGGCTCTGCGTGTACTCCAACTGTAGGTCGTAGTTTCTTATTATGGGCACAGGCACCCAATTGAAGGTATTATTACTCGACTTCTTCTTCTTCATGTGCCTTGCACGTTACACGCTTGGGCGATCATGGCTCTCCACATCGAATGATCCCTCGCAGCATCAATGATATTTCGCACACTTAGATCTGTTAGTTCTTTCACAGAGTCCATATATTTTCTTCTTTGCCTTCCTCTGCCGTGTTTCCCAGGCATATGGTTTTCTAATGTAAGGCATTCTATTTCTCCCTTTCTGATGACACGGCCCAGGAATTTAAGTTTCCTCTCATTTAATGTTCTCATTAAAGATCTTTTTTGTATGCGCACGTTGGAGTACTGTCTCATTAGTTACCCTATCTCTATATGATATTTTCAGCTTTCTTCTAAGAAACCACATTTCTGTTGCTTCTAAGTTTCTTTGAAGTTCTAGTGTTATAGTCCATGTTTCAGAAGCATACAGCAAGATTGACCAGATGTATCATTTTAGTAGCCTAAGCCTTGTTGTCATAGAAATGTGTCTGTTGGTAAAAATGGGTTTCATTTTTTGGAAGTTGGTTTTTCGCAATGGCAATTCTTCTTTTTATTTCCACTTTACTTCTAGCATCTTGTGATATAAAACTACCAAGGTCATTAAAGCTAGTCTTTTGTTCAATCTCTTGGTTACCAATGTACAATTGGCAGTTGGGAGTATACTGCTGTTTTGATATTACCATACATTTCGTTTTTTTTTACAGTTGATAGTTAGACCAAAATCTACACTTGTTTGTACTACTTTGTCTAGGAGGATTTGTAGGTCTTCTGCAGCACATGCTATTAGGGTGGTATCGTCTGCATGTCTTATATTGTTGATGTTAACACCTCCAATTTTTATCCCATCTAGGTCTTCTATTTCTCTGAGAATAATTTCACTATAGATATTAAATAATTCCGGTGAGGCAATGCATCCCTGTCTAACTCCTCTTTGAATTTTAGTCCAACTGCTTATATTATCATCAATTTTTACCGCTGCCGTTTGATTCCAATATAAATTTTGAGAGTTGTTGGTCCCTTCCATCTATGTTTAGTTTAGCGAGAATTTGAAATAATTTTTCATGTTGCACTTTGTCGAATGCTTTACTGAAATCAATAAAACATAAAAAGACATGATTTTGATTTTCAATTGCCCTATCTGAAAGTATTCGTAGTATGAAAATTGCATTCCTAGTTCCTCTATCCTCAATAAACCCATATTGCCGTTTAGAAGTTTCTGGTCTTAACTTGTTTTTAATTCGACTCAGAACAATTCTCAACAAAATCTTTATTACGTGACTCATAAGACTGATTGTTCTATAATTTTCGCAGTCAATGGTTCCAGGAATTTTTGGCAGAGTTATAAATACTGATTTCAAGAGATCGTCAGGCAATACACCAGACTCATATATGCCATTAAACAGTTCAAAAAGAATACCTAAGCTCAGATCTTCTAGGGCTTGTATCATTTCCACTGAATTTTCATCAGGTCCTGTGGCTTTACCATGTTTCATGCTTTTCATTGCTTTAGTTATTTCTTTTTTGGTAACAGGTGAGCCAGAATTAGGGTGTTTAATATCTGGGGGTTCCCCTCTATTATCTTCAAAAAGCAGCTCTATATACTGAATCCACCTCTCACATACTTTGTCTGGATCTGTTAGTATGGATTCGTCTGCTGATCTTATGCATCCTGTAGAGGAGGTTTTCTTAGTTCCAGTAATTTCCTTAATTTTCTTGTGCATTTCCTTGCTGTTGTTAATATGACCTTCTACTCCATAGCATTTTTGATTCAGCCATTCTTCCTTTGCAATATTGCACAATTGTCTGGTCCGTCTGTTTAGCTCTCTGAATTGCACTTCATTATTCTTCACTAATCTTCTTTGTTCCATCAGATCTAAAATTTCTTGGGTTATCCACCCCTTGTTGGTGTGTTGGGTTTCTTGTACTGGGATGATCTCCTCTGCCAATTGCTGTATAGCTTATTTAAATCTGTTCTGAGTAGGTGTTGTTTCATTTTCGTTGAGGTGTTCTTCTACAGCTGGTTTTGAATTCTTAATAAAGTATGCTATCTTTTTTAGGTTCTCCCAACATATACTTCTTTCTCTTTTTTACACATTTCGGTTTCTTTAATTTTGTTTTGAAAGTAGCTATTACTGGATGGTGATCTGAACCATGGACTGTTCCTGGGTAGGCTTTAGAATTTGTGATATTATTTCTAAAGCGTTCATTCATGGTAATGAAATCTATCTGATTCCTTGTTCTATCTCCAGGGCTAATTCAAGTACACAATCTACGTGGATGGTTTTTATACCAAGTATTGATGATCACTTGGTTGTTTCTGACACACCAATCAGTAAACCTTTCTCCATTTTCATTTTTCTTCCCTAAACCAAAAGGTCCTATGATGTTATCAACCCTTTCCTGTCCAACTTTGGAGTTAAAATCTCCCATGACTAGTTTTATATCCTGAGATTTACATTGCTCATAAGCACTGTCGAGACCTTCGTAAAACTTGTTGATATCTTCTTCATCTGCAGCATTTGTTGGTGCATAGGCTTGGATTATGCTAATGTTAATAGGGTTACCCTTTAATTCAACTAAAAGCAGCTGGTTGGATATTGCCCAATATCCCATAAGACATTTTGATACTTGTTTGTTTAAAATAATTCCAACTCCATACATAAGCTGTTGACCTCCAGAATACATTATCAGAGAACTATTCTTAGTGAATTTGCCACTGTCGATCCATCTAATTTCTGACAGGCCTAAGATATCAACTTCCAACCTTTTCATTTCATTTAATGTGTTGTCCAACTTTCCTTTCTGGTAAAGTGTATGGATGTTCCATGTTGCTACCCTTAGCCTTTCCCTATTGCTTACAGTCTCTGGATGACGGTCTGGTGTCACCTGCAGCACATGACTACCCCAACCGAGCGAGGTGTTGTTCTGTTGATTAGAATCAACCCCATTCACGCTGTTGTCTGGTTTCCTTCTTTTGTTTCTTTCCATCATTGACTAGGCAGAAATTGCAACAGTGGTTTGCCGTTGCCTTCTGTTGCCGCAGTGCTCATCTAACTGGAGCATTTGACCTCTACTGGTATTCCCAATTGGGAATCATACACTAGATGTCGCCCAACCTTTGCTGTTGTTGTACAAAGACAATCCTCCACCGAAGCTTGGAATCCATCTCCCTGCTGCCGAAGACTTCAGTGATTTTAGGTGACACCACCACCATTGGTCTGGTTATTTTTTTGTTGCCAAACACTCGCCATAGACAGAGCTCCTTCAGTGAGACAGGGTGCGCCCGGACCTAAGTCCTACATGAAGGTGGAGTTGTCTTGGGTGGTAGAAGCTATGTAATCGCTATTAGTATTTCTTGATATTTAGTCAGGACCCAACCACCCCATACACGCCAGTATTACGAGTATTTCCAGCAAATAGCACACATTAATTTCTTTTGGCATGTTCAGTTTTTCAATAGCTGAAGCACTAACAACAACCAGAAAATTTGTGTATATTATTTCACACAAAAATAATTAGCCTGAATACGTACATTTTCTGGCCTGTTGTTAGTGCTTCGGCTATTGAAAAACTGAACATGCCAAAAGAAATTAATGTGTGGTGATTTGCTGTTGTGGCCAGTGGTTCTCTTGGGAACTGCCAGCATTCAATGCTGTCAGTTGAGTGAGTTCCAGAGCGGTGGGAACATATGCCCAAGATATGCTCACTGACAGATGAAACTGCCACTCGGCACACTTGCTGAGCTCAATGTAGATCTGCAGTGAGATGTGCTTTAGAATTTTCTAAAATGTACCTTATTGGTAACAATAGCAAGTATGTATTTGTATGTTGCCATTATCCGTACAAGTGATACCATCCAAATTACTTGTGGATTTTTATGTCATGGATTTTTCTTTACATCATTGAGAAAACATAGTTGTTTTGAACACGTGATCTAGCCACTCAGATGATGGTCAGGAGCACCTTGGCTGTATCCCCTTTGAGCCTCTGTGATAACTGCATCACTTGTATCTCTGCAGAAATGATTCATTTTTAATCTGTAGATAAAATGGACGGCATCTAATTCGGCTGCAGTGCACAGGCTATGCCTACATCATGTAAATAATACCAAGAGCACCTTGCACTTGATGGTCAGGCTCCTGTCATCAGAATTGAAGTGGGCTACGAATTCTGTCATCCACTTCATCTTAGCTAAACTGTATCATCCACTTAATTTTGGTACATACTCCATCCACAGTGCCTTGGGGTAATCAGAACTGATACCAGAGATATAGTGGATTGATTGGACCAATTGATAACAAATATGTCTCCACTTTTGCTGTCTGGATCCACCTGGCCCTGGGTCCAGATACTCATTACTCTGCAGAGTAGGAGGAAGAAGGCAGTCTTGCTAGTGGACTGGGAGAATTTGAGCTGAGTGTTTTTTCAGCCATTTTACATCTACATTCTTTGTGGTGGACACAGTAAAATACACACAAGCAAGACAGAAGAGAGGCAGCATTCTGTCCAGATTTGATTAGGAAGGTTTTTGTTTCCTATCCATTTGCTTGGATTGCACTACTGATGTCATTGTGGAGCAGTAGTATATAATTGTGGATTTCTTTCCTACTCTCATTTTGTAGAATGTATCCATCATTACATGTGTGATATTCTGTCAAAAATATTGTCACGGTCCAAGCAAGTTTTCATCCTCTGTCTCACACATAGAATTGTGTCACTGGGTAGTGTTAGGCAGTTGATATGTCAATTGCATACTAAATATAGTGTAGGTCTGATTTGGGCCTTTCATCTGCTTCATTGTAGATTTGATTTGATTTTCCAGAATATTGTAATCCTTGTTAAGCAGTGGGATTGGAGACAAATTACAGGCCTACATTTCTTCTCTCTTCTGCATGCCATTGAGAGTGATGATGGTCATTCTTCTGACGCTACTGGCTTGACCTAGCCAGGAGGCCAGTATAGATCCACAGACTACTGTGCCTCTTGGCTAGTGAACCATCACTTCCAGGGGATTTCTTTGCCACAAAGGAAAATGTAACCTTTGTTTGCTCATCCTGATTCAATGGGTAGCCCAGATTGGCCATTTACTCTTACCTGAGATATGAGGAGCCAATGTCTTTATGGCTTTCAAATCACCTAGTTCCGCATTGGGGAATTTTTAAGTGCTTAATATATTGAGCTTTGAGGGTGCTACTGAACCATCTATATCCTTAAATTTATTAATTGCATAGCTTCCTCTGTGACCTTTGGAAGAAAGAACAAGAGTACAAGTCCGTTACTCCATGGTGGGGACTATGGATCAGGTCGTGATCTTGGTGAAATACATTGACTGTAGATACTTTACCTCTTAGCTTCTCCTCAACAACAAAGCTGATTGGCATTTTGTCCAGTACTCCACACCCAGTTCAAGAATGGCAAAGATGGGCAGATAGCCAAATCCAGCTGAAGAGATGGATAGATTTTCAGCTATTAAGGTATCAAAGGACATGAAGTTAGACAAAAAACAGTGGTACAGATGAAAACGATCAGATGATATCACCGAATGGTAGCACAGTTGTGAGGATCAAATTGACTATTGGTGTTTCCATTTCTTATGTTCCAATTTTGATCCTTATAGTAAATATATGGTTAGATCTTTATTATTAATTGTTGCTGGCCATTTATATGCATCTTTTATATATTTTCCTGTTTCTTCTATTCTTTGAATTGCAGTGATTTATTGTTGATTTATGATGATGGTGTGATGCAGTTATATGGGTAGGGTTAACATTGGCTCTGCACTGTTAATTCCAGAACAGTGACACAGAGGTTAATTTGGCCCCACCAATCCAGGTTTCAATATGATCTCCAATGTAGTCAATGTGAATTTTGCACATTCTCCTGGTTACTATGTGTGATTCTCCCATGGGCTGTGGCTTCCTCACATGGATGTGCAGATGACAGTTTAATTGGCTACTATAGGATATTCCTGAATAGACAGATGAAATCAATGAGAATGACTTGCAGGCAAATGATAAGTGAAGTGGATTGCTCTTAGCGTGCGTACAGACTCAGTGGTCTGAATAGCATTCTATGTCATAAGGAAATATGACTTACTGTTTTTGCCGATGCATTTACTCTGATGACCCACAATGTTTAGAGGAGGCATTGTGATGCAGCTCTCAGTTTGAACTATGTGCAGTTTTGCATAAAATATTAGTTTTTATTTCCACATCACCATGATCTGGTTTTTGTTTTGGAACGGTTAAAGCATTTTATTATTTTTCTTACACATTAATGAAACCATATGGTACTTCTGTCATTGTGCATTGCAGTGTTAAAATGCAGATGGATAGAAGTTCGAATAAAAATCATTCTCATTCATAAAAATTGAGAGTTTTGATAAATATAGGAATATTAAATGTGTATATTTTTGGGTTGTGTTTAATATTTAAATTAATCATACAATGCTTTTTGTGCTATTTTGGCCTTTCAATAATGACCAATTTGTGCATCTGAGAAATGTGGACAAAACACTTTTGAGTATTTGAAGAACGTGGACTATTGAAAATTCAATCACTCTTTTACATTGCAAAATATTTAATTAAAATGATTGAGAAAATAAAAACTAACCACGTTAAATGAAGTATAGATTGAATTGTTCAAAAAATCTCTGAAATTTGTTAACCATATTTATGTAAAACCATGTTAAATCAAATGAGAGAGCATTCCATATATTTTTATACAACGGCATAGAAGAGTGAAAAATGGCGACAGAAGCACATGAAGACAAAATAATTCTGCTGCTTTAGTAAATGTAGCCTGACTATACTGCCTATATTAATTATCGGAAGATGCAGCTGAGGAACAATTCAATGTCTTGGAGCCTAAATATCATACATGACACAAGGGTAGGAACTGGGCTCCTGCTTGCAATCCTTGACATGGTGAATCCTAATCCCAGTGGTCCCTCAGTGGGGGGGGAAAATCCAACCCATGTCTCTAACTAATGTAATGGGCTTGATCTGTTTAAATTAGCCTGAAGCACGTTACTGCATACTCCGATCTCTGTGCTCTGATTGTGGTCTTGCAGTAGAAACACTCCCTTGAGCCCTAATTGTAGTCGTGTCTGAAGCTTTATAATAAACAAGCCAATGCCTATTGGTAGAAAGCAGAACATCAATTACGTCCTTGGTGTTTTGCTGTTATTCAGTTTTTGAAACATTAAGAATTAAGGTATTAATATAAAGAAAAATGTGTTTTAGTTTAAGCATGTAAAATTGCATACACAATGAGCACACGAGCATAAGATCACAAAGCACTTGCCATTATTTTAATTGTTTAAAATTTAAACTTGGGGAATGGCTCAAATACCTAGAAAATTGTGCTGAACTGCTTGTCTAATGTTTTTCACTGATCATTATTATTCATGAAGAGACTAAATATCATTTGAAGAAATAATGAGTAAATTCTGTCCAGCCGGACAGATCATCGCTTGATCCGCTGCACCATGTCCATCAGACTCATGAAAAACAGGAGGTTTCTTAAGAAGCGGACCAGGCCAAAACTAAAACTTGAGAGCCTGCTTGACACTATCACCCAACTGCACCTTAGACCTTGTTTGAGGAAAACCTCCAATGGAAATATCAGAAGGATATTGAAGAACACTCTGGTCTGCTTAAATCCACCATCCATGATACCTGCAAAAACATCCTTAGGTAGAAGTACAGAAAACATGAGGATTGGTTTCATGATAATGATATGGAGATCAGACAACTTACGTCCAGGAAAAGAAAAGCTTTTGAACCTGGCAGAATGACACTGGCATCAAGGTCAAAAGAGAAGCTTACTCCAGAGGCAAGGCAGATATCCAGTGCAGGGTGAGGGAGCTAAAGAATTCTTGATGGACTGAGAAAACCCTGGATATCAATGATCAATGGAAAGAGTACTTTTAAGAACTTCTTAACCGTGACACCACTGCTGAACCAGAGGTTACTAACCAAATTTCTGGAGCCCTGTGAGAGCAGGCATGGGGGAGCTTCCCGGTATGCAAGAGGTCCATGATGCCATCAGGAGCCTGAAAAGCAGGAACGTCACTGGTCCTGACGGGATCCCAACAGAGATCTTTACGGAAGGTGGACCAGCACTCTACACCACTTACGTACCTTGCTGCTGAGGATCTGGAAAAATGAACAAATGCCCTCAGAGCTCAGGGATGCTCTAATAGTAACCATATTCAGGAAGAGAGACAAGTCAGATTGTGGCAATTACGGAGAATCTCCCTCCTGTCAACAACAGGCAAAGTGTTTGTCAACTGACTCCTTCCACGAATTGAAATACTCCCTGAATCACAGAGCAGTTTCTGCCCATCTAGAGGTATTGCAGATATAATTTCCACAGCACGCCAATTATAGGAAAAATGCTGTCAACAAAGGGAACCCTTGCACTTGGCTTTCATAGACTTGACAAAGATCTTTGATACAGTGGAGTGCCAGATTCTCTGGAGTACACTATCAGTACATGGCTGTCCTGAGGAGTATAGTGCTTGCGAACCCTGAGGATACTGCATGATGGCACATCAACCACAGTACTCAGCAACAGTGGTGATGGATCAGAGCCCTTCTCTGTCAAGACAGGAATCAAGCAGGGCTGTATCATTGCACCCACTGTATTTACAATCTTTGTTGCTGACACCCTTCACTTCATTGGCCAAGACCTGCCACAGGGAATCCCAATCATGTATAGAATGAACAACAGACTTTTCAACCTCAACCAACACCCACAACACGCTGGAGGAACTCAGCAGGTCGGGCAGCATCTGTGGAAACAATGCGTCAACATTTCAGGCCGGAACCCTTCGTCAGGACTGTAGAGGGAAGGGGCAGAGACCCTATAAAGAGATGGGGGAGGGGAAACAGGGAGGTGATAGGCAGGAAAGGTGAAGAAGGAAATGTCGACATCGTTTCCACGGATGCTGCCCGACTTGCTGAGTTCCTCCAGCATGTTGTGAGTGTTGCTTTGACCCCAGCATCTGCAGAGTATGTTGTGTTAACCTCAACCATTTCAAGGCCAAGAACGAGGTGAGCACTGCCATTATTGTGCAGCTTCAGCATGTGGATGACAATGTCATCACAGCACACTCTGAAGAAGACCTCCAATGTATTCTGAATGCATTTGCCAACATATATAGAGCCCTGGGTATTTTCTTGAATAGAAAAAAGATACAGGTTCTACATTACCCACTATCCAACCAGCCATTTATCCAGCCCTCTATAAAAGTTGATGATATAGCCCTTGAAAATGTAGACTACTTTCCCTACCTTCACAACATTCTCACCTCAAGGGTAGACATCGACTCAGAAATAATCCAGTGCCTGAGTAGTGCTAGAGGAGCCTATGCAAGATTAAGAAAAAAGTCTTTGAAGACCACAACCTGCAGGTCCAAACAAAACTTTTGGTCTGTAGTGCAGAATTTCTTCCCTCATTACTGTATGGAACTGAAACACGGACCTACTGTAGACACCTGGAACCCTGGAACAAAACCACCAGTGAACCTTACAAAAGGTTTTGAGGATTAGCTGGAAGCAGAAACACCAAGAGGAGGCCAACCTGAACAGCACTTCCACCACAATAAAGCAACACCATCTCATGTCATTTGGATACCCAACTCACCTCTCCACAAACAGATCACTTACTCCCAGTTGAAGGAAGGTCAGTGAACCCCTGGTGGGTAAAGGAAACGCTTCAAAGATAACATCAAAATCAGCATGAGGAAATTCAACATTACCTCTAAAAACTGGGAAGACATTGCTCTTAATAGAGATACCTGGAGGAAATCTGTTCAAAAGGGAGCTGTGCTAATGAGAGTGACCTCCGCTGTGCCACAGAGAACAAATGGCAGCTGCAAAAGGAGAGATTCCACAACCAAAAGATCTAGACACTAACCGCAGCCGCCACTTACTCGTGTCCACACTGCACCAGAATATGTGGTTCCCAGGTTGGCCTCTACAACCACCTGAGGACCCCCCACCATACTCACTCAAGAGATCGCACTACTATTACTATGAATAAATTAAACACTTCTGTTCTATTTCCCATCTATGAATGCAAAGCACAATAAAGATGTACCTGTGAGTAATTAAAACCATGACTTTTTTTCTTTAGCAAGCCTCTGTGCTTCAGTTTTGCTTTAAGGACTGGGAAGAAGTGTGTATGGTAGTGTCTGTTTTCCACATATAAGCACCAGATATTGATGACATTTAAAACTGCCAAGAAGTTCAGTTTTCCTTTTTTCTCCTGATGTTCAGGAAAAGGCTTTGATACCACAATAAAATATGCTCACTTGTGCCATTAAAACTGTGGATATGATATGAAGCCCTACATATTCCCTTGGAGAATCTGTCTGTGCTATCTCATTAAGGCAGGAGTTATGAACTACAAATAAATTGGTCTGAAGTGGGTATGCAGAAGGAAGAGTATATTCATTGGGGTTGAGAGAGAAAATAAATCACCCGCGATCAATGGCAGAACAAACTTCATGGGCCAAATGGCCTTATTCTACTCCTATGTTTTATGGTCTTAACATACATACTGCAAAATATAATGCTGACATTGTCCAAATTTTGAAGTATTTACACTTTCATAAGAGAGGTGGATTTTTTCTAATATTTTATCCTCTAGATCTAATGTTTTCATCTGTACCAGGAAAATGAAGCATTAACTGTCTTCAGTTGGAGGGGGGAGATGGGGATGAAAGTTTTTTGGAACAAAACCTGAGTCAAACCCATAATACATGCCTGATTAAAAATTGATTTGGAAATTTATAGCAATATGATAAAGAATTACTTTCAATCAATATTGTATCCTGCAGATTCATTTTATTCACTCATTATTTTCATTTAAATATTTTGGTTCTTATCAACCAAACATATTCAGTATGCTGTGCCATGTATTTCACTAAGTTATCCTTGCATATGTAATCACTTATTGATAGTTTTAATATGGCCAGTAAAACATATTCACATTCAGAATCACTTGTAAAAGAGACTAAGAGCTTAAGACTGGGTGTAACCATTTTCTATAAAAACCTTTAGTGGGTTGAGGCCTGACCTAAGTGAGTTCACTGTTTTTAAGCGTCCTCTCAATCTCTTGGCAGGTTTATAGTCATATTCAGCAGTCATGTTATATATTTTCAAGCATTTGTTCATAGTTTTGAAACATTATTCACTGAGGTTAGCAAGCATCATTGCCAGCATTTTATAAGTATTCTTTTTAGATAGCACATATATAAGCCCAATAAAGAATGATCCAAAGTCAAATACCTGCATATGTAGAATTTCAATCGTTTGGCTTCTGACTAATTCGGTTTACCCCAGACTCCTTCAATTATATTACCATCTTTTAACCACTTCCTTGCTTTTCTGTAAGTCAGATCTATGGTTCAAATTATTACTTCCTTTAGTGATATCAGAATGGACACTTTAATATCTACTGTAAATGTGTACATTTGCTTGCGTTATTCATGCTGCATTCATGTGTGTGTTTGTAGGGGTGGGGGTTCGGGAGTAAAGGCTGAATCCCTTGTGCGAGGACCAATGAATAGAAATCCATTTAAGTAAAATTACACACTGTGCTTCCACAGATGGATCTTATCACAACATTTAGTCACAAGGTTAAAGAAGCTTTCCGCTCTTTAGTTCAGCAAAAGCACTGTAAGTTAATTTGACTGCTATATAGAATTATTTTTCAAAATGAATGTAACAGACAGCCAGCCAACCTGAGATTAGGAAGCACTTGACATTTTTTGTCTTGTTTTTTCTTAGATGACTTCACTTCATAAATCAGTGATGCAATAAGATATATTTTGGGGCAAGGCAGTCTTGCCAATTATTCATGGGTAGCAAGAGGATTTTCAAAATCCTAACTTCTTCTCTGGAAAGTGTTGTGGTATACTAAAATCTCCCCTTTATTATGGTTTGTTATTATACTTTTTTAAAAGATGATCTTCTACTTGAAGCTGAAAATCCAGATTGCAAATAGAATTCCACAACTGAGAAAGAGCTTGTCCTGTGTTGCAGAATTTTCCTTGGCAGTGTATATATAATTCGGTAAATGGATCAAATCTTATAACCTTTGCATATAAATGGGAAGGTTATAGTGCTTTAATGACCTTAGTTATAGCTATACTGGTTGCCATTGAAATTGTACCTTTATTATAATGGGACACAATGTGATGTTATTTTGAAATGCTCTTGGTTCAATATTATATACAGTATATATAAAATAAAGCTTTGGGGGAGATAACTTTGAATGCTGGGTGCCATTTTATTGTATTGTATCTTTCTCCAGAAGCTTATATTTTATAAAATACGAGCTTTGGGATGTCAGTGGATCATAGCTAGATATTGAGTGGTGCGTGAGCTTTTTACTAGAAAGCTTGTCCCAAATTCCCTGTACATTTTATTGGTGTGGTCTAATAATGGCAACATTGTTTACAACCCCGTGTATAGTGATTTGAATGAAGCAGCACTGCTGCGGCAGACACTGTTATTTCAGAGAGGGATCTCAATGGTGCCTACACAGTAATACTGCAGTATTGGCAAAACAGCAATAATTAATGCTGCCTGAAGCAGAGATGGCCATATCTTCTGTCTGTAGATGAACTGTCCAAGTCCGACTGACAAAATGACTCAAGACTATGTTAATCTCCTTGTTCCTTACATGCACACTCAAGAGATTTTATGTTTGGTAACCACAGAGCCTTGGTCCATACACTGTATTGTTAAAACAGTTTTTTTTTGTAGCATCCCAAGTATAAATCGGGCCAAGAAAAAGTGCAAGTAACAAATTAATCAGATGACAGAAGGTTGTTGAACTGGTAGAAGAAAAATGACTTCTCAGCAATGTCTGATATTTGACTATTGTTTCTATCAGCCAAAAATAACCAGAGGTTGTATTGCTTCCTACTGAATCAGCAATGTGTATCGGTGTGTTATTGCCAGAAATTACTGTTAAATAATAGTAACTGCTGAAGTTATTTAAGATGGAAAGTAAATACATTATTATCGTGTGTCATCAATTTCAGGTCTTCAAAATCTGCTCTTTTTTTTACAAACATATGGTGCTATACAAATTGCTAAGTCATGTCATCTGCAGAAATTCTCTGATGGCTCAGCAATAGTTGGATGTATAAAGGGAGGATGAGAGGATGAAAACAAGCCCCTGGTGGAGGATTTTGTCAAATAGTACAAGCTGAATCATCTGCAGCTCAACATTAGTAAGACAAAGATGGCGAATGACTTTAGAAAGACGAAGCCTGCACTGCTCCCTGTTACTACTGATGAAGGGGATATGAATGTGGTGAGGACATACATGTACCTGGTGAGGACCTACAAGTACCTGGGGGTGCACCTGGATGAGAGACTTGAGTGGAACACCAACACAGAGGCTGTGTACGAGAAGGGCCAGAGTCACCTCTAATTCCTGAGGAGACCGAGGTCCTTTGGAGTATGCAGACCTCTCCTTCATGTGTTCTACCAGTCTGTTGTTGCCAGTACAGTCTTCTATCTGGTGGTATGTTGGGGCAATGGCATCAACATGGGTGATGTCAACAGGCTTAATAAACTGATTAGAAGCTGGCTCCGTTTAAGGCGTCAGACTGGACACACTGGAGGTTGTGGTAGAAGAAAGTAACCTACAGAAAATCCTGGCAATTCTGGACAATGTTTCTCACCCTCTGCATGTCACCTTGGCTGAACAGAGGAGCACTTTTCGTAATAGACTAAGTCAACTATGCTGCTCCAATGAGTGCCACATGAGGTCATTCTTACCCTTGGCCATTAGGCTCTATAATGAGTCAACCTATAGCCAGGAAAGTGATGACCCCTTCCTGTTAGACTGTTTGTTGTAACTTATTTTTTATTTCTTTCTACTTCTCTAAAAGTATTTATATCTGTGTACTTGTAATGCTACTGTGACACTGTAATTTCCTTTGAGATCAATAAATTATTTATCTATCATTTTGAAATTTGGTATGATATTTCATGTTTCCATGTTATTTTTAATCAAAATTAACTTCCAGCAAATGTTTTAATTGCCTTTTTAACCTTTCCTTAAATAACATTGGCCAGCACGCTACAGAATGAGGCCTGGAAGTATAGGAACTAATTGTAATATAACCATATAACCATATAGCAACTACAGCACGGAAACAGGCCATCTCAGCCATTCTAGTCCATGCCAAACGCTTACTCTCACCTAGTCCCATCTACCTGCACTCAGCCCATAACCCTCCATTCCTTTCCTGTCCATATATCTGTCCAATTTTTTTTGTAAATGACAAAATCAAACCTGCCTCTACCACTTCTACTGGAAGCTCATTCCACACAGCTACCACTGTCTGAGTAAAGAAGTTCCACCTCATGTTACCCCTAAACCTTTGCCCGTTAACTCTTAACTCATGCCCTCTTGTTTGAATCTCCCCCACTTTCAATGGAAAAAGGCTATCCATGTCAACTCCATCTATCCCCCTCATAATTTTAAATACCTCTATCAAGTCCCCCCTCAACCTTCTATGCTCCAAAGAATAAAGACCTAACTTGTTCAACCTTCCTCTGTAACTTAGGTGCTGAAACCCAGGTAACATTCTAGTAAATCTCCTCTGTACTCTCTCTATTTTGTTGACATCTTTCCTATAATTCGGTGACCAGAACTGTACACAATACTCCAAATTTGGCCTCACCAATGCCTTGTACAATTTTAACATTACATCCCAACTCCTATACTCAATGCTCTAATTTATAAAGGCCAGAATACCAAAAGCTTTCTTCACCACCCTATCCACATGAGATTCCTCCTTCAGGGAACTATGCACCATTATTCCTAGATCCCTCTGTTCTACTGCATTCCTCAGTGCCCTAACATTTACCATGCATGTTCTATTTTGATTAGTCCTACCAAAATGTAGCACCTCACACTTACCAGCATTAAACTCCATCTGCCGTCTTTCAGCCCACTCTTCTAACTGGCCTAAATCTCTCTGCAAACTTTGAAAACCTACTTCATTATCCACAACGTCACCTGTCTTAGTATCATCTGCATGCTTACTAATCCAATTTACCACCCCATCATCCAGATCATTGATGTATATGACAAACAATATTGGAACCAGTACAGATCCCTGAGGCACACCACTAGTCACCGGCCTCCAGCCTGACAAACAGTTATCCACCTCTCTGGCGTCTCCCAGCCAGCCACTGTTGAATCCATTTTACTACTTCAATATTAATACCTAACGATTGAACCTTCCTAACTAACCTTCCATGTGGAACCTTGTCAAAGGCCTTATATTGGTTCACTAGTTGTATAAGTATGGACCTATTTTCATAAACCTAAAGGTATCAGCCTTTTGCTGTTAAATATTTTGGCAACGCACAATTCAAGATTTGAGCATATTTATTATAAAAGAAGGAATAAATTATACAACCTCGAGATTTGTTTGCTCACAGGTAGCTACTGTAATGGTTTCTCGTTTCTCACAAACAACAAGGAGATGCAGAAAATCCTTCAAGAAGCTTTAAACTTTAATTTGCAAATCAAAGCTGAGACAATCAGTAAGCTAGTCGCTGACTGTCTGCCGATGCTTGTACATCTCATCTTTTATAGCAATTCTCCTATCTTAGCTACATTATCATATCCAATTGGCCTGTGATTACATATCATCAATATATCCGCTCTTGACTTTCCACTATTGTTTTACTCCCCAACTTAATTATGTTCTAGTTTACATTTTTGGACCATATGTCTTCTCATCCCTAGCCACAGTTATTTCTTAATTAGTCTTGCATTGACATACTGCCACATATTTCATCATCTTACCTGCCACCGTTATCTCTCTACTTGGTTTCATTCTAGTTCTCTCATGAATTAATAGTGAACAGGTCAAAAGTCATGGCTACATAGTGAATACCTTCTAATGAGCTAACAGTAGTTACATAGTAAATATTGTAGAAAATACAATGTGTGCATTTGAATGAATACTGTTGAGTAAATACTGTAGTACATTTGAGTAAATACTGTAATACTATAGAAAATACAATGTGTGCATTTGCATTTTCCAATACTACAAAGCAAGAAACCTGAAAGAACCCAATTAAAGAAGAAAAAAATAACAGACCAAACCTCAATGCACAAGAGAAGAAAAGTACAAATCATGTAAACAATTGAAGCGAGCAACAACGTTCCTGGCATTCCTGTCATCATTAACGGCATGGAAGTTATCTCTGATTTTCTCTGTTGCAGTTCCACTGATAAATAAACATCTCCCTCCATCTTTCTTCCCTGAAGCTCTTAAAATTTATTTTTGCATTTGAATCTGCTTCTAATCGTGCCTTTTCATCATTGTAGATACATTACTCCTTGATCTCTGTTCCAAGTTAGACATTTAATATTCCTTTTCAAATTTTGATTTAAATGCTTATCTAAAAATTGTGGCCTAGATAAGAGATTGGCAGATCTGCTTTAACTCCTCTTTAGTTTCCTAAATCAGATCAACAATTTTAAGATGTTAGTCTTTTTGGATCCACTCAAGGAAATTCTACTTGACTTCTGGCCGGGATTGATTGGAAGTCACTGCCTTTTGGCTTTTACCTGAATGTTGGGAATCGCTATTCATGATTGGCACTGCTTCCATTTGCTAGCAAATGCATTGTTTATTTACTGAACTTTGTTCCAGATTGGAATGGTTTTGAAATCAGAATTATCAAATTGAGTGAAGTTACTATTGTATTTATTCATTTTCCCCTTATTGAAATGAATTTAGATAGTTTTGTATTGTTGACTGATGGGCACTAAGAAGGAGGCCCAAGTGATACAGGATAAAAAACAAGATTATCATTATCTTTGTTGGCTTAAAATGCACCCAAATTCTGTTGGAAGAAGTAGTGATGAAATGGGACTTGCTGTTTAGCAGTGATAGTTGAAAAGTGGAACCAGCACTTTAATATATATTCTGATCGTCCATGTGGAGAATAGCTTAGGATAATTCTGCTTGGCTATCACTAAACAGTGCAGGAGTGCAGAGTACTTAAAAGAAATAGTGCAGTCTTTTCTTTTAGCTTCCAATTGCACGTAAAAACCCACAAAAGGAAGGTTAGATCACAAACAAGAGAAAATCTGCAGATGCTGGAAATCCAAGCGATACCCACAAAATACTGGAGGAACTCAGCAGGTCAGGCAGCATCCATGGAAAACAGTACAGTTGACATTTTGGGCCAAGACCCTTCATCAATCCTTTATCAGCCCTGATGAATTGTTGATAGGAATGTTAGAAACCATTGACAAAAAGAGTCTTGCATTTTTTCAAAATTAACATATACGTTTTTTGTCAACATTTCTGTAGAATTCTGATTTTTTAAAACAGCGCTTCTCATTTGTTGAACGTTTATTTACTTTTATCAATAGCTCATGGTTGCCAATCCTTCCCTTTCCCTCCTCCTTACTCGGATATGACACCACACGTTCCATTTTGACTGCTGACGTTATAATCCTTCAAATGTTGGCTGGCTTTTCTTTCCTTGGCGATGTTGGAGCAAAGCCTCCTTCTGTCTTTGCTCGAACCCCACAGGCATTCACTTCCAATCACAGTTACTGAGTTCATTATCTTTTCACCATTCTCCCAAAGGACCTTTAAGACCAATTGTATTGCGAGTACTGCTAGATAAACTAAGGTTAGCTAAATAATGGGCTTTCTTGTATCTATACCTCAGCAGATCATCTAATAAATATCTCTCTTTTTTGGGATGCCTTCAGATCTTGAGTTTAAAACCAGTAAGTAAAGAATCAGTACATCTGGTTTGCCCCTTTTTTGGTATATCTAAGCAGGAAAGCATTAATTATACAAATCCAGTAATCACATGAGTTTATTGTAGTGTCAATGAATATAATCTTGAAAGAAAATAAAGTTAAGGTTCCCCTAACAATTATTAGTGAAAATTTCACTCAGTCAATATGATAGAGACAGATGAGAAGGCTTTCTCTTGAGATGAAGTTGTATCTGCATATTTGCTTACACCTCCATAGCTATAAGAAACACTTAGACTGGCAAGGAAAATTGTGTTTTCAGAGGGAAGGTCAGAAAATCTTGATTTATTCGGAGATTTTTATGCCCTGATGGAGGTGTGACCCTAAGCCTTTCTGCATTACTTATGTTAAGCGAATACACAATTGGGAATTATTGAAAAAGTTTTAAGTCATCTATTTTTCTGAACTAATATTATATGCAGTTCTGTTTTTGTCACTATTTCTGCGAAAAAGGGGGTGGGTTGATGGAAAGATGGTGGGTGGGAGTGCTAATCTTCAAGTTTTGCTGCAAGCATCTGTCTAAAATGCATTTCAATATGTGTATATGTTGACGAGGTAAATCTTGTATCATTGCTGCACCAGATTTATTTTACTTTGACAGTTTAATAATCCACATTACTGTACATAATTGATGTTGAGTGGCTTCTTACCTGGAAGCAGCGTTTGCATCAATACGTTTGTGTGTTTTATCACAATAAATTCTGCCACTTTTTCTGTCATCCACTGGTATAGAAGGCTTATTTAGTGTTGGTCAAAAAGCAATTTAATATAGTGAGAGGTGCAAAGCAAAGTAGTTGGAGTTATAGGTGCATGTTGAATGTTAAAATACAGAATATTGCCAAATTGTCAATTACCAAGAATCGTCCAAGCAGGGTGAATACTTATATTTGTCACCACCTTAATTGACTGAACTCTTAACGAACAATTCAAGTGGGGAAAGGCGCACTGACTAAATTAGCAAAGGAAAATCTGTAATTTATATGGTATATTCTGAATTCCAAATGCAGCCCAGATTCATTTTAATT
The DNA here is from genome assembly GCF_963921235.1 of Mobula hypostoma. Lineage (NCBI taxonomy): Eukaryota > Metazoa > Chordata > Chondrichthyes > Myliobatiformes > Myliobatidae > Mobula > Mobula hypostoma. The sequence goes on along the minus strand of NC_086098.1, from coordinate 205,725,708 downwards.
AAATATAAAGCAGTTGAAGGGGCTGTTTTGGAGGAATTCACAAGCTGCATTTTCTTGATAACACACTGCAGATTGTTATGGAAACTGTGACCACCTGGTGTCTTCTGCACCAGAGCTACCAATAATAAATGCTGTGAATAGAGTTTTAAATTCAAGTTGCATGCGAGTCTCTCATTTCTAGATTTACCACACTGGGAAATGAGAGTGAGTGGGGTGGAATTCAGGGCTTTGCTGACCTCCTTCTAGTACAGTAGTCAGTATTCTCAGTCTTGCTAAAAACTGGCATGGTTTATAGAAATGGTTCGCTGCATAACCTTGTACCTTTGTTCATGGCTGTAGTCATTGAGGGTGCAGATACATACAGGACAACAAAATCAATACCTGAGGTTGCTTTTCATTTCAGAGTAATTACCACTGCAGGAAGAGGTGCTTAGCCACTACCACTCACAGAAGTGCCCGGCTTTGACCCTCTTTATTACGTCCTTCCACTGGTAGGACTAAGAAAGAAAACATGGTTTAAAAATTTGTAGGCACTATTTCTTAGCTTTCAATAAGTCAAAACTCACAGAAAATCTACAACACAAATTGTACTTCCTACTGTATCAAAATGCTAATTTAAGCATAGAATATCCAAAGTGTAAACACCATGTAAAATACTTCATCAAGTCTCCTCCACAGCCATTGGAGAAGTGCTTACATTACTTGAACACCCATTTTATTGTGAATTGCATGCCACCCTCCCCCACCTCTGACCTCCCACCCTGACTCCCCCCAACATTGTACAAACAAATGACAGGCACTGATAATAGATTTATTGAGTATTTAAATCAGCCCATAAGACACAGGAGCAGAATTAGGCCGATCAGCCCATTGAGTTTGCCGCACCAAGCCATTGTGGCTGATTTATTAACCCTCTCAACCCCATTCTTCTGTCTTTTCCATGTAACCTTTGAAGCCCTGATTAATCAAGAACCTATCAACCTTGGCCTTAAATATACCCATTGACTTGGCCTGCACAGCTGCCTGTGGCAATGAATTTCACAGATTCATTACTCTCTGGCTAAAGAAGATTTTTCTTGTCTCTGTTCTAAATGAATGTCCCTCAATTCTGAGGTTGTGTCATCTGGTCTTAGACTCCCCCACTACAGAAAACATCCTCTCCATATTCACTTTATCCAGACCTTTCTAAGGATTTGATTTCCCTTTTTTCCAATAAAGCCACACCATCCGTTCTGCCTACCTGCCAGTTCTTTTGCGATAACGTGTATCCTTGGATGTTAAGTTCCCAACTATGATCTTCTTTCAGCCATGACTCAGAGATGCCCACAGCACCATACCTACCAATCTCTAACTGCACCACAAAATCATCTACTTTATTCTGCATTCAAACACTTTCAGTCCTGTATTTTGGTCCCCTGTAACACTTTAACTCAATACACTAACTTCAATTTTGCCTCATTACACACTGCATCCAGTTGTACACCAACTGCCCCAACCTCAGCCCTATCACTCCGGTTCCCATTCTCTTGCCAAATTAGTTTAAACTCTTCCCCACAGCTCTAGCAACCCTGCCTGCTAGGATAGTGGTCACGCTTGTGTTCAGGTGTAACCTGCCCTTTATGTACAGGTCATACATTCTCCAGAAGAGATCCCAATGATCCAGAAATCTGAAACCTGGCATTCATCTGCCAAATCATCCTACTCTTACCCTCAAGAGAATGTGGCACAAACAGCAATATAGAGATTACTACCTTGAATGTCCTGTTTTCTACCTAACTCCCTCTCAATTTTCTCTCCTCAGGACCCCCTCTCTTTTCCTACTTATGTTGTTGGTACCAATTTCTTCCATGATCACCCTCCCCCTTAGAATGCCATGGACTGATATGAGACATCCCTAACCCTGGTACCAGGGTAGCAACATACCATCCAAGTATCCTTTTCACAGCCACAGAATCTGCATTCTCCTCCTCTAAATATGGAATCCCCTATCACTACTGCACTGCTCTTCACCCCCTTTCCTTTCCGAGCCACAGAGCCAGACTCAGTGCCAGGGATCCGGTTGCTGTAGCCACCCTGTCGTAGATTCCTCCCCCACCCCCGGCCCCCAACAGTCTCCAAAGCAGTATACATATTATTGAGGGGAACGACCACAGGGATACTCTGCACTGGCTGCCTATTCCCTTTCTCCTTCCCTCTGACAGTCTCCCAGGGACCTGCCTCCTGCAACTTAGGGGGGCTCCCTCCCTGTAGCTCCTATCACCTTCTTATTCTTCTGTATGAGCCGAAAGTCATCCAGCTGCAGTTCCTGTTCCTTTAGGTGCTGCAGGTCAATGCACTTCGTGCAGATGTAGTTACCAGGGAGATTGTATTTGTCCTGAGCTTCCTACATCTCAAACAAGGAACATACCACCACCTCCAGGTTTGTTCTCAGTGCATAAGCTATATACTAACAGGAAAAAAAACTACTAGAAACTTTCTTACTTACTTACTTAGAACTTCTTCTGCCCGTGCTTGCCCAAACCAGTTGAGCCAAAGACAGAACACTCTAGCAATACTGCACCCACACAATGGCCACATCTTCTTTGTTTTTACTGGCCCTGCGCTGATTTCATCAAGCTGAAATTCCTGAACTCTTCTTAAACTTTGTGCTCCATCATCAATAAACGACCGCTCATGCTGATTTCAGCTCGCAGAAAGATGTTGAAACTTCATGCTAAGCTGTTCATAAAGGTCAATATTATTAGCTTTCTTAGTCCGAAGACACAATATAGATGAGAGTTTGTATCCTAAAAGTGCCTCATCATTTTGTTTTTGAATGAAAGACTTATGGCCTTCTGAACAATGATCAACAAAATGGAAAAGTATGCAAAGAGTTCAAGTGCTTCATGTGCAATATGAGTGCTTGTATTATAACTGTGGTTTGAGGAGGCTCCAAATTGCCTGAGGCGCTTCCAGTTTGCACTATCATGCACTATGCAAATAAAATGTTCTGTATTGCCCCGTAGTGTAGAAAGGTGACAGCTGATCTAGCGCAGCACGATGCACAGAAAGGTCACGTTATCAACAGATTACTGTCAGAGAGGTTCATTATCATAGTTCTCCATTACTGAAGAGCTGCTCATAAGGCTGGGTCAAGAAGAGCACGTAAGGAACTGAAATGAAAACACAAAATGCTGGAGGCAGTCAGAAGGTCAGGCCACATTTGTGGGACAAGAAAGTGAGTTAGTGACTCCTTGTCAGAACTGAAAATTGAACAAGAGAAGCATAGTCACTTTGCCTTACTATGTCTGTGCTGAACATGATGCTGAACTTCTTCTGCCTGTACGTGATCCACACCCTCCATTCTCTGCATGTTAATGTCCATGTCTAAAGCCTCTTAGATGCCACTGTTGTATCTGCTTCCATTCCTATCCTTGCCTCACACCTGCCCTTTAACCTTTTCTACTCTTACCTGAAAAGCCCTTGTAGGTACGCAGGCAATGTAGGTAAGGAGTGAAGTCTCTGATAGGACAAAACACATGGATAGGTTGTAGACAAGACTGCCTGGTCAATGAATGAATGGAAGCAGTTTAAAGTTGATAACATGGCTGGAAGAGAACGGGAATTGCCAACTGCAGAGCGGAAGAACCTGCCCAGTGGGTCAGGCTGGCTGCATCCTTCACTTCCAAGACAGGAAAAAAAAGCAAGCTGAATTAACAGCACAGATTATTTCTGAAACAAATGCAAAGTCAAGGTCCCTGAAGTTGTACAATTCAGCCTGGAGTAAAGATGGCTGCAACATGCTCGAGTGGAGGATGAGGTGCTGTTCCTCAAGCTGGGACAGGACAGGAAGCCACAGAATGAGCAGCCAGAATGAGAATGTGATAGAGAATCAATTTTGGGGGTGGGGGGGGGGGTTTAGAGAGGTGAAGATCAGAAGGGATAATGGAAACACGGCAGAGAGAGGTTTAAGAAGGGAGAGGTGTGATCTCGGGAACATGCAGGTTGAGTAAGATCCAGAGGGATTTTGGAATACAGTAGTGTTAGAGTTTGTGATACTGGTCTGAAAGGAAGTGGAAAACTACCTGTCAGGGTATTGAATGCAGCAAGGAGCAGCATGGAAGTGTAGACCACAAGTTGGAATCCATGTTTGGTCAATTCCTTATGAAAAACAACTAGGGAAAAGGTCATCATGGAAAGGGAACAAAGCAAGATGGAAATCCTATGATAGAACAGGGTAGAACATCAGGTTATTGATTTTCATATAAGGAACTGAGCTGTGTTCCCTAGCATGATGCAAAATGGAAACAAGGGCTCTTTTAACAACTAGACACTGAAGAATTCATGCAATGAAAGTACAGTAGGTTGGGTGCTGGAAATCAAAAACACAAACTGAAAGTACAAAATACATATCTTGCATTGTATTGATGCCCTGTTACCAGAAACTTGATATTTGATGATAGTTTTAAATAAGCAAGAAAAATGGGAAAGAATATTTGTGAAATTGTGACTGTTGGAAGATTCATGATGAAAAATGTTGTTGTAATGCAAGAGCAATGGACCGTAGAGCAAGTTGAGAAACAAAAGGCAACTCCAGAGGAGGCACAGAATTGGCAGAATTGCTGCCTGATCAGTGGTGACTCTGGTGTAATTTATCTAAAACCCAAAGTGGTTTTTCTGCCTGGTGCTTGCTATGAGCTCTGCTCACAACATGTAGAAAGGAAAGGACAGAGGAAAGAGTGGATAAAATGGATGACTAGAAGCTCAGAGCCATGCTTGTAAAGCGAGTGAAGATGTTTTGCGAAGCAGTCATCCATCGTAATCCTCCATACCAGTGCAGCAGTGACGAGGAAGTAAACATTACAAAATACAAGTACAAAGTAAATTTAACATCCAAGTATATATGCCTATGTCACCATATACAACCCAGAGATTTGCTTTCTTGTGGGCATAGTCAGTAAATATAAGAATTATAATAGAATCAGTGAAAGACCACACCCAACAGGATGGACAATGATCAAAAGACAACAATGCAAATACAAAAGAAAAAAAATAATAATAATGATAAATAAATACATAAATAAATAAAGAACTAAGTATATAGGATATGAAATGAAGATTCCTTGAAAGTAAGTCCGCAGGTTGTGGGAACAGTTCAGTGATGGGGTGAGTGAAGTTGAGCGTTGTTATCCACTCTGGTTCAAGAGCCTGATGGTTGAGGGTTAATAACTGTTCCTGAATCAGGTGTGTGGCTCCTGAGGCTCCTGTACCTTCTTCCCGATGACAGCAGGGAGAAGAGAGCATGACCTGGGTGGTAGGGGTCCCTGATAGTGGATACTGCTTTCCTGCGACAGTGCTCCATGTAGATGTGCTCAATGGTAGGGAGGAATTTACTTATGATGGACTGGACCATATCCACTACTTTTTGCAGGATTTTCCATTCAGGGGCGTTAGGTGTTTCCATACCAGGCCATGATGTAACCAGTCAATATACTCTTCACCACACAACTATAGAAGTTTGTAAAAGTTTTAGATGCCATGTTGAATCTTCACAAACTTCTAAGAAAGTAGAGCTGTTGCCGTGCTTTCTTTGTAATGGCACTTACATGCTGGACCCAGGACAGATCCTCTGAAATAGTAACACCGAGGAATTTAAAGTTGCTGACCCTCTCGACCTCTGATCTCCTGATCTCCGGTTTCCTCCTTCTGAAGTCAATAATCACCTCCTTGGTCTTGCTGACATAGAGTGAGAGGTTGTTGTTGTGGCACCACTCATCCAGGTTTTTGATCTCCCTTCAGTTTAAATTTAAGCTATCTGGTGAAAGACAATTCCAATGAAAGATTAACTGAGCTTTTTGACTCTCTCTTGACTCACTGTATGGAGTTTCTCCTTATTCCACAAAGTAGTTCCAGCATTTTGTATTATTTACAGTATCTGAAGTATTTTGCATTTACTAGATTTTGAAAAAAATACGATAAAATCACTTCTGCCTGATGCATTTGTTTGGGAGTTTGGTAGCTGGTGCATTGATGGTAGGCTGAGGGGCCAATTACTACGCTCTGTGTGCAGGGTTTGGCTTTCTGAAGTGTGACAGTGGAAGAGCTGGATATGGAACATGGAAAGGGTGAGATTTTGAAATAAAATTAATGATTTTATTTTCCATTTGGAATGAGAAAAGGGAATAAGATTTGCAAAATTTATTGGCAAATGGAGTGGAGAAGGAAACCCAAAGTCGGCTGGAACAAAAAAAAATATTATGTTACACAAATGTTTGTCCAACTTGATGGGTAAGTGAGAATTTTGGAAGCGTTCATGCATTTAGTTTCTGTGTCTACCTATTTACAAGAGATTGGCCTTCACGACGTGTCTCTAAATTGGACTATAGTACACTAGCTTTGCATTTTCTTTGGAGAGCAAGGGGTGTTTAAATTTCGCAGGAAGTTGACTTTGACCACTCAGTGCTGCAGGCACAGAGCACTCTCTTTAATCCATAGATTGTTACTCTTGAATTCCTAGATGTAAGAACATGCTGAATGATTTCCGGTTAAGACAAAAATACTATGATCAAAAAAAGTGAATGGAAATATAGGAATGTTTGTACCTTTTGTCCTTTGTACATGTTCTTCAGCGAGAGCTCATATGATCAATAATATTAGCATAATCTGCCCTCTAAAAGGGAGGGACAGATTCAGCTTTAGTGAATAGCAGCTCCTTGCTACATGTTGTCACAGTGATGGTTGTGTTGTTGGACACGACTAGAGGGTTTTCCTTTCATGACTGCTATTGAAATTCATTTGACATGGCATGGCTCATTGTCTGGATGGAGGGACCATTGACAGCTGCATCAGAGTTTGACAAGTCATCAGAGATTTCAGTGCTTCCTAGCGCTGTGTGACAAGATGACCCATTTGTCCTGTAGGAAAAGAATCGTTCAGTTTATACTGATTGTGGAAGACAGACCCAACCACTTACCTTCACCTCCCAAGATTTGCTATTGCTATTAGCATGTGAAAAAATAAAATCCACTTTTAGAACTATTAGTGCCTGAAGGTCTAAGCCACCCTGTGGTAAATAAATGTTTAGTTCATAGTCCACTGTAATTTGACTTACCTGGGCAGAAAGCACTGCTGAGTTTCACTTGAATAGAATCGAGATAGGAATGAAATTATACACTGACCATAAAACATATTCAGAAAAGGGTACTAATCCTGTTTATATGAATAACTGAGATGAGTTGATTGTTTGAATGTAGTTATGTATTTGTATCTGTTAGTGACTGCTTCAAAGTGAAATTCATAACTTATATGTCAATATATCAGAAATACTGAACAATAAAGCTACTATTTCTTAAATGAAGAAAAAGGTTTTCCATTGAATGAAGATTTAAATACTAGAGAATATATAACTTTTAAATTTTGATTAGTAGCTATACCTGATCATGCAGTTTCCTCTCTTTAGGTGGTTTGTCACATGAGGCTGTGCAATTTTTTTTTTTTGTGGCTTTTCTGAGGTTGCCAGCTATACATGTCCTGTATTCCTATGTGCACACAGCCCTTTGATATCCGGTCAATTGCTCTGTGTATTGTTCGAAAATTTCTGCGGACACTGCAGGGCTCTCCACATGAGTGAAGTGAAGGACACCACATGACACCATCTTCCTTTTCTTCTCGTCTTGTGGCTCATTCATAAAGGCAAAAACCAGCCATGTTTTCCTATTTTAATGGGGGGGGGGAATGATTCTGCTCTTCTGTGCTTCTTTAAGGATTACATTATGTTACATGCAGTGTTGACTCACAGTGGAACAATTCCACTCTGATCTGTTCAACTACTTTCCCGTTATGCTGGTTTGCAATAATAGATTAGCATTTGCCTGGGTGTCCAGAGCTTCAATGACTTTGAGTGCAGTGTCCAGTTAAGCCTAAGTGGAGAATCAGCTATAATGAAGCTGTAAGTTTTCTGTCACAAAATAAGACACCAATAAATTAAACTTTCCGTTGTCTGTTGCTATCTCTCCACTTGAACATAGAGTGGAGTTCAATGACATGAAGAAACCTACCAGCCTGAATTTCCAATATGTTGGTCTCGACCCATTTCCTTGACTATAGATGAAGTTGAAAATGAATTGGAAGCTGTGATCAAACTGATAAAGTTTCTGAATTAGGCTTCTCAGTATTTACTAGATGATGCTCAAGATCTAATCATTGAAAGTCAGTATCCCTCAGAATCATCATGTAAATGTAATTGCAAAGAAAGCACAACAGTTCCTGTACTTCCTTAGGAGTCTGTGGAGATTTGGCACGTCATAAAAACCTTGACAAACTTCTTTAGATGTGTGGTGGAAAGTGTATTGACTGGCTGCATTACGGTATGGTATGGGAACACCAATGCCTTTGATTAGAAAATTCTACATATAGTAGTGGATTCAGCCCAGTTCATCACGAGTAAATCCCTCCCAACCATTGAACACATCTACATGAAACATTGCCATAGAAAAACAGTATTTGTCATCAAAGATTCTCTCCACCCAGGCCATGTATTCTTCTTGCTGCTGCCAAGAGGTAGAAGTGCCTCAGGACTCACACCACCAGGTTCAAACAGCACAAACAAAATGCTGGTGAACGCAGCAGGCCAGGCAGCATCTATAGGAAGAAGTACAGTTGACGTTTCAGGCCGAGACCCTTCATCAAGAAAGAAGAGATAGTAAGGGATTTGAAAGTGGGATGGGGAGGAAGAGATCCGAAATGATAGGAGAAGACAGGAGGGGGAGGGATGAAGCTAAGAGCTAGAAAGTTGATTGGCAAAAGGGATACAAGGCTGGAGAAGGGAGAGGATCATGGGACTGGAGGCTTAGGGAGAAAGAAAGGGGGAGGGGAGCACCAGAGGAAGGTGGAGAGTGGGCAAGGAGTTATTGTGAGAGGAACAGAGAGAGGGGGAAAAAAGGGGAAAATAATAAATAAATAAATAAATAAATAAGGGATCGGGTAAGAAGGGGAGGGGGGGCATTAACGGAAGTTAGAGAAGTCAATGTTCATGCCATCAGGTTGGAGGCTACCCAGACAGAATATAAGGTGTTGTTCCTGGTATGAGAGGGAAAGCAACCAGAGGTCGTGATACATGTTGGGATCAACGACATAGGCAGGAAGAGGGATGAGGTCCTGAAGTGTGAGTTTCGGGAACTAGGCAGAAGGCTGAAGAACAGGACCTCAAGGGTGGCGTTCTCAGGATTGCTGCCAGTGCTACGTGACAGTGATGGTAAGAATTGGAGGAGATGGGAGTTGAATGCGTGGCTGAGGAATTGGTGCAGGGAGCAGGGTTTTAGATTTTTGGATCATTGGGATCTTTTCTGGGGAAGGTGAGACCTGTACAGACTGGATGAGTTGCACCTGAACTCGAGGGGGAGCAATATCCTTGCAGGTAGGTTCGCTGGCATGGTTCGTGAGGGTTTAAACTAATTTGCAAGGGGGATGGGACCCAGAGCGATAGAGCAGTGAAAGAAGTGCATGGAGTAAAGCCAGATCTAACATATAGAGAGGCTTTGAGGAAAGAGTAGCAGAATAAACGGTGTAAAGACAGTAAGGTAGAAGGGCTGAAATGTGTGTACCTCAATGCAAAAAGCATCAGGAACAAAGGTGATGAACTGAGAGCTTGGATACATACATGGAATTATGATGTAGTGGCCATTACAGAGACTTGGCTGGCACCAGGGCAGGAATGGATTCTCAATATTCCTGGATTTCAGTGCTTTAAAAGTGATAGAGAGGGCGGAAATAGGGGAGGAGAGGTGGCATTACTGGTCAGGGATACTATTACAGCTACAGAAAGGGTGGGTAATGTAGCAGGATCCTCTTTTGAGTCAGTATGGGTGCATGTCAGGAACAAGAAGGGAGCAGTTACTCTATTGGGGGTATTCTATAGGTCCCCTGGTAGCAGCAGAGATACAGAGGAGCAGATTGGGAGGCAGCTTTTGGAAAGGTGCAAAAATAACAGGGTTGTTATCATGGGTGACTTTAACTTCCCTAATATTGATTGGCACCTGATTAGTTCCAAGGGTTTAGATGGGGCAGAGTTTGTTAAGTGTGTCCAGGACGGATTCCTGTCACAGTATCTGGACAGGCCGACTAGGAGGAATTCCATACTAGATCAAGTACTAGGTAATGAACTGGGTCGGGTCACAGATGTCTCAGTGGGTGAGCATCTGGGGGACAGTGACCACCGCTCCCAGGCCTTTAGCATTGTCATGGAAAAGGATAGAATCAGAGAGGACAGGAAAATTTTTAATTGGGGAAGGGCAAATTATGAGGCTATAAGGCTAGAACTTGCGGGTGTCAACTGGGATGGTGTTTTTGCAGGGAAATGTACTATTGATATGTGGTCGATGTTTAGGGATCTCTTGCAGGATGTTAGGGATAAATTTGTCCCGGTGAGGAAGATAGAGAATGGTAGGGTGAAGGAACCATGGGTGACAAGTGAGGTGGAAAATCTAGTCAGGTGGAAGAAGGCAGCATACATGAGGTTTAGGAAGCAGGGATAGATGGGTCTATTGAGGAATATAGGGAAGCTAAAAAGGAGCTTAAGAAGGGGCTGAGAAGAGCGAGAAGGGGGCATGAGAAGGCCTTGGCGAGTAGGGTAAGGGAAATCCTTGAGGCATTCTTCAATTATGTGAAGAAAAAAAGAATGACAGGAGTGAAGATAGGACCGATTAGAGATAAAGGTGGGAAGATGTGCCTGGAGGCTGTGGAAGTGAGCGAAGTCCTCAATGAATACTTCTCTTTGGTATTCACCAATGAGAGGGAACTTGATGATGGTGAGGACAATATGAGTGAGGTTGAAGTTCTGGAGCATGTTGATATTAAGGGAGAGGAGGTGTTGGAGTTGTTAAAATACATTAGGACGGCTAAGTCCCCGGTGCCTGACGGAATATTCCCCAGGCTGCTCCACGAGGTGAAGGAAGAGATTGCTGAGCCTCTGGCTGGGATCTTTATGTCCTCGTTGTCCACGGGAATGGTACCGGAGGATAGGAGGGAGGTGAATGTTATCCCCTTGTTCAAAAAAGGTAATAGGGATAGTCCGGGTAATTATAGACCAGTGAGCCTTACATCTGTGGTGGGAAAGCTGTTGGAAAAGATTCTTAGAGATAGGATCTCTGGGCATTTAGAGAATCATGGTCTGATCAGGGACTGTCAGCATGGCTTTGTGAAGGGCAGATCGTGTCTAACAAGCCTGACAGAGTTCTTTGAGGAGGTGACCAGGCATTTAGATGAGGGTAGTGCAGTGGAAGTGATCTACATGCAATTTAGTAAGGCATTTGACAAGGTTCCACACGGTAGGCTGCTTCAGAAAGGCAGAAGGCATGGGCTCCAGGGAGGTTTGGCCAGGTGGACTCAGAATTTGCTTGCCTGCAGAAGGCAGAGGGTTGTGATAGAGGAAGTACATTCAGGTTGGAGGATTGTGACTAGTGGTGTCCCACAAGGATCTGTTCTGGGACCTCTACTTTTGGTGATTTTTATTAACGACCTGGATGTGGGGGTAGAAGGGTGGGTTGGCAAGTTTGCAGACAACACAAAGGTTGGTGGTGTTGTAGATAGTGTAGAGAATTGTCAAAGATTGCAGAGAGACATTGATAGGATGCAGAAGTGGGCTGAGAAGTGGCAGATGGAGTTCAACCCGGAGAAGTGTGAGGTTATACACTTTGGAAGGACAAACTCCAAGGCAGAGTACAAAGTAAATGGCAGGATACTTGGTAGTGTGGAGGAGCAGAGGGATCTCGGGGTACATGTCCACAGATCCCTGAAAGTTGCCTCACAGGTGGATAGGGTAGTTAAGAAAGCTTATGGGGTGTTAGCTTTCATAAGTTGAGGGATAGAGTTTAAGAGTGGCGATGTAATGATGCAGCTCTATAAAACTCTGGTTAGGCCACACTTGGAGTACTGTGTCCAGTTCTGGTCGCCTCACTATAGGGAGGATGTGGAAGCATTGGAAAGGGTACAGAGGAGATTTACCTGGATACTGCCTGGTTTAGAGAGTATGCATTATGATCAGAGATTAAGGGAGCTAGTGCTTTACTCTTTGGAGAGAAGGAGGATGAGAGGAGACATGATAGAGGTGTACACGATAATAAGAGGAATAGATAGAGTGGATAGCCAGCGCCTCTTCCCCAGGGCATCACTGCTCAATACAAGAGGACATGGTTTTAAGGTAAGGGGTGGGAAGTTCAAGGGGGATATTAGAGGAAGGTTTTTTACTCAGAGAGTGGTTGGTGCATGGAATGCACTGCCTGAGTCAGTGGTGGAGGCAGATACACTAGTGAAATTTAAGAGACTACTTGACAGGTATATGGAGGAATTTAAGGTGGGGACTTTATATGGGAGGCAGGGTTTGAGGGTCGGCACAACATTGTGGGCCTGAATGGCCTGTACTGTGCTGTACTATTCTATGTTCTATGTTCTATGTTCCTCCAACCTGAGTGTGGCTTCATCTTGACAGTAGAGGAAGCCATGGATAGACATATCAGAATGGGAACGGAACATGGAATTAAAATGTGTGGCCACTGGGAGATCCTGCTTTCTCTGGCGGACAGAGCGTAGATGTTCAGTGAAACAGTCTCCCAGTCTACGTTGGGTCTCACCAATATATAGAAGGTCGCACCGGGAGCACCAGACGCAGTATATCACCCCAGCCAACCCACAGGTGAAGTGTTGCCTCACCTGGAATAGCTGTCTGGGGCCCTGATTGGCGGTGAGGGAGAAATTGTAAGGGCAGGTGTAGTATTTGTTCTGCTTACAAGGATAAGTGCCGGGAGGGAGATCGGTGGGAAGGGATGGGGGGGTGAATGGACAGGGGAGTAGCATAGGGAGCAATCCCTGTGGAAAGCAGAAAGAGGTGGGGTAGGGAAAGATGTGCTTGGTGGTGGGATCCGATGGAGGTGGCGGAAGTTACAGAGAATTGTATGTTGGACCCAGAGGCTGGTGGGGTAGTAGGTGAGGACAAGGGGAAACCTGTCCCTAGTGGGGTGACAGGAGGATAGGGTGAGAGGAGATGTGTGTGAAATGGGAGAGATGCGTTTGAGAGCTGAGTTGATGATAGAGGAAGGGAAGCCCCTTTCTTTAAAAAAGGAAGACATCTCCTTTGTCCTGGAATGAATAGCCTCATCCTGAGGGCAGATGCGGTGGAGACGGAGGAATTGTGAGAAGGGGATGACATTTTTGCAAGAGATAGGGTGAGAAGAGGAATAGTCCAGGTAGCTGTGAGAGTCCATAGGCTTATTGTGGACATCAGTAGATAAGCTGTCTCCAGAGATAGAGACAGGAAGATCAAGAAAGGGGAGGGAGGTATCAGAAATGGACCAGGTAAATTTGAGGGCACGGTGAAAGTAGGAGGCAAAGTTAATGAAGTTAACGAGCTCAGCATGCGTGCAGGAAGCAGTGCCAATGCAGTCGTCGATGTAGCGAAGGAAAAGTGGGGGACCGATACCAGAATAGGCTTGGAACATGGACTGTTCCACGAAGCCAACAAAAAGGCAGGCATAGCTGGGACCCATACGGGTGCTTTTGGTTACACCTTTAGTTTGGAGGAAGTGGGAGGAGCCAAAGGAGAAATTATTAAGAGTAAGGACTAATTCCACTAGATGGAGGAGAGTGGTGGTAGAGGGGAACTGGTTAGGTCTGGAATCCAAAAAGAAGCAGAGAGCTTTGAGACCTTGCTGGTGGGGGATGGAAGTATATAGGGACCGGACATCCATGGTGAAAATAAGGCGGTGGGGGCCAGGGAACTTAAATCATTGAAAAAATTCAGAGCGTGAGAAGTGTCACGAACATAGGTGGGAAGGGATTGAACAAGGGGGGATAAAACTGTGTCGAGGTATGCAGAAATGAGTTCGGTGGGGCAGGAGCAAGCTGAGACAATAGGTCTACCAGGACAGGCAGGTTTGTGGATCTTGGGTAGGAGGTAGAAACGGGAAGTGTGGGATGTGGGAACTATGAGGTTGGTGGCCTATGAGGATGGGAGATCCCCAGAGCTGATAAAGTTGGTGATGGTGTGGGAGGCAATGGCCTGGTGCTCCTTAATGGGGTCATGATCGAGGGGTAAATAAGAGGAGGTATTAGTGAGTTGTTGCTGTGCCTTGGCAAGATAGAGGTCAGTACACCAGACTACAACAGCACCCCCTATCAGCGGGTTTTATAGTAAGGTTAGGATTGGTTCGGAGGGAGTGGAGAGCAGAGCGTTCGGAAGGAGTGAGGTCGGAACTGGAACAAGGTGTGGTGAAGTCGAGTCTGTTGATGTCCCGTCGGCAGTTGGTAATAAAGAGTTCCAGAGCAGGCAGAAGACCAGAGCGGGGTGTCCATGAAGAGGAGGAGGGTTGAAGACGGGAGAAGAGATCATTGGTGGAGGTGGGAGAATCCTTGCGGAAGAAGTAGGCTTAAAGATGGAGCCACGGAAAAAGAGTTCAGCGTCATGGCAGCCGAAGAAGTAGGCTCGAAGACGGAGCCTGGCCGAAGAAGTGGGCTCAAGATCAGTTATTAACCCTCAACCATCAGGCTTTTGAACAAAAGAGGATAACTACACTCATTCTATTTCTGGTGTTCCCACAACCAATGATCTGACTTTAAGGACAGTTTATCTTATTATTTCATACTCTCCTTATGTATTACTATTTATTTATAGTTACATTTGCACAGTTTGTTGTACTCTATCCTCTACTTGATCTTTAAGTGATTCTATTTACAGTTACTGTTCCACAGATTTGCTGAGAATGCTTGCAAAAAAGAATCTCAGGGTTGTATGTGGGGACATATATATACCCTGATAATAAATTTTATTTTGAACTTTGAATAAGAGTTTAGGTTCTGTGATGAGATAAAAGCCAATTTTTTTTAAAAATACAGATGATACCTCGAAAAGCAAAAGTAATCATTATTGGCCAAGATTGTGCCAGAGTAGGGTATTTCTTGGAGTCCCCCATTCATAATAGTTTCTCCATAAACTTGAAAAATTGTTTGACCTTTGAGCACTCGAGCTGTGAGCTGATGATAGCATTCTCACGGTAATGGGGTATCTTTGGAGAATGAATGTCTATCTCCTTACCAACTGAGATTTAGGGATTCAGAAATAAACAGAGCAGTGAAGAAGAAGGATGAAGTAAGATTAGGTAGTCTAAGAAAAAATGGTAATGTAAAATTAATAAGAGAAAAAAGAGAAAGAAGTTAAATTGAAATTCCCATCAGAAGGAATGACAGTACTCCTGTTTGTTTGTGATCTGGAGATGATGACTGGCATTGCAGGAGCACAAATCTCCTCAATTAGAAGGTACTTGTGCAGTTAATTATCAGCTATAGGTTGCTTCTGCAAGTTCAGTGAGCAATTAATATATAAATGGGAAATATTGCAAAACCCACTAGGAGGCTGAGAGTGGAATGATTTCTAAAGCAAACAGAGTGTTAAAGGTGTTCAGCAAGATACAGCTTTTTAGTAACTGTGGGCCTTCATGTTTTGATTATGTATAATGCCTCTGCATCTTTTCAATAACTGCTTTCAATTTTACAAAAAAAAGCACATCTTTCAGCAGCATCATTTCAATTGGTATAACAGCAGACATGTCCCTTGATGCCAGCATTTCTCCTGTTTTGAAAGGGCTATGGTCCAAAGAAATGTGACCAGATCATTTTCCATCTTTCCTATCTTTTCACCCTGTATCCCACCCCAGCCCCATTTCCTCCATATTTAAAAACACAAACAACAGGAATTCTGCAGATGCTGGAAATTCAAGCAACACACATCAAAGTTGCTGGTGAACCCAGCAGGCCAGGCAGCATCTTTAGGAAGAGGTACAGTCAGGACGAAGGGTCTCGGCCTGAAACGTCGACTGTACCTCTTCCTAGAGATGCTGCCTGGCCTGCTGCGTTCACCAGCAACTTTGATGTATGTTCCTTCATATCTACTGGTTTCTGTTATTTTAAAAACATTGCTGAAGTTTCCTCAGTTACTTGGATGTGAAGATGCTAAATACTTTTCTCCCCCAATAATTTAGTCTTGTATTTCCTTGGTTTCTTATACAAAATTACATGTCTAGGCAGTCGCAAAATATTTAAAAAAGTGCATTGGCTGTCTAGACGACTGCTTTATGTTTCTGTTCACTGAGCAGATGATGGAGTAGAAAACTGGTAAATTCTCTTTATACATAAGGTAAACATCCCACACACCAAGTGTGACAAAGTAAGTTTGCAAAAATGGTGACGTTGTGCATCATAATTCTATGATGATTTTAGTAGGAAATGCGATTTTATGGTTGTGCTGCTGTAGCTTTTTTGTGCAGTGCGTCAGTATGTAATGGTTCCTTGAGCTTCACAGTAGAGTGTAAAAGGGAAAAATAGCAATAAATAGTTGTTATTGCTGTTATTGAGGCTTCTTCATGGGATTATTTGTTGCATTTTCATTCAGTGCGGCTACTTTCTACTTCATAGGGTTTATAAAAGTACAACACAATGCTGACAGAAATATTTAATCTATTGTGGACTTGGGGGTGTGGGGGAATTAATCAATTTATATCTTGCCCTAATCATCTGGTATTTGGTATTTTATTCCAGGAAGCAAAAAAGATTTGGCCAATGGCTAAAATATAATACAGTTTTAAGCTACTGACTGATTTATTTCCTAATAAATATTTTTAACAATGATCCTCTCCAACAATCTCATAATGTTGTAGAAATTATGACATTGCAAGAAGTATTAATCCCTATTCATTTCTACTTCAGGCAGGCTGGGGAAGAATAAATACTAGATTATGACCTTGATTGAGTTCTTGGACAAATATATAAAATGTTACAGTCTTCGGAGGTTTAGAGGTAATTTTATGGAACTATGTTTATGCTTTCATTTGTTGAGTGACTTCAGGTATTAAGTATATCATTGCTGAGGTTGAATCTCAGTTATTAGTTTTTCAGAAAAAAAATATTGCATGCCTTTGTTGTTTTCCTGACGACATTTTTAGTCTTGACTGTCCTCTCTCGTTCTATAAATTCTGTGTGTTGCAGACCTCTGCTCCTGTCCCACCTCTCACCTATTCCTGGTCACCCATTAGTCTACTTGTTCTATATTCTGTTGATTGCTGGTTGATCAAGGTTTTATTTTTAATGTTCTTATCATTGATATTGTTTATGATTTCCCTATGATTCTGATCATTTTCAGTATAGAAACCCTCTGAAATAATTGTTTTTCTCCTTTTTGTGATTCTTGCACAGCCCCATTATGCCAACCATTACTTGAATTGCCCAGGTTTCAAGTACTGGAATTTCCTCCCAAATACTTTTTTCCCCCAGCTTTTCAAACATAATTTTGACGGGCTTCAGGATTTCTACAATGGCATCATAAAACCATAAGATATATAGGAGCAGAATTAGGCTATTTGGTCCATCGAGTCTGTTCCACCATTTTATCACAGCTGATCCATTTTCTCTCTCAGCCCCAATCTTCTGCCTTCTCCCTGTATCCATTCACACCCCAACTAATCAAGAAGCTTTCAGCCTCAGCTTTAAATATACCCAATGCCACAGCTGCCTATGGCAATGAATTCCACAGATTTACCACTTCCTGGCTGAAGAAAATTCCTCCTCGTCTCCATTCGAAGGGGTGCCCCTCTAATCTGAGGTTTGGTCCTCTGGTCCTAGACTCCCCCACCCTAAGAAATGTCCACTCCATATCCACTCTATCGAGGCTCTTCAACGGTCCTTAGGTTTCAATGAGGTCACCCCTCATACTTCTGAATTCCAGTGAGAACAGGCCCAGAGCCATCAAACACTCGTTATATGACAAGCCTTTCAGTCCCTGAAATATTCTCATGAATTTCCTTTGAACCCTCTCCAATGTCAACACAGCCTTTCTTTGATAAGAGGCCCAAAACTGTTCACCGTACTCCAAGTGAGGAGTATGGTCTGTTGTTCTCTTGATATTTTATAGCTTTCCTGTGAAATGCCTTACAACTTAACTGTTATGTTAAAGGTACCCAGTAAGTAAAATAAAACGAAATTCAGCCTAGCCTAACATCAAGGAGACATGAGAGACTGCAGATGCTGGAAAAAATCCAGATAAAGGGTCTTGAGCCAAAGCATTGGCCATTTCCCTCTGCTGCCTTACCTGCTGAGTTCCACCACCTCTTTGTGTGTTTATCAAGCTTGCTCCCTTGGCAGGCAGACCATGTATATTTAGACCCATATTGAATTCTGCACTTGCCAATTCATGTTGATGAGAGAATTATTTCAATCTTAGCTCCTTGGCCTGTTAAATGAATTGCTGGATCTACTACATGTGAGTGATGAAAGCATCAGGAAATTCATTTTATGTATTCCCCCCAGCCTTAGTCCAGTCTGCAGCTGCTCCTTCCTCTGTTTGAAGAGCTTCAACTTTATTTCAGACATCCCACCCTGCAAAAACTCATTTGCGGGAGACTTCCCGGAGAGGTGGGATGTCTGCAATAGAGTAGCTCCTTAGCAGCTAGCCAGCTAGTTTAAATAACATTAGCTATGCTAATGAGCGAATGACACCTGTTAAACTCACCTCAACATGACTTTTACATTTTAACCCACCATGGGCAATAGAAAAGTCACTGTTGCAAACAGTGCAGCGAGCAACACTGTCGTTATTTTGACCCCTATTAGGTAGGGGTACACTTTAGTGTAGTCTGGGGTGACGTACGTTTTATATTTTTTTTGGAACACTCTGCAATGGCGCGCTCTCGCTCTCTCTCTGGCTCGCTCGCTCTCTCCCTTTCTCGCTTGCCTTCGCTCTCTCTCTCTCGCAAGCGCGCTCTCTCCCATGGTTGCTCTCGCGCTCTCTCTTGCTTTCCTGTCGACCACTCTCAAAAAAATTGATTTCCGTGATATTGTATATAATTTGCGGGCATCAGGGAGCCACTATTAATATGTGGGAGACTCCCAGAAGTTCCGGGAGAGGTGGGATGTCTGTTACTTAAGAAGTTTTAACTTTCTTAATTAGCCAGATCTATCCCTTTACATTGTTTTGATTTTCTTTGATAAAATTTCTGTGGGAAATATGCCAATTTCAGAGACTTGCCCAAGTGAAGATGGGTTGTGATACTGGGTGCTGGTGAACTGACTAACATAACTGCCTTCATACTTACTTGGAAACACTTAAATATTGTTGGAATTTCTTGTACTGGAATTGGCCATCATACTGATTCCTTTTCATGGCGAGGAGCTTGTCTCTGGACTGACAGACAACGACAGTCATACAAGCTAAGTGGGTTATTCCTGGTTATATTGTGATGGATATTCTCTGTCCGTGGCTTGAGGGGCCTTTCTGCCAGGCTCAGCTTTCTAACACAGCAGCTGACTCTTCCAAGTGTCAAAGAGTTGTTTTTGAGTAAATTAAACTTCCAAACAATATTCTTTGCACACTTGTCTTAAACAAGTGAACAATAGTGTATTGTTGGCTCATTATTTAATTGAGATCAACCAATGGGGTCCCCTTCAGCTCAATTAAACGATGCATTCACCTGGCCTGACGAATGTAACTGACAAATATCACATGCATGTGAAGACACCAAGTAGCAAAAATCAGTTAAAAATGTTAATTAGAGAGCAGCCAGGTTTGTTTGGAATAGTCAAGGAACAACAAAAAAGTCAAGGTGATTAGAATCCATTCCTCGACCTTCAATTTCTGTGACAAGTGACTCGTTTGTCTGCAGCTCATTGGTATGTCTTTTTAGCATATAGGAATTGCACCTATGTTTTGGAAATCCTTTGTGTTTGCAATTCAGAAGTCTTTTATAATTGAAATCCTCTGTGCATTTTGAATCTGATTAAAGAATTTTATCTAAATTTAAATTTGTCTAAAAATGAATGAATTGTGTTTAAACTACTTTGTTAGTTGGAACTATCTCCTCCTTGCTGGGGGGAGGACCTACCACTCAAATAATGGGTAATGGCAACTAGACGCACTTTGGAGGATTAACAGGGAAGTGGACTAATCTTTGAGGAGCAGATGGCTACAGTATAACCTCCCTTTAGTGAGGGTACCTGTAGCTATCCATATCAGATAGGGCTTAAGATCATTGTCTGAACTTCATGGACCGCAAACCCAATACTATCTCAATATATGGTTCATATATGATTATGCGGTACATTTTGACTGACTCACTTTGTGGAATCAGGACGTGAGAGGCCAATTCACCCTTACTAACAATGACTAAGTAAGGAGGCTTCTTTCATTGCCCATGTCTTGTGTTTGGAAAATTAGTGCCCACTTCTTAGCTCCACCTGTCTCCTTATGTTGAGTGGATTGTTGAATTTTGCTGTTTTCTCATTGCACGTTACTTAGCGAAGCATATTTTCTCGAGGTGCCCTACCCTTTGACAGAACTGACAGACTGTCTCTTGATGCTTGCAATTGGACCACTAGGCATGACTTTCATCACAGCGATGGCAAGTCTATGGAGGCTTACGTGGTCTACGGTAGGTTGCAGGTTGGTATCCACAGCAAACATAGAAACATAGAAAATAGGTGCAGGAGTAGGCTATTCGGCCCTTTGAGCCTGCACCGCCATTCAGTATGATCATGGCTGATCATCCAACTCAGAACCCTGTACCTGCCTTCTCTCCATTCCCCCCAATCCCTTTAGCCACAAGGGCCATATCTAACTCCCTCTTAAATATAGCCAGTGAACTGGCCTCAACTGTTTCCTGTGGCAGAGAATTCCACAGATTCACCACTCTCTGTGTGAAGAAGTTTTTCCTCATCTCAGTCCTAAAAGGCTTTCCCTTTATCCTCAAAGAGTCACCCCTCGTTCTGGACTTCCCCAACATCGGGAACAATCTTCCTGCATCTAGCCTGTCCAATCCTTTTAGAATTTTATACATTTCAATAAGATCCGCCCTCAATCTTCTAAATTCCAGTGAGTATAAGCCTAGTCGATCCAGTCTTTCATCATATGAAAGTCCTGCGATCCCAGGAATCAATCTGGTGAACCTTCTTTGTACTCCATTCTATGGCAAGAATGTCTTTCCTCAGATTAGGGGACCAAAACTGCACATAGTGCTCCAGGTGTGGTCTCACCAAGGCCTTGTACAACTGCAGTAGTACCTCCCTGTTCCTGTACTCGAATCCTCTTGCTAAGAATGCCAGCATACCATTCGCCTTTTTCACCGCCTGCTGTACCTGCATGCCCACTTTCAATGACTGGTGTAGAATGACACCCTGGTCTCGTTGCACCTCCCCTTTTCCTAATCGACCACCATTCAGATAATAATGTTTTCCTGTTTTTGCCACCAAAGTGGATACTCTCACATTTACCCACATTAAATTGCATCTGCCATGAATCTGCCCACTCACCTAACCTATCCAAGTCACCCTGCATCCTCTTAGCATCCTCCTCACAGCTAACACTGCCGCCCAGCTTCGTGTCATCCGCAAACTTTGAGATGCTGCATTTAATTCCCTCGTCTAAGTCATTAATATATATTGTAAACAACTGGGGTCCTAACACTGAGCCTTGTGGTACCCCACTAGTCACTGCCTGCCATTCTGAAGAGGTCCCATTTATTCCCACTCTTTTCTTCCTGTCTGCCAACCAATTCTCTATCCACATCAATACCGTGTGCTTTAAGTTTGCACACTAATCTCCTGTGTGAGACCTTGTCAAAAGCCTTTTGAAAATCCAAATATACCACATCCACTGGTTCTCCCCTATCCACTCTGCTAGTTACATCTTCAAAAAATTTTTTGAGGTTCGTCAGACATGATTTCCCTTTCACAATCCTTGCTGACTTTGTCCAATGATTTCACCGCTTTCCAAATGTGCTGTTATCACACCTTTGATAACTGACTCTAGCACTTTCCCCACCACCGATGTCAGGCTAACCGGTATATAATTCCCTGGTTTCTCTCTCCTTCCTTTTTTAAAAAACGGGGTTACATTAGCCACTCTCCAATCCTCAGGAACTAATCCAGAATCTAAAGAGTTTTGAAAAATTATCACTAATGCATCCACTATTTCTTGGGCTACTTCCTTAAGCACTCTGGGATGCAGACCATCTGGCCCTGGGGATTTATCTGCCTTTAATCCCTTCAATTTACCTAACATCACTTCCCTACTAACATGTATTTCCCTCAGTTCCTCCATCTCACTCGACCCTCGGTCCCCTACTATTTCCGGAAGATTATTTATGTCCTTCTTAGTGAAGACAGAACCAAAGTAGTTATTCAATTGGTCTGCCATGTCCTTGCTCCCCATAATCAATTCACCTGTTTCTGATTGTAAGGGACCTACATTTGTCTTAACCAATCTTTTTCTTTTCACATATCTATGAAAACTTTTACAGTCAGTTTTTATGTTCCCTGCCAGTTTTCTCTCATAATCTTTTTTACCTTTCCTAATTAAGCCCTTTGTCCTCCTCTGCTGAACTCTGAATTTCTCCCAGTCCTCAGGTGTGCCGCTTTTTCTGGCTAATTTGTATGTTTTGTCTTTGGAATTGATACTATCCCTAATTTCCCTTGTCAGCCACGGGTGCAATACCTTCCCTGGTTTATTCTTTTGCCAAACTGGGATGAGCAATTGTTGTAGTTCATCCATGTGATCTTTAAATGCTTGCCATTGCATATCCACCGTCAACCCTGTAGGTCTATCTTAGCTAATTCACATCTCATACCTTCAAAGTTACCCCTCTTTATGTTCAGAACCTTTGTTTCTGAATTAACTATGTCACTCTCCATCTTAATGAAGAATTCCACCATATTATGGTCACTCTTACCCAAGGGGCCTCTCACAACAAGATTGCTAATTAACCCTTCCTCATTGCTCAATACCCAGTCTAGAATAACCTGCTCTCTAGTTGGTTCCTCAACATGTTGGTTCAGAAAACCATCCCGCATACATTCCAAGAAATCCTCTTCCTCAGCACCCTTACCAATTTGGTTCACCCAATCTACATGTAGATTGAAGTCACCCATTATAACTGCTGTTCCTTTATTGCACGCATTTCTAATTTCCTGTTTAATGCCATCCCCAATCTCACTACTACTGTTAGGTGGCCTGTACACAACTCCCTCCGGAGTTTTCTGCCCCTTAGTGTTATGCAGCTCTACCCATATCGATTCCACATCCTCCCGGATAAAGTCCTTCCTGACGTTTTTGGGAGGGACTTTTGCCCCAAGACTGCCTGAATCAGTGGAGATGGGGCTGTCTGAATCTGTGTAAGGTCTCTCATAGACCATTCGACCGTCAGACATAGGAACAGAATTAGGCCATTCAGCTCATCGAGTTTTCTCTGCCATTCCATCATGGCTGATCCCAGATCCCACACAACCCCATACACCTGCCTTCCCACCATATCCTTTGATCTCCCGAACCATCAAGAAACATTCAACTTCCACCTTAAATATACGCACAGACTCTTGACTGCCTCCTGGTGGGAAACAGTGGGGCATGTTTTGTCCCAAGACAAATTGAGTCTTTCAGACAGGAGGCTGTCATGTGTCCATCTTGGACTCCATCAGCTAGTGCTTGGATAAACATAGCTTCCTCGAATTTGCTTGGGAGAATATCTATGTACTTGCGTCCCTGCACAGCTAGGGTCAGTCTTGTGATGAAATCATCCATGTTCTCGTCAGGATCTGTTACAGCTGTGAGAACATGAAGCGTACCATAAAGATATTGCCCTACATTCCCCAAACATTGTCCAGAGCCTCAAGCATGTCTGTCAGGTCAGATTCATTCTGTAGGTGCAGTGCATAGACAGATTTCTACCCAAGTTCTCACAAGTGCATGTGGAGCAGCTTGTGTTTCATTGCTTCTTCCAGCTTTGGTGCCAGTGTTAAAATTGTTGAGAGTTCAGTGGAGTTCTGGAAGTTTCTCTTCCATTGTGGCCAGGTTCCAGTGGTTGATTTTTCCATAGATGCGGCCCAAAATGGACTGGGTGCTTGGAGTAGAGTGGCCATTCTTGTTATGAATGCGTGTAGTGAGAATGCCAACAAAATAGCATGATTACATATTTTTACTGGGTCATAGTACTGGACAGCTTACATTTTCAGAGCTACAAACCAAGGCCACTGAGATTAAAAACATGAGTACTTGAAAGTCCGCACCAAAGGATAGAGCCCTCTGCATGTAGGATGCCCAATCAATTCACCACGCAATGAATTGGCCACATGCAAGCTTACTTGCCACATTCTCGTGATCGGTCTGATACGATTCAATGGGATTCTCTAATGCTGCCGCTGCTGGGCTGAATGTGGGTCTGGCGGATTCAGAGTCCTGAAAACAAGTAGCCAATGCAGGTTTCAGGATGAACTAATCTACTCAAAAAAAATCATCTGAAATGAACAATCCAGGAGCAACGGAAACACCCCTGCAGTTGTAGCAAACCCTGAGCTCAACTAAAGTTGTAAATATTGCCTAATATTTAGAATCCTAGTCCTACAGCATAGAAACAGACCCTTCAGGACAACTGGCCCATGCTGATCAAGATGCCCCATCCAAGCTAGTCCCGTTTGCCAGCATTTGGAAAATCTTTCCAATCCAAGTACCTATCCAACTCTCTTTTAAGGTTGTTATTGTACCTGTCTCAAACAGTTCCTCTGGCAGCTAATTCTACATAAACACCACTCTTTTTATAATAAAATACATTTTAAAAAATGCCCCTTAAGTTTTCTTAAATCTTTCCCCTCTTAAGTTAAAACTATACCATCTGGATCTTGATAGCCCAAATCTGGGGAAAAAAGACAGAATGCATTTGCCCATTCAATGTCACTTTTGATTTTCTACATCCCTGCATCATAGATCCTGCACTCTAAGGAATAAAGTCCTAGATTGTCCAACTTCTCACTATAATTTAGTCTATCAAGTCCTAGTAGCATCTTTGTAAGTCTTTCCTGCACTCTCTCTAGGTTAATAACATATTTCCTCAAACAGAGTGACCAAAGACTGAATGCATTCACCCATTCTGTGTCGGTTGTGATTTTCTACAGCCCTGTATCTTAGTATCCTGCACTCTAAGGAATAAACTCCCAAACTCTCCAACTTCTCCCTATAATTCAGACCTTCAAGTCCTCGCAGCATCATTGTAAGTCTTTTCCGCACTCCCTCTAGCTTAATAATATATTTCCTCAAACAGGGTGACCAAAACTGAACACAATCCTCCAAATGTGGCCTCGCCAACATCTATACAACCCCATCAGAATCAAAATCAGGCTTATTATCACCAGCATATGCTGGGAAATGTGTTAACTTAGCAGCAGCAGTACAAACAATACATGATAATGTCAAAAAAAAATAAAATAAGTAAGTAAATCATTTACAGTAAGTGTAACATGTATATTAAATAGATTAAAACAGTGCAAAAACAGAAATCATATATATCAAAAATAACTGAGGTAGTGTTCATGGGTTCAATGTCCATTTAATAATCAGATTATTAAATACTCAGCAATTCAGGAACAGCTTCTTCCCCTCTGCGGAAGTATGTGCCTTCAGGCTTCTGTACCTCCTTCCTGATGGTAACAATGACATCGCCTTTCTGAGGCACCGCTCCTGACGATGCCTTGGATGCTACGGAGACTAATACCCAAGGTGGAGTTGACTAATTTTACAGTTTTCTGTAGCATCTTTTGGTGCTGTGCAGACGCCTCACCCCCATCTGCATACCAGACAGTGACACAACCTGTCAGCATGGTCTCCAGGGTACATCGATAGAATTTTAAGTGTCAAAACAACTCTCTCCAAGCTCCTAATATAGCCATTGCCTTGCTTTCTTTATTGCTGCAGCAATATGTTGCAACCAGGTTAGTTCCTCAGGGATCTTGACACCCAGGAATTTGAAATCATAACCACTCAACTTTTATAGTGAATTCCCTGATTTATGATGGCCAGCATGTCAGAAACCTCTTCATCTCCCTGTCATCACCCATGCAGCAAATACATGAGTATGTGTTTAGTTCACATTAAGCCTTTGAGGAAGTGCCCAATGTTTACCTGATGCCATTGAGCTGTAAATCACAGAAACAGACCTATAGCTGCAATATGTTAAATTATTGTGAAGGGGAAGTAAAGCTTGATTAAATCAGATATCTATCAGCGAGTCCATCTGGCAGCAATTGTAAATCTTTATCGTCATTTCTCACCATCTTCAAATACCTGTTACATAATAACTTCTCCTTGCATTTCAGCATGAAGCAACCAAGGCTGATTCTGAAGAACTTTGGTTAGTTTAATGAGATTTGCACAATTTAGAGAATCGTACTTTTTAAACACTATAACATTGTAGCCTTGGGTGATTTCAATTGGACTAATGTAAGGCTGCATTCTGGCCCATACTGAAAGGATCAGGTTCATGTATGATGCATTCATTTTGAACCCCACTACTTTTCAAAGACACATCTGGTATCAGAGGCATGAGTGGGCTGAAACAAGTTGGAATACAATTGGAGACAAAGGAGACTGCACATACTGGGATCTAGAGCAACAAACAATCTGCTGGAGGAACTCAGTGGGTTGTTGCTGCCTGACCTTCTGAATTCCTCCAACGGATTGTTTGTTGGAATGGAACTGGAAATTTTTAATGAACATCGCAAGCATAAAAGTTTTCAGATGCCACAAGAAGAACTTGCCTTTCTAGGTACATTCATTTCTGATAGTGAGTTCCCTTGCCACCTTCCTGGCCTGCAATTTTCTATTCAATATTCAAAAGCTCTGGTTTATCTATAACTGTAGCTGATTTCCCATTATACTTGCTCTGGGTTAGTCACTATATTGTCTTAGCCCCAAAAAGAAATCTGTGCTGGCATATGGCTGGTGATGCCCAGAATCCCAGTTGCTAAGTGTGCAATAAATTGTAATGACTTCACAAATACATGCAGTTTTCTGAGTGAAGCTTTAAATTTAATACATGGAATTGCATGGTAACAAGAATGCATGAATGTTTTTTCATTGTTCTCTGCGCTTTGGCTGACGAGCTATTAGGTTAAAATATTTCTTCCATATTACTTAATAAGACAGAAGTTGCTTTATTACAATCCTTTAGCTAGTTTTGCTGCAGTAAGATTTAATTTGTGATGGATTTCTTGCCTCAGCAAGAGCCCAAGTTACCTATGATTTACAAGGAGCACATACAGAATATTTGATACTTATTGCACTAGCAGCTGTCTATATCTAGTTTAATTTACAGAATGGGATGTCACGCTGCTGTATCAACTTTGGCAGATTTAGTGTCTATTTTATCAAGCAAACAATGTGTGCTTTGAATGTCCAAGGCCCTGCAGAAATGAAGAGAAATACAATCAGAAAAGGTGATTTTTTTTGTTTTCTAAAAAAAAGTGCACTGACATCTTTGTTCTTCACCCTAAAATGGGAAGTGAAATAAAGCAGAAAAGGAAAGGGCAATATTCTGTGCTGTGATCACAGTAAAGCTATTCTCTTGAACCATTATGAGAGCTTTAGTTTGAAGTCATACAATAAGCGTGAATGAAAATGGCCACCATAGCCGCCCTGATTCAGAACTCTCTCTCCCAATAACTTCCAGCTGTTCTTTTTTAACAGATTCTGGGTATTTGCTTTGCTCCTTAACCCATTTCATTTTTATGCCTTTGATTTTCTTCTTGGCACTTGTCCTAATTTGCTGCTTACTTTTTCAAATCTGCACTCTTTCTGTCACCAGTTAAATCTGATTATTGTTTCAGATTAACCTCTGGTGTGTTGCGCTGTTGGTGGTGCAATTTTTTTGGATGAAATATTGTACTGAGGCCTACCTCCTCTTGTGGTTCCATGTTGAAGAGCAGTATGCTATTCCTGTTTTCCAATCATCATTTCCAAAAGCTGGATATCTGATTGCTATTACATTGCTGTTTGCTGGCGATTGCTGTGTGTTATGTTGCCTAGATTGCAGTAGCTACATGTTAAAAGTACTTCACTGATCCTGAAGTGCTTTAGCTGTTTAGAAAAAGATGTGAAAACCATTATGTAAATGAAGGTTTGTTAATTATTGCATTGAATAACAGTCAATGTCCTTTCTCAGTCACCTGAACAGGTAGAGATACCCAGTTTTTTCCCCTTATTACAGTCCTCAAAGTTTTGAAGATCAGTTAAATGTTTTCTTTTTGTAATAGATTCCAGAAAAAAATAAAAGAAAACAAATTCAAGATATTGACGACCTCTGCTTCTGCTGGTTTGAGCCTTTCAGCTAGGAATTGCCTGTGGATAAAGAGCATTTCAGTTAAACTTCTACTACATAGAGACTGTCTCATGAATTTCTTCCTCTCACCTCTGTGGGTCTTCTCCATTCTGGATTCCTATCTGAAACTAATAATGGGCTGAACGTTGGGGACTTACAATAATTTACTTATTACATTGAATAACAGTCCATGTCCTTTCTCAGTCACCTGAACAGCTAGAGATACCTAATGAAAGTCTGGGGATCTCCAGCCATTCAGGTGACTGAGAATGGACATCTACTGTTATTCAGTGTAATAAAAAAGCACTTAATTAAATTTAATACCTGCAGTAAATAAACTTCAGAGACCTGAGGCATGGTTCTGGGGTGGGCATGGGATAGGCTCTAACCAGGGACAGAGCCATTTGATCCTCTTTCTCTTCTGTCTTAAATGACTAGTCCAGAGTATTAATGCCTTCAAAACCAGGAGCTTTTATTTTATTTGACACTCTATGTGTGGTGGTTTATCAGATTTTTTTTTGGAAAACCAGATGACCCACAACATTGCATTCCACCCCCTCGCTCCCATCCACTCTGTTAAGTACATCTTTAAACTCTTATTGCATTCACCAAACCTATCTCCCTTTCATCTGAACATACTAACCCAACCTAATCATATTATTAATTGCTTTGTTACTTGTGCTTTATTAATAGATATCAATATTTTCTTGTAACAGATGTCAAGCTAACTGATCTGTTTTGTACCTTGTTCTGTCTTGCCTTCCTTTCTTGAATGACAGCACTGCGGTGAATACCTTCCACTTCCTGTGATTGCTGCAGAATTTGAAGAGTATTAGACAGCTGCCATATCTGTATCCACTGAATCTTTGGCAAAGACTGTGGCATCTGTGTCTTTGCTCCTGAGCGTGGTGACTTTAAAATATCCTGGTCAGCCTCCTGTGTTCTAAACCTCATCATCCATACCGCTGGTATCCTTACATCAAATCTTATTTACTAATTATCCATATGTTCACTAAACCATGTCACAGTAATAACTTGATTTTGAAATTAATTGTGTTTCCAAATCACTCTGGGAGGAAGGGATTGCAGAGCGGGAGATCCAAAATGTTCCTCTACATCTCTGATTACTGTCAGAACATGTAACGTTTTCTTTTATGTTTTGCTCTTTACTGCTGCCACAACACAACAAATTCCATGACATATGTCGGTGATGATAAATCTGACTCTGATTCTTTCTGATTTGGCAGAAAGAAGCAGTGCATAACTGCATTGCTCATTATCAACTGGTAGAATATCATGTACAGATGTAGTTCTGGTTATCACTACTGAGAAACTGATTGGAACTCTTGATTTAGCTGGACACGGTGGGACTGCGCTCTTTGTTTAGAGATTTTGTCAATTGTTCTGGAACATTCAGTCAGCTTGTGGCTAGATCACAAATTTTGATGTTTCTGACATTTTGCTTTTTATTATGGCCAAAAGACGTTTGGACTACATTAGCAGCATTTATTCCACAAAATCAATTGTATTCAAATTTTATTTAAAAGCGCTACCTCTGTCTTACTACAAATAACGTGCAGTATTTTTTGTTCTAGGATAACAGTGATTGCATGAACTTGATTTTCCATTACAGGACTTAATGGCAGAATATAATTAACACTGCATGCGGAACTACACTGTGCTTGATTTACCACTGCCATCTTTAAAAGTAGAGGAAAAATTGAATCTATGCAATTCCCTTCTCCATCACTTTCAATATACTGTAATTGCTGGAGCGACTTAATCATTGTAATTACAACCTTCAGAAATTAGCTAAACTGCACACAAACCACTAGAGGGCACTACAGCTAATGAGGGCAAAGGGTTAAAGAAACTGTATTATTTCATTCACTCCCCAATTACTCAACAGCTGCGAGAAATCCCTCAGTACCTGCACCGTTACTTCGGTATCAACTTCTGCGAATGAAAGGATCTGTTTTCAACAAATGCCTCCAAGAACTAGCATTGGGACTGAACAAACCCAAAAATAACATTTTTTTCTTTGGTTTTATAATCCCTTGGGCTAGAAGTCTAGCCCCATTATAGGGACTCTCACTACGTATGAGGAAGATGTATTGCTGGCCTGAAAGGAATTCATTTATCAAGGTCAGATATGGTGGGAAGTGTCTTACTGATTTACAGACTGTTGTTATTAGACAGATACTTGAAATACAATTCAGTATTAAAGCTGACAGAATTAATGGCCATCAGTATTCTGAAACCTGCAGTGTATAGTGTGTTTAGCCATTGGGTCACTTCCAGTTTATTGAAGGTACTTGCGCTTTGAAGTTATGCTGAACAGATGGTGGCTGATCAGAGATTAGCACTGGGTCAAAGGTTACTTGGCAGCGAAGTATACCATGGTGAACCCTGTCTATAATGGTCACCACTGGGACTACGCTTTATTCACTGCCTGTACAAGTGACTGTTAAAACTCATGCTAGATGTTAGTCGCGTTTCTGTACACCTCATGTATAATTCAAAACCAGGGAACACTCAGAAGTGTCTGCACTTTAAGTGCTAGTACTTGGGCTGTTGTTAATCATACTGGAGATTTAAGTATTTCCCCCTCGCTTCATGGTGTCCCAGAAGTAAACACAACAGGATGGACATCCAACATGATTTTCAACTAAATGCTGTGACAAGATTCTCTACCTTTGACTGCCAAAACATGGAGGAACCTTCATGAATTCCTACAGCCCCCAATGACTCTGTGATTTCAGTCTCTGAGGCAGATGTGAGAGCATCCTTTCATGAACCCATGGATAGCATCTGGCCCAGATGGGGTACCTGACTGTACTAAAGACCTGTGCTGATCAACTGGCCACAGTGTTCACAGATACCTTTCACAGAAACCTTTAACCTCTCTCTTTGGCAGCCTGAGGTACCTACCTGCTTCAAACAGGCTTCGATTATACCTAAGATAAACCTAGTAATCTCCCTCAGTGACTATCGTACCATAGTACTTATATCCACAGTGATGAAGTTTTCTGGGAAATTGTTGATGAAATATATCAACTCCTGCCAGAGAAACGACTTGTCTACCTGTGCAAAGGGTTCACAGCAGATGCCATCTTGTTGGATCTTCACTCAACTCTGGAACGTCTGTATAGCAAAGATGCATACATCAGGATGCTCTTTATCAACTACAACTCAGTACTCAATACCATTATTCCCTCAAAACTAATTAATAAGCTCCAAGACCTTGGTGTCAATACCTCCTTGTGCAGTTGGTTCCTCAATTCCCTCACTTGCAGATCCCAGTCGTTTCCGATGTGACTGTGTGCTTAGTCCCTGCTCTACTGGCTTTACACTTCTGACTGTATGGCTAAGCACAGCTCCAATGCTGTATTTAAGTTTGCTGACGACACCACAGTCACTGGCTGAATCAAAGGTGGCGATGAATCTGCATATAGGAAGAAGATTGAAAATCTGGCTGAGTGGTGCGACAACAACCTCTCATTCAATGTCAGCAAGACCAAAGAGCTGATTATTGACTTCAGGAGGAGGAAACTGGAGGTCCATGAAGCAGTCCTCAAGGGGGATCAGAGGTGAAGAGTGTCAGCAACCTTAAGTTCTTCAGTGTTATCAACTCAGAGAATCTGTCGTGGGCCTGGCATGTTAATGCAATCATAAAGAAAGCACGGCAGTGCCTCTATTTCTTTAGAAGTTTGTGAAGATCTTGCATGACATCTAAATCATTGATAAACTTCTATAGATGTGTTACAGAGAGTTATTGACTGGTTGCAGCATGGCCTGGTTTGGAAACACCAATGCCCTTGAATGGAATATCCTACAAAAAATGATGAATACAGCTCAGTCCATCATGTGTAAGGCCCTGCCCACCATTGAGCACATCTGCATGGAGTGCTGATGCAGGAAAGCAGTATCCACATCAAGGTCCCCACCACCCAGGCCATGCTCTTTTCTCATTACTGCCATCAGAAAGAAGGTACAGGAGCCTCAGGACTAACACCACCAGACTTAGGAACAGTTATTACCCCTCAACCATCAGGCTCTTGAACCAGAGGGGGTAACTTCACTGAATTTCTCTCGCCTCATCACTGAAATGTTCTCACAACCTATGAACTCACTTTCGAGGACTCTTCATCTGATGTTCTCAATATTTATTGCTTATGTATTTACTATTATAATCATATTTTTCTCTTTCATATTGCCACAGTTTCTTATCTTTTGCACATGGTTGTTTGTCCACCCTATCGGGTGCCCGGTCTTTCATTAATTACATTGTGTTTCTTGAATTTAATGTGTATGCCCTCAAGAAAATGAATGTCAGGGTTGTATATGGTGACGTACTTGTATATATACTTTGATAATATATTTACTTTGAGCTTAATCCATTTTGCTAAGAAAAGCATTATTTTATGCTCTTTGCCCAGAAAAAAAATATTTTTATAATTCTTGTGCATTCTTAAGCAACATTAAGCTTAAATTTACCTTAGTGATTTCAACCAGTACAGTGTTAGATTTGAAGGCAGCACTGGTTTTCCCACAATTACTTTAATTGTAGGAAGATTGTTTGTATTTGTAGCAGTGCCAAGTGTGAGACGTCTTGTCAAGTGACAGAATCGTTCATTTGACATGAACAGTTTACATCAGCAGGTTTATCATTGTACTGAAACAATTCAAATTGATCAAGTGAAGAGTGAGCTTATGGGACTTCACCTTTCCTTCTGTCTCTGATTGGGAAACCCTGATGCCTTGGGTCCAAGCTTTGAGAAGAAGAGTTGGGCTGGATCTCTTTGCACCAGCTTGACACCCAGGAACATATATATTTATAATCTCTCTCTCTGTCTTTCTCACCATTTAAGCAGCTGCCCAGCAACCCCCAATGTATTGCTTCGCTAATCATGGGACAATATTTATAATGACCAATTAACCTACTACCTGGTAAATCCTTCGGATTGTGAGAAGAAACTGGAGAATCTGGAGAAAATGTGTGTATTCCATGGGCAGGTCATACAGACTCCTTACAAATGTTGTCGGAATTGAACTTTGAACTATGACCCCCCAAGCTGTAATAGCATCGCGCTGACCGCAACACTACTGTGGCTTCTCACTGGACTTTGACAGTTATCAAAGCTGTTTAAGGTTTTAAATGTTTCACATTCAGAAACATACAAATTGAAGTAAATTAAAATAAAAGTAGTGACTTAAAATTATTTAAAATGTTAATAAGAAAATAAGACACTCTTCAAGTGATTATAAATAAAAATGAAAATAATTAAATAAGTTATCTTCCCCTTGCCTCCTAATCTGCAAGCCTAGAATGCCCATTGAGTTTGATATGGTGTCAAATCCTGTGAAGGGTCTGATCTGCTGTAGGATCTGGAATTTTTTTCCCCTATAGTATGCTAGAAACCTCAGTGAGACCAAGCCTTCAGTGATAGGGTGAATTGATGTATTTGAGCCCCGGAAGCTGTCATTGTGTCCCCTTGCATGCACTTATGTGGACAGACCTACTACCACCCTATTGTGATAGCTAGGGGGGTGATTTATAGCCTTGTAGCTCCAGAGATCCAGATTCAATCCTAATCTCTCCATGCCACCTGTGTGGAGTTTCCACATTCTCCCTGTGAACATGTGGGATTCCCTGGGGTGTAAAGATCCATCCCATCTTCTAAAGGTGTATGCATTGGTAGTTACATCTGTAACTGTAATTTGTTACCACTGCATGGTGAATGATAGAACCCATGGGGAATTGTTGGGAATGTGGGGTGAATAGATTATAGGGAAAATTGGTGGAGACTTGGATTGTTCTGTGAGCTGCTATAGACCTGATGTGCTTAAGCTGGCCTTCTATGTTCTGAAGAAATATGGAAATGGTGATTTCCAGCTGAATAACTGAATGTCCAGGGTTCACTTCAACGCTGACTGCCACAGACAGCAAGGTTCACCCCAGTCTTTGGTTGTGCATGTGATACAGATCTAATGAAAGGTACACTTTGAACCACCATGCCCATGCCAACCAAGGTGCCAATTTGAGCTAGTTCCATTTGCCTGCATTTGACCCTTATTTCTCTCTAAATCTTTCATACTTTGACCCTCCTGTCCAAATGTTTCTTAAAAGCTGCAGTTGAATATGTCTTTACCACTCCCCTAGCAGCCCATTCCATATACCTACCACCCTCTATGCAGAAAAATCTGCCCCATGGGTCTCTTTAAATATCCCCTTGTTACCCTAAACCCATGCTCTTAGGTTTTAGGCTCCTATATCACTGAGAAAAAGACAGTGACCATCCTCCTTTGCCATGCCCCTCATAGTTTTATAAATATTTGAGATCCCACCTTGACCTCCTTTGCTCTAGGAAAACACACCCAGCCTGTTCACTCTCTCTTTATAACTCAAGCCTCAGTTCTGGCCTCATCCTTGTGAATTTACCAACATCTTGTACCAGTTCTTGTATTCTATCCCCTATCCAATGAAGGCACATGTACAGGATTCCTTCTTCACCACTTTGTTGATCTGTGTTACCACAGTCAGTGAACTATATTTCTCTGTTCTACAACACTGCCCAGACTGCACTGTGCATTTCCTACCCTGGCTAAATTTCCAAAATGAATTGCTTCGCACTTGTCTGAGTTGTATTCCATATTCCATCCGTTATTCCCAACCCCATTTCTGCAAATGATCTGTGCCCTGTTGTAACCTTAGACAACCTACTTCACTGTCCATCACATCACATGATGTCAACTGCAGGCTTACTGATCATGCTACCTTCACCAAATTGACAAACAACAGGGGATCCAGTACTGATCTCTGCAGCACATTACTCGTCACAGGCCTCCAATCTGAAAAACAACCCACCCTCGCTACCTTCTAACTCCATCCATCAAGCGATCTTCGTAACCAAATGTCTATTTCACACTGGATCCCACACGATCTAACCTTCCGGATTGGACTACCATATAGGGCCTTGTCAGAAGCCTTGCTAAATCCATGTAAACATCTATTCCCTCCTCCAGTCTTATCAATCATTTTAGTTATCTCTTCAAAAAAAAACTCAATAAAATTCATGAGACACAATCTTCCAGGCACAAGGCCACGCTGACTGTCTCTAATCTGTCCTTACATTTCCAAATACAGATAGATCCTGTCTCTCAGTATATTCTTCAGTAACTTTCCCACTCAACTTTTCCCAAAGTCCTGTCCAATGCCATCAAAATTAGCCTTGTTCCAGTTCATGACTTCAATTTTAGACCACTTCAGTCTTTTTCTACAACTCTATCAAAACGAGTAGTATTATGGCAACAAGTCCTAAAGTGCATCCACTCTGATACTTCAGTCATTTTTCCCACCTCCTTTTCCAGTAGGTGATAATGTATTGTCCTTCTCTAGTAGGGCTGTCTACAGATTGCTTGAGAAAGCATTTCTGGATGCACTTGACAAATTTATGTAGCAATCAATGACTGTCACTTTAAAGCTATTACTATAAGGATCTTCTTACGTAATTGCTCTCTCGGCTGTGGAGATGTGTGCAAGTTCTGGAGTGCTGAATGCAGATTTGCCTTCTTTTGAGGTTCCTGTGTCTTATGTGGATTTGTCTGGACACAGTGCAAATTAATTTTTGGATATGTGGGCCTCGAAGAGAACTCACAGTGATTGAAATTTTTAAAAAAAAGCAAAGGAAACATGAGGAACCATGATAAAAAAAAACATTTAATAGTTTGGGATAATATTCCTAAAGCTATTTTGAGATCCAGGTAACTTTGTCATCATATTATCAGTATTTTGTGTGTGTAGTTAATGGAAGATTGCTCGTACACAGGAAGTGTAATTTCCCCAGACTTGTTTGAAACTAATAGCAAAGCTGAGGAAAGAATTTTGTTCATTGTGGATTAACTTTAGAATGGTTGACATGGTCAACTGTGCCTTAAGAGGGTCTTAAAAATCAATGCAATTTGATGTTCAACTTGTAAGGAAAATTATTGCCTGTAAAATATGCCTTTGCTTTAAGTGTGTTTGGCTCTGTCTCCTAGAGAAAACACCAGAGATGGCTTATGGCAAATAGAGAGCATGTATCTGTGGTACCGTGGTAGTGTAGTGATTAGCATTACGCTATTACAGTTGGGGGTGTCCACGCTCAGAGTTCAGTTCCGGCACCCTCTGTAAGGAGTCCTCGCCGTGGAATGAGTGTGTTTCCTCCAGGTGCCCTGTTTTCCTCCCACAGTCCTAACCCAGCAATTAGCGGGTTAATTTGTCATTGTAAATTGTCCAATGATTAGGCTAGGGCTAAGCTGGTGGGTTGTTGGTAATGGGGCTCAAAGGGCCAGAAGAGCCTATTCTGCTCTGTATCTCTCTGAAATAAATTAAACATAAGTAGATGAAGCAATCAACACATTTGTGGTATAATAGTAATGTCTCCTTTCAGAATTAGAACCCAGGCTAACAAACACTTGCTAAGTATACACTGCAGTAAGCAATATTTTCATTCCCCTTATCAATTATATCTGGAACTGCTGGACAGTATAAAGAATGAATTAGTATCTCAGGAATATTTTCTGTATGCAGGATACCCCTCCCCTTGAAGCGAAGAATCTGTTAATGGCCTTTTGCAGGGTAGGATTTTTATTCCAATTACAATCATAGCAACTAAGCTCCAGAGCTTATATTTGAACACAATATTGAAAGATAGTAGAGCTTAAAGGTCATGACAAAAAGGTTAATGAAACAGCAAGTCTGGCTCCTGTATCTAATATGACATGAAGTTGCCAGAACATTTCCAGTAACATATACAGTGAGATTGATAGTGGAGTGGAAGTAATTTCAGCTAAAAATATAGAACTGAAATGGTGCTCAAAGTTGACGTTTCAGGGGTTTAACCCTCTGCTGAACAAGAGAATGAACCTATACTGAAGTAGAGATTTTCTAGTAAGAGGGCAGTCTTTCCAAGAGAAACCATGGCTTCAATGTTTGGACCAGCTTCCTTGGGCATACAGTATATAGTGCTAGTTCTACACAGGTCCATGGTCACTTTTGACTTGCATCATATCCTTGTGAATAGGTTGCTGGAGGGTAAGTGAGAAATTCACCCTGCTGCCCAGGGCTTTGAATCTTGCATAAGGCAAATATCAGCAAAGCAACAGCAGCTACATTGTAAACATTACCAAATAATTAACTCCATTCTTGTCTTATGATGTTGTAACTAGCAGGTTTTCTGTGTATGGTCCCAAGTGCACTAAGACAGGGGTTCCAAACCTTCTTTGCACCGTGGACCGGTTTAATATTGACAATATTCTTGCGGACCGGCTGACCGGGGGTGGTGGGGTGTTCAAGTCGAGTTAAACTCACCTCAACATGTCTTTTACAGTTAGGGTTGCCAACTTTCTCACTCCCAAATAAGGGACAAAAGCAGCAGTCAAATCCCAGGACACTTTACCCCAGGAAAGACTACCATGATCATGAAGCCTTGCGCGGGCACCTGTGTGCGCATACGTGACGTGCACGTGCGCGTACGTGC
Organism: Mobula hypostoma; assembly: GCF_963921235.1. NCBI lineage: Eukaryota > Metazoa > Chordata > Chondrichthyes > Myliobatiformes > Myliobatidae > Mobula > Mobula hypostoma. Next base: position 205,688,039 of record NC_086098.1, on the reverse strand, counting down.
TGATTTCTTTCCCCACAAATCGGTTTTGACTTCATCTTCCCAACTATACTGTACATACATTATTTCTACTTTTATATAGGCTGTGCATTTATCATATCATTCCTGCTTTTACTATATGTTACTGTTATTTATTTTAGGTTTTATGTGTTATTTGGTATGATTTGTTAGGTTATTTTTTGGGTCTGGGAACGCTCAAAATTTTTTCCCATGTAAATTAATGGTAATTACTTCTTCACTTCACGCCATTTCGGTACGAAAGGTTTCATAGGAACGCTCTACGTTAGCGGGGGAAATATGGGACAAACCAATTTAGCCCAATATACAGGGTGTCCCGGCAAATACGGGACAGTTGGCAACCCTATGTTCAAGTCAAACAGTGCGTGACTGGGAATGAGGAAAGGTGCAGGTGACTCATATTGTTTCCTCACGGCCCGGTAGCACATGCTTTGCGGCCTGGTACCGGTCTGCAGCCCGGTGGTTGGGGGCCGCTGCACTAAGAAACTACCCTCCACTGAGCTCTCTGGTTGCAATATGCATATATGAAACAGATGTGAAAGGGAATGAGAAAGAACACGTTTATGAACAATGCCTCCGTCTCTGCCGAATCTGCTCTCAGAATGAGGCTTTTCATTCCAGAACGAAGGAGGTGTCCTTTTTCAAAGAAAGGAGCTTCCCTTCCTCCACCATCAATGCTGTCCTCAATTGCATCTCTTCTGTTTCACGCATGTTTGCTCTCACCCCATCCTCGCTACCAGGGGTAGGTTCCTCTTGTCCTCAGCTTCACCCCACCAGCCTCCGCATCCAGCACATAACTCAACGTAACTTCCGCCATCTCCAAAAGGATCCCACCAGCAAGCACATTTTTCCCTCCACCCACCTTCTGCTTTCTGCAGGGATTGCTCCCTGCATGACTCCCTTGTCCATTTTTGGTGTTCCCCCAGCCCCCATCCACTGTTCTCCATCCTGGCACTTACCTTACAAGCAGAACAAGTGCAACACCTGCCCCTACACCTCCTCCTTCACAACTATTCAGGACCCCAAACAATCCTTCCAGGTGAGGCAACACTTCACCTGTGAGCCTGTTGGGGTCATATACCGTGTCTGGTGCTCCCAGTGTGGCCTCCTGTATATCGGTGAGATCTGACGTAGATCGGGAGACCGCTTTGCTGAGCACCTATGCTCCATCGCCCAGAAGGAGCGGTATCTCCCAGTGGCCACCATTTTATTTCCACTTCCCATTCCCATTCCGATATGTCCATCCATGGACACCTCTACTGTCACGGTGAGGCCACATTCAGATCGGAGGAATGACACCTTATATCCCAACTGAGTGGCCTCCAACATGATGGCATGAACATTGATTTCACGAACTTCCAGTAATACCCGTTCCCCCCCCCACCATTCCACATCCCCTATTCCCTCTCTCACCTTATCTCCTTTCCTGCCTGTCACCTCCCTCTGTTGCTCCTCCCCCTTTTCTTTCTTCCATGGCCTTCTGTCCTCTTCTATTAGATTCCTGCTTCTCCAGCCCTGTATCTCTTTCCCCAATCAATTTCCTTGCTCGTTGCTTCACACCTCCCCCTCCTGGTTTTACTATCATCTGTTGTTTCTACCTCCCTTCCCCCCCCCCACCTTTTAAATTATTATCTTTTTTTTTCTCCTGTCCCACTGAAAGGTCTCTGGCTGAAATGTTGACTGTACTTTTTTCCATAGATGCTGCCTGGCCTGCTGAGTTCCTCTAGCATTTTGTTTGTCTTACTTGGATTTCTATCATCTGCAGATTTTCTTTTGTTTATGAGCAACATTTTTAAAATGCTATCAAATATTCTGTATCTGTAGCCTGTGTCCCTAGATTGTTGTACAGTTAGACTACTGTAGCTTGAACGGTTCTTAACAAATTTACTGTCACCAAAGATGACTTAGCTGTCAGACAACAAAAGCCCCAAAGTGATGCATTTGTATCATTAGCATCTCTCTGGAATCTATTGAAGGTTGCTAGGTCATTGCTTAGCAACCAGTAAGTACTCCAAGTAAAGATGCAAGGTGACATTTTGCTAGCCATCTCACGTAAAGAAAAATGGAGGTTGTTTGGAACAAATAGAGCTATGAGTTGGCTTCCAAAATGTGCATTTGTGTGTGTGTATACCTTGAACTAGACATCGCAATTGATGTGCATAGAAATCCAAATGTTTCTTGGAAATGTATCTCTAACCTGTGTCTCTATGGTTTCAGTAACTTCTATGAATAAAATAAAACGATTGCAGTTGAGAGTGAACTGGAACTAATTGTAATAAGAGTTATAAGTAACACACACAAAATGCTGGAGTAACTCAGCAGGTCAGGACTGATGAAGGGTCTTGGTCTGAAATGTTGACTCATTTTTTCCCTCTCCATAGATGCTACTTGACTTGCTGAGTTCCTCGCATCAGTGTGTGCTATTCATAATTGTGTTTATAATAAGTATTATGATTACTTGTAACTTAGTTTTGTGCCATTTGTGTGAATGGAGCAATGAAATTATCCAGTAAAATCACACATTTATTTGAGTTTCTTAAAACACTGTTAAATCAGGCAGTATTAATCCTTTGATGCAGAAATGGAAAGAGCTTTTTGTGCCTAGTCTGAATTGAAATTCTACTCTTAAATCCCACCTCTCACTTCAGCAGTGTTGGTACCCACCTGCTTCAAGCAGGCTTCAATTATATTGGTGCCCAAGAAGAGCGTGATGACCTGCCTCAATGATCATCACTTATATCCACAGTAAAGAAGTTTTTTGAGAGGATGGCGATGAAACGTATCAGCTCCTGCCTGAGAGAAGATTTAGATCTGCTCCATTTTGCCTATCAGAGCAACAGGTCTACAGCAGATGCCATCTCACTGGCTCTTCACTCAATCCTGTAATATCTGGACAGCAACGCTGCATACATCAGGGTGCTCTTTATTGACTACAGCTCAGCATTCAATCCCATGATCCCTCCAAAATGAATCAATAAGCTCCAAGCCCTCAGGCGCAATACCTCCTCGTGCAATTGGTTTCCTGGATTTCCTCACTGGCAGAACCCAATCAGTTGGGATCGGCAACATCATCTCCATGATCTCTACCAGCACAGGTGCACCACAGGCACAGGGTTGTATGCTTAGCCACCAGCCCTACTCACTTTACACTTATGACTGTGTGGCTAAGCACAGCTCCAATGCCATATTCAAGTTTGCTGTTGATACCACTGCTCTGGGCCGAATCAAAGGTGGTGATGAATCAGCATATAGGAAGGAGATTGAGAACTTGGCTGAGGGGTGTTAGAACAGCAACCTCTCACCCAATGGCAGCAAGACCAAGGAACTGATTGTAGACTTCAGGAGAGGGAAGCCAGAGGTCCATGAGCCAGTTCTCTTCAGAGGTGGAGTGGGTCAACAACTTTAAATTTCTGGATGTTCCTATTTTAGAAGCTCTCTGGATGCAGCACACAAGAGCAGCTGCGAAGAAAAGCATGACAGTGCCTCTGTGAGGATTTGGCATAACATCTAAAACTTTGACAAACTTCTTTAGATGTGTAATGGTGAATATTGACTGGCTGCAGCATGTCCTGGTATAGAAACACCAATGCCTTTGAATCCTATAAAAGATAGTGTATTCAATCCATTACGTCACTGGTAAAGCCCTCCCAACCACTGAGCACATATGCATTAAATGCTGTCATAGGAAAGCGGCATCCATCACCAGAGATCCTCATCACCCAGGCCATGCTCTTTACTTGTTGCTGCCATCTGAAGGTACAAGAGCCTCAGGATTCGCTTCGGCAGGTTCAAGAACAGTCACTACCTCTCAACCATCAGGCTCGTGAACAAAAGGGGATAACGACATTCACTTGCCCACCCATTGAGATGTTCCCACAATCAATGATCTCATTCTAATTTGTTATTTCATATTCTTGTTATTTTATTGCTATTTATTTATATTCACATTTGCACAGTTTGTTGTCTTCTGCACTCTACTTGATCTTTCATTGATCCTGCTTTAGTTACTGTTCTGTAGATTTGCTGAGTATGCCTGCAGGAAAATGAATCTCAGGCTTCCATGTATTTAATCCAATAATAAAATGTACTTTGAACTTTGCGGCTGGAAAAAATGTGTAAAATTAGGGGCCAAATTGAGATGCATCACTTTCAGGCTCCAGAGGTGGCGGGGGTGGGGGGGAATGTGCCGAGGTATCCAGACCAATGGTGCACAAAATCAGGGCACAGTATGTACAAAATGCAGTGGATTCCAATCGCAAACGAGAGAAAATCTGCAGATACTGGAAATCCGAGCAACACGCACAAAATGCTGGATGAACTCAGCAGGCCAGGCATCATCTGTGGAAAAGAGTATAGTTGACGTTTCAGTCCGAGACCCTTTGGCAGTCCCGCTGAAGCAACTCGGCCCAAGATGTCGACTGTACTCTTTTCCATAGATCCTGCATGGCCTGCTGAATTCCTCCAGCATTTTGTGTGGATTCCAGTTATATTTGGGACAGCATGCCACCTAATTGGGACAGGAGGCTGAACAGTTTCTAACTAGCATTGGTTGTGGGTACCTGAATGAACTTTAGACACCGCACTGTGCTTAGAGCGAACCGTTTTTAAATAGCCTCAGTTGCATATATTTGTGCTCAAAAAGCAATGGTTTTTGTTACTGATAGTTATTGAGAAATAAGCAGAAGGACAATTTAGAACTGTTTTGCTCACTACTTCAAACATTTAGGCTTGGAGATGCTAGAAATGGCTAGGAATGAAAATGAAAAAATTTCACTATTTCAACAAGTTAGGAACTATGAAGAATTTGAAGGTATTGACAATCATCTTGAATGTTACAGTGAAAGTGAAGAGTTGTAAGATGCAATCGTTGAGCGGATTGTATGGTCAGTCCATTAACTGTACTAGCTGTCTGTGCTAATGTTCATTTACAGTCCATCAAAAGAACATGGCAGTGTACACGGTATGAATTCCTCTATCAATAACTATTAGGAACTAATAGACAGTTTTACAGTACTGTAGTAACATTGATAGTGGTCTAATTTGTTCTGTTTTTCATCCATATACATAATTTGTTACTCAGTTAAACAGTAATTTATCTTTTTTATACCTATTTAACTATTTCCATGAAACAGTGGCTCATTGGGGCAGCTGCTTAATTGGGCAAAATGTGCGGGTCCTGATGTATCCCAATAACTGGAATCCATTATACTGAAAATTTTGAGGTCTTTAAAACAGCCCCTGCCCTTCCACTAGCCAAACAGGTTCCTGATCTTGATAAACATTTCTCTGTTAAGTTACAGAGCTATAATAGAGTGTGAGTTTTAAAAACTTTTTTGGCATTAATATCATGGAGTAAAATGCATTACAATGTTGCACCTATTCTGTACAGACTATTAAAGTACATTGAATCATAATATTTAAATAAGGTTTAGAAATTTACTTTCTATTGTATAGCTTGGACATACAGTGCAGTGATGTATCGAGATAGTAGCCCTCATCAAAAATTAATTTCCATTCTGTCAGTTGACTAGAGGGATATTCAACAGCAACAGTGGTGGAGAAATTCCTTTCCCTTGGTGTCAATTCATTCTGTGTTTTTAGCCCCGAATGTTTTCTTATTAATGTGACTGGTAATAATATAGGTTATAATTAATATCAGAATGGTTTGGAAAATGGAAGCAGAATGTGAGTAATTTTGGATATATTTATACATGTAGGGGGCAAATTGCCTTCAGATAGACATTTTTCTGCATCAATGCAAAGATCCAATTAAAATAATTGGATGTTAATTAAAGAAAGCAAAGAACTGTCATAACTTGATTGTGCAGCATCTTACTTATCTGTTTTGGCTTGGGATTAGTCGGCCCACAAATTTGTTGACCTGGTTGGAGATGGAGATACAACCCATGGCATTGCCTTTGCACCCTGCATTTGGTTTATAGGATGGAATGCCTGGTGTTGTGTAAAAAAAAAATCGACATTTTTTTTCTTGTGTGCAACTTGAAGTAAGTGGTTTTGAACGATGTTTAATGAGGCTCACAAAGTAGAGCCTGGAAAGGTTATAATAAAAATAGAAAATATTGGAAACTCAGCAGATCATGAAGCATTTGTTGAAAGAGAATTACCCATCTTGAGACTGAGATCCGTTATTAGGGACATCAGTTGGACTGGGAGGAAGCTTGTATTTCATTAAGGGCTATAGACCACATGCAAGTAAATGTGAAGTTTAAATTGGCATCATGGTCAGCCCAGATAATGTGGTCCGGTGCTCTACTGTTCTCTACTCTTGAATTTGAATACTTTAAATTATTTTCTGAAAATTTTGATTGTTTCATGATATAAACAGATGACCAAGGAAATATAAGTAGGGTCTTACTGAATATGGCTCTCTAAATGAAGATACTGCATTTAAAATGTCAAGGTGCAAGCCCTAACTAAAGAACTGTATCATCAAGGTTGGATTTTACTGTGGTGAATGAAATGCATCAAGCAGATGTTAGAACATACCAGTCCCTGCCTGTTTAAGAAATTAATACTATCAGTTTGTTAATGAATATTGCCTATTTTATAGTACTAGTCTTCTCTAGTTAGCAGGCATACTGTCATTCTCAGTCATAATACAAGGTTCAAAAGTTCAAAGCAAATTTATCATCAAAGTACATGTACAGAACATAGAAGAGTGCAGTGCAGGAACAGGCCATTCGGCCCATAATGTTGCACCGAACCACCTAAAAAGCAAATCAAAAACACCCAAACACTTATCCCTCCTACCAACACCACGTCCATACCCCTCCATCTTCCTTACATCCATTTGCCTATCAAAATGACTCTTAAAAACCTCTAATGTATTTGCCTCAACCACCATACCAGGCAGCACATTCCAGGCATCCATGACTCACTGAGTAAAAAAACTTACCCCTCACATCCCCTTTGAACCCACTCCCACCCCCCTCACCTTCAATACATGGCCTCTGGCATTAGACATTTCAACCCTGGGGAAACAGGTACCCTTTGTCCACTTGATCTCTGCCTTTCATAACCTTGTAAACTTCTCTCAGATCTCCCCGCAGCCTCTGAGAATTCAGAGAACCAACCCAAGTTTATCCAGCCTCGGTGAACCTCTTCTACACTCTCTCCAAAGCGTCAACATCCTTTCTATAGTGGGGCGACCGGAACTGTGTGCAATACTCCAGGTGTGGCCTAACCAGAATTTTATAAAGTTGTAACATAACCTCCTGACTTTTGAACTCGATGCATGACTAATAAACCATATACAACTCTGAGATGAATGTTCTTGCAGGCATACTCAAGAAATTCATAATAGAATTGATGAAAGAATGCAGCAACTACATTTCTGTTCCATCTCAAAGGTTGCAGAATAAAAATCCAGACCGTTACTTCCAACAACACAACACTGTAATGATGTGCTCATACATATAAAAAATTAAACCAAGGCTTCTCTAGCCCTCAGAGGTGAAATTCAGTGCTACCCTTGTATTTTTAAAAGCATAGAGGAGTTATTCCTCAGTATCTCAGCTAATATAGGTTGTACAATCAGCAAAACAAAAATACTCTAAATCAGATTATCTAGGCAGTGTCACATTTGTGCTCAAGGGAGCTTCATCATGTACCTTCATTGCAATACTGACTACACTTGGGCATTTCACTTGTTGTGAGGTTCCTTCAGGCATCTGCATCTCATGTCAATTTCATTATTGGCCACTGTGTTTACATTACAAAGTGACTACAGATCAAATTAATCTATTCTTTATGAATTGCTTTGAAAGTGAAGAAGCTCACCAGCATCTTGTTGAGAGTCTTGCACACAACCAAGGGGCAGAATAGCAAATATTTGCACTGTTGGTCTCACAGTCCACTCTGTTTAGTTTAAGCAGCTAACTTGTATAAAACAATGGTATTTTTCTTCTTTAATTTGCATTGCTTTGTTAATTTATTTATATTAGTCTACTTAGAGGGCACAGATTACAACTTGTAACATTAAGAATATGGAAGAGGGAATGGGACAAATGTAGTAAATGATGCCATTAACTCATTGCTTTGACTAAGAAAACAGTGTGCCTGGAGATTGGTAAAGATATCTGTTTATTATTTCTGATCGAATTTCTTTTATTGGAAGGACAATAGCTTTCAAATACCAAATGTGTTCCAATGAAATCCTGGTGAAGATTGAGCATGTAAAAGCATTTTCCACTCTGATGTAAGATAATCAAGTTTCAATCTCTTCTGCAATATTAAATGTCAGCTGTCATATTTGTTCAAATACACTGCATGCTCCTGCGCTGAACTGAATTGCCAGTCCAGTTATGTAGTGATCTGGGCTTGAGACAAATCAGAAATTGACTCATGTCCATGGTTTTCAAAGCTAATGGTGTCAGTTGCTTTATTTCTTGTATGCACAAAGAAGTTAAAAAGAAAATGGCTGATGTTCCATCTAAGTCCAATCATATCTGAAGGATTAATCTTGCTCATATTTCTGACAACATATTAATGTTTATTTACAAAATTAAATCACAGCTTCAGAAAAGCAAGAGACAACCTGAGACAAGATGCAGAGTACCTCATCCTTTCTAATTAATATTCTTCTGTGTATGTGCTGTCTCTTTTTGCCTAGGGCAGACACAAATCAGTCTGCACAGAAGATGGAAGACAAAAATCAGACTTTCCAAGATGCACGTTTTTCTGTGCTGACCACAGTTACTGTCATAAGTCAGCTTAAAGTCATTTTCTCAGCAAGACTTTTAGGTCTTTCCAAATAATCAAACTGAGCCCATTTTAAGTAGTGAGCTGCAATATTAAGATTGTTGACTGTGGTTTGCTGCATCTTGCCAACTGCACCACCTGGTGACCTCTGTATGAGTTGGTTGGGATTGCAAAACAAGTGATAGTGATTTGGCAGCATACTTGTTCTTTGCCTGGCATACTTTATGGCTTTGATACCATCCAGGCGGATTTCACCACAGTGCTTGCTTCCTCGGAATGCAGTACGTGTTGATTCAGGGTGAGGCTTGGGTTGTGTGGTGGCAAGGAAGCAAGCAGATCCATTGTAGTCTCCGGAGTCTTCAGTCCATATTCTCATCCATTAACTACTCATCTTCCTTCAGAAAGCTATCAGTTCATTGTGAATAAATTATACTTACTGAAACTGCTCTGTTTATTAACCATTTGTTTTTCTAACATCATCATATTTATGTGCCATGTCATATGAAGTGTATGATCATAGTCACTATCCACAATTGTTCTTGGCAATTTTTTCTAATGAAGTGGCTTGCTATTGCCTTTTTCTGGCCAGTGTCTTTACAATATGGGTGACCTCAGCTATCAACAATGATCTAAAGAGATTGCCTGGTGTCAGTGGTTGCAAAACCAGGACTTGTGATAGACACCAGCTACTCATCGGACCATCAACCATCTGCTCCCATGGCTTTGCGTGACTCTGATTGGGAGGCTAAGCAGGTGGTACAGCTTGCCCAAGGATGAACTGCAGGCTAGTGGAGAGAAGGAGTACCTTAACCCTCCTTTGGTGGAGATGTATATCCACTCTGCCCCCTGTTTTTCTGACAGCTTGTGCATTTTGTACTTCTGGTTGGAATATGCTCAAAATAATGTATCCTGTATGTGTGGTACAATGGGTATACTCAATATACATTTGCTCTAATATTTATTCATTTGCTCTAATATTCTGTTACACGGACCAGTGAATCATAACTTCTGAAGCACTGTACAACTGGCATAAATAATACTCACAAGAGAAAATCTGCAGATGCTGGAAATCCAAGCAACACACACAAAATGCTGGACAAACTCAGCAGACCAGGCAGCATCTATGGAAAAAAAGTACAGTCGACGTTTCAGGCCAAAACCCTTCAGCAGGACTACTGTATATGCACTATCCATAAATAATACTTCATGACTAGCACATGTTACCATAAGCAGATTTCTACCCTGTATCATTGCCAGGGCGGTAAAAGTTTAAGTGGTGCCAATGTCTCGTTCTTTTTAAAGATATTTCCTACACAAGCCATTTTAAACAATAGAAATAATTTATTTTCCTATTTATCTCCCACCAAGGCTTGGCATTAAATGTTCCCTTGAAGCATTTTTGAGAAAGGTGAGCAAAATGGCACAAGATAACTGGGGAGTATAGGCTTCATATTGGTCAGTAAAATGTCAATCTCGTTTGTTCACACTTCTGATCTAATATCCCCCAGATCTATCCTTCTGCCTCACTCATCTTTCTGATTACTGCTAAATGCTAAATCAATATTTTTTGAGTACAATGAATGCTCACTTCCAGACCTTTGTTTCCTTCCAGCTTCTGCAAGTGGCAATCTTAAAAGAATTGTCTGATACATTTTGCTGTTACATTACCATCTATATACACATTATAATCCATCTACCACATGTCAACTGCCAGCATGCCCATGTATCTAAAGATAGTCTCCATTCCATGTGCTGCCCGCTGGTATACAGTATCTGAATGCTTAGAATCTGGAATGCACCGCTGGGGTTCAAGCTTTCACAATCGGGCCAGAGTTTGGAGACAGATTCCACTGCGATGTTTGATAAGGAAATCAATAGTATTTGCAAGAAGACTATACATGGCTGCAGAGAAAGGATGAGCTGTAATCCTTTTGCAAAGAGCCTGCATCAACTAGAGGTTTCTAAAAAAAAAATCATGAAACATTGGTAGCATTTTTAGGCAAATTTTAATTGGCTCATTTTACAGTCTGGAATCTTAATATTTTAATAATTACATAGCTATGTGTTTTTTCCACAATTATCACATGAATATTTTAAAGAATGCATATATTTCATCAACCCTTTTTATCTTCTTAAAATATAGGATGTGTCGAAAGTTACTCAAGCAGTCTTCAGAGCCGTTTGCATTTGTTTTACGTAAATAAACCGCACATCAGCTGGTCAGTGTGTCTTTAGAAGGTTAAAGGGCTCTATTTCTCTGGAAGCTCTTGAGGTGACAATTAAGATGGTTCACAACAGTCATGCAATAGATGCGGTTACTTGCAGTCTCAAAAAGACTGGGAGAGTGAAGTGTAAAAGGGATGGCTTGGGAGAGAGGAGGAGGGACAGATGGTCAGGCATATGCACTCCTCACAGCTAATCAATATATGATGAGGATGCACGTGTGTTTGCTTCTGCTTTTCTCTTTTTCCTATTGATCCTTCTGTTGGTCATCTTCTCTGGCATGTTGTTTTTAACTCTCTTCCCTCCCCACTCCCCTCTTTTTTGATTCTTTCTGTTGGATACTCTGATTTTAAATACTTCTATCTGATCCCTTTGCAATCACTCGTGTCCCAAGAAGGACCCTAGCTTCTTCAAATTATCCATGTAACTGAATTGCCTCATCCCTAGAATGCTAGTAAGTCCTGTGATGCAATTGATGTAACATGGCATAATTCATATTTGCATCAGTGAATGGGTTTAATTTTATAGTAGGTTCCTGGAGAATATACATTGAGGTGCCTCAAGAGACATGATAGCTCATGCATAAGAAAATGCTGAGTTAATACAGGCACCAAGAGTGGGAAATAACTGGTCCCACTAAACTCCTCCTCGTGGAGCCTATTTGCATAAAATTCCAAGTAAGCAATTAAAATGCAGAATTTCATGTGAATTATACATGTAAATGAGACTTGTGGGTAATATGCTGTGCTGCTTGTATAGCCATATCTTGTTCCTCTCATTGTGCCATTGCTTGACTGTAGGGAGTTTGCTTCGAGAAATAATTAATGCATTTACAATGGCTGATGTCAGTGTGGAGCTTGTGACTCTTTTCCTGGGCAGCACTGGTATTATTTCATGTGTTTGTTCATAAGTTTTTAATTACTTCTGATTGAACAAACATCTAAAACCAATAAAATTAAAATGAGCCATATATACTTGCCACTGGACTGACAGGCATGTTTTGGCCTAAAATGTGAAGTAATGACCACCAAGAGTCAAAGGTATCACCCTCATCTTCAAATACAGAGATGGTCAAAAATCCCTCAGCATCTGGTATGTATTAATGTTAGCGGAACCCGTGGCTATGTAGGCTGAAATGAGCAATGTGAAAGTACATTGTTCTCTGAATGTGTGTGATTCTGGCATGAGTTCCTGGCAGCCTTTACACAGACTGATAAACCTAGCTGTAATTTGAGTATGAAGAGTTGGCAATACTTTGCAACCCAATATCCTTGTAGGGAATTGACAACCTCAGACAATAATTAAGCAGGTTTTCCCTGTCTAGTTGTATTATCTATGTCAATGGAATAACAGCTTTCAATTTTTCCACTATTTCGAGGTTTCAGCATTGATTTGTAATCAAAGAAAAGTTGTTTGACAAGTTAGCAGGAAGTTGTCTTTGAGGAACAACAAAAATGCTGGGCTTGCACATCTTTATGCAACACTGTTTGTGCTGAATATGTATTGAATGGTTTTAATGCCTCATTTCCATTGTGGCTATAAATTGTAACTTAAGCTGCATAATGCAAACTGGTGAATGCTGAGTTGTAGAATGGCTCCTCTTCCTTGATGTCAATTTAAAGGGGCACATTCTTCATGCACATATCTCTCTTTCACTCTAAAACCAAAATGTTTGACAAAAAATAATGTCGTGTAAGTGTTGTGCTTTAACTCTATCATTATGTTTTGTGTTAAGTCAAAAGTAGTTTGCCAGGTAATTTTTCATGAACGTCTTTTAAAAATGACAGAATATTAATGATTGCTGGTGTAACCCTCTCATTGGGCTCGTATACAAACTTGGCTGGATAGCTAACTTGGTTAACAGCCATGTGACTCAGCAGTGAGAAGGCCACCTTTCATAAACAATATATGTCTGCGGTTGGTACGCTTAGGTGTTCAACCAAACAGGAACGTCGTGACGTTCTGATTAAAGAAACCCCAATTTGAGCGAGTGCTGTATAAATACTGTCTATACACAATTATTGGTCACAAGAAATAACAGATGGTACATTACTTAAAATTATAAAGCATATTCACCAACTTCAGCTTTAACATACAGTTAATAGGAAAGAAAAGAAAATACAAGGGCCCATTATGGTTCAATGAGTTTAATGTGCACGTAACATTGGAGCTCATATTGAAGTAGCTAGGGGTGTATCTCTTACTTGTGCACTGGACCCATGGTCAGTGTAAAAACACCCACCACGTTTTCGAACCCTCCCCCCTTGAAGACTAAACAGACTCCCTCTCTCTCAGGAGTATTGGCCCTTCCTCCTTGGTGCCATTCATCTGCACAAAGCACCTTTTGCAACGGGGACTCTCCTTCCAAGGGCATTCTGCAGCATCTTTTTTTCTGTCCCGCTCCACAGCTCTCGCTAAAAGACCCCAAGCCAGACTACTGTCCTTCAGAAAACTCTTCCCCACAGCTCTCTAGAACCTTCTCTCACATTCCAATCCTGATTGACTAACGCACGTTTCTAAGCTGCACAACGTAGGTCTTTATCTTACACAAAGCTAAAACACACTTTCCAGCATGGCACACTGTTTAACAGAAAACTGCCAATATAAACGACTTCAGAGCATAGCAGTGGAAATCCTAATCAGGGCATTACACCAATATTTATGATACCCTGTAGTTTACCTTTAAACATCGGCAGATTGGCACGGTACCGTAATGGTTAGCACAATGCTTTACAGTACCAGAGACCCAGGTTCATTTCCCACCATTGTCTGTAAGGAGTTTGTATGTTATTCCCGTGACCATGTGAGTTTCCTCTGGGTGCTCTGGTTTCCTCCCACAGTCCAAGAACATACTGGTAGGTAGGTTAATTGGTCATTGTAAATTGTCCTGTGATTAGGTTAGGGTTAAATCGGGGGCGGCCGGGTGGCTGGGCTTGAAGGTCCGGAAGGGCTGTTCTGCCTATATCCCAATAAATAAATAAACAAACAAACAAACAACTAATCTAGTGTATCAACTGAGTACTGATATTACAGTGTAGTTGATGACAGCAATGTCAATTTTGATTTTGCTGCTATGAGATAAATAAAACACTAATGGCTCTGGTGCCTTGGCGATTCTTTCAGAGTTTCCAGGGGAAAGCTCCAGAGAGCAGTATACATCTTGGTTGCCATAGACCTGCTGGGCCAAAGGGCTTGTTTGCATGCTGTTTGACTCTGACTCTATAAGAATCCATTACAATAAAGGTTGCTACTAAAGGCTGTGTTTATTCTGGACAATTGGCTCCCTGGATACAACGTTAGGTTTTAAATAAAACTACACATTTACAGTAAATAGTGACAAGGTGTTTTGTGGGTTTTGTTGTTTTTTTCTGGTCAGTGTCTTATACCATTGCACCCCATTGCAGAATTGCTTGAAGAAGCAAAAGTTTACAGTGCATAAGGCTCAAAACACTGTAAGGCTATGGAAGTTAAACAAGGGCATTGTGGGAATCTGTGGAAGAAATTTCAGGGGCCCTGACAAGGATAGTTGCATCATCATTTGCCAAGGGTGGGGTACCAGAAGACTGGAGGGTAGCTAATATTCTGTCTTTGTTTAAGAAGGGCTGCAAGTTAATAAAGAATACTCTGAGGAACAGAATCTACCAACATTTAGAAAAGCAAAGACTGAGTGCATAGGAAATCATGTGTCAAGAATTTAACTTTTTTGAAGAGATGACTGAGAGGATTGATGGTATATATTTCCTGCATGGACTTCTACAAGGCCTCTGACAATGCCCTGTGTAGTAGGCTGGTTTGGACGGTTAGATCCCAGGTTGAGCTAGGCACTTGTGTTAAGTCCACTGTTGTTTGTCATCTATATTAATGATTTGAATGGGAATGCAAGTGGCATGGTAACCGAGTTTGTGGATAACACCAAAACTGGTGGTATCCTGGACAGCGAAGAAAGTTATCAAAAACCACAATATGATTTTGAACAACTATGAAAGTAGGAAGAGGAAAGGTAGATGGAATTTAATTCAAATATGTGCAAATTGTTGCATTTTTTGAAGTTAAACCATGGTGGATGACACCAAAATTAGTAGTGTGGACAGTGAAGGCGGCTATCTAAGATACTGTAACTACAGGACATCGAAAAATCTCAGAAATGGACGAGGGAATAATGGATGGAATTTAATTCATACAAGTTCACAGGAATGCATATAGAGAAGTTAAATCACAGTGTATGGATGGATCCTGGAGAGTATTATAGAATATAGTGGTACAAGTTCATAATTCCCTGGATGCAGAGACACAGGTAGACAGGGTAGTAAAGAAGGACTTTGGCACAATTGCATTCATCCATCAGGCTATTGAATACAAGAGTTGAGATGACATGTTACGGTTATAAGAGCTTGATGAGACTGTTGTTGAAGTATTAAGCACAGTTCTGGTTGCCCAGCTATAGGAAAGATGCCATTAAGCTGAAACTTTTGTGAAAAGATACACAAAGATGTTGCTGGGTCTGGACAGCTTGGGTTGCAAGGAGAGACTGAATAGACCAAGACTATTTTCCCTGGAGCATACAAGGTTGAAGATGATCATGAGTGGCAAAGATAAGGTGAATGATCTCAGCCTGTTTCCCAGGGTAGGACTTTCTAAAACTAGAAAACATGGGTTTAAGGTGAGGGGAAATGTTTTAAAGGTTTTCCACACAGAGGGTGGTGGTTATATGAAATGAGATGCCAAAGGAAAGTGCAGAAGTAGGTACAATTATAATGTTAATACACAGTTAGACAGGTAATGGATGGAATAGATTTGGATGGACATAGGCCAAACCCAGGCAAATGTGATTTGCTTTGCAGGTACCTTAATTGGCATGTTGAGATGGGCTGAAAGACCTGCTTTCATGCTATGTGACTCTGACTTAACTGGATAAATATTGACTTAATTTCACAACAGGCGGCTTAGAACAAAAGTTGGTTGTGCATGCTGCTTTTCCAACCATGGCAGAACTGAGGATGATTATGGATGGGCTGCTATTGTATGTGATAGCTTTTAATTTGATCTGGTTGCTTTCCAATGAAACTGTGAATTCACATCAGCAGTTCACTATGTGAATTAATGTTATCAAGACTGCCATGTCCCGTGGTATTCCATGGAAAAAAAGACAAGTTCTGCAAGGAATGTGTAAGCTAAAACCTGGCCCAGAAGAGTTGTTAGCATAATATGTTGAACTACAAGGTGTTGTGGTAGGTATGCAGCCCTACGGTTTTTCTGTAACAATAATTTAATAGCTATTTTTTTCTTGAGCTTGTGAACAAATAAATAATCATGCTCCTCCTAACTGTTGTTATGAACAGCTATAATAAGCTGTTTGCAAATGCATTTCTGTGAAAGTATCGTGTATTGTGCCATGTCTTCTGAGTTGCTTATCCACCAAACTTATTGTGCATAGTTAAAATGCCAAAACAAATTATCGTCTAGTTAAGTATAAAAGGAGCATATCATGAATATGAAATTAATGCCCTAAATGCTGTACAGTGCAATTATTTGTCATGAGAAATTGCAGGGGATTATGTTAAAGAAAGAGTTCAGTCAGACAGAAAAACTCTGTTTATCTTTAATGCAGAAAGAACATCTTGGTTGATTTTGACAATTGTAATTTATGTGGATAAATGCCCTTTTCATTTTGTCAGCTACACCTCAGTATGTGGGGTCAATACAATATGTTCTATGTTTAAAGTTGTCTACATGGTTCATTTATGGCTTACAAGTACTGGAGATTACATATATAGTCTATGCAAAATCACTTTTAATAATGCCAAGGATTAAAATTCAAATAGTTTGAAAAGGAATTCCAAGCAACACAATGGAGTTATGAATAAGTTAAGTTTCCTTTGGTCATTCCTTGAGTTTTCTGTAAATAGTTGCAAGTATGTTAAAAACTTTGACCTAAAATTAGATCGTGTTGCCAATTCATTTAGTGCAGTATGTAGTTTAGAATTTTTGGTATTGGTAGTTAGTATATTATGGTCACATGTACTGAGATACAGTACATGGCATCCAGAGAGATTATGCCTTACATAATTACATCCAGGTAGTAAAAAGAAAACAAAAGTGCAGAATATAGTCTTGCAATTATTAGTTTTTCTGGTGGCCTAGTCGAATCAGGAGTGAGAGAGCAGGCCAGTCACAGATCCGTGAGTGAGATTTAAAAAGGTGCATTCACACCTTTCAGCATTTTGCAGTGGCCCAATCAAATAGTGATTCATTAGCAAGGGCAAATAAAAATAAGGTAGGTACAAGCGGAATGGCCATTGTGTGAATGGACCAGTGTTAGACCAGTGTACCTATCTGGTAAGTTTCTTCTTCATTATTCTTTGTCTGTCAGTATAAAGCTAGTGTGAGTGTGGCTTCAGGGGTTGTATTGTGTTCTTTGTGTGAGATGTGGGAATTCAGTAAGGCCTTCAACCTCCCAGATACCCTCATCTGCACCAGATGCACCGAGCTGTATCTCAGTGATCTTTGGTTCATATGGGAAACTGAGGAGGTGATAGATAGGGGGTATAGAAACATAGAAAATAGGTGCAGCAGTAGGGCATTTGGCCCTTCAAGCCTGCACCGCCATTCAGTATGATCACGGCTGATCATCCAACTCAGAACCCTGTACCTGCCTTCCCCCCATACCCCCTGATCCCTTTAGCCGCAAGGGCCATATCTAACTCCCTCTTAAATATAACCAATTAACTGGCCTCAACTGTTTCCTGTAAAGAGAGTAATCAGCCCTAAGTTGCAGAAGACAGGTACCCGTGTCTGTAGGGAGAGGAAATAGGCAGCCAGTGCAGAGTAACCCTGTGGCCTATCCCCTCGATAATAAGTATACCGCTTTGGATATTGTTGTGAACGACCTACCAGAGGGATCCTGCAGCAACTGTGTCTCTGGCACTGAGTCTGGCTTTGTGGTTCAGAAGGGAAGTGGGGAGAAGAGGACTGCAGTAGTGATAGGGGATTCCATAGTTAGACATGAGATTCTGTGGATGCATTTGAGACACCCAGGTGGCATGTTGCCTCCCAGGTGGCGAGTTCACAGACATCTTGGATTGTGTCTATGGCATTCTAAAGGGGGTGGGAGCGATCAGAAGTCTTGGTACGTATTTGTAACGATGACACAGGTAGGAAACAGAAGGAGATCCTGAAGAGAAAATTTAGGGAGCTGGGTAGAAAGCTGAATAGCACAACCTCCAAGGTAGCAATCTCTGGCTTGCCATATGCAGTAAGGATAAGAATAGGATGATTTGGCAGATGAATGCATAGCCGTGGAATTGGTGCAGGGGGCTGGGAGTCAGATTTCTGGATCATTGGGATCTCTTCTGGGGAAGGTATGACCTGTACAAAAGGGACTGGTTACACCTGAACCCAAGGGGACCAATATCTTTATGGGCAAGTTTGCTCGAGGGGTTAAACTAAATTGGCAGGGGAATGGGGAACAGTCATAGGGCTGAGGCTTGGGGAATTGGTATGCGAGTGGAGGCAGTATGTAGCGAGAATCAGAGGAAGAATAGACAGATGATAGGGTTAAATTGCAGTCAGTGGGATGATTTGCAGTGTAACGGATCAAAATTGAAAAGCGTGATTAATTGATACAGGTCTGAAGGTGTTATATTCAAATGCACCCAGTATGCAGAATAAGGTAGATTATCTTGTAGAGCAGATAGAGATTGGCAGGTATGACATTGTGGGCATCACTGAGTTGTGGCTGAAAGAAGATTAAAGTTTGGAGTTTAACATCCAAGGATACACATTGTATCAAAAGGATAGGCGGGTTGGGGGTGACACTGCTCCGTTGTTAAAAAATGAAATCATATCCTTACAAAGAGCTGACATATGATCAAAAGATGTACAATTGTTGTAGGTAGAATTAAGGAGCTACAGGTATAAAAAGACAGTGATAGGAGTTATATACAGGCCTCTGAACAGTAGCCAGGATGTAGGCTATAATGGAAGATAGAAAATGCATGTCAAAAGGGCAATATCACAATAGTCATTGAGGATTTCAATATGCAGGTAGATTTGGAAAATCAGGTTGATGCTGATTTTGGATCCCAAGAGAAAGTATTTGTAGAATGCCTGTGAGGTGGCTTTTTAGCGGAGCATGTCATTGAGCCCACTAAGGGATCAGTTATTCTGGATTGGGTGTTATTTAATGAACCAGATTTGATTAGGAAGCTTAGGAGGCAGTGGTCATAATATGATTGGATTCACCCTGCAATTTTCGAGGGCGAAGCTAAAGTCAAATGCATCTATATAGCAGTGGAGTAAAGAGAATTACTGAGGCATGGGAGGAGGGCTGTTAAAAGTTGATTGGAAAGAGATACTAGCAGGGATGACAGCAGAACAGCAGTGGGTGGAGTATCTGGGAACAATTTAGAAGGTGCAGGATAGATACATCCAAAGGCAGAATAGCACAACTGTGGCTGACAAGGGAAGTCAAAGGCAACATAAAGCAATAGAGCGGACATATAATAAAGCAAAAATTACTGGGAAGTTAGATGATTAGGAAGCTTTTAAAAAAACAACAGAAGGCAACTAAAAAGCCATAAGGAGGGAAAAGATGAAATATGAAGGTGAGCTAGCCAACAATATCAAAGAAGGTACCAAAATTTTTTTTTCAGATATAGCTATATAAAGAATAAAAGAGAAGAGAAAGTAGATAAAAGACTGCTGGAAAATGATGGACAAGGAAACGTCGGATGAACTGAATAAGTATTTTGCATCAGTCTTCACTGTGGAAGATGTTAGCAGTATGCTGGAAGTTCGAGACTGTCAAGGGACAGGTGTGAGTGCAGTTGCTATTACCAGGGAAAAGTTGTTTGGGGAGCTGAAAGGTCTGAAGGTAGGTAGGTCACCTAGACCAAGTCGAGTATACCCAAGGTTCTGAAAGAGGTAACTGAAGAGATTGTGGAGGCATTAGTTATGATTTGTCAAGAATCACTGGATTCTGGCAAGGTTCCTGAGGACTGAAACATTGTAAGTGTCACTCCATTCTTCAAGAAGGGAGGGACACTCAAGGAAGGAAATTATAGGCCAGTTAGCCAAGCTCAGTGGTTGGGAAGATGTTGAAATCAATTGTTAAGGATGAGCTTTCACGGTACTTGGAGGTGCATGGTAAAAAAGGCCAAAGTCAGCATCGTTTCTTTAAAGAAAAATCTTGCCTCACAAATCTGTTGGAATTCTTTGAGGAAATAACAAGCAGGATAGACAAAGGAGAATCAGTAGATGTTGTGTACTTGGATTTTCAGAAGGGCTTTCCCAAGGTGCCGCACATGAGGCTACTTAGCAAGATGAGAGCCCATGGTATTACAGACAAGGTAATTACTTGGATAGAGCATTGGCTGATTGGCAGGAACAAAGAGTGGGAATGAAAGAAGCCTTTTTTGATTGGCTGCTGGTGACTAGTGGTGTTCCACAAGGGTCAGTGTTGGGATCGCTTCATTTTACGTTTTATGTCAGTGATTTGGATGATGGAATTGATGGCTTTGTGGACAGGTTTGTGAATGATATGAAGATAGGTGGAGGGGCAGGTAGTGTTGAGGAAGCAGTGAGGCTGCAGAAGAATTTAAGCAGATTAGGAGAATAGGCGAAGAAGTGGCTGATGGACTACAGTTTCGGAAAGTGTATGGTCATGAACTTTGGTTGAAGGACTAAAAACATGGACTATTTTCTAAACGGGGAGAAAATTCAAAATTTCAAGGGACTAGGGAGACTTGTGCAGGATTCCCTAGAAGTTCAATTGCAGGTTGAGTCGGTGGTAAGGAATGCAAATGCAATGTTAGCAGTCATTTCGAGAGGACTTGAATATAATAGCAATGACTGGTCAGACCACAATTTATGCATTGTGAGCAGTTTTGGGCCCATTATCTAAGAAAAGATGTGCTGGCTTTACAGACAGTCCAGAGGAGGTTCACAAGAGAGCTTCTGAGAATGAAAGGGTTAACATATGAGGAGTGTTTGATGGCTCTGTGCCTGTACTCACGGGAGTTTAGAAGAATGTTGGGGGGGGTGGGGGGATCTCATTGAAACTCATCGAATATTGAAAGGTCTGGATAGTGTGGATGTAGAGAGGATGTTTCCTACAGTGGGGGAGTCCAAAACCAGCAGGCACAGAAGGTGGTGAATATGTGGAATTCATTGTCACAAGCAGCTGTGGAGACCAGGTCATTGGGAGCATTTCAGGTGGAAGTTGATAGTTTACGGGGAGAAGGCAGGTGAATGGAGTTGATTGGGAAATGGATCAGCCAAGATGAAATAGAGGAGCAGACCCAATGGACCAAAAGGACTAATTCTGCTCCATGTCTTTTGGTCTTATGGCCTAATTACCGAGTGTGTGTAGACAAATAAAATGCAAGTATCATGTTGCAATTTGGGAGTTCAGTAGCTCATCTTGTAGCATATGAGAAGTTCATTCAAGTGTCTGCTAACTGTGAAATAGAAGCTATTGGGTCCAGTGTTTCATGATCTCAAGCTTTTATATCTTCTGCCTGAAGGGAATGGGTGCAGGAAAGAATAACTGAGGTAGGAAGGTCTTTGATTCGGTAAAAGCTGCATTTCTAAAGCAGTGGGAAGTATAGACAGTTAATGGAGGAGAGATTGGTTTGCCCTATGGACTGGACTGTTTTCACAACTCTTTGCAATTACTAGCAGTCTTGGCATCTTGGTTACATTTGCTTAGTCAGCTCTCAATTGGGGTTTGGTCAGGTGGGCAATTGAAGACCTTGAGAACATCAGCAACAGGGCAGAGGAGGTGGGATGGGAGCAAATATAGAGGAAACTACTTTAATTAAAGTATAACAACATTGGAAGTCTTGGGTTACTGGCATCACACCAGATAAGTTCAGGTCCGTTGATGTCAGATGTGTCTCAGCCATGCATTTAAAGTTTGCTTTGGTGCGAGAGGTAACTGGCTGCCTGGTTCCTCTGCAGAAGAATCTTGTATTCTTATTCTTCATATGCCTTGTGCGTTACATGTTTGGGTGATTATGGCTTTCCACATCGAATGATCCCATGCAGCGTCAATGATATCTCTCAAACTTAGATCTATTAGTTCTTTCACAGTGTCCATATATTTTCTTCTTTGTCTTCCTCTTCCATGTTTCCCAGGCATACGGCCTTGTAACGTAAGGCATTCTGTTTCTCCCTCTGATGACATAGCCCAGGAATTTAAGTTTCCTCTCATTTAATGTTCTCATTAAAGATCATTTTGTATGGGCAAGTTGGAGTACTGTCTCATTAGTTACCCTATCTCTATATGATATTTTCAGCATTCTTCTAAGAAATCACATTTCTGTTGCTTCTAAGTTTCTTTGGAGTTCTGGTGTTATAGTCCATGTTTCGGAAGCATACAGCAAGATTGACCAGATGTAACATTTTAGTAGCCTAAGCCTTGTTGTTATAGAAATGTGTCTGTTGGTAAAAACGGTTTTCATTTTTTGGAAGTTGGTTTTGGCAATGGCAATTTTTTTTTGTATAAGCATTGTAAAAAGCATGCACTGTTAGTTGCTTGGTATTACTGCACAGGACTATGAGCCTCTGTGCAACTGTGGCATGTGGAAGAGCTGGAGCAATTTTCCAGGAGTAATTTCATTTGCATTATCCACTTATGGATGAGGTCAACAACCTCTGAATCCTGACAAAAAGTTTTCCTGCTCAACCAAGTGATCCACAGCTCCAATGAATTTCTTTGTTGTTTTGTCTGTATGTGGTATAATCTTCCTTCGATAGACCATGACCAAAACTAACACTTCACCTGATAAACCTTAACCAGAGCTGCACCATCTTAACCATTCTCTTCAGGCACTGGACAGTTTCAAGCCTAACTCCCTTCAATGTGCCTTCACTGAAAAGTGACTGCTGAGGAGCACATTTTGAGAAAAGTAGGTAAATTGCCTATTTTATAATTCAGACAACTGTCTGTGTGTTTTGGGGGAGTATGAGTCAATTTCTATCCTGATTTTAATTTGGTTCAAGTGTTATTTTGATTTTAACCCACCCAGTCCTATTGGCCCAAGTGCCTTCCTACAGATGATAGAACTTTAATACATTTTTATTGGAAAATTCAAACAAAAAGCACAATTGCTCTGAAATTACTTGGCTGGCCAGCCTTCAAACCTTGAAGCTAAACTTTCTATCAGTTTCATTGTTGCTGAATTGTATCACTATGTCCAGAACTCTGAGGAATTGCTCTGGCAGTAGACAAAATGTGATTTAAAAAAAAATAAATCCTAGGATAATGTGGAAAAAATAGTCTGCACTCAGCACAATACCACAGTTGGGAGAGAAAAGAAGGAAACTCACTTATGGAGCATTTACTGAGAGAACTCAGCTAACCTACATGTTCCTTAACAGATTCTGGAAGTCCATTACAAATTGAACTGAAAATGCAGTCTTTCTTCAAAGGGAAGATGTACACAAGCAAAGTCAGTGGTAGATTTGTATAAAATATTGAACAGACCACAGTTAGCATTTTGTGATTTTGGTTGATGTGTGTTTGCAATGTTAATAAATTCCCAAAACATGCAGCTTAAATCAAAAATAGATGATTTTGGCATAGAATCACTGATTTTCAGGCGGGCATTAGTTTTCAATGATTCCATTTTATTTCTCTGTTCTATTGTGAATGCTTGCAACAAACTAAACCTCAAGGTCGTGTATGATGACATGCTGTATATGTACTTGATAATAAATTGAATTTCATTTTGAATACACTTGGTCATAACATAGTAACTCGAGGTTGGTGGGCAGTTTTCGTCTGGTATACTGAATGCTGATGGGATTGTTTGAGAGGGAGGTCTGCGGTTCAGTAGTCAGCGGCATAGGTCATTAATTTAAAATGATAACAGGGCCTGTGCCCTTGTCCATCCTTGCTGACCAAGATACTCATCTAAGCTATTCCCACTGCCTGCATTTAACCCATAGCTTGATACTTGTTCTATCCATGTACCTCTCCAAGTGTCTTTTAAATGTTGTTGTTGTTTCTACCTTAACCGCTACTTCTGTATATTACTAATCACTACTACCATGTACCCAACATCTTCTGTGAGATGCTATTGTCCCTCAGCCTCTTTTTATGTCTTTTCCCTCCCCTTAAACCTTATGCCGCTAGTTTTTGATTCCCCTTACCTTGGGAAAACAGCAATGTGTGTTCACCCTCTCCATGTTCCTAACAATTTTATACAATTTCATCCTCGTATCCAGCAGTTCAAAGAATAAAGTCCTAGCCTGCCCAATATCTCTCAATAACTCAGGCCCTCAAGTCCCTGCAATATTTGCATAAATCTTTTTGGAACTCTTTACGTACAGTTTGTATTTCTCCGAAGACACAATATTCAAAGGCACCTTGTTTCATATACTTTCCATTAAAAAAATGATTTGTACAAAATTCTGAAGTGTCATCATTTAACTGGCCTGTTGCAGGATTTGATGTGAAGTACGCTGGTTCACACCGGGTCTGCAAGTGACCTGGTGGCTTCTAACTATCCAATGAGAATCTAACAGAGCTAATGCTTTAACCTTGGGTGTGAAATAATTCTATGCAAGTATTAATTGATGGATGTTTAATATGCTTGTGAAATTCTTTTGTTTGCCGTTTGTGTCAGTTATGATATGATTTGCTAATATACATACTTAAGGCTGTAAGACCTGAAAGTTAATTCAGACTGTAGAAATCAAGACCAACAGTTCAAAAATATTTTACTGCAAAGTAGAAGGCACTGTAATGTCAAAAATATATTTGTTATTTATTGTTACACAGAGCAGAATAGGCTCTTCTGGCCCTTCGAGCTACACTGCCCAGCGATACACCGATTTTAACCCTGGCCTAATCACAGGACAATTTACAATAACCAATTAACCCACCAACTGGTAGGTCTTTAGACTATGGGAGAAAACACAGCAGCCGGAGGAAACCAGCATGGTCATGGGGAGAAGGTACAAGCTGCTTACAAGCAGTTGGGGAAATTGAACTCTGGTCACTGGTACTGTAAAGTATTGTGCTAACCACTATTCTACTGTGCTATTTACTGTATACCAGTGATTGTTCTACCGTCATTAATAGCCAAGATTGGAGATGGATAAGCAATATCTGCATGTAGCAGGATAAGAAAAATATTTGTATGAAGGAAACATGGGCTGCTTTAATGTATTTTGTGGAAAAAGACTGTATTTTAAACAAAATTGGACTAAACTGACCATAAGTTAATTTAACACTCTTGCCAGCTGCAATTGTGAGAAGTACAGAAACCGATGGATCTGATAAATGAATTTGGATAAACTCTTGCAGCTCCTGCACCTCCACCACCTACTTCTTGTAGATGCGGAAAGAAAAGGTTGAACAAAGAAAAGAATATAAATTCAGTACTTTCAACTGAATCAGAATCCCTCAAGAGGCAAAAGAAGCAAAGATTTGCAGAAAATATATTGCCCAGAAGTTGAATTGCATCAATTTTTGATGCACTAGAACATTGTCCAAATGTGTGTGTGTGGTAATTTGTGGTGTATAGGATGTAATCTACCCAGGTCCTGATGCAACCACACAAATTTCAGAGGAGTTGCCTATACTTTTCTGTGCAGCTCTCAGTAAAGGGTGACAACTCCTAAAGTCAGACAATGAAAATGCACCTTGCCTGCAGAGGCTATATGAAACTGTACTTATATTTTATTGTGGTTGCAGTAGGCTTTTTGAATTGATCTGCAGTGAAGACCTTGCGTTGAATCACCATAAAATTGCTTGGGAACCAGTTATGTCCAACTATCTTCAGTTCTATTTTTGCTGAGTAAGAGGAGAGGTCTTCTGTTTCTCACTCACCAGAATACTATAGAGAGCAGGAGAAGCAGCAATTTGCAGAAGAGCAGGAAAGGAGATTGATAGGAGAAGGGAATCTGTTCAGAGACTGTTGCTACAAAGGATATGCAAAATAAGATGGACTAAGAGGGGACAGACGAGGTATAAGGTGCTAGGGTCTGATTCAAACCTGGTGTGAGGGCCTGCTGGAGGATGGGTAGGTGCACCTGCACTAACCTAGAGGACTTGGATTAGAAGTACAATGTGGATGCGCAGAGATTTGTATTACAATGTCAAGCCTGCTGGGAGGAATGCATGAAATATAAAGGATTGTAGATGGTGCCATCTTCGTGCTTTTCCAGTAGGATATGTGAAACGCAGGGGCATTGATCTCCACGTTGGAGGTAATGTGCACCTCACAGAGGCTTAGCTACATTGCCATCCTAGTGGCCTGATTGTGGTTATTACTATGTTGGAGGCATAGACAGAAGCTACTTAAATGTTGACCGAGCTGGAATTCTTCTTCTGCCACAAGGAGAACACGGACATTGATATGCTACCTCAGTGTCTGATGCAAGTTGAGAGCAGACTGTTATCCTCTGGCTACAGGAATGCTGCCCATGCCCAGCTTGTAGATCTTGAGGCTAATAAGATTGAAATGTTGGTAGAGTGGTTTTGGCGTCATTGTGTGCTCAGTCCCTGATGGATGGTTTAATCTGCAGGTCCAGGAAGCTGACGTCTCCTCATTATAAGGTTATCAATTCATCACACACAAAGACCTTTCACCCATGCCTCATCATCAACCACTGCAAACTCCATCTTTGATTGACTATGGACAACATTCAAAGAATACTTCATCCAGGAAAAGAGCTTCTTGTAGGTCATCGGAAATGTATTTGTAATTTGGAATGACGAGGTGAGGTTACACAGCAACCACAGAGTTGACACTGTGAACTTGGGTGAGGTTGTCATGCTCACCTGATCAGGTAGACAAATTTAACAATTTTTCGATTGCAATATTTGTTTTTTTTAACCTCATTATAAATTAATTGGTAGCACTGTCAAGTCGCCTGAGCTATCCCGGCTGATTAATGTGTTCTGATTGAGAGTACATATATCCTTCAGTGCACAAAGGTAAGTCATACCATTCATTGTGCAGCACGGATGCATTGCAAGGTTGATAGCCTCGTGCATTTCATGACAGCTTGCTCAAAACTTTCTTGATGGACATTGATGTTTTTCCAATAAAAATGATTGTCTCACTGCAGTAGAGCACATGTTGGTGAAACAAGTTGACTTGTGGCATAGTTGCGAAGTAATTTTGGGAATGATTGAGTATGATTGCCAATTGGAAGCTGAGATTCTTCTCCCCATGCTTGATTTTCACTTACAGTGTGTATAATGGCAATCTTTGAAGGAAGGCTTCTCTAGGCAGCCAGGCAATATGAGCAAGGTCACAGGATGAAATAACATTTTTGCTTTATTTTGCCCAATCTCAAGGAAGCCCTTTATGTGTGGGATTGAAATCAGCAAAAGGTAGATAATAGTATATTAATTAAAATTGCTTGCATGGGCAGAAAGCGTCATTTTACACTGATCAGATCTAGTGTGAGCTGAGTGAGTTCTCTCTGCTGTTAACCTTCACGTGTTCATCGGGACATTAGATTTAAAGGATCTTTACCTGGAGCTCCATGGGGGTTTCCTATCACTGAAATGAGTGTGCACTATATGAACCCTTAGTGCGACTCCTAGATAATTTGATCAATATATTGCAGTGTGTATTGTTACATACATTTGCATTCATTACAATGATAAGTATTCCTCCTCAGTGTTGATCGGTAGTCTGATGCATCCAAACTCTGCACCGCTGCTTATTTCACCCACCCTAAAATGGAGCTCTTTCAAGAAAAGTGCAATATAAGTGGAGCTAAGAGTTCTTTGCATGAGGTGTATTCAGCAAAGAATACAGCATATCGCATAAGTAATCAGAATAGGGATGCATCTATTGTGATCGACCCTCAAAGCAGCATGCGATGGATATTGTGTGACATCTCGGCTTTCTCAGGTGACTACAGACTGTGTTGGTTATGGTTAGAATATGGTGAAGGTAACTTTTCTTTTGCATTGGGATGCATGATTTTGTTAACTGCTTGGTAGAAACATTTATAGAGTTGCAGAGTCATACAGCGCAGAACCAGGCCCGTTGGCCCATCTTATCCATACTGGAAAAAATTGGCCATTTTTTTGTTGCACTCAATTGGCAAATGAGGCTATTGATGTAAAGCTGGAATATCTCGTGGAATCCTTTGTTATCCTTCTGTTCCACTTCCCACCATTTCCCTGCAGGTTCCAAGTATCTATAATGGCTATTATCTGTGGTTTGCAGCATATCTGAAGGAATTCTTCATATTAGATGGGATTATTACTGTGGCCTGCCTGTGGAAGGATGCAAATAATGAAGTCTTAATGAAGTCTTGTTTTGAGAAATTCTACAAAACTCTTCTGGTGCTTGCATGGCTGTCTCCGGATCTCTCAGCATGTATAGTTAGAATGTGAGGAAGTGTCAGAAGCCATGGAAGCAGAGAACACTTCTTTTTTCCCAGGATTTATCCTTCAGGCAATGTTGGACAGTGTTTTGCACTCTCACAATAAAATCGTCATGGAAACTGGCAGGAACTGTGGTGTTCACCATCGAAAAATCCTCATGGGCCATGATTAGCTGGATACTGAAAGAATGGGCAACTTTTCTATCTGTAAATAGATCTGGTTGTTAATTTAAACCTTGTAGCCAATGGCTGCCCATAATCATGGAAAGCCTGAAGTGTTGGCAAACCTAGTGCCCAGGATGCCACAATTTCCACTGATTAATTTTTTTTATCAGTGCATCATCCAGCACAGTGAGCATAATTTTTTTTAAAATGTGGCTTGGATATACAGGTACCTGGAATGATATTCATGCCAGGAAGTTGAGAGTTAATGTCACATGGACTTCCTGGGGAGAGAGCAACTCAAAGATAAGAACATGGCCAAGGTATATCCCACAGGTTTACAGACTTTAAAAACTGGATCTTGCAACATTTGTCTCCACACTGGTGCAAGTAGAACATCTGTGTGTAGAAGTGCATAGGTAAACACCACACTGCCTCCCGGCCCACTGTCTCTGCGGCTGCACTGGCGTGTCCTGTAAAACAGCAAAAACAAGTAGGTCTAGCTGAGATCATTGTTCTGCTTCTGAGATTGTCATTGTGTGGGGATTTTATGGGCTAAAGTGTGCTCTGTAGAACAAGTGGTGTTACTCAGTGATTGCCTGATGCTGAGAAAATGCCAGATGTACCAATGTGTGCCACCTCGTGGGGGAAAGTCCTGTCCTTATTCCCAACTAGCATGAATTTATCTGCAAATGGCCACTAATTTGTAGTATGCAGCACAAGCCCTGTCTCTGGACATCTATACTGTGAGATCTACATGTGCTGTGAGACAGAACATAGAACGGTACAACACAGGAACAGGCCCTTCGGCTCACAATGTTGTGCTAAACAAAATATATTAATAATAAAATATTCGACTAAACTCATCCCTTATGCCTACACAATGTCCATATCCTTCCATTTCCCTCACATTCATGTGTCTATCTGAATGCCTCTTAAATGTCCCTAATATATTTGCCTCAACCACCACCCCAGGCAGCACATTCCAGGCACCCAATTCTCTGTGTAAAAAAAAACACTTACCGCTCATATCTCCTTTGAAATTACCTCCTCACTCTTTAAATATATTCCCTCTGGTGTTAGACATTTTGACCTTGGAAAAATGATACTGCCTGTCTACTCTGCCTATGCCCCTCATAACCCTATAAACCCCAATCAGATCTGCCCTCAGCCTTCACCCCAAATCTGTTCAACTTCTCATTATAGCACATGTGCTCTCAGCCAAGCAGCATCCTGGTGAACCTTTTTTGTGCTCTTCCAAAGCCTTTCACCTTTCTTTTAATGGGGTGACCTTAACTGTATGCAATACTCCAGTTGTGGCCGAACTAGAGTTTTATGAAGCTGCAACATAACCGCCTGACTTTTTAACTTCTTAACTCAGCGCTTGACTAATAAAGGCAAATAGTCCATATGCTTTCGTAACTGTCTTACCAACCTGTGTAGCCGTTTTCAGGGAGTATGAACTTTGACCCAAAATCCCTCTGCTCATCAACACTGTTAAGGGTTTTGCCCTTAAGAGCGTACTGGCTCTTTACATTCGATCTACCAAGGTGCAACACTTCACGTGTGGCTGGGTATACACCATCTGCCATTTCTATATCCATATTTTTAGCTGATGTATATCCCCCTGCCTGTACACTATGCTATCCACAACACCAACAATGTTCATATCATCTGCCAACTTACTAACCCATCCATCTATATTTTGTTACGTACCCCGTAACTGGGTTGCCAAACCAGCAGAAATGGACCATTCAGTTGGAGTCTGGATTACTGGAACTAAGAAAGTTTTATTAAATAAATAAACAACACCGTACTCTAATAGTAAGGATTTAAATGCAACAGGTTAGCAATGAATAAACACACATGTACACAGAACTAGGATAATAGGGTCAATCAGCTCTATCGCAGTCTAGGAGTAAAATGTACAATCACAAGTGACAGAGTTCAGTTTAGTTCAGTTTGCAGTAACCGCCTTCGTGCCGTTGGAGAGAGAGAGAGAACGAATGAATATGCAAATCGGATTCCAAACAGACCTTCGATATTCCTCGCAGTTAGCTTTCGGGCGAGCCCTTTGTAATGTCTTCTGAGGTCACCGACTGTGACCCCTCCGTTTCAGATATGATCGTTCTTCAGCGGTGAACCCGGCACCCAGGCAAGGGCGGACACACACCAGGTTCCCGCCGACCGTATCTGTCCACCCTGTGCGTCTATGGCTCGTCCCGCAACCAGACATCCAAAACTCCCACCGACTTGTGGGGGCGCACCGCTTCCAGGGTCTCGTTACCTCGTGATGTCGTGTGTGGTGTCTTAGCGAACCTGCCCCTTTTTATCCCCCTGCTGGGGTATCGCCTGTCCATCACACTTCAAACAGTTCAGGGTTCAAAAGGAACCGGTCTTGACCATACTCAGACCGGTGTCTCCTTCCGTTAAACTCTCTCGTCTCTTCATTAACATTTCCAAATGCTGCTCCATTGTCTTACTTATCACTCTCTCCTGAAGACAGGTGGCAGATCAACTGTTGATCCCACTGGTGCTAGCACAGGACAGTTAACATCTTAGTCTATGTGTACTTTTGTAACCCTCTTTCGTCACAATTTTCATACAGGTCATTTATATACATCACAAATAGCAGAGTCCTAGTACAAATCCCTGTGGAACAACATTAATCATAACCCCCCAGCTAGAATAAATCCCTTCAACCACTGCCCTTTGTCTTCTATGGGCAATCCGGTTATGAATCCAAACAGCCAATTCACTATTGATCCCATGCATCTTAATCTTCCAGATGAGCCTCCCATGAGCGACCTTGTCAAATTGCCTTACTAAATTCCAAGCAGATAACATTCACAACTCTAGATTCAGCAATGATCTGCACCACCTCATCAAAAACCTCAATCAAGTCACTAAGACATGTCTTCCCAGCACAAAGCCATCCTGGCTCTACCTAGTTAGGCCGTGATTTTCCAAAATTCATAAATTCTATCCCTAAGAATTCCCTCCACTAACTTCCCGATGACTAATGTGAGGCTCATCGGTTTACCCAACACCAGGTCCAGTACAGCCCCTCTGCTTGTTGAACTCTGTACATAGTGAAATCATCGAGGTGAGTGCAGAGGGCCAGTGGGTTTTCAATAGCATCTCCCAGCCTCTTGCACGCTGCTTCCAGAGGAAGGTATCTGCATGTGACCATCTTTCTCTTTCCTTCTCACTCGGTACTCCAGAAGGAAGGCCCCTGCGTTTGAATGATCTTTTTCTCTCCCCTTCGATGCTTTTGGAGGATTGGTTCAGAGTTTGGATACTGGGCAAGGTTTGGTCAACACAGTTTGTAAATTGAACTCTGTGGTTCATGCTGTGGTGTGCTTCTGGTTTCTGGTCGCTCCACTATGTTGCTGTTTTAGGTGATTTTGAACTGGGGCGGCCTGGTGATGGTGAGTGCTGATTTGGGCTGATTATGCCGGGGCTCTTTTGACTGTGTTTTTTTGTTGCTGTTTTGTGTGATTTGTTTTTTTTGTGTGCAGTTGGGGTGGGAGTTTGATGTTTTCTTTGAATGGGCTCTATGATTTTTATTTCTTTCATGGCTGTCTGTGGGGAAGACATATCTCAGGATTGTGTACTGCATACATACTTTGATAATCAATGTACTTTGAATCTTTTGAGTCTTTGAAACCCTCTTGGATACCACTAACACATTTTGCCCCATCTAAGTCTCTTATGCTCAGAAGGTCCCAGTTTATGTTAGGGATTGTATTAGGGATAACAACAACCCTATTGCTTTAACACTTTTCTTTTAAGTGATTGCACCCTTCCTGTTTTTGAGTTCTACCCATATAGACTTAGCGGACAAACCCTCTATCTATTTATTTATTGTGATACAGCTTGGAATAGGCCCTTCCAGCCCTTCGAGCTGCGCTGCCCAGCAATCCCCCGATTTAACCCACAGGACACTTTACAATGACCAATTAACCTACTAACCAGAATGGCTTTGGACTGTGAGACGAAACCGGGGCACCTGGAGAAAACCTACTCACACAGTCCATGTGAAGGACGTATAAAAGACTTACAGATGATGCTGGAATTGAACTCTGAACTTCAACGCCCCGAGTTGTAATAGCACCGTGCTAACTGCTACACCACCATGGTGCCATTATGTCCCCTCTAAGTGTAGCTGTGATATTGTTCCTGATTAGTAGTGCAACACCCCCTCTACCACTTGTAACTTCTTTGCTATCTTCTTTAAAACATCAAAACTGTGGGACATTAAGCACACATTCCTGTCTCTCTCAACCAAGTCTGTCTGTAATGGCCACAACATCATAGTTCCATGTACTGATCCATGCTCTTAAGTTCATCACCTTTACCCATAATGCCCCTAGCATTAAAATGCACACACTTCAAATTATCCATTCTATTGTATCTATTACTGTGCTCCTGTCAAGTTTTACTGGCCCTGACATCTACCCTCCTCTCCGTCCCTCCACTTTCTGACCTGGTGCTTTGGTTCCCATCCCCCTGCTGAACTAGGTTAAACTCTCCCATGTAGCACAAGCGAACCTTCTGGCCAGGATATTGGTTCCCCTCCAATTTAGATGCAATCCATCCCTCTTGTACATGTCACTTCTGAAGAAGTTCCGATGATCCAAGAACTTGAAACCCTGCCCTCTGTGTCAATTCTGTAGCCATTCATCGATTTGTATGTGGCATCGGGAGTAATCCAGAGATGACAAACTTGGAGTTCCTGCAATTTAGCCTCTTTCCTAACTCCCTATATTCTCTCTGGAGGACTTCCTCCCCCTTTCTACCTCTGTCACTGGTACCAATATGCATCACGACCCATGGCTGCTCACCCTCTCTCTTGAGAATTTTCTGCAGCTGCTCTGAGGCATTGAGGAGGCAAAGCACCATTCTGGTGTCTCTGTTGTGACTACAGAATCTCCTTTCCATCCTCTTAACTACTGAGTCTTCTATCAGTCTCCCTCTGCCTGACTTTATACTTCTCTGCTAAGCCTCCTGCCCTGCTACAATGTCGTTCTCTCAGTTGCTACTACAAAGAATGCGTCATTCCAGATGAAATTTGTTCTTTTCTGCTGTCTCCCGCTCTGCTATGATGTCGCTCTCTTACTTGCTGCTTCAAAGAATGATATACAGTAAAATGCATTATGTGTGTCGATGACCAGCAAGCACGCTGTGAGGCTTGTGCTGGAGGCAGCCTGCAAGTGTTGCCATGTTTTCAGCGCCAATGTATCATGCCCGCAATTTACTAAACCTAGCCAGTATGATCTAAAAGAAACTTACCTAAAAGCAGAATGTTGCAGATGCAGAAAATCTGGACAAAAATCTGTTGAAAGTTGCCATTGAATTCAAGCATTAACACTCTCTCTCCCTCACCCTCCACTGACCAGCTGAACATTCCCATTGAATTCTGCATCTATAAAATAAACGGTCCCTAAGTTGCCACTAAATCTCCATGTTGTCAGTTACTATATGAATTATCTCCAGAGGAATGTTTAGCCAATTATTTCCTTTGTTCTAACTTTCATTGTGATGGTAGGTTGTGATGCAGGGAACGTAAACTTGCTTGATTATCTGGTATCTTCAACAAATAGCTTTCCTCTTGTCAACACGTCTATTAAATTGCCAAGAGGGTGGAGAGGCAGGGGTTGTTTTATAATTTGAGCCCAGGCCTTGCTATTTCCCTTTACTTCTCGCTTGCTGATGCCCCAGTGCTTCACGGCACCATGTACTTAAGCGTGTTCGTGACAATTGTGAGGAAGGTGAATTGTATGATGGCAACAGAACAATTTTGCTGGAGAGAGGTAAATGCATGTAAGCCAAGTTTGGGCAACAATTTGACAGCTGCTGGGAGAGAAAGCAGGCTGGGTTACGTAAATTGGAGCAGGTTTGAGTCGGAGCATTTTATAAAGCTCAGAACCATGTAATCAAGACAGAAGAGAAATAGCGTGGAGCACAATATCAAATTGTGGCATTTGGTCGAGCTGGAACTAATGACTCGGACTGAAAAACAATGTGCTTTTTGTGGGGTATGGTGGCAGTGAATAAAGGATTCCTTTCTAAACCACACACTCTGAACTTGCACTGACCTATTTTTCAAAAACAGTGTTAAGATTCTGTAATTTTTTTAAAATTTTGTTATTTTTAGTTAATTTAATGCAGCAATGTTTTAAATTAACTAAAAATGCTGAACTTGTATTCAGATTTTTGTACCTCTTCTGGGACTATGAAGCAACCAGATTTAATCAACATTTTGTTAATGTTGGCACTGAGAACAAGACAGCGTCGGCATTAATAAGATTATGTTCTGACCACCACTGATCAATGAATTGAGCAATAAATTTCAGAAATGCTGAGGCCCCAACATTGGGTTGCTGTGCTTGTTTTGACCCTGAAGTGTTCTCAATTAGTTCTTTTGTCTTCATGTTTCCAAGTTCATTAAGTAAAGTTATTGTCCTGGCCAATGCATCGTTCTGGTGTCTGGCTGGTGTTTTTTTTTAAACACATTTCACCTGACAGAAACTGGTGAATGGGCAGTTTAACATGAAATGTTATCGAACATCTGCATCCAGCTGACTTCAACGTTCACATTTTTTTGTGTGACATTGGAAGCACCCATTGTCCTAAAATGTGAAGTTTCAACATGAAAACTGTGGCTGTTGTCACTTTTCCACTGGTAGAAATCAGCAGGACAAATACCCCTCCTGTGAACTCTATGTTCTAAATACTAATGCCTTCAAATTTAATTATAAATTTCCACATTTCTGCTACACCCATTCCCAGGCAGAAAATAAACCTGCTTGCCCTCAACTGTTCATTGTCTTCGGGAAGGATGCAAACACTTAGCAATATGTGATCAATTGAAGCTATACTCCTCATGCTGAAAATTATTTTGGTTTGGAGTCCATACTTGAGAGTCAGAAAGTGGACATTATAGACTGAGCCAGCTCCATCATTGGCACAAACCTTCCCACCAGTGAGGAAATCTTCAAAAGTCGTACAATGGAAGATAATTATGATATTTCAAAGTGGATCATCACAGTTCCAGGACACCACTGCAGGAATACCTTGGGGGGGAGGGGGGAGGCATTTCCAAAGCCTAAACAGCCTCAACGTCTTTATCCATTTATGAATTTCACCATAACACCAGAAGCGGGAATGTTTGTCATAGTGTTCAATTTCATTCTCATTTCCTCAATAACTGAAGCAGTGCATGCCTGCATGCAGCAAGGCCCAGAGGACAATTGGCCAGCAAGTGGCAAGCAGCATTCATACCACAAAAGTGCCAGCAATGGCAGTGTCCAACAACCGAGAGCCTTTTCATGATATTCAATGATACAGCTATCATTGATTTCACCCACCAAGTCACAGATGCCCTTGACTTTAATGTGTACTGTTCACAAAGTACACTGCAACTCATCTTCTGGACTAATCCAACAGCACTCCATACGTCAGCAGTCACAAAGAACAAAGGCAGGAGGTGCATCGATGCATGACGAGCTGCACATTTCTCTAAGCCATTCAATGCCCTGATGAGGAAGTATACTGATGGTCTTTTGTCATTACTGTGGCTAAATCCTGAAAGTCCATATTCATCAGCAATAGAAATACCTTCACCACATGGATTGAAGCAGCCTTTTACCAACCTCTCAAGGACAGCTAGAGATGAGTAATATATTATATCTTTTGCAGCAAGACTCATGTTCTGAAAACAAATAAATAGCAAGTGGGAATAGATGCATCTAAAGAAATGAAGTTTTATATCCATTCTTACAATAATAAGATATCCCTTTTGCTAGTCTGTTTTCTTAAAATTTAACTTCAGCAATTTATATTTTTTTAAGAAATACTTTCAGCTATTATGCTCCCTAATCATTCCTGATGTCAGCCAGGTGGTCAGGTGTTGTTCCTCCATTTTGTAGAGCACAATATAATTATCCTTCTCTGAAATGACCTGGTGTGATATGCTGATGATGTGGTATCTGTCTCTCTTGTTAAAGTATTCATTGTGATTTATCAATTTTGCAAAGTAGACCAGTGAGACTAATGTCTTCCCATTGTGTACCTATATTTATGATCATAAGAACATACAAATTAGTAGCTGGAGGCTACCATCTGGCTCAATAAGGTCAAGGCTAATCGGGCAATGCATTCCCCGGTAATGTTCACCTTTTGATTATCACAAATTTATCTGTGTCTGCCTTTAATATATTTCAAAGCTCTAATGGAAGGAATTTACCTCTTTTTTTTTTATTTGACTTGAATGAGCAATCTCTTATTTTTAGGCAGTGTCAGCTGGTTGCAGATTTTCCCATAAGAGGAAACATCATCCCCATATTCATCCTGTCAAAATTGAACAAGGGCTGTTGACTGAACCACTATCAGTTTTCCAAGAATCTAATAATAAATGTTAGCAGAATACCTTACTGAAAATAAGCCTTTACTTGAAATTGAAAGTTTACTGCAAATTTAAAGATTAAGACTATGATGCCCTCTCTCTCACCTCTTTTATACAGCGAACTGAGCCTACACCGGTAGTCTGGTGACGTCTGGGCATTCACCAACACTTGCTTTTATCATCTGTAATTGTAATTTCTCCTTTGATCTTGTACCAAGTTTCCCACCCTTTCCTGGCCTGAGCAAATCAGAATTCACTCCAAAATGCCAACTCTGTCATTGTCTCCTTGGTACTTTCATTGGTTTTGATTCATTTTTAACATGGTAAACACAATGTGAATAAAAGATGGCAAAACACTAGAAGCATCTCTACAAAGTTGCAGTGGAATTGTGCATAAAGTAGGAAATCATTAATTCCAATGGAGTCATATTTCAGGTGGAAAAATATAATTCTGAAACTTCCATCACTTGCCACCCTTCCCTCCTTCTTTTGATCAATGTTTTAATTTGAAAGCCTGAGTTAACTATATTATTGTTATTCAGTAAGGAATCCAACCTTTGTGATACTTTTTTTTAAATGAAGCAATTCTGATAATTCCATGTTAAAGAATTGCTCAAATGGATTTTGGCTAAATGCTGTTTTGACAGCTTAATATTTCCAAAGATTTTGGTTATCTATCTGGGCATTCCTTGGCCCTATATGTCATAGATTTTGCAAATCATTTTTTTTATAATAGAGAATGAGAAATCAATCGTTATAGCCCCCTTCTCACAGCTTGGATGTTTATGGTTCTCTTGTGGCATGTCGAATATTGGTAACTTTCTGTGTAGGTGGTCTGTAAATTACCTTTAAAGCCACTTGACCGTGTCAATGTAGGTGTAGTTCGTTGTACTCCTCCTGCAGGTATGGCTACTGTCTAGGTCAGGAACCTGTTATATTTGTTGGACTGTGCTGGTCTAGATGTCGTATAACCTCGGTTCATCAATAGCTTGAACTAAGTACTAGGATTTTGTTTCAGATCCTGAGTTATGCTTTGCTTGGCACTTTATCCACTCTTGTTATTGTGATGTTGGCTTCCTTTTATGATATGTGTGTGAGTCAGTTGTTGTCTTGCGTTATAGCTTGGCCTTATAGAGAGCATGGTTTGTCTGCAGGGTTACCTTGGACTTTTCTGCCATTCAGCAGTTTGACTGATGGTCTTAAGTCAGTCTTAAGAGGTGTAATACAGAATGACATTGAGGCAAGGCTTGGTTCAACCTTTGTGCCTCTGGAGTGATGAAAGGACCTCATTGATTGTTTGGACTTGTTTGTTCATGAAAGAATGTCTTCTGTTGTGGCTTGGGAATGAGATCTTAATAGTGAAATTGCAACATTATGCAAACTCTCAAAATTTTCAAAAGATAAAATAGATTCCATCCATCATTCAAATTGCTCAGTAATCCTTTATTCTGTAGCTAGGATTTAAACCACTGTGGCTCAAACCCTTCATCCTTCTGATGAATGGGGATTTAGAATAATAATCTACAATCGAGATACAATGTTTTTTTAGTTTTGAATAAATCATTTCCACTGTATCCCAGTACACCATCATCTTCTCTTTCTCTTACATTTCTAATCTTTCTGCATACAGTGTTCACCAAATGATCTGTTCTTTGTAGATGTCAATACGGTATATACGTAGTTGATTTACATCACAGGGTTCATTTCTCTGTAACCTCTGCAGAGTAATAATCCTTGCATCTTTTTGTTATAGTCTTTCAGACCCAGCCAGTAGAACACTATCCTTGAGTGGGATGTCATCTCTGATTGGACAACATATCTTTTTGGGAGTTGTATTTGCTTCCTCTTTTTACATCATCTCAAATCACATTGAGAAAACTAGCATAATTTGTTGCCTTTATTGGTCTCTGAACTTATTCAGTTTTGTTGGTGTCGCATTTACTGAGTAAATGTGTAGGTTTGGGTCTGCCATCTTTTTTTACCATGAGGACTGTCAAGGTAAACTATCAACAAGTATTTCTTTTTCTGATTGGTATTTCAGAGAAAAATTATAACTTTAAACCCTCAAGAGCAATCATTGTAATCTTGATTGTGCTAACTGAATTTTAAAATATAAATTTGCTCCAGAAGTCAATGATCACATAATACTTGTAAAGATAGGAATGAAACCTTTTGCATCCATATATGATTGCTACAGGAAGACAGCTACATCAGCATGTCTCATTTTTTACAACACGTGTGTCTTATTATTTATTTATTGACATACAGCACGGAGTAGGCTGCTACGGCTCTTTGAACCACGCTGCCCAGCAATCCCCAATTTAATCCTACCCTAATCACAGGCCTATTTACAATGACTAATTGTCCTACCAACCGGTTCGTCTCTCGAATGTGGGAGGAAGCCCACGCTGTCACGGGGAGAATATACAAACTCCTTACAGGCAGTGGCAGGAAGCTGCAAGTGCTGTGGGTTTGCCATCTTGTGCTGGGTCTGCTCCCATGAACATTGCTATAAAATGATGGATTCTTTCCCTGTTATAGTATAACAGGCTTATCTCAATTCACACCCCAATAAATATATAGTTTTTCATGGAATGTAACCATGAGTATTTGGTATCTTTTCACATTTACGTCAAGTTTATCATATTTTCTGACATGTGAGAAATAAAATCCGTATCGGATAAACCCTAAAAATCTGCTCAGTTTTTTGTATCCTTTGGTGATTTCGTCTCAGTAATAGCTGAGAATTTTTCTGAGCTGAGACTTCTCCTGGGCTTGGGTTAAGTATATCCAGTTTGAGCTAGTCAGAGGAACTTCCACCTTCCCCCTTTATGCTGCATTCATTAGCGAGCCCGGCCTTTCTTATTCTTTCTATTGATCCTTGGACTTCGTTAGCCACTTTAAAGCCCCTTCCAGCTAGCCTCCTTCCCCTCCCCGCCTGACCTTCTTATTCTGGCATCTTCCCCTTTCCTTCTCAGTACTGAAGAAGGGTCTCGGCCTGAAACGTCGACTATTTATTCATTTCCATAATGCTGCTTGACCTACTGAGTTCCTCCAGCATTTCGTATGTGTGCTCTGAATTGCTTTTATTTTGCACACACTTGGTCCTTGTCTTTAGCTTTGAAACTTTCATCTGCAGATCTGCTGATTTGATTTCTGTTTAAGGTATTTGCTTAATGTTCTGAAGATCTTGTCAGAACTTTCGTTCTGTGACTCACTTATTTGGTCCTTTTCATCTTGTCCAGATCAGTCCCAGTTATTTATACTGAGGATCCCTAAGGATCTAACCTGGTCCCAACATATCAATGCAAGACAGCGGCTATAATTTATCAGGAGTTTGAAGAGATTTGGCATGTCAACAAATACACTTAAAAACTTCTATAGTTGTACCGTGGAGAGCATTCTGACAGGCTGTATCACTGTCTGGTGTGGAGGGGCTACAGCACAGGACCAAAAGAAGCTGCAGAAGGTTGTAAATCTAGTCAGCTCCATCTTGGACACTAGCCTACAGAGTACCCAGGACATCTTTAGGGAGCGGTGTCTCAGAAAGGCAGCATCCATTATTAAGGAACTCCAGCACCCAGGGCATGCCCTTTTCTTACTGTTACCATCAGGTAGGAGATACAGGAGCCTGAAGGCACACATTCAACGATTCAGGAACAGCTTCTTCCCCTCTGCCATCTGATTCCTAAATGGACATTGAATCTTTGGACACTACCTCACTTTTTTTAATATACAGTATTTCTGTTTTTGCACATTTAAAAAAATCTATTGAGTAGACATAATTGATTTACTTGTTTATTTATTATGTTTTATTTTATTTTTTTCTCTCTCTCTCTCTCTCTGCTAGATTGTGTATTGCATAGAACTGCTGCTGCTAAGTTAACAAATTTCATGTCACGTACTGCTGCTAATAAACCTGATTCTCATTCTGATTCTGTACATTTGTGCTGTGGGTTGAAATGTTTGCTTCCAGCCTGTTCTACAGTATATCTTTAGAAGACATAGCAAATTTTGAAAATGGGCATGGATTATGGAAGTCCTGATGAAGGGTCTCAGCCCAAAACGTCAATTGTTTACTCTTTTCTGTTGATGCTACCTGGCCTGCTGATGTTCCTTCAGCATATTGTATGTGTTGCATAGATTACAGAAACCAAGTACAGTGACATTACCATTCTGCTATTCCTT
This sequence comes from Mobula hypostoma, assembly GCF_963921235.1. Lineage (NCBI taxonomy): Eukaryota > Metazoa > Chordata > Chondrichthyes > Myliobatiformes > Myliobatidae > Mobula > Mobula hypostoma. The sequence goes on along the minus strand of NC_086098.1, from coordinate 205,646,959 downwards.
TTCTGATGGAAGGCTAACCCTGCTGTTCTGAGTATAGCCTGGCTTGTCAAATATTTCATTATGTATTTGATTTGTGTCAGATTTCTAAAATCAACTGTATGCTGCTTTTGTTTTGCACTAATGATTATAAATGTAACAGGATGCAAATACAAGATGAATGTTCCTGTTTCCTTTTACAACTGTTGGAATATTCATACTCTTTCATCTGCTAACTCTAAGAGCAAGGCTAGTTGCGACATGAGGGCAGTCTGCAGAGGTTTAGTGTAGTTTCAAACTCGCTTTGTACAATGATTTCTTGTTTGGTTCTGGGAAATACTGAGGCTATCCTGAAAAACCTTTATGCATAGAGTATCACAGATAAAAACTGCTGGTGAACGCAGCAGGCCAGGCAGCATCTATAGAAGGAGGTACAGTCGACATTTCAGGCCGAGACCCTTCGTCAGGACCGTGATGCATAGAGTATCATTCATTTTGGTGAAGGACTACTGAAGCAAGCTTTATCTCTCATCTGTGATGTCAATATTCCATATAGTCTTTGCCTCAGTAATTCACAGAAATATTAGCTATCCTGAGATTACATAAGAACATAAGAAATAGGAGCAGGAGTATGCTATCCGGCCCATCGAGCCTGCCCCACCATTCAATAAGATCATGGCTAATCTGTCCGTAAACTCAGCTCCATCTACCTGCCTTTTCCTTATAACCCTTAATTCCCTTACTATGTAAAAACCTATCTAACTGTTTCTTAAATATATTTAGTGAAGAAGCCTCAACTGCTTCCCCTGGGCAGAGAATCCCACAGATTCACCACTCTCTAAGAAAAACAGTTTCTCCTCATCTCCACCCTAAATCTCCCCTGAATCTTGAGGCAACGTCCCCTAGTTCTGGTCTCACCTACCAATGGAAACAACTTTCCTACTTCTATCTTATCTATCCCTTTCAAAATTTTGTATGTTTCTATAAGATCCCCTTTCATTCATCTGAACTCCAAAGAGTATAGTCCCAAGCAACTCAATCTCTCCTCATAGGTAAACCCCTTCATCCCTGGAATAAACCTGGTGAACCTCCTCTGCACTGCCTCCAAAGCCAGTATATCCTTCCTCAAGTATGGAGACCAGAACTGCACACAGTAGTCCAGGTGCGGTGTATAGTTGCAGCATGACCACCCGGCTCTTGAATTCAATCCCTCTAGCAATGAAGGCCAACATTCCGTTTGCCTTCTTTATAACCTGTTGTACTTGCAAGCCTCTCCACTTCACACACCTGTTTTTTAATTACCTTTAAACCCCCATCTCACCCGTTTAATTATCACCTTTACCTCCCCATTCACACCCTCATAGCCTTTCCAGCTCTTTGGCTCATCCCATCCTTCCCAAAAGTGCTCTTGGCTTCTGAACTTGTTGCCTGGCTTATGCTTTGCAGTGGCAGTCCTTCCTACTTCGTATGAGTTCCTGGTGTGCTGTGAAAGCAGATGCAGTGTATCTGTGTGTAGCTCAAATCAAGGGTCCAGTTGGACTAGAGCAGTAATGGTGTCAAACTTAAGCTTAACTCAAGCCACAAATCATAAAGCTGGAAACTGAGAAGCTTGTCCATAACAGAATCTCCCTGTCCCCATGAATTATCTTAGGTGCTTACAGGGCAATGTTTTGATGCATCTTTCTATTATCTTTTTGCTATCAACATGACTTGTTATAGTCTCTCAGTCTATCACATAGAAACGTTCTGATTCTTTCTGTTGCCTGGCAGATAGAAAACTGTGCTGGGTGAAGGGAACTTCAGATATGCACAGACACCAATGTCTTCCATTCAGCTATATGCTGACAGCTAGCATTATTTGTCACTTCTACAATGGATAACAAGGTTTCAGAGATTTGCTGTTTCCAGTAAGGCATGAAAAATCTAATTTTACTTCTCCATGTTGGAAAGTAAAGAAAGAAAGATAAGGCCTGAGCTATTTCTGATCCACTTGCTCTCTTTTTCCTCGAGACCTGGCCTCACCCTGAGAAATTGTAAATAAGTACAGGCTTTTTTGAGCCAGCTTCCAGATCAGGTAAAGTCCTTTAAAACTGAGGTACTGTTGTGGGGAAGCAGATTCATGGTGTTGATAAATGTGATAGAAGACACTGACTGCGAGTAAGCACAGTAACTATTTGTTTACAAGACAGACGATGAAGCACTCAACCGAACATCAAAGTTAAACAAGTACTTAGCTAAACCCCCTAAGATACAAGACTGTGGCGTTCAGTAACCTTTGGAGCTAAACTCGGTTACAGATATTTCTACAAATGGAGCACCCAAAGTGGCAGGACAAAACAGACACTAAACATACACACATAGGCAAATATTTTTCTAAAGTGCGTGCACAAGCCTTCTGCTTGTCGTTTATCCCTCACTATTTATCGTTTCCATGGTACCTTCATCTACATGGTCCAAGGCGACCTGAGATGAAAGGGAACCGCATGGTTGCTGTATGCTAGATTTAATCCCTGCTGGCGCAGTGACATCATCAGCTAAATGGAGGCTAGTAGGAGCAGCTGAAATGCTCCTTAAACCAGAGGCCAGTCCCCACCTCCCACGAGGGAGCGGCATTCGATGAGTAGGTAAGTTCAGAAGCTTTTGCAGGTACTTCTGGTAAAATTTTGCTATGGATCAACTTTGTTGATTGGTGAGTGCAGAAGGATCAGCCTTTGTGGCCAGATGTATTCTTTTGATGACTGTGTGCTGAAACAAGATGTCCTTTAAGATCAAGCAATATAAACTATATATCTCTGACTCTCAGAGTGAAGTTTACTCTTAATCTTGTGTTGGGTCTTCCATTAGAATCCACAGAGGGAAATACTGAACTGATATTCAAAAGTACTTAATTTTAACCTCCCACTGAAATGCTAGCATTGTGCCTCAGTTGCATACTAATAGAACAATGCCTGTCTTTTCTTCGGCTATGTGGAACAGACCATATTCCAAGGCTACACTGGGAACGTTCCCCAGCTATTTCTGTGCTACACCAGCAATGCATTGGTGCTGCTTCCTGCACTTTGGCTAAGTTCGTCAACTTGACCTCCAACTCCCACCCTGCCATCAAGTTTACTCAGTTCATCTCAGACACCTCTCTCCTTGTTCTCGATCTATCTGTCTCCATCCCTGGAGTCAGACTGTCTACTGATGACCAACTGACTGTCATGGAAAGCTTAACCATAAGTCTTCCCACCCTTTCACTTCTAAAAGTGTTATTTCCACTTTCTTAGCTGCTCCATCTCCATTGCACCTGTTATCAGGATGAGGCTTTCCATTCTAGAATATTTGAGATTTCCTTCTCCTTTAAAGAGTGGGGTTTCCCTTGCTCTACCTTCAATGCTGCCCTCACCTGCATCTCCTCCATTTCACAGCCCATCTTCCAGAACCATGACAGTGTTCTGCTTGTCCTTAACTGCCACCCTATCAGCCTCCACATTGAGCATATTATTCGCTGCAACAAACCTGAACTGCTTTAGGAACTCAGGCAGCAAACATGGAAATGAACAGGCACAGGCTGAGACCCTTCTCGGCACTGGAAAGCAAGGGGGAAGATGCCAGAATAAAAAGGTGAGGGTGGGGAAGGAGGATGGCTAGAAGATGATAAGTGAAGCCAGGTTGGTGGGAAAGGTAAGGGGCTGGAGAAGAAGGAATGTGATTGGAGAGTAGAGTGGACCATAGGAGAAGGGGAAGGAGGAGGGACACCAAGGGAAGTGAGAAGCAGGTGAGATGAGGTAAGATGCCAGAGTGGGGAATAGAAGAAGAGGGAAGGAGGTGGGATTTTTTTTATTGGAAGGAGTAATTGATATTCATCAGGTTGGAGACTACCTAGGTGGAATATAAGGTGTGCACCTCCACCCTGAGGGTGGCCTCAATGTAACACAAGAGGAGGTCGTGGACCGATGTGTCAGAATGGGAATTAAAATGTTTGGCCACGGGAAGTTCCATTTTTGACAGATATAGTGGAAGTCCTCAAATTCTGACATGTCTCACCAATGGACAGGAGGCTGCACCAGCAGCACCGGATACAATATATGCCTCACCTGGAAGGACTGTTTGGGGCGCTGAATTGAGATGGGGAGGAGGTGTATGGGCAGGTGTAGAAGGGATAAGTCCGTGGAGGGAGATTAGTGGGGAGGAACAAATGGTCAAGGGAATCATGGAGGGAGTGATTCCTGTAGAAAGTGGAGAGTGGGAGGAAAGTAAAAATTTGTTTGGTGATAGGATCCCTTTGGAGAAGGTGGAAGATACAGAGAGTGATGTGTTGGAGGTGGAGGCTCATGGGGTGGTAGGTAAGAACAAGAGCAACTCTATCATTGTTAAGATTGGGTGAGTGTGGGTGTAAAGGAAATGAAGGAGATGTAGGTGAGGGCAGCATCAATGGTGGAAAAGGGAAACCCTGTTCTCTGAACAAGGGGGAGATCTCCAATGTCCTGGAAAGGAATGCCGCATCCTAGGAACAGACATGGTGAGGAAGAAGCAAGTGAGAAAAGGGAGTAGCATTTTTACAGATGATAGGGTGGGAAGAGGTATAGTCATATAGCTGAGGGAATCGGTAGAATTATAAAATATGTTGGTTGACAGTTTGCCTTCAAAGATGGACATAGATATCCATCTAGGGGATGGAGGTGTTGGAAATAGACAAGTGAATTTAAGGGCAGGGTGGATGTAAGAGGTGAACTTGATGAAATTGATGAACTCAGCATGAATGCAGGAAGCAGTACCAATGCAGTCATCAGTGTAGCAGACGAAGAGTTAGGGAGCATTACCGGGGAAGCCTTGGAACATGGTCTGTCCCCTGCCCCAAGTATACTTGACCACTGCTACACAGTAGTCAAGGATGCCTACTATTCCGTCCCACGAGCTCACTTCGGAAAATCGGACCATCAGGCCGTACTCCTCCTCCTGGCTTACAACAGAAACTGAAGAGGGACGGAGGAAACGAATGAGGTCCTCCATGACTGCTTTGAATCGGTGGACTGGTTAGTATTCAAGGACTCGGCAGCTAACCTTGATGAGTATGCCTCAGCTGTCACGGACTTTATTTGGAAATGCACGGAGGACTGTGTGTCTCGCAAGACGATCCAGGTATTCCCTAACCGGAAACGCTGGATGAATTATGAGGTCAAGTCCCTTTTAAAGGCTAGAGCTGCGACTTTTAGGTCCAGGGATACCAGTCGCTACATGGAATCCAGGTGTGAACTCCGGAAAGCCATTAAGGGCGCCAAGAGGCAATATTGAGCCAAGTTGGAAGCCCAGGCTAACCAGAGGGATGCCAGTAGACTATGGCAGAGTCTAAATGAGATCACTGGGCGCAAAGAAAGGGCTGGGAATATCAATAGCTGCGGTGCTTCTCTTCCTGATGACTTAACGTATTCTACGCATGATTCGAACAGAAGAGGAGCGTGCCGCTCCCTCCGGATGAACTGGACCTGGTGGCATTGAGATTCATCGTCACCAAGGAGGATGTTAGAAGGGCCTTCCTGAAGATAAATCCAAGGAAGGTGACGGGCCCAGATGGCGTCCCAGGACGGGTTCTCCGGGCCTGTGCAAGCGAGCTAGCTGGAGTGTTTGTTGATACCTTCAACTGCTCCTTGCTTAAGTCTAAGATCCCCTCGTGTTTTAAGAAGGCAACGATAATCCCAGTGCCAAAGAAGAGCAAGGTGGCATGCCTGAATGACTATCGACCTGTGGCTCTGACATCAATTTCTATGAAGTGCTTCGAGAGATTGGCTATGGCACAAATCAACCACAGCCTACCAGTCAATCTCGACACTTTGCAGTTCACCCACTGGAGCAACAGGTCAATGGCAGATACCATCTCTCTGGCCCTACATTCCTCCTTAGAACACCTGGAGAATAAAGACGCATATGTAAGGCTCCTTTTCATTGACTACAGCTCTGCCTTTAATACCATCATTCCAAATAAACTGATTCCTAAGCTCCGGAACCTGGACCTTAGCACTCAGGTCTGCAGCTGGATCTTCAACTTCCTCACAGACAGGACCCAGGCTGTAAAAATAGGGAACAAGCTCTCCTCTACAATCACGCTGAGCACCGGTGCCCCACAAGGCTGTGTACTCAGCCCCCTGCTGTACTCACTGTATACCCATGATTGTGTAGCAATGTTTCCATCAAACTCAATATATAAGTTTGCTGATGACACAACAATTGTAGGCCGTATCTTGGGTAATGATGAGTTTGAGTACAGAGAGGAAATTAAGAACCTGGTGGCATGGTGCGAAGACAATAACCTATCCCTCAACGTCAGCAAGACGAAGGAATTAGTTGTTGACTTCAGAAGGAGTAGCGGACCGCACGACCCAATTTACATCGGTGGTGCGCAAGTGGAACAGGTCAAAAGCTTTAAGTTCTTCGGGGTCAATATCACAAATGACCTGACTTGGTCCAACCAAGCAGAGTCCACTGCCAAGAAGGCCCACCAGCGCCTTTACTTCCTGAGAAAACTAAAGAAATTTGGCCTGTCCCCTAAAACCCTCACTAATTTTTATAGATGCACCGTAGAAAGCATTCTTCTAGGGTGCATCACAACCTGGTATGGAAGTTGTCCTGTCCAAGACCAGAAGAAGCTGCAGAAGATCTTGAACATGGCACAACACATCACACAAACCAATCTTCTGTCCTTGGACTCACTTTAGACCGCACACTGTTGGAGCAGTGCTGCCAGGATAATCAAGGACACGACCCACCCAGCCAACACACTTTTCGTCCCTCTTCCCTCCAGGAGAAGGTTTGGGAGCTTGAAGACTCGTACGGCCAGATTTAGGAACAGCTTCTTTCCAACTGTGATAAGACTGCTGAACAGATCCTGACCCGGATCTGGGCGGTACACTCCAAATATCCGGACCTGCCTCTCGGTTTTTTTGCACTACCTTACTTTCCAGTTTTCTATTTTCTATTTATGATTTATTATTTAAATCTTTATATTTTCTAATTTTTACTATTTTTAATATTTTTAATATTTAATATTTGTAATCCTGTGAGCAGGAAGCGCAGAATCAAATATTGCTGTGATGATTGTATGTTCTAGTATCAATTGTTTGGTGACAATAAAGTATAAAGAATACGAATGAAAAGGCAGATGTAACTAGGGCCCATGCTGTTGTGTGCTGGGGCAGCAGGCTGAGGGTAGCAGACACCAACAGAATCAACAAACTCATTCGTAAGGCCAGTGATGTTGTGGGGATGGAACTGGACTCTCTGACGGTGGTGTCTGAAAAGAGGATGCTGTCTAAGTTGCATGCCATCTTGGTCAATGTCTCCCATCCACTACATAATGTACTGGGTGGGCACAGGAGTACATTCAGCCAGAGACTCATTCCACCGAGATGCAGCACAGAGCGTCATAGGAAGTCATTCCTGCCTGTGGCCATCAAACTTTACAACTCCTCCCTTGGAGGGTCAGACACCCTGAGCCAATAGGCTGGACCTGGACTTATTTCATAATTTACTGGCGTAATTTACATATTACTATTTAACTATTTATGGTTCTATTACTATTTATGATTTATGGAGCAACTGTAACGAAAACCAATTTCCCCCGGGATCAATAAAGTATGACTATGACTATTATGCCCAAGCCTACCCCTTGAGTTTGGAGAAAGTGGGAGGAGCTGAAGGAGAAATCATTGAAGGTGAGGGTGGAAAGGGCCTGAACCAAGGGGGATAAAATAGAGCCAAGGAATGAGAACATGAGTTCAGTGGGGTAAGAGCAGGCAGAGACAAATGGTTTACCAGGATGGTTCACTGCATCATTCTCTATAACTCTTGCTATCTTCAGCAGGATCCTACCATTGAACAAACCTTTTCCTTGCCCCCCTCTATCCACGTTCCACATGGATTGCTCTCTACATGACCCTCTTTTCATTTGTCCTCCCCACGGATCTGCCTCGTGGTACTTTCTCTGAAAGTAGAACAAGTGCTGCAGCTATCTCTACATTTTCTCCCTCACAACCATACAGAGCCCCAAATTGTCCTTCCAGGTGAGGTAACACTGTTGTATCTGGTGCTTCTGCTGTGGCCTCCTCTATGTTGGTGAGACCTGATGTAGACTGGGGGACCACTTCATCAAACACCTACCACAAAAGGTGGGCTTTTCTGGTGACCACCCATTTTAATTCTACTTCACATTCTGGCATACGGTTCGATGGTCTCCTTTACTGCCATGAGGAGGCCACTCTTAGGTTGGGGCAGCAACACCTCATAGTCTTCCTGGGTAGTGTCCAACCTGATGACATGAACATCGATTTCTCCAACTTCCAGTAGTTTCTCTCCGTCTCCATCTTCTCTCGTTTTCAATTTCCCATTCTAGCTCATCTCTTACCTTTCTATTAACCTCAAATGCCCATCACCTCTCTCTACTGCCCCTCTTTTTTTTTTCCTTTTTCCCATTGTCTACTCTCCTCTCCTATTTGACTTCTTCTTCAGCCCTTTACCTCTTACACTCATTACCTCCCTGCTTGTCACTTCAGCCCTATTCCCCATCCACACACCTTCCTCCTCACCTAGTTTCCCCTATCGTCTCCCAGCTTATACTCCTTCCCTCCACCCCAGCTTCTTATTTTGCTTTCTTCCCCCTTTCTTTCCAGTCCTGACAAAGGGTCCCAGTTGACTATTTATTCCTCTCCATAGATGGTGCCTAACCTGCTGAGTTGCTGCAGCACTCTGAGTTGCTCTGGATTTCTAGCATCTGCAGAATCTCTTGTATTGATAATAGTTGTGTACCTTATGATAAAATGACTTGAAAATGAAAACTGCATTGCATATACTATTCCTTCCAGAAAAGTGACATTATTTCAGTCTCCATTACCAATCATTTTGAGCTAACTTCACTTTTCTAAAAGCTTTCTAGCTATTTGAATGCTTTGAGAAGTCTATTTGTACTCAGCTGAAAGTGAAGTTAAACTCTCCTCAGCCAAAAGACTGAGCAATGATCTTCTGAGCTGAAGTCTAGCACCAAAGAATCCTACTTCAATGCATTTTAAAGGAACCCACAGCCTGTATATTTAAAAGATTTATTGCATACAGATGGTTTTCAACAGCAAGCAACCCTTTGATTCCTAATATGTATCCATGATTATGTAGCCAAGTTTCCATCAAACTCAATATATAAGTTTGCTGATGACACCACATTTGTAGGCCGTATCTCGGGTAATGATGAGTTTGAGTACAGAGAGGAAATTAAGAACCTGGTGGCATGGTGCGAAGATAATAACCTATCCCTCAATGTCAGCAAGATGAAGGAATTGGTTGTTGACTTCAGAAGAAGTAGCAGACCGCACGACCCCATTTACATCGGTGGTGTGCAAGTGGAACAGGTCAAAAGTTTTAAGTTCCTCGGGATCAATATCACATATGACCTGACTTGGTCCAACCAAGCAGAATCCACTGCCAGGAAGGCCCACCCGCGCCTTTATTTCCTGAGGAAGCTAAGGAAATTTGGCCCCAAAAACCCTCACTAATTTTTATAGATGCATCGTAGAAAGCATTCTTCTGGGGTGCTTCACAACCTGAGACTGGAAGAAGCTGCAGAAGATCATGAACACAGCCCAGCACATCACACAAACCAATTTTCCATCCTTGGACTCACTTTACACAGCACACTGTCGGAGCAGTGCTGCCAGGATAATCAAAGACACGACCCACCCAGCCAACACACTTTTCATCCCTTTTCCCTCTAGGAGAAGGCTCAGGAGCTTGAAGACTCGTACGGCCAGATTTGGGAACAGCTTCATTCCAACTGTGATAAGACTGCTGAATGGATCCCGACCTGGATCTGGGCCATACCCTCCAAATATCCGGACTTGCTTCTCGGTTTCTTTTTGCACTAACTTACTTTCCCTTTTCTAGTTTCTATTTATGATTTATAACTTAAATTTTTAATACTTTCTATCGATTTGTACTCCAGGGAGCACGAAGAGCAGAATCAAATATCGCTGTGATGATTGTACGCTCCAGTATCAATTGTTTGGCGACAATAAAGTATAATTTAATTTTCAAGTGGTTCTATAAATGGCCTCCCAGAATTATTGTGCAAAGTTGGTGGGAGGTGGTTCATCATCATAAATTAAGGTCTTGGACAGTGAAAACAAATCTCAGGGTTGTATGTGGTGACATGGATGTACTTTGACAATAAATTTACTTTGAACTTTGAAGGATCAATGCAGTTTGGTGACATATCGGCATGCAATAATCAGACTAACCAATAACCTTAAAAGGGACTGTTAAAAACATCTAGAAAAATAGTCTGGTGTATCTACTTAGGGAAATTTTTGTATGAAGAGGAGAAACATCCTTGATCCACAAAATACTGACCAGTCACCCATTGACCTCTGTACAGCTGTCCATTTCCACCAACACCAGACATTGAATTGATAAATAAAAATTGGCGGATATATAGAAATATGGAAAAGAAAGTGGATGAGCACCTTTTTGCTAGCTATGAAAATGTATATTGAGCATTAGAGGGTTTATATAGCCTAGAATACATTTCCCTTTAGAATGTCCCATTGGCTTCCCAACTGATGAAAATCCCTGAATGTGCATTTACTGTTGCTATAGATACAAATGTAGTAGACAGTCTGCAAAAGGAAGATGACGTAAAGAGCAAAGATCAATTAATCTGAGTTCGAGATATTGTTTAGGGACAGCTCACAGTTAGTCATCCTGGATTGCTTTGAGCTATTCTATGGGATCTTTTTGCATCTCTCTACACCATAAGCACGTCAATTTAAAGTTGTTCCAAATGATTGCAGTGAGTTGTCAGACTGGATTATGTACTCAAGATGTGGATTGTTCTTGAACCTTCCAACTCAGGTGGGTGTGCTACTGTTGAGTCAACCTGACATTTGCAGTAGTGCTGAATATCCCACAGGGTGTATCAAATGTCCTACACAAGGTGAATAGTGCAACCGAAGGAAGCTTAATGTTAGCTTCATATTGATTTTGGCAACCAAGCTTTTCAGTCTTCCAGCCACGTGGTAATTGCAAGGGACAAACTCTGCAAACAATTCTTATTACAGAAAATATGTTCTCCAAAGCATAAATAATGGGCAATGGTAAGCAAAGGAATCAGCTGTGTGTTTGGGGCTATCTTCTCTCTGTCAAAACATGCCTGTGTGACTATGACCTACGTCCTTCAGAATTTTGCAAATGAAATCAAAATTATAGTTACCAATACTGGTAGGTAACATATGAAAATCTCTGAAGGACATTTCCTTTTGCTGCAAGACATTAATGGTCTAAGTCACCAAACCTGAACCCACTTGTCTTTTATAGAGCAGACTGGGATTATCAGGTAGGTTGTTGTGAGTTTCTCCCCTCCTCCCAATCGCAGCCACTGCTCGTTAACAGGTTTTCATGAATGACCATTGAACTCTCCAATGTCTTGGAGTCTGATCTTTTGTCGGTAACATTAGACACTTAGAAACTAGTTTCAGTGCATTGCACAAAGTCACTGAATATATTTCCATTGATTTTAGTGGATTGAATTATTGGCAATGTAGCATATTTAGCTTACTGACTGGGAATGAATTTCTAGGCACAATCATTGAATACATCTTTTCCATAAATATAATTCAAAGTAATTCCTGCAAGCTAGGATAAATGAACAGCTCAATTGAAGAAGTGTAGTGTTCTCTGCCATCGTATTTCCAGGGTTACAAGAAATACTGTGAATTTGTTCTTTTTTTTTACCAATACTACAGAAGTAATAGAATCTGTTGGAAGCAAGCTGAACTGCCTTGTGCTTTCAGTGTTTTTTCTTTGTGCCTTCTTTCCTTGTGCACCACCAGTGAACAGGGTGTTTCTTCATATATAGTGTGAAGTTTTCTGAGAATGCAGTGTTGGAGCTTATTGATATTCAGCCTGCGTTTCTGTCTGTGTAACTAGCTTGTAGCTATTGTACTCTGCTGAATTGTTCAGTGTGGATTAATTTTGTTGACTGCATTTAGTGAGGAGGTTGGTGGAAAGGATGAAGTTTGTCAGACACTTGCTTTGGCCATGTTGGTGAATTAAGGGCAATAATAGTGAAATGTTTTTATTGATAGTATTCGCCAGAAGGTTCCGCATCTCCCTTTTGAAGGATGTGAAGTTGGGAAGGATTGCTAAGGGAGCATCTTGTAAATGCACTGCCCTGATACAACAGCAGCTTCTGTCTTAAGCTAAAACAGAGTTATTTCCGATCAGGAATGATGCTTAGAATGTTGTTGCTCTACCAACTGTTTACAGAATCAAATGCTTTCTGAATGGAATTACAGATAGGATATGTGGGTGTTCCACAGTGTGCACTGAATGGGTAAGAGGCCATTGGGTCTTTCCACAATATCTTGAACAGCAGTGAGGATTCATTTGTGTCTTCACCAGGACTGGAACATAGGAATGAAATAATGTTGCTTATTACATTTTTCAATCCTGGTTCTATTTTATTTCCGGATTTTGCTTGGACAAACTGTTGTGGCCAATCAGTGTGCTCCATGAAGGAATGAGCCTTATTAAAATAGGAGCTACGTGCGCAATGCTACAATTGTTCTTTTGGCCTCCAGATGTTTGCACTACTTCATCCAGAAGCTGTAGCAATTGATCTGCACCCTTACTTTGTACATGTTAATTAATATTTTTTATTCTGTATTTTAAAATGTAAATACTTCAACATAAATAATCACATTTTAAGCCATGCATGAATAAAATCTCTAACCTAATCTATCACAGGTGCCAAAGAAAATCAAAGGACCAATGATTATCTCCTGCATTTCTGTTTAGTGGTTTCTCCTATAGATGGTGGATTGAATTGCAATAGATTAAATATATTTAAATAATTTAAAAATAAATGATTGCTTTCCTCACACTTGAAGTGTTTCATTAGTACAAAAATGAAGTTACTCTTTTAAAAGAAATAGGCAAAAAATTAATGTAAGGACTGTTCAAATGTATGTTAACAGCATATTTTTTTAAGACGTGTTACTAAAATTGTAAAAATTTCTTCACAGCTCGTGGAACTAAAAAACAGCTATCTGCTGAAATAATATTCAGTACTCACAAAGAAAAATTACAAGTACAGGTTTTTTTTTGAAAGGTGTATGCATTAAGAGCCAAATGCCTAGAAATTTAATCACGTAATGCTGCCTTTTATAAGTGACTTGCATGGCAAAATGGATGTTCTCCAGAGTGTGATGGTATTAAAAGAAAAGCAAAGGCTCAAAGGGCCAAGTGGTATACTCATCCTCCTACTTACTACATGCAATGAGATTAGCGGGTTTTCTTGTTGAATTACTTCTCTCCAGAAATTTGACCAGTTGCTCTCCTTGGTGATTTGTACTTACAAATCTTATTCATTGTTGAGCACATGCAGAATGATATCATTACTAGTGCAGTGCTTGCCAGTCTGTTGCCGGAAGTGATTAGATATCGTTGTACCAAAGTGGTCCTGTCATTCCTCATTCAGAAACCCAGCCAATGTTTTGTAGCAGTGTTTGCTCTGCAGTTGTCTAAATAAAAAGAAGGCTCCTGGGTATTTCCCAGCTTGGTGCCTAGAAAGATGACTTGAGTAAGCACCCTTTGTTACTCAATTACTAGCTCTCTTAAGACTATCCACCACTCTTCTTGCGCCATGACAGATCTTCTGATAATGTAACAATGCTCTAACCATGTGCTCACTGATCAATGACCCGCCAATTGATCAGCAATTTATTAGAAGCCAATATGTAACATGACCCTGTACCCCGTAGCCCTCCACCCTTCCCTCACTCCTTCCTTTGTCCTTTCCATGCTCCACATTTATTACAAGACCACTTAATTAACCTTTGCTCCCAACCATTCTCACACAGCAGTTGATTAACACAGACCTGCAGACACCAAAGAAATATGCAGAGATAAATGTCTGAATTGGGAGAATTATTATTATTCTCTAAATATACATTCTTTAGATAAATTTGTTCAGCCATGTGCTTTTTAATATTGTAATATGTATTTTAAGATCTTGCAGTTATGTATTAAATGTTTAGATCAATCGTGCAATTGAGAGTCCTGGAGCCTTGTGATTAGCTAGCTTTCTGAATCTGTTAGCAATGAAATCTCTGGATGTTTGGCCACAGCTGATAATAAAGCCATTCGTGCACCAAGTCCCCATGGTAACTGCTGATCCCTCTTCAGGGAGCTGCTTGAGCTTGGTGTTGTTTTTGGTTGCTTCAGACACTTCTGTTACCATAAATGGAAAATGAGAGAAGATAAATTTTATTACTTGCTCATATCTGCATTAATTTTGGTATATTTACGAAGAAATTGCACCTGCCCTGGTCCATAAGATAATTTTGCTCTGATTTGCATTAGATTTTGTAAACTATGCTCTGTTTCTTGTGTCTTCGACCAGGGCAGATCCTTGCAAAATTAAATCTACCCTTTCAACACTTAAATGGAATGTTATTTTTTTAAGTTGATTTATTGTCAGAATCAGAATCAAGTTTATTATCACTGGCATGTGACATGAAATTTGTTAACTTAGCAGCAGCAATTCAATGCAATACATAATCTAGCAGAGAAGAAAAAAAATAATAAGAATAAATAAAATAAAAATAATAATAATAAACAAGTAAATCAATCATGTATATTAAAAACATGCAAAAGCAGAAATACAGTACTGTATATTTAAAAAAAAAACTGAGGTAGTGTCCAAAGATCCAATGTTCATTTAGGAATCCGATGGCAGAGGGGAAGAAGCTGTTCCTGAATCACTGAGTGAGTGCCTTCAGGCTTCTGTATCTCTTACCTGATGTAACAATGAGAAAAGTGCTTGCCCTGGGTGCGGAAGTCCTTAATAATGGATGCTACCGTTCTGAGACTACGTTCCTTGAAGATGTCCTGGGTACTTGATAGGCTAGTACCCAAGATGGAGCTGACTAGATTTACAACCCTCTGCAGCTTCTTTTGGTCTTGTGCAGTAGCCCCCCCCCTCCGACCCCCCATACCAGACAGTGATGTAGCCTGTCAGAATGCTCTCCATGGTACATCTAGGGAAGTTTTTGAGTGTTTCTGTTGACATACCAAATCTCTTCAATCTCCAAATGAAGTCTAGTCACTGTCTTGCCTTCTTTATAACAGCATTGATATGTTGGGACCAGGTAGGTCTTCAGAGAACTTGACACCAAGAACTTGAAACTGCTCACTCTCTCCACTTCTGATCCCTCTAGAGGATTGGCATGTGTTCCTTCATCTTACCCTTCCTGAAGTCCACAATCAGCTCTTTCGTCTTACCAATGTTGAGTGCAAGGTTGTTGCTGTGATACCACTCTACTAGTTGACACATGTCACTCATGTACGTCCTTTTGTCTCCATCTGAGATTCTACCAACAATGGTCGTATCATCAGAAAATATGTAGATGGTATCTGAGCTATGCCTAGCCACACAGTCATGTGTATATGGAGAGTAGAGCAGTTGGCTAAGCACACACCCCTGAGGTGCACCAGTGTTGATTATGAGTGAGGAGGATATGTTATCACCAATTCACACAGATTGTGGTCTTCTGGTTAGGAAGTCAAGGATCCAATTGCAGAGGAAAATGCAGAGGCCCAAGTTCTGCAACTTCTCAGTCAGGATTGTGGGAATGATGGTATTAAATGCTGAGCTATAGTCAATGAGCAGCCTCCTGACGTAGGTGTTTGTGCTGTCCAGGTGGTCTAAAGCTATGCAGAGAGCCATTGAGATTGCATCTGGCATTGCCCTATTGTGGTGATAGGCAAATTGTAATGGGTCCAGGTCCTTGATGAGGCAGGAGTTCAGCCTAATCATGACTAACCTCTCAAAGCATTTCATCACCTTCGATGTGAGTGCTACCGGGTGATAGTCATTATGCAGCTCACATTATTCTTCTCAGGCACTGGTATAACTGTTGCCTTTTTGAAGCAAGTGAGAACTTCTGCCCGTAGCAGTGAGAGGTTGAAAATGTCCTTGAATACTCCCGCTAGTTGGTTGGCACAGGTTTTCAGAGCCTTACTCCATTGGGACCTTCCGCCTTTTCAGAGTTCACTCTCTTTAAAGACAGCCTAACATAATGGAGATCACAGGGTCATCAAGTGCAGCAGGGATCTTCACAACTGCAGTTGTGTTCTCCCTTTCAAAGTGTGCATTGAAGGCATTGAGCTCATCCGGTAGTGAAGCATCGCTGCCGTTCATGCTATTGAGTTTCGCTTTGTTTTTTTTAAAATCTTGTTTAGAAATTGATCCTGCCTTTATTACTATCCCTGCTTGTGTATTCAAGAGCAAAATCACTTCCATTGCTTCCTTTAAAAAAAACTAATTCTTCACGCTGCTTTTTTTTCTGCCAGTCTTCTTTATTCTGTGTCCCCTTTTTCTTATCCCTTTAGTAAATGATCTAGTTTCCCTTCATCTATGTCAATGTCCTTCATAATTTAAAATACCACCATCAGATTTCCTTACAACCCTTT
This sequence comes from Mobula hypostoma, assembly GCF_963921235.1. Lineage (NCBI taxonomy): Eukaryota > Metazoa > Chordata > Chondrichthyes > Myliobatiformes > Myliobatidae > Mobula > Mobula hypostoma. Next base: position 205,630,489 of record NC_086098.1, on the reverse strand, counting down.
CTATCCCATGAACAGTTGGTGTAATATAGTAAATTGTGAAAAATAAAACTAAATTGTTGTTCTGCCTGGAAGCAATGTTTGAAGTCCTGTATGATGAGGGAAAAGGAAAAGACAGGGCATTTGTTGGATCTCCTATTGTTGAACAGAACATTATCATGAAGGGGAGCTGCTGGCAACAATCAAGGAGTGTACCAGACTGTCTTAGAGAGAATAGACTCTTTGTAATACAGAAATAAGTGAAACATTTTTTGATGCTGTAGTCATGTTGGGTGAATGGAAATTATGGAGCATAAATGCTTTGAATGTGGAGGTTGGTGAGGGTACTACTGTGGCTCTAAAGGAATGAGAATAGAAATGCAGGAAATGGAATGCCTATAGTCATGGGTCCTATCAACTACAATGCCCATTCCATTTGAGGAGTAATAAGTAAATAGATGGAATATAAATTCAGAAATTCTTACTGAAGGATGTACAAAGAAAAGGATTATTTACTTATAGCTGAGGAGCCAATGCAAAACATCTCATGGTAAAAGGAGCCTCTTGTATCTTGGGCTGCAATGTGTTATGTGTGTTCTCTGAACCTTCCTTTCCTGAAGTCCACAATCAATTCCTTGGTCTTAGTGACATTGAATGCAAGGTTGTTGTTATGGCATCACTCAACCAGCTGATCTAGCTCGCTCTTTTATGCCTCTTCGTCAACATCTGAAATTCGGACAATAATTGTTGTGTCATCGGCAACTTTGTAGATGGTATTTGAGTTGCAACTAGCCACACAATCAAGGGCAGTAGAGAGAGTAGAGCAGTGTGCTAAGCATGCATCCTTGAGGTGCACCAGTGTTCATTGTCAGTGAGATGGGGACGTTACTTCTAATCCACACTGACTGTTTTCTCCCAATGAAGAAGTCAAGGATTCAGTTGCAGAGGGAGGTACAGAGGCCCACATTTGGAGCTTATTGATTGGTACTGAGGGTATGATTGTGTTGAACACTGAGTTTTAATCAATAAACAGCAGCATGACATAGGTATTGCTATTATCCAGGTGATCTAACACCAAGTGGAAAGCCAGAATCAGAGTCATTTTTATTATCACCGGCATGTGCCATGCAATTTATTAACTTGGCAGCAACAGTTCAATGCAATACATGATAATACAGAAACATCAAATAAGTAAATACATACATAATTTACAGTGTGTGTGTGTGTGTGTGTGTGTGTGTGTATGTGTGTGTGTGTGTGTGTGTGTGTGTGTATATATAAATAAAATAGATTAAAATACTGCAAAAAAAACAGAAATAATAAACAGGTGTCCTCCGCTTTTCGAAAGATCGCTTTACGAAACCTCACTGTTACGAAAGACCTACGTTAGTACCCTGCTTTCGTTTTCAGAAGGTGTTTTCACTGTTACGAAGAAAGGCAACGCGCGATAAAAGGCAGCGCGCGCCCCGAGCAGCCGCTCTGCCCCAGATTCGGAACCGCATTGCTTAAACACGTTGCATTGAGCAGCCGTTAGCAAGATGAGTTCTAAGGTGTCCGAAAAGCCTGAAAGAGTAAGGGTGTTACACTTAGCGTAAAACTAGACATAATTAAGCGTTTCGATCATGGTGAATGAAGCGAGAACAAAGGGAATTTGGCTTGTGGAAGTTGACGAAGATGATGTTGAAGAGGTTTTGGCATCCCATGACCAAGAACTGATAGATGAAGAGCTGATGCAATTGGAAGAGGAAAGGATAACAATCGAAACCGAATGCAGAAAGTGAAGCAACTGCGTGAGATTTACGCTGTAATGATAAAGTATGACTTTAATTTTGAAAGGGTACGTAGGTGTAGGGGATGTTTTCAGGATGGTTTGAGTGCTTACAAACAACTGTATGATAGAAAAATGTGCGAGGCTCAGCAGTCGAGCAAGCCTTCCACATCAGCCACAGCAGACGACGAACCTTGACCTTCAGCATCGAGGCGGGCAGTCGTAGGAGAAGATGAGCTGCCTGCCCTCATCGATGATGAGATGACACTCCCGTGTCCCACCACCCCAACACCTGGGCCCTGGACAGATTCCGTACCGATTCACGAAGAACGCAGCAGTAGCTGGGAGTCACACAGCACATCTTTAAGAAAAAGGCTGAAATAAACATGCTAATTAATTAGGTGCCACCTAGCATGTAATTGTCGGCCCAGATCAGAGGTGATGCAACCGGCAATTGTCTCTGATCTGCGCCGACATTTACGTGCTGGGCAGCACCTAATTAATTAGCATGTTTATTTCAGCTTTTTTCTTAACGATGTGCTGTGTGCCTCCCGGCTACGCTGCGTTCTTCGCAGCAATGTATTGGGTGGGCGGCCCAGAGGGTGGGGGCCACTGAACCACCCAGCCTGCAATGACTCATTCTAACATACCATCGTCAGTGTGCTCGGCGCTGTTTTCCCAATTCCGGTAAGTGATACTACACTGTATATACATTATTTCTATTTTATATAGGCTGTGTACTTTTATGTGTTATTTGGTAGATTTGGCAGCTTCATAGCTTAAAGGTTACTGGAGAGCCCGTTTATGCCAACAGCGCTTGCGTGAGATTTTCGCTACGGAGATTTGTGCAAGCAATCGTTGTAGAAAAGTATTTCTACTTGATATAGGCTGTGTATTTATTATATCATTCCTGCTTTTACTATATGTTACTGTTATTTTAGGTTTTATGTGTTATTTGTCATGATTTGGTAGGTTATTTTTGGATCTGCGAATGCTCACAAAATTTTCCCGTATAAATAAATGGTAATTGCTTCTTCGCTTTATGACATTTCGGCTTACAAACCGTTTCATAGGAATGCTCTACCTTCGGATGGCGGGGGAAACCTGTACCTTAAAAAAAGGTGAGGTATTGTTCATGGGTTCACTGTCCTTAGGAAACAGATGGCAGAGGGGAAGAAGCTGTTCCTGAATTACTGAAATGTGTGCCTTCAGGCCTCCTTCCTGATGCTAACAATGAGAAGAGGGCATGCCCTAGGTGATGGCGGGGGGGGGGGTCCTTAATAATGTATGTCACTTTACTGAGGCACAGCTCCTTGAAGATATCTTTGGTACTATGGAGACTAGTACCCAAGATAGAGCTGACTAATTTTACAGTTTACTTCAGCTTCTTTTGGACCTGTACAGTAGCACTTCCCCTACCCCCATACTAGACAGTCATGCAGCCTTACAGAATGCTCTCATGGTGCATCTATAGAAGTTGTTGAGTGTTTTAGTTGCAAACCAAATTTCTTCAAACTCCTAATGAAATTTAGCCGCTGCCTTGCCTTCTTTATAGCTGCATCAATAAGTTGGGACTCAGTTAGATCCTCAGAACACTCCAGGAACTTGAAATTGCTGACTCTCTGATCCTTCTATGAGGATTGGTTTGTGTTCCCTCGACTTACCCTTCCTGAAGTCCACAATTAGCTCTTTCTTCTTACTGACATTGACGCCAGGTTGTTGCTGTGACACCACTCCACTGGCTGGTATACCTTGCATCTGTATGCCCTCTCATCTCCATCTGAGATCCTACCAACAAAGGTTGTATCATCAGCAAATTTATAGATGTTATTTGAGCTATACCTAGCTGCACAGTCATGGGTGTAGAGCAGTGTGCTTAGCACACATCCCTGAGGTGCGCCAATATTGATTGTCAGCAAGGAGGAGATATTATCACCAATCCACATATATTATGTTCTTCCAGTTAAGAAGTCGAGGATCCAATTGCAGAGGGAGGTACAGAGGCCCAGGTTCTGTAGCTTATCAATCAGGATTGTGGGGATGATGGTGTTAAATGCTGAGCTATATTCAGTGAACAGCATCTTCACGTTGGTGTTTGTATTGTCCAGTTGATCTAAGGCTGTGTGGAGAGCCATTGAGATTGCGTCCGCTGTAGTCCTGTTGTGTCGATGGGCAAATTGCAGTGAGTTCAGCTTCTTGCTGAGGCAGAATTCATTCTAGCCATAACCAACCTCTCAAAGCATTTCATCACCGTAAATGTGAGTGCTAATGGACGATAGTCATGAAGACAGCTCACACTACGCTTGTTAGACACTGGTATAATTGTTGTCTTTTTGAAACATGTAGAAAATTCTGACTGTAGCAGTGAGAGATTGAAGATGTCATTGAATATTCCTGCCATTTGGTTGGCACAAGTTTTTAGAGCCTTACCAGGTACTCCATCAGGGCCTTCCATCTTACGAGGGTTCACCCTCCTGAAGGGTAGCCTAACCTCGAGCTCTGAGACAGAGATCACAGGGTCGCCGGGTTCAGCAGTGACCTTCACAGATGTAGTTATATTCTTCCTTTCAAAGCAAGCATAGAGGGCATTAAGCTCATCTGGTAGTGAAGCATTGCTGCCATTCATGCTACTGGGTTTCACTACGTAGGAAGCAATGTCTTGCAAACCCTGTCAGCGATGAAGTGCATTCGATGTCTCCTCCAACCTCACTCAGAATTCTCCCTTTGCTCTTGAACTAGCCCTCCGCAAGTCATATCTGGTTTGCTTGTACAGACCTGGGTCACTAGACTTAAATGCCACAGATCTAGCCCTCAGCAGACAATGTACCTCCTGGTTCATCCACGGCTTTTGACCAGTGTGATTGAATCCACTGGAGACCAAGTGTAGCAATACATATGAGACATTGATATATTGCATACAGTTTCATTTCCATACCAACATTTTATTGTTGAATTCAAGTCCATTCGGGTATAAGCAACTTCTTTTGTGAAGAAGGTAAAATTAAGAAGGATGAAGATAAATATAGATATTTGATTTTTATAATGTATGTTTATACATCTACTATAACTTGAAATAATGTTCTCTTGCAAAGAGCCTTTTAACTTATCACAAAATTAACATTAGCTGAAGGTTCTTGATACGAGCATTATACCTATCAGCAGAAAATAAGATCATTTTTAAAAATAAATACAATTCTATTAAATATATGACTTGCACCTTACAGTATGAAATGTTGTGCTATAGATTTTCACATTCACTTTCTGCATAGTATTTCGCTTGTGTACTTATTTTCAATAAAATGAAAATTGTCCAAGTTCCATTTATCCACTCTGCTCACTGCATAGGGAACCAAGCCAAAAATGTAGCCAGTATTTTCAACTAAATCCATGTGAAGGTGCCCAGTGGCTCTCAGATACATTATGTACCAAGACTTTAAGTAAAATCAACGTTGGGTAATAAAACTGTCAGCTGAGAGCTATAACACTTTAAACAATGGGGATTACTCATCTGAATAGCACTGAGTAATCCTGTCAATTTTAACTGATAGAACACTGCACATAATTTCTTGAATGAGTCAGTATCTACTGCCTGCATGGAATTTGAGAAATGCCTACTCTTTCTTCAGGTTATCGTGTTCCTAAGAAATCCATGTTATCCAAAAGAGAAAGTGTTCCTTCTATTTTCCCAGAAGCTACACTAATCCAAACTCTCTGAAATATAAAGATGTCAATCAGTTTTTGATAGGTTGTCATAGCCATAGAGGCCCTTCAGCCCATCCAGTCCATGCCAAACTATTATTCTGCCTAGTCCCATTGACGTGCAGTTGGACCAGAGCCCTCCATTCACCTCCTGCCTATATATCAACTAAACCTTCCCTCAAATGTTGAAATTGAACCCGCATCCACCACTTCTGCACTCTCACCATTCTTGGAGTGAAGAAGTTCCACCTTATGTTCCCCTTAAATGAAGGGCAGCATGGTAGAATAGTGGTTAGCACAAACACTTTACAGTACCAGCGACCCAGGTTCAATTCCTGCTCCTGCCTGTCGGGAGTTGCACATTCTTCCCGCGACCGCGTAGGGTTCCTCCCGGTGCTCCGGTTTCCTCCCACGTTCCAAAGATGTACTGGTCAGTAGTTTAATTGGTCATTGTTAATTGTCCCATGATTAGGCTAGGATTAAATTGGGGGATTGCTGGGTGGAGTGGCTTGAAGGGCAGGAAGGGCCAATTCTCAGTAAATATATACAAACGTTTGTAAATAGATTTCACATTTTACCCTTAATCTATGATCTCTAATTCTGGTATCGTGCAACTTCAATGGAAAAATACTGCTTGCGTTTACCCGAGCAACACCACTCATAATTTTATAAACCTGTATCAAATCTCCTCACACTCTCATATATGCCAGTGAATAAAGCTCAAAGTACAATGTAAAGTTGTTATCAAAGCACATATGTGTCACCATATACAAACCTATTCATCCCTTCCCTATAACTCAGGTCTTCATGATCCAGCAACAGCTTTCTAAATTTTCAGTCTTATTGTTATCTTTCCTATAGGTAGGTGGCCAGAAGTGCATAGATATTCCAAATTAGGTCTCACAAACATCTCCTACAACTTCAACATAACGTACCATCTTCTGTACTCAGTAATTTGATCTATGAAGGGCATTGTGCTAAAAGCTTCCTTTACAATCCTATCTAACTGTAGCCCCACTTTCAAGGACTTATGGATTTATATTTCTATATCCCTCTGTTCTACCACACTCCTCAGTGCCCTACCATTCAATATGTAGATCCGTGGTTTGTCCTCCCAAACACCTCACATTTGTTTGCATTAAATTCCATTTACCATTTTTCAGCCCATTTTTCCAGCTGTTTCAGATCCTGCTGCAAGCTTTGATAGTTTTCCTCACTGTCCACTCCACCGCCAGTCTTGGTGTCATCCACAAATTTGCAGATCCAGTTGACCTCATTATCATCCAGATTGCTGATGTAAATGACAAACAACAACGGACCCAGCATGATCCCTGTTGCACACCAAATGTGTAATAATACTGATTAAAATAAGCAACACACACAAAATGCTGGAGGAACTCAGCAAGCCAGGCACCATATATAGAAAAGAATATGGTTGACGTTTTGGGCCGAGAACCTTCATCAGGACTGCTGAAGGATCTTGGCCTGAAATGTTGATTATGCTCTTTTCCATAGATGCTGCCTGGTCTGCTGAGTTCCTACAGCATTCTGTGTGTGTTGCTTGGATTTCCAGCATCTGCAGATTTTCTCTAGTTTGTGACTGGCTAAAATAAACCAATTTCAGCTTATTCATAATTTTTCATTTTTAAGTTTCTGAGTTATAGGACCTTTGGGAGATGAACTATCGTATATGGCCTGCAATTCAATGAAAATAACATATTTTTTGTTTGCTTGGCATCACATTTTATAGTTTCAGAGTGGAACAATTTTGTCATCTCATTTTTATTGAGTATCTCCTGGAGGATGAATTCTCCAGGAGGTGGTGGGGATGAGTTTGTTTTTCATCTGAAGTAGATGTCATTTTTAAAAAAGTTGATTAAATAACAATTTGATACAGAGACTGTCAACAGAGCCATACTTTTTTTTATATTTTCACTTTGCCTTCTGCTTGAGCTTCAATGGGTATCAAAAGGTGATTACTTCAGGAAACTGCACATTGGGGTAAAACCTGCTGCACTCATCAGCATTGTTCAAGCCATCCTTTTGTGCCTGGGAATGAAAGATACAGAGGCCAGTTTTACTCTAAACTCTCACAGTTTCAATAGTACTATAATAAAATACATCAGAAGTGATGCTAAAAATTCAGCAAGGAAAGAGCCTGTGCATCCTGTTAGTTTTCTAATGACGTTGTTAACAAAAATTTATAAAATAATAATAACATTATCCGAGCATATCTTGGTTTATTATCATCACATGTACAGAGATACAATGAATGACTTATTTTTCATTTTAAAAATCTTTTAAAATTATTATTAAAGATCAACAAAAATATATTAAGGAAATCAAGTCAATATGTCAATATGTACAATGAAGAATTACATTAGCAAATAACTGATTAACAAAGCTAATAATTGATTAACAAAGCTAAGCAATATATCAATATTAATAAGAAAAAATAAAGTGTTAAGAATATTTTTTTGAAAAGAGAAGAACCCCTACTAACTAAGAGGAAAAAAGAAACCCAACTAACTGAAAAATAACCCGGAAAAAAAAAACCATTGGGAGCACAACCCCAGAGCTATACGTCATACAAGCTTCCATAAAAGAAAAATATCAATCCGCCAACTCAAATCCATTTAAACAAAAATCGGAAGGAAACCATATTAATTAACTCAAATCAGATGATAGTAGTGGGTCAGATGATAGTGAATGAATAACTTTTGTTTGCATACCACCCAGACAGATCATCCTGTACATTAAGTACATCAAGATCGTTAAAAGAAAATGAGAATGCAGTGTGCTGCTTAAAAAAAACGCAAAGTTGCTCTTAAGACTATTTGTCTATGCCTGCTTGTACATATTTGGCTGGTTGTAAGAAGCTTATTAACTTTAATTTTAGGGACTACTTGTGTTCATCAGATGAATGGCTTTTATTTTGGTACTAACTGGCACACAATTCCTGATCTGACTGAGGCTGCAGAATGGTCATTATTGGAAGATGTAAATACTTCACTGGCTTGGAACATGATACTCTTTTGGCATTAGGCACATAAACCATTCTTTGCAAGTATTGAATTGAATTGAATTGAACTGACTTTATTTCTTACATCCTTCGCATACATGAGGAGTAAAAATCTTTATGGTACATCTTGGTTGGAATGTGCAAAGTGCAAATTATAGTAATTTGTAATAAATATTGCGTACAGTAATATATGCAACAGAACAGTCAGCATAGCTTCGAAAATACAGTTGTGTCAGCATGAGTTACACAGTCTGATGGCCTGGTGGAAGACGCCTGATGGTCCTGGCTTTTATGCTGCGGTACCATTTCTCGGATGGTAGCAGGTGGAACGGTTTGTGATTGGGGTGACTCAGGTCCCCAATGATCCTTTGGGCTCTTTTTATGCAATTGTTGCAGTAAATGTCCTGAACAGGGGGAAGTTCACATCCACAGATGCACTGGGGTCTCTGCACCACTCTCTGCAGAGTCCTGTGAATGAGAGAAGTACAGTTCCCCTACCAGGCAGAGATACAGGCAGTCAGGATGCTCTCAATTGTGCCGCTGTAGAAGTAGGATTTGGGGACCCATCCCAAACTTCTTCAACTGTCTGAAGTGAAAGGGGCACTGTTGTGCTTTTTTCACCACACAGCTGGTGTATACAGACCAAGTGAGGTCCACGGTGATGTGTATACAGAGGAACTTGAAGTTGTTTACCCTCTCAACCCCAGATCCATTGATGTCAATAGGGATGAGCCTGTCTCTAATCCTCCTGTAGTCCACAACCAGCTCCTTTGTTTTTGTGACATTGAGGGAGAGGTTGTTTTCTTGCCACCACTGTGTCAGGGTGGTGACTTCTTCTCTGTAGGCTGCCTCATTATTATTTGAGATTAGGCCAATCAGTGTAGTAACATCTGCATATTTCATTAGCAGATTGGAGTAGTGGGTGGCAGCACAGTCATGGGTGTACAGAGAGTAAAGGAGAGGGCTTAGGACACAGCCCTGAGGGTCAGAGGGGCAGAGGTGAAGGATCCCACTCTTACCACTTGAAAGGAAGTCCAGAATCCAGCTGCATAAGTGAGGGTGAACCCGAGGTCTCTGAGCTTCTTGTTGAGCCTGGAGGGAATTATGGTGTTGAATGCTGAACTGTAGTCCAAGAACAGCATTCTCACGTAAGCGTCCCTCCTCCAGGTGTGTAGAGTTGTGGCTATTGCGTCATCTGTCGATCGGTTGTGCTGGTAGGCAAACTGTAGGGGTCCAGTTTGGGTGGTAACATGCTGTGAATGTGGTGCTTGACCAGCCTCTCAAAGTATTTACTTGTTATTGAGGTGAGCGCAGCAGAATGCCAGTCGTTCAGACATGTCACCTTGGTCTTTTTAAAACAATGGTGGATGTTTTGAAAGAGGAGGGCACTCTACACTGGGAGAGGGAGAGGTTAAGAATGTCTGTAAACACACCTGCCAGTTGTGCCACACACACTCTTGAGTACCCGCCCTGGGATGCCATCCGGTCCCGCAGGCTTGCAACTGTCCACTTGTTGGAAACATCTGCATACTTCAGTCTCAGGGATGACCAAGGTGCAGGTCACACAGTGGCGGCTCTCCCCGGGAGCTCAGTGTTGGCAACATCAAACCAAACGTGAAAAAGATTTAGCTCATCTTGGAGAGATACAGCTAAGTTGGCAGTCCCACTACATTTAGCTTTGAAACCTGCGAAGGTGTGCAGGCCTTGCCTTAAGCTGTGTGTGTTGTTGGTGGAGAGTTGTGTCTGGATCTTCAGTAGATTCTGGCATTGTACCAGATGACTGTGAGATTGCAAATATTACTCCGCTATTTAAGAAGGGTGGGAGGCAACCGAAAGGAAACTGTGGAACTGTTAGCCTGACATCAGTGGTTGGGAAGTTGTTGGGATCGATTGTTAGGGATGAGATTACAGAGAACCTGGAGGCACATGACAAGATGGGCCAAAGCTAGCATGGTTTCCTGAAAGGAAAATTCTGCCTGACAAACCTACTGCAATTCTTTGAGGAAATTACAAGCAGGCTAGACAAAGGAGATGCAGTAGACATGGTGTACTTGCATTTTCAGAAGGACTCTGACAAGGGCCGCACATGAGGCTGCTTAGCAAGATAAGAGCTCATGGAATTACAGGTAAATTACTAGCATGGGTGGGGCATTGGCTGGTCAGCAGAAAACTGAGAGTGGAATAAAGGGATCCTATTCTAGCAGGCTGCTGCTTACCAGTGGAGTTCCACAGGGGTTGGTGTTGGGACTGCAGCTTTTTACGATGTATGTCAATGATTTGGACTATAGTATTAATAGATTTGTGGTTAAATTTGCCAATGAAACAAAGATAGGTGGAGGAACCATTAGTGTTGAGGAAACAGAGAGCCTGCAGAGACTTAGATAGTTTAGGGGAATGAGCAAAGAAGTGGCAAATGAAATACAATGTTGGAAAGTGTATGGTCATGCACTTTAACAATGGACAATAGGTGCAGGAGTAGGCTATTCAGCCCTTTGAGCCAGCACCACCATTCATTGTGATCATGGCTGATCATCCACAATCAGTACCCTTTTCCTGCCTTCTCCCCATATCCCTTCACTCTGCTATCTTTAAGAGCTCTATCTAACTCTTCCTTGAAAGAATCTAGAGAATTGGCCTTCACTGCCTTCTGAGGCAGAGCATTCCACAGAACCACAACAATCTGTGTGAAAAAGAATTTTCCTCAACTCCGTTCTAAATTGTCTACCCCTTATTCTTAAACTGTGGCCTCTGGTTCTGGACTCGCCCAACATCGGGAACATGTTTCCTGCCTCTAGCATGTCTAATCCCTTAATCATCTTATATGCTTCAATCAGATCCCCGCTCATCCTTCTAAATTCCAGTGTATAAAAACCCCAGTCGTTCCAATCTTTCAACGTATGACAGTCCCACCATCCCGGGAATTAACCTCGTGAACCTACGCTGCACTCCCTCAATAGCTAGAATGTCCTTCCTCAAATTTGGAGACCAAAACTGTACACAGTACTCCAGATGTGGTCTCACCAGGGCCCTGTACAGCTGCAGAAGGACCTCTTTGCTCCTATACTCAATTCCCCTTGTTATGAAGGCCAGCATGCCATTAGCTTTCTTCACTGCCTGCTGTACTTGCATGCTTGCTTTCAGTGACTGATGTACAAGAGCACCTAGATCTCGTTGTACTTCCCCTTTTCCTAACTTGACTCCATTTAGATAATAATCTGCCTTCCTGTTCTTACCACCAAAGTGGATAACCTCACATTTATCCACATTAAACTGCATCTGCCCACTCACCCAGCCTGTCCAAGTCACCCTGCATTCTCATAACATCCTCCTCACATTTCAGACTGCCACCCAGCTTTGTGTCATCGGCAAATTTGCTAATGTTACTTTTAATCCCTTCATCTAAATCATTAATGTATATTGTAAATAGCTGTGGTCCCAGAACCGAGCCTTGCAGTACCCCACTAGTCACTGCCTGCCATTCTGAAAAGGACCCATTAATCCCTACTCTTCGTTTCCTGTCTGCCAACCAATTTTCAATCCATGTCAGTACCCTACCCCCAATACCATTTGCTCTAATTTTGCACACTAACCTCCTATATGGGACCTTATCAAAGGCTTTCTGAAAGTCCAGGTACACTACATCCACTGGCTCTCCCTTGTCCATTTTCAGTTACATTCTCAAAAAATTCCAGAAGATTAGTCAAGCATGATTTCCCCTTCATAAATCCATGCTGACTTGGACCTATCCTGCTACTGCTATCCAAATATGCTGCTATTTCATGTTTTATAATTGATTCCAGCATCTTCCCCACCACTGATGTCAGACTAACTGGTCTATAATTGCCTGTTTTCTCTCTCCCTCCTTTCTTAAAAAGTGGGATAACATTAGCTACCCTCCAATCCGCAGGAACTGATCCTGAATCTATAGAACATTGGAAAATGATTACCAATGCGTCCACGATTTCTAGAGCCACCTCCTTAAGTACCCTAGGATGCAGACCATCAGGTCCTGGGGATTTATCAGCCTTCAGTCCCATCAGTTTACCCAATACCATTTTCTGCCTGATGTGAATTTCCTTCAGTTCCTCTGTTACCCTAGGTCCTCTGGCCACTATTACATCTGGGAGATTGTTTGTGTCTTCCCTAGTGAAGACAGATCCAAAGTACCTGTTCAACTCGTCTGCCATTTCCTTGTTCCCCATAATAATTTCACCCGTTTCGGTCTTCAAGGGCCCAACTTTGGTCTTAACTAATTTTTTGCTCTTTACATACCTAGAGAAGCTTTTACTATCCTCCTTTATATTCTTGGCTAGCTTACCTTCATACCTCATCTTTCCCCCCCCTATTGCTATTTCAGTTATCTTCTGTGGCTCCTTAAATGTTTCCCAGTCCTCTGGCTTCCCACTCATCCTTGCTATGTTATACTTCCTCTCTTTTATTTTTATACTGTCCTTGACTTCCCTTGTCATCCACGGTCGCTCCTTACTCCCCTTAGAATCTTTCTTCCTCTTTGGGATGAACTGATCCTGCACCTTCTGTATTATTCCCAGAAATACCTGCCATTGTTGTTCCACTGCCATCCCTGCTAGGGTATCTTTCCAGTCAACTTTGGCCAGCTCCTCCCTCATGGGTTCATGCTCCCCTTTGTTCAGCTGTAATACTGACACTTCCGATCTTCCCTTCTCCCTCTCAAATTGTGGATTAAAACTTATCGTATTATGGTCACTACCTCCGAATGGCTCCTTTACCTCGAGTTCCCTTATCAAATCTGGCTCATTACACGACACTAAATCCAGAATTGCCTTCTCCCTGGTAGGCTCTAATACAAGCTGCTCTAAGAATCCATCTCTGAGGCATTCCACAAACTCCCTTTCTTGGGGTCCAGTACCACCCTGATTTTCCCAGTCTACCTGCATGTTGAAAGCCCCCATGACAACCATAGAATTACCTTTGCAACATGCCAATTTTAACTCTTGATTTAACTTACACTGTATATCCAGGCTACTGTTTGGGGGCCTGTAGATAACTCCCATCAGGGTCTTTTTGCCCTTGCGGTTTCTCAGTTCTATCCGTACTGACTCTACATCTCCTGATTCTATGTCACCCCTCGCAAGTGACTGAATTTCATTCCTCAGCAACAGAGCCACCCCACCCCCTCTGCCCACCTGTCTGTCCTTTCGACAGGATGTATAGCCCTTAATATTCATTTCCCAGCCCTGGTCCTCTTGCAGCCATGTCTCTGTTATTCCCACAACATCAAACTTGCCAATTTCCAACTGAGCCTCAAGTTAATCCACTTTATTTCTTATACTCCGTGCATTCATATATAATACTTTTAATCCTTTTAAAGTAATACTTTTACTCCCCTCACCTTTCACATCGATTCCTATTGCACTTGGCCATATGCTCCGATCCCTTCCTGAGCTTTCTGCCCCTTTAATTCTGTTGTCTTTCTTAACTTTTCTTATTCTCTCTTTCCCTTTAACTACATTCTTATATTTCCAGTTCATCCCCTCACCCCTACCCCACTACTTAGTTTAAACACACCCGTGTAGCAGTGGCAAACCTGCTTGCCAGAACACTGGTCCCCCCGTCCGTTAAGGTGCAACCCGTCCCTTCTGTACAATTCATCCTTACCCCAAAACAGATCTCAGTGGTCCAAGAATCTAAATCCCTGCTCCCCGCACCAGCTCCTCAGCCACACATTCAGATCCCCTATCTCCCTGTTCCCGTCCTCTCCAGCACAAGGAACTGGAATCAAACCCGAGATAACCACCCTGGAGGTCCCGCTTTTCAGCCTTCTTCCGAGTTCTCTGAAGTCACGCTGCAAAATGTCTCTCATCTTCTTCCCGACGTCATTTGTGCCGACATGCACCACCACCTCCGGTTGATCACCTTCTCCCTTGAGGATGCCCTGCAATCGGTCCGTGATATCCTGGATCCTGGCACCAGGGAGGCAACACACCATCCTTAAATCCCGCCTGTTGCTGCAGAAATCCCTTTGATGGAAGAAATAAATGGGCAGACTATTATTTAGATGCGGAGAGAATTCAAAATGCAGAGATACAAAGGGACTTCGGAGTCCTTGTGCAAGATACCCTAAAGGTTAACCTGCAGGCTGAGTCGGTTGTGAAGAAGGCGAACGCAATGTTGGCATTCATTTCTAGAGGTATAGAATATAAGGGCAGGGATGTGATGTTGAGGCCCTATAAGACACTTGTGAGACCACCCTTGGAGTAATGTGTGCAGTTTTGGGCTCCTTATTTTAGAAAGGATATACTGACATTGGAGAAGGTTCAGAGAAGATTCACGAGAATGATTCCAGGAATGAAAGGGTTACTGTATGAGGAACATCTGGCAGCTCTTGGGCTGTATTCCCTGGAGTTCAGGAGAATGAGGGGGAATCTCATAGAAACATCCCAAATGTTAGAAGGCCTGAACAGATTAGATATGGCAAAGTTACTTCCCATGTTAGGGGGTTTTAGGACAAGAGGGCACGACTTCAGGACTGAAGGACGTCCTTTCAGAACTGAGAAAAATTACTTTAGTTAGGGGGTGTAAATCTGTGGAATTTGTTGCCACGGGCAACTGTGGAGGCCAAGTCATTGGGTGTATTTAAGGCAGAGATAGATAGGTTCTTGATTAGCCAGGGTATCAAATGGTATGGGGTGAAAGCAGGGGAGCGTGGTTGACTGGAAGAATTGGATCAGCCCATGATTGAGTGGTGGAGCAGACTCGCTGGGCTGAATAGCCTGCTTCTGCCCCTATTGTCTCTGTATTGTCCTTTTGCTGCCTTGATGACTTTGCAAAGATCGTAGCTGCATTTCTTGAGCTCCTGCTTGTGATCCAAGAATGATTACAGTGATGTCAGTGAAGGTTGTTCTACTTTTCTGTCTTCAAGAACATGTAACTCAAGAAATGAAATAACTTTGCGACCAGTAGCCATGGACCTAAAGGATGTACAATTTCATTCTGCAATTGTACAATCCAAAGAAAATAGATCCAACAGAGATATTATTTGTTCCACTAGGTTCCACCTCACTCAGTCTGTCACACTTTAGTAAATATGTATTTGCCAGCACATGGATTATTGGTTCAGCAGAGGTCTATTATAGAATTTCATTGATTCAATTCCACTATGTGAGATACTTGCAGGAAGTTTAACAGATAAATTGAGCTGATTGTGCCTTTCCTTTTTCTATTTTGTAGAGAATTCAGATTATTTTAATGTCATTAGAATTCGGTTACTTGCTTTACTGAATATTCATCAGAAGTGAGCATATCAAATTGCCTGATGGTGTGTTGTAATTGTGACTACTTAGTGAAGGATCTGCACAGGCTATCAAGTAACATACAGATCTTTTTCTTCGTTGGGTTTACTGAGTAACTCCAAAGCAGTCAGTGACAAGTTGCTGAGCTTTGCCACAATCTCTAGTGTGGAAACATGGATGGCTTATTGTAAATTCACTTATATCCCTGTATTTCAATTCACTTTTCAAGTATTGTCATAAAGATATTTTGAAATAAATTTTCTCTTCATGCCAAACTTATTCTATATTCATAAATTCAGTGTTCTGACAACAGAATCCTAGATGCAATTACTATGGACTAGAGCGAGGTTGAGGATGAGGAACAGACGCATTTAGCACTAAAATAATCACCCAGCTGACCGTTATGATCCATCTGTTTTCAAATAGAATTTCCTGATCATAGTTAGTTGAAAAATTTGCCATTAATTAATTTTTTTTTAGAAATGTTGTGTTTTAGTAAAGGCAACTGTTTTCACAGCAGTTCTTACTGGAATCAATTTGATAGGTCTAAGCTAATTTGTCTTGTCATGATATTGGGAATCAGCTGATAAGAGTATGTGATGGATAAAATTGTTCAGGGACCAAGCACATTCTGGTTTTCCAACATAATGTTAGAATATCAGATCACAGTTCCTTTCAAGGAAACTGGCTGATTTGGAAGAAAAACATCTGAGATTCATAATAAATATGCATCTGTATTATCATGGTTAATTTAACAAGTACTTTTCCAAATGAAAATAAACAAAGAACCTTTAGTAATTGTAATGGTATCCTTCAGGTATCATCAGAAAAGGTGTTGCTTTTGCATAGAATCAGATGAAACAGTCCTGGTAGTGCTGGTGTAGACAGCATTTCATTGAAAATGGTAACACAGATTGACAGGATCATGAAGAAGGCATATAGCATGCTTGCCTCTATCTTTCAGATTATTAAGTACAGGAGCTAGGACACTGTGTTCCAGTTTTACAAGACATTGGAACACTACATATAGTTCTGCTCACCCTACTATTGAAATGATGTCTTTACACTGGAAATAGTCCAAAAAAGCAGTGTGCTGAGGACGTAGTCTATAGGGCCTGCGTCCACAACACGCTGCTTTATGGCAGCGAGACCTAGAGCCTCAACTCCAGACAAGAGCGGCACCTCAACGCCTTCCACCTTCGCAGCCTAAGTTGCATCCTGGACATCAAGTGGACTGACCGAGTCACCAACAATGAGGTCCTGGCTCGCACCCAGATACCCAGCCTCTTCGCCCTGTTCCAACAACGCCGTCTCTGCTGGCTGGGCCACGTACACTGCATGTCAGACGGGAGGATTCCGAAAGACCTGCTGTATGGGGATCTGGCCTCTGGCAAGAGAGCACAAAGGCAGCCCCATTTTCATTTCAGAGATATCTGCAAGAGAGACATGAAGTCACTGAACATGAACGTCGAGAGGTGGGAGGACATTGCAAGCGATCACTCTCGCTGGAGGCTAGAACTACGCAGAAGTCTAAAAAGAGGAGAAGAGAAGCTGAGGCTTGCTGCTGAAGAAAAGCGTACTCGCCAAAAAAACAGCACCAAGATAACACTGGAAGACAGCGCCTTCAAATGCAGTTGCTGCAGCTGAGACTGTCACTCCCGTGTGGGTCTCTACAGCCACAACAGATGCTGCTCTAACACAGACTGATGCGAGACTTTCCAGGTGCAGATCCATAGTCTTGCGAGACTAATGGATGCCACCACCATGGTCCAAAAAAGATTATGAATATGTTACCAGGACTGGAAGGTTTGAGAAATAAGCAGAGTTGGATAGGCTAGGTGTGTAAGAGGCTAAGGGTAACCTTTTAGAATTTTATAACTGAGGGACATAAATGAAGTTAATAGCCACAGTCTGTTTCCCTGGTAGAATTGGGCTAAGGGGCCTATTTTCATGCCACATAGCTTTATGACTCTCCAGAACATTCTTTTTTAAACAGTAAATCAGAAATGTCCAGGTGCTGGTAATCTGAAATACAAATACAAATTGCTGGAGGTAATCAGCAGCCTATGTGTCACCTGTGGAGAGAGAAATAGATCGAATGTTTCAGGTTGATGACCCTTCCTTAGAATTGGGCAGGAGAGAAAACAGCTGAGATTTACATTGCAGAGAGATGGATTTGGAGAGAATAGAATAAATCTCTGTGGTAAGGTGAAGATCACAGTTGCCCATAAAAACAATTCTAAATGACAAGGTGCTGGAACTGTGCGAAGTCAACAACACAACTGCTGGAAGTTTGAAACATAAGAACTCTGAAACCAGACAGTATCTGAAGAGAGGGGGAAATAAAGATGGGTGAATTTGTATCAGAAATGCCTGTATCTGATATGAACAGAAAAAGATAGTTTAGTTGTGAAATTCAGTATTGGGTCTCAAGGGCTGAATTGTACTTGTATGGAAGAAAATGTGCTATTTTCTCATGCATTGGGTTTTGTTGGTGTGGTGTAGAAATCAATGATGGCACCCAGAGTGAGATAGCCAATTAAAGTTGTCCTTGTGGATTCAATAGAAGTATTCTGCCAAGCAGAGACCCTGCCTGTGTTTGGTTTCTCTGCAGAAGATGACATCTGAATACAAAATATTAGATTGGAAGGAATGCAAGTGATTTGCTGTTTTACCTGGACAGAGTTTGGGTCCTAGGAAGTTTGGAAATGGTGGGGTAAAAGGAAGACGTTGAATCTCCTGCTGTTACATGGGAAGTGCTATGGTCTGAAGGTTAGGCCTATCCCACATAAACTCAGGAGAAGCAATACCTACTTTTTATCTCCTCCCTTCCAGGGGCGCGGACACATCTTCTGGATGAAGCAACTTATCTCTTGCACCTCTCCCAACTTAATAGAGTGGATTTGGTTAACTGGGGCTCATAAGGACCAGTGCATTTTGGGCCAAATAAGCAGTTGCCCTAATTAGCTGGTTTCATGGAAATAGTTAAAATATTTATATAAAAAAAGATTTAAGAAAGATTACTGTTGAACTGAGTAACAACTTTTATATTTAAATAAAATACAGAACAAATTAGAACACCAACAATACTACTACAGTATTAAAAAAACTGTCTTAGTTCTTAGTAGTTGTCGGCACAGGAACTCATACAGTGTATGCTGCTGTGTTCTTTTTATTGACTGTAAATGAACAAAATCAGTGCAGACACTTAGTGTAGATAATGGATTGTCTTCATACAATGCTTTCAACATTAGCATCTTCCAAAACTTCATTTTCATTGTAACATTCAAGAAGATTGTTAAATTCCTTCAAATTCTTTGTAGTTCCTAACTTGTTGAAGTAGTGAATAGTTTCATTTTCACTCCTGGCCGTTTCTGTCATTTCCAAGCCTGAATGCTTGAAACTGCAGTGACCAAAACGGTTCTTGACTGCCTGTCTTATTTCTCACCAACTACCAGTGACAAAAATCACTGCTTTTTGAATACACGCAACTGATGCTACTCAAAAACTGTTCACTCAAAGCATGGTGTAGTGTCTAAAGCCACACTAATGCATGCAACTGATGTTAATTAGAACCTGTTTGGGAGCAGCCTTCTGTCCCAATTAAGTGGCATGGTGTCCCAAATAAATGAAGGGAATCCAGCTATTTTCTACATTAGTTTTTGTTCTTTAAGAGTTGTCCCAAATATTTACTCAGAAAACTGGCAAAGCGTATATGGAAGGAAGGGAAACAAGCAGTAGTGTCATGGAGCATATAGATATTAAAGAGGATGAGGTACTTGCTCCCTTACAGCGAATAAAGGTAGATAAATCCCCCGGGCCTGACATGATATTTCCTCGGACCTTGAGAGAGACTAGTGTAGAAATTGCAGGGGCCCTAGCAGAAATATTTAAAATGTCCTTAACCACTGGTGCGATGCCAGAGGACTGGAGGGTAGCTCATGTTGTTCTGTTGTTTAAAAATGGCTCCAAAGGTAAAAGTAAACAAGGCTAGTGAGCCTGACATCAGTAGTAGGTAAATTATTGGAAGGTGTTCTGAGAGATCAGATATTCAAGTATTTGGACAGCCAAGGGCTGATTAAGAATAGTCAGCATGGCTTTGTGTATGGTAGATCGTGTTTAATGAATCTTGCAGAGTTTTTTGAGGAGGTTACCAAGAAAGTAGATGAAGGAAAGGCTGTTGATGTTGTTTACATGGACTTTAGTAAGGCCTTTGACAAGGTCCCACATGGGAGGTTAGTTCAGAAGGTTCAGACACTAGATATCCTTGGAGAGGTTGTAAACTGGATTCGAAATTGGCTGTGTGGAAGAAGACAGAGAGTGGTAGTGGATGATTGCTTCTCAGACCGGAGGCCTGTGACTAGTGGTGTGCCTCAGGGCTGGGACCTTTGTTGTTTATATCAATGATCTAGATGATAATGTCGTAAATTGGATCAGCAAGTTTGCTGATGACACTAAAATTGGAGGCGTTGTGGACAGTGAGGAAGGCTTTCAAAGCTTACAGAGGTATTTGGACAAACTAGAAAAATGGGACAGAAAATGGCAGATGGTATTTAATGCAGACAAGTGTGAGGTGTTGCATTTTGGAAGGACAAATCAAGGTACACACACAGTAAATAGCGGGGCACTGAGGAGTGCCGAGGAACAAAGGGGTCTGTGAGTTCAGATACATAATTCCCTGAAAGTGGCATCACAGGTAGATAGAGTTGTAAAGAAGGCTTTTGGCATCCTGGCATTCATAAATCAAAGCATTGAGTACAGGAGTTGGGATGTTAAGGTGAGTTTGTATAAGACATAGGTGATGCCAAATTTGGAGTATTGTTTGCAGTTCTGGTCACCTAGCTATAGGAAGGATATCAGTAAGATTGAAAGAGTGCAGAGAAGATTTACTAGGATGTTGCTGGATCTTCGGGAGTTGAGTTACAGGGAAAGATTGAACAGGTTAGGACTTTATTCCTTGGAGCGTAGAAGAATGAAGAGAGATTTGATAGCTTTCTATTTAGATTAGGAGAGATAAATATGAGAGGACATGGTTTTAGGGTGAAAGGGGAAAGATTTAGGGGGAACATTAGGGGGAACTTCTTCACTCTGAGAGTGGTGGGAGTGTGGAACGAGCTGCCATCTGACATGGTAAATGCGGGCTTACTCTTAAGTTTTAAGAATAAATTGGATAGATACATGGATGGGAGAGGTCTGGAGGGTTATGGACTGGGTGCAGCTCAATGTGACTAGCAGAATGAGTTTTGGCACAGACTAGAAGGGCTGAATGGCCTGTTTTCTGTGCTGTAGTGTTCTCTGGTTCTATAGTTCTATGTGGCTGCCCTGATTTTTGAAAGCCCAATTCACCGAATCCACTGTATATTAAATTCAGTTTTCCTGCTGTAGTCTCTTGTACACCGGACAATAAACAACTGCAGAGTGACCACTCGGCAGAGACTTTCAAGTTAGTTATATAACTGAAATATTAAATCAGAGAATGGAACATTGTGTCTAAAACTGCAGTAGTTTGCATTGCTTTTATTTCAGCTGGTTGAATCTGCATTCCTTATTTGCTCTGATATGGTTATTTGTGATATGCTTGCAATTTACAGATGGCAATAGTTGACTTATTCTAATTGTTCTAAAAATGATGACAGTTCATTTTTTATGCATTGTTATTAAAAATGCTTTCTAAACAGGATTCATCACAGTGCTTGGGAATGATGTTGACTGAAGAGCAGTAAAAATTGTTCCAATGATGTGGGTTGATATCACATGGAAGGTTGGTTTCTGTGTGGCGTGGGGTCTCAGAAGGAAGCTGAAAGGATCTGCTTGGATGTTGTTGAAAATATCTTAGCTTTTGTTGTTGAAAATACCACAGCTTTGTCTTTAACACAATGCCACCGTAGCTTTGTAGTCAGTGCCACTTGGGGGTGGGGGAGGGGTTCTGGAGTTCAGAGTTCACTTCCAGCACCAGTCTGTTAGAAGTCTTTTACGTGGGTACGTGGAAAACATGGGGTTTCCCAGGTGCTTCAGTTTCCTTCCACAGTCCATAGAAGTATTGTGCTGGCTAATTAGCCATTGTAAATTGTCCGGTGATTCAGTTAGGGCTAAATGAAGAGCCTACTCCAGGCTGTGTCACTAAACAGAAATAAATTAAATAAACACTTGTATGCTGGGCCCTGGTAAATTGCGGATCTTGAAACCATCTCTTCCTGATAGCTGCTTAATAGATAAAATTTATTCAAGACTAGATGAGACAGAACTGTTTTGCAAGTTGTAGGATCCCATTATCGTTGACTACTATTGCCGTGTCTTCCTGATGCTTTCATACTTCCCAAGCTCAACCCTTTCCCCTGCAGCCATTGGAGGTGCATCCCCCTCCATCACCACTATCCAGAGTCCTAAACAGTCATTCCCAGTGAGGCAAAAATTCACATTCAGTTTGCTGAAGTTTCATGCAATTTTTATTTTTAGGCAACTATTACCAGCTGCAAATTGCAATTTGAATCTTTATAGATATAGCTGAAATATACCTCATCTATTTTATTTTGAGCTCTTAATAAGGCTTCCTCTGCATTCTCAAACCAAACATTGCTTGGGTGGCCTTTTTGTTGAGCCCCTGTGCTCTGTGCACAATGACCATTTTATTGCATATCATTTCTATTCTCCTTTCCAAGACTAACCCTGTCTTGCCTTGACCTTCTCCACTTGGGCAGGCCAAATGCAAACCAGAGGAACAATATCTCATATTCTTCCTGAGCAGCTTACAATTCAGTGATATAAACCTTGATTTTTTTTCCAAGTTCAGGAAATCCACACCCACTGTGTTTCCTTCCAACTCCAACCAGTCCGCTTAGGTTCTCTCTTCTTTTGTTCACCTTTTTCATTCCCCACCCCCACCTTACATAAATTGATTAAATTCTACCACCAAATTTCCATCTGCTACTTATACATCTATCTATCCCCTGGCTTAGTTCTCCCTGGACTAATTCTGCCATCTGGTTCCACACATTACCCTTCAAGGTCTGTTTTTCCCTTCCATGACTCATCTCCCCACATGACCTCATCTGGCCAATTTTTGTACTCTGTTTCCACCCATCATTCTCTGCCTTCAAAACGCTCCATCTTCTAACACACACAAAATGCTGAAAGAACTCAGCAGGTCACGCTGAGACTCTACATTACCACTGTAAAGGAAGGGGTCAGAAGCCAGAATAAGAAGATGGAGGGAAGCAGGGTGGGGGGGGGGAGGCTGGAGGTGAGAACAGGTGAGGGAGGGGTGATGATGTGAGAAGCTGAGAAATAATGGGTGTAAGAGGTAAATAAGAATGAATCTGATGGTGGAGGACAATGGATTAAAGAGCAGGAGGTGAGGAGCTCTCAGGTAGAATCTCAGGTGGTGACGAGAGAGCATGTAGGAGTGAGATATGCCAACTAGTGGAGTGGTGCTGCAGCAACAACCTGGCACTCAACGTCAGAAAGACAAAAGAGCTGATTGTGGACTTCAGGAAGGGTAAGACAAAGGTATACATACCAATCCTCATAGAGGGATCAGAAGTAGAGAGAGTAAACAGTTTCAAGTTCCTGGGTGTCAGGATCTCTGAGGATCTAACCTGGTCCCAACATATCAATGCAGTTATAAAGGCAAGGCAGTGGCTATTCTTTATTAGGAGTTTGAAGAGATTTGGCATGTCAACAAATACACTCATAAACTTCTATAGTTGTACCGTGGAGAGTATTCTGACAGGCTGCATCACTGTCTGGTATGGAGGGGCTACTGCACAGGACCGAAAGAAGATGCAGGAAGTTGTAAATGTAGTCAGCTCCGTCTTGGGTAATGGCCTACAAAGTACCCAGGACATCTTTAGGGAGCGGTGTCTCAGAAAGGCAGCTTCCATTATTAAGGACCTCCAGCACCCAGGGCATGCCCTTTTCTCACTGTTACCATCAGGTAGGAGATACAGAAGCCTGAAGACACACATTCAGTGATTCAGAAAAAGCTTTTTCTTAAATGGACGTTGAATCTTTGGACACTACCTCACTTTTTTAAATATATAGTATTTCTGTTTTTGCATGTTTTTTAAATCTATTCAATATATGTATACCATAATTAATTTACTTATTATTATTATTTGTTTTATTTATCATTATGATTTTTTTTTCTCTGCTAGATTATGTATTGCATTGAACTGCTGCTGCTAAGTTAACAAATTTCACGTCACATGCCGGTGATAATGAACTAAATTCTAATTCTGATACTCCAGGCTGCTCGGGGATTCAGATCTGAAGACTCAATTTTGGTTCAGAATGTTGTTTGCTTCAATTGTATGCATGATTTGCGTTTTTCTTTTCTTTTGCACATTGAGTGTTGGTCTTTTTTTTCTTTAATTGGGTTCTTTCGGGTTTCTTGCTTTGTGGCTACCTGCGAGCAAGCAAATCTCAAGGTTGTATAACTTATACATTCTTTGATAATAAAAATACTTGAATTTTGAATCTTGAATCAGTAAGTGCATCATGTCGGAAATTCTCATACTTTCTGAAATGAACAAACTCATCAGATGTTGCTCCTAATTGTCTTTGGGGGAAGAGGAAATTAAGTTGGAACAACAGGTTGCTGTGAGTTTTTATTCCATCCAGATCGTGTACATGTTGTAGCCAGACACCAAAATCAAAATCACATTTATTATCACTGATGTGTTGTTTTGCTGCAGCACTTTAGGGTAACAGCATAAAAGTACAAAAATAATGCAAAAGAAATTCATCAGAGTATGCCCTTTTAAGGTGAGTGGATTCAAGTATAGGGGAGATGTCAGAGATAGTTTCTTTTACCCAGAGAATAGAAAGTGCCTGACATGCACACCACTGAGAGCGCTGGTAGAGGCTAATGTACTGGGGATATTTAAGGGACTTTTAGATTGTTACAAAGATGAAAGAATAATGGAGGGTTATGGGCTATGTAGGAGAGAAAGATTAGTTTAATCATGGAGTAGACAAGAAGGCACAGCATTGTGGGCCAGAATATTGTGTTTTTTTTAAAAAGGAGCAACTCAGTAATGCTCATGAATTCGCAAGCCATTCAGAAATCTGATGGTGAAGGGGAAGAAGCGGTTCCTGAATTGTTTTCTGTGGATCTTCAGCCTCCTGTACCTCCACCCCAATGGTAGTAACAAGGAGAGGACATGTGCTGGACGATTAGAGTCCTTGATGATGGATGCTACCTTTATCACCTGTTGAAGATGTCCATGATGGTGGGAAGTGTTATTACCTTTATGGAGCTCGCTGAATCTACGAACTTCTAGAGCCTCTTGCAATCCATGTATTGGAGCCTCCCAAACAGGCTGCGATGCAACCAGTTAGAATGCTCTCCACCATTACCTCTATAGAAATTTTTAGAGTCTTTGAAATACCGAATATACTTATGAAGTTTGATATTGTGTTTATGTATAATGTTCACTTTCTGACTCAAAACCAAAATATTGTTTCATTTAGTTTGATACAAAACTCTGCTAAACAGAAAACATTTTCCTTTTAAAAGTACTTTTCCTCAAGAGTTTAGTCCTGATGGGAACGATGGGCAGTTTCTTCCTGGACCGCACCCATTAGATGTAATTTTTGGTATTCCTTTTGCCAAAACAAGAGAAACTGTGCAATATAATTTGAAGGACTGGAAATGTCAGAATAAGATGGAAATGATGAGACAAAGTGAGATTACCTGGACTGCAGGAAATGGAACTGAAACTGAACATTAGTGCCATAGGAAAATAAATGTTTAGGACATTACTCAAAAATTCTGCTAATCATGTTAAACGACTTTACCAAGTTATTTCTATCACATATGAAGAGCAGTAGTATTTAATATTTAACTTGTGTCGTAAGTGCACTTTATTATTTGTTAATTTATTTGTGGTAATATTACCTTACGTGTTTTGTGTGAGTTATATGTATTGGCTTGTGCAACTTGGGGCAAATGTTCTTCGTTTGGTGGTAGACGTGAATATGGTTAAATAATAATAATCTTGAACTTGAATTCTCACCCTACTACTTTGCGCTAAAGAGCTGGGGCTTTTCTCTTTGGAACAAAGGAGGATGAGAGGTAACTTGATAAAGATGTATCACGTGATAAGGGTAGACAACAAGTGCCTTATACCCAGGGCGGAAATGGTCAGTATCAGAGGACATACTTTTCAGGTGATTGGAGAAAAGTATTAGGTGATGTCAATTGGAGGCAGTTTTTTTTTACACACAGAGAAATATGAGTGTGTGGAACACACTGTCAGAGGTGGGAGGCAGACACATTGGGAACATGTAAGATGCTCTTAAATAAGCGCATGAATGAATGAAAAATGGAGGCTATGGGGGAGGGAAGCATTAGATTGATCTTTGGAATATCTTAAAAGATCAGCACAACATGGCGGGCTGAAGAGCCTGTGTGCGCTTTACTGTTCTATGTTCTAACCGATTCCAAGAATCATATATTAGCAATATGGCTATCAATTGAATGCCATCTTTGACCATTTACCAAGGTTTAAGCAAAGAACTTATGGGTAGTTTGGATCGTGGGGTAGGGGGCCAGGGGTGGTGTAAGGAAGGACCACAGCCAACTGAGGGAAAATGAGACCTTTAATTTGAAAATTTTTAGCACAAAATTTATCCAGATTTCTCTTTAAGAACAAGTTTTGCAACACCCTTGACTGCTTACACAGAAGCAACAAAAATTTGCTCTTGCTTGTGGACCTGAAATGTAGAAGAAATTACTTCTGGTTCAGGCTTAGATGTAAGTAATTTTGTTGTTTAAAGAGATAACTTCTTTGTGTTCTTGATGTTCCAAAGTCAATTACTCTTTTGTTTTCTCTTCTGCACTCACTATCCTTTCTACATAAAGGATATAATTTGGTGGAAATACAGAGCAATGCTCCATAGAGACAAACTGATACTGTATAAATAGCATGAAGAACCTATGGAATTCAAAGTGTGGTTATTAAGATATCATTATGACTCATGCTATCATCTTTGAGTCTCTGTGATGGTTGCAGGACAGTGATTTGACAGTACGGATAACTGGAAAATCTCAGTAGTAGCACTGAGCCAGTAATTGAATGCTGAGATTGTCAAAACACGGAACTTATGAATATTAACTTCAGTATAGACAACAAGACAAAAGTTTTGAAGCTGCGAATGTGCAGCAACTTTAAAAACAAAGTGGCAGAAAGGAACTGAATTTAGAATGGGTATTGTTTCCACTTCAGAGATGAAAACAGGATACACTGTCAAAGTCCATTATGTTGTCACCAGAAGTGCAGTGAACAACATTGAATTATTAAGCTGTAATGAATGAGTAGGAGCTCTATTAGTAGAAACAAAATCTCTTTCCTCCTTGGAGACACTGGCGAAAGTGGTACAGGAAGAAGAATGCAGAACACTGATTGTTACTTACATTGCTTGGAAAATATTCTCAATCAAATTGAGTTTGTGTTGCACAATTTTGTTGTGATCATTTTGTGAAAATGGTCTTGTTGCTCAGTTCAATATTCATTAACATGCATGAATATTCATCTAAACTGGATATCCACTCTGATCAAAGACCTATTTGGAACCTTCACTTACAGTTTACTGACTACTGCTGCTGCTAGGTGGAGAATCCATCTTGAAGCATTCCCAAATGATGCAGACTTAAAATGTACACATGGTAATAGCCCATTAATCTCACAACTCCAACCAATCCTCCATTGTGTCTGCAAGCCTCCTCATTGAATCTTGCATTCTTATTAGGATTGTTTTAAAATTAAAATGTAAATTTACATATTATTCATTGGGATTCTAAGCTTGTTGCTAGATTTCTCCCTTTTGGGCAGTCTAAATGCGTTCACCTAATTCCGTTTAATTTCTGCAAATCCCCTCTTATGCTCAGCATCTCTCTTATGGATTGTTTCTCTTTTGCAGTTGTCTGCTAATTGACATGAGCTCCATTCGAACTGATGCTTTAAATACAGATTTCGCTCTTTAAAGGGCTTCACAGAATAGTGGGAGAACTAAATTAAACCAGTAAACATTTAAAATATATGTTAGTGCTTACATTCTAATGAAAATTTAGGAAGTCATATTTACAAATCATGAAAAATTACTGACACAATAAATATATAAACAGACAAGAAGGCTGAAGAAAACCACCAATGGTTATTCAGAAAATAATGTAACAAGCATTTACATTCAAAATAGGGAGGTAGGAAGTCCTGAGGGAGCGTTTTGGCCCGAAAAGTCAGCTGTTTATTCAGTTCCACAGATGCTGCCTGACCTGATGAACTCCTCGAGGATTTTGTGTGTGTTGCTTTGGATTTCCAACATCTGCAGATTTTCTCGTGTTTGAAGAGGTTTTCTGGTTGTTTTTAACATCCATTGGGGGGGAAAAGAAATTTGGGCAATGTGGAAAAAACAGGTATGTTTTGGGCCTCAGGTTCATAACATCTAAAGCGAATGTGACCGTTGAAAAAATATATATAAATCAATTCAGTCCCAGAAGTTGGATTGCATTCCACTTTTTTTGTGGTGTTACACATATTTCACATTGGCTTGGAATTGGTGTCCTGAAGAAGACATAGATTAAGTGGACAGCCGGGAGCCTTTTTCTCCGAGGCGGAAATGCCTAATATAAGGGGGTCATAATTTTAAGGTGATTGGAGGAAAGTATATTGGGAAAGTCAGAAGTAATTTTTTTTAAGAGAGAGTGATAAGATCATAAGACATAGCAGCACAATTAGACCGTTCAGACTATTGAGTCGGCTTCACCATTCCATCATGGCTGATCCTGGATCCCATTCAACCCCATACACCTGCCTTCTCCCCATAAACTTTGAAGCCCTGACCAATCAGGAAACTATCAATTTTCACTGTCTGTGGCAGAGCATTCCACAGAGTCACTACTCTGTCACTAAAAAAATCCTGTCTGAGATATGGGGCCCAAAACTGTTGACAGTACTCCAAGTGCAGCCTGACTAGTGTCTTATAAAGGGGTCAGCATTATCCCCTTGCTTTTATGTTCTATTCCCTTTGAAATGCATACTAACTTTGCATTTTCCTTTTTTACCATTGCCTCAACATGTAAATTAACCTTCTGGGAGTCTTGAATGAAGACTCCTAAGTCCCTTTGTATCTCTGATGTTTGCATTTTGTCCGCATTTGGATAATAGTCTGCACTTTTGTTTCTTTACCCAGAATGCATTATTATTCATTTCCCAATGCTGTATACCATCTGCCACTTCTTTGCCCATTCTTCCAATTGGCAATCGCATTGCTTCCTCAGCACTGCTTACCCCTCCACCTGTCTTTGCATCATCTGCAAACTTTGCCACAAAACCATCAATTCCATTATCTAAATCACTGACAAAAAATGTGAAAAGTAGCCGTCCCAATAATGACCCCTCAGGAACACCACTAGAAAAGGCCACCTTTATTTCCACTCGCTGCCTCCTGCTGTCAGCCATTCCTCTATCCATGCCAGTATTTTTCCTGTAATGCCATAGGGTTTTATTTTGTTAAACAGCTTCATGTGTGGCATCTTATCAAATGCCTTCTGAAAATCCAAGTAAATGACATCTACTGTCTCTCCTTTGTCCACCCTGCTTGTTACTTCCTTAAAGAACTCTAGCAGATATGTCAGATTAGTGATGTGTGTGTGGAACACACTACCAGTTTGATGATGCTAGAGGGAGAGACATTAGGAGCACTTAAGAAACTCTTAGATAGGCAAATTGATGATAGAAAGATGGGGGGCTATGTAGGAAGGAAGGATTAGATTGATCTTAGGTTACGTTAAAAGGTCAGCACAGTATCATGGGCTGAATGGACTGTAATGGGCTGCAGTGTTCCATGTTCTAAATCCTATGAAAGTGGGCAAAATAATACATGGTACTGGGCTGCTTTAAAAACAGAAACAGGCTCTAAAATGGGATGGGCTTTTCCCCACAGGACTTCGTTCAACTGAGCACAACTCCAGCTTTCAAATCCCTTACTCACTCTTCCTTCAGTTAGTCCTGACGAAGGGTCTCGGCCTGAAACGTCGACTGCGCCTCTTCCTATAGATGCTGCCTGGCCTGCTGCGTTCACCAGCAACTTTGATGTATGTTGCTTGAATTTCCAGCATCTGCAGAATTCCTGTTGTTTACAATTTCAGAGGGTTCAGTAAAGGGTGTCAGCCCTTCAGGGGGTATTCTTCAGAGCAGTCAGCTGCCAACAACTCAGACAGTAACTGCTACGGGGGAGAATAAGGCTGCAAGGAAGAGGGTACAGGTTCATAGTTTTACAGAATGTCATTTTGAAGACCTGATGCAAAATATCAAGGCCAGGAGAGGTATTTTGCATGTCAGGTGGGTTTGGAGAGACAGTGTGTGATGTTGGAAGAGATCTATCAGGGCTGTTGTCGGATGATCATAACAAAATGTGGCAGGGATAGAGTTATCTAGTACTTAGAATATCGCAATAATGCAAGAAATTTCATGACCTTACCAGATATGTCAAGATGAGCTCAGAATCAGATTTAATGTCACTGGCATATGTTGTGAAATTTGTTGTCTTTGTGGAAGCAGTACAATGCAATACATAATAGTAGAGAAAAAAACTTCTGAATTACAGTAAGTGTACATAAATAGTTAAATAAGTAGTGCAAAAATAGAAATAAAAAGTGGTAATGTAGTGTTCATTGGTTCAATATCCATTCAGAAATCAAATGGCAAAGGGGAAGAACCTGTTCCTGAATTATTCAGTGTGTGCCTTCATGGTTCTGTACCTTTTTCCTGGTGGTAGCAATGAGAAGAAAGCTTGACCTGAGTGATGGCGGTCCTTAATGATAGGAGCTGCCTTTTTGAAGCATCGCTCATTGAAGATGTCCTGGATACTACAGAGGCTAGTGCCCATGATGGAGATAAATAAGTTTACAGCTTGCTTTGATTCTGAACAGTGTTGCCCCCATACCAGGCAGTAATGCAGCCAGTTAGAATGCTCTCCATGCTACATCTGTAGAAATTTGTGAGTGTTTTTGGTGACATACAAATCTCCTCCACAACCAGAAGTCATGATAAATATTGGTACCAATGATATAGGTAGGAAAAGGGAGGAGGTCCTGAAATCAGACAACAGGGTGTTAGGAAGGAAGTTGAGAAGCAGGACTTCCAAAGTAGCAATCTCGGGATTACTGCCTCTGTCACGCGACAGTGAGTATAGGAGTAGAGTGAGGTGGAGGATAAATGTGTGGCTGAGGGATTGGAGCAGGGGGCAGGGATTTAGATTTCTGGATCATTGGGACCTCTTTTGGGACAGGCGTGACTCGTACAAAACGGATGGGTTGCACTTGAATCCGAGAGAGACTCATTTCCTGGCAGAGAGGTTTGCTCAGGCTATTGGGGAGAATTTAAACTAGAATTGCTGGAGGGTGGGAACTGAACAGAAGAGACAGAGGAAGGGGCTGTTTGCTCAAAGATAGAGAAAGCTTGGAGACAGTGTGAGAGGGAGGAAGGGCAAGTGATAGAGAAGGGATGTGCTCTGACCGATGGTTTGAGATGTATCTATTTTAATGCAAGAAAATCAGAAACAAAGCAGATGAGCTTAGGGCATGGATCAGTACTTGGAGCTATGATGTTGTGGCCATTAAAAAGACTTGGATGGCTCGGGGCAGGAATGGTTACTTAGAGTGGCAGGCTTTAGATGTTTTAGAAAGGACAGGGAGGGAGGCAAAAGAGGTGGGGGCATGGCACTGCTGATCACAGGTAGTGTCACAACTACAGAAAAGTAGGAAGTCATGGAGGGATTGTCTACTGAGTTTCTGTGGGTGGAAGTTAGATACAGGAAGTGGTCAATAACTCTACTGGGTGGTTTTACAGACCACCCAAGACAACAAGGATCAGATAAGGAGACGGATTCTGGAAAGGTGTAATTATAACAGGGTTGTCATGGTAGGAGATATTAATTTCCCAAATATTGATTGGCATCTCCCTGGAGCGAGAGGTTTAGATGGGGTGAAGTTTGTTAGGTGTATTCAGGAAGGTTTCCTGACACAATATGTAGATAAGCCTAGAAGAGGAGAGGCTGTACTTGATCTGGTATTGGGAAATGAACCTGGTCAGGTGTCAGGTCTCTCAGTGGGAGAGCATTTTGGAGATAGTGATCACAATTCTATCTCCTTTACCATAGCATTGAAGAAGGATAGGAACAGACAAGTTTGGAAAGTGCTTAACAGGAGTAAAGGAAAATATGAAGCTATCAGGCACAAACTTGGAAGCACAAATTGGGAACAGGTTTCCGCAGGGAAAGGTACGGCAGAAATGTGGCAAATGTTCAGGGGATATTTGTGTGGCGTTCTGCATAGGTACATTCCAATGAGACAGGGAAAGGATGGTAGGGTACAGAAACCATGGTGTACAAAGACTGTTGAAAATCTAGTCAAGAAGATAAGAAAAGCTTACAAAAGGTTCAAAAAATTAGGTAATGATAGAGATCTAGAAAATTATAAGGCTAACAGGAAGAAGCTTAAAAAGGAAATTAGGAGAGCCAGAAGGGGCCAGAGGCTTTGGCGAGCAGGATTAAGGAAACCCCAAGGCAATCTATAAGTATGTGAAGAGCAAGAGGATAAGACGTGAGAGAATAGGACCAATTAGGTGTGACAGTGGAAAAGTGTGTATGGAACTGGAGGAGACAGCAGAGATACTTAATGAATACTTTGCTTCAGTATTCACTGCAGAAAAGGATCTTGGCAATTGCAGGGATGACTTACAGCAGATTGAAAAGCTTGAGCATATAGACATTTAGAAAGAGGATGTGCTGGAGCTTTTGGAAAGCATCTGGTTGGATAAGTCTCTGCGACCAGACGAGATATACCCCAGGCTACTGTGGGAGGCGAGGGAGGAGATTGCTGCACCTCCGGCAATGATCTTTGATTCATCAATGACAATGGGAGAGGTTCTGGAGCAATGGAGGGTTGCAGATATTGTTTCCTTATTCAAGAAAGGGAGTAGAGATAGCTCAGGAAATTATAGACCAGTGAGTCTTACTTCAGTGCTTGGTAAGTTGATGGAGAAGATCCTGAGAGGCAGGATTTATGAACTTTTTGAGAAGCATAATATGATTAGGAATAGTGAGCATGGCTTTGTCAAAGGCAGGTTGTGCCTTATGAGCCTGATTGAATTTTTTGAGAATGTGATTAAACACATACATGAAGGTAGAGCAGTGGATGTAGTGTGTATGGAGTTCAGCAAGGCATTTGTACCCCATGCAAGGAGACATTGCTTTGTGGATCCAGAACTGGCTTGCTCATAAAAAGCAACAAGTGGTTTTAGATTGGTCATATTCTGCATGGAGGTTGATGACCAGAAGTGTGCCTCGGATCTGTTCTGGGACCCCTCCTTTTCGTGATTTTTATAAATAACCTAGATGAGGAAGTGGAGGGATGGGTTAGTAAATTTGCTGATGACACATAGATTGGGGATGTTATAGATAGTGTGGAGGGCTGTCAAGAGGTTTCAGTGGGACATGGATAGGATGCAAAACTGGGCTGAGAAATGGCAGATGGGGTTCAGCCCAGATAAGTGTGAGGTTGTTTATTTTGATAGGTCAAGTATGATGGCAGAACATAGTACTAATGGTAAGACTCTTGGCAGGATCAGAAGGACTTTGGGGTCTGAGTCCATAGGACATCAAAAGATGCTGCGCAGGCTGACTCTGTAGTTAAGAAAGCATGCAGTGCATTGGCCTTCATCAACCGTGGTATTGACTTTAGGAGCCAAGAGGTAATGTTACTGCTATATAGGACCCTGGTCAGACCCCACTTGGAGTACTGTGCGCATTTCTTGTCACCTCACTACAGGAAGGATGTGGAAACCATAGAAAGGGTGCAGAGGAGATTTATAAGGATTTTGCCTGGATTGGGGAGCATGCCTTATGAGAATAGGTTGAGTGAGCTTGGCCTTGTCTCCTTGGGCATTGGAGGATGAGAGGTGACCTGATAGAGGTGTATATGATGATGAGAGGCATTGATCGTGTGGATAGTCGGAGGCTGTTTCCCAGGGCTGAAATGGCTAACATGAGAGGGCACAGTTTTAAAGTGCTTGGAAGTAGGTACAAAGGTGTCAGGGGTAAGTTTTTTTACGCAGAGAGTGGTGAGTGCATGGAATGGGCTGCCGGCAACGGTGGTGGAGACAGATCTGATAGGGTCTTTTAAGAGACTCCTGGATCGGTATATGGAGCTTAGAAAAATAGAGGGCTATGGGTAACTCTAGGTAATTTATAAAGTAAATACATGTCTGGCACAGCATTGTGGGCTGAAGGGTCTGTATTGTGCTGTAGGTTTTCTGTGTTTCTATGATATGCTGGAACTTGAAACTGCTCACTCTTTCCACTTTTAATCCCTTTATGAGGACTGGTGTGTGTTACCCTTCCACAATGATAGTCTAGACTCTGACATTGAACTTGGCACAGGTGCTCATTTGCACACTCCATTGCATAAGCATGCCATGAATCCTAAAATCTTACTGTATCCATGCCTCTTAACATGATCCCTTCATTGTAATTCTACCCCCTACATCAGCAATGTAACAGTCAAGTTCCAGAGATAATGCAGTGTCATTCATCACATGGATTTGGACAAAGCTAGTGAGAAATGGGTGAGGCAGGGCAATTGCAGGTCCAAATCCCAGAAGTGAGACCTTCCTGTAATCCATGGGGAGATGGGGCTGTCTTGCCTCAAATCACCTGAAGAGCAACTATGAATGTATTGACATCGGATGCTCTGAGGTATTATGGAGAATATATCCTCTATTATTTGATGTACATTAATATCTTTCATTACTGATTGCCCTAAAGGAGATTTCACTGTAACTTCTATCTCTGTGGGGTATCATAATAGACCATTTGTATTCCACTCCCTAAAAAGAAGATAACATGGATTAAGAGAGGGTGGAATCGGGATGGTACAGAGGAATTATGAAGAATACAGACTTTGCTTCATATATTGTCTCTAAACTCTACCTCTGAGACAGACACTGGAAGGGAAGAATGGGTTAAGTTACAGGGACATGGGAAGAATACAAGTGGTCTTTAGGTGTAGGGAATCTGTGTGGGAGCTTGTTGAAAGAGGCATCCTTATTGCCACAGTGGACAGGGGCCCATGGTTGGGAATTTCATGACAAGGTTGACTGGGGAAATGCAATCAGGTGATGTGTGTGCTGTTAAGCTTGTTTCACTGTAGGAGGGAAGGATGAGATTGTAGGACTCCATTTCATGCTCTAGCAGGATGTTGTATAGGGCCATGACCCCTAGATCAAGAGAGCATGCACAACTTCTCAATGAAGAAAAATGTCAATTCTGTTACGAAGCATTTATTATTCAGGTGTGATTGTGAGCTGCTGAGGAAGTAAAGGCAGAGGCCACACATGTTCTTTTTAATGCACATGGTTTCTGTGTTAGGTCTGGTGTCTATCACGTTTGGGGACAGCTTGAAGTTCCAAGAACATCAGGTGTTCTGTGTGAGGAGTAAGATGCCACCTATGAGCAGCTTGTTGCTGTTGAAGTAGACAACCGTGTAGCTCCCACATTTTGACAGGAGCAAAGGAGTACTATCAGTGGGTGATTATCTGTTCTCCATGAATGAAAAGAGAAGCAGAGTGACTGCCTCGCATGGGCAGGAGGATGTCATGCATAGAGAGAAAACTCTAAATGGGAAGAGGTATGGCATGTAGGAACATAAGACCATAAGATCAAAAGACATGGGAGCAAAATTAGGCCATTTGGCCCATTCACTCTGCTCCACCATTCAATCATGACTCATTCTTTTTCCCCTCCCCAGCTCCACTCCCCGTCCTTCTCCCCATAACCTTTGATGCTGTGTCCAATCAAGTTCTGCCTTAAATACACCAAACAACCTGGCCTCCACAGCTGCCTGTGGGAATAAATTCCACAAATTCACCACCCTCTGGCAAAAGAAATTTCTCTGCATCTCTATGTTAAATGGACACTTCTCTATCCTGATGCTTGTCCTAGACTTCCCCTCCATGGGAAACATCCTTTCCACATCTACTATGTCTAGACCTTTCAACATTTGAAAGGTTTCGGTGAAGACCTCCGCATTCTTTTAAATTCCAATGCGTACATCAGAGCTATCAAACTTTTGTCAAATGATAGCTGTTTCATTCTTGGAATCATCCATATGAACCTCCTCTAAACAGCTCTCTCTTGTGTGGAATTAGAGATGTGTATTACCTCCACTTATCCAGCTCTTCACCTAGGAAGACTGAAAAGCAGGAACTAGATGGCTGTGACTCAGGATCTGTTAGCTGCTTTGCCATTGGAGGTGAATTGGTCCAAGTCCTTTAAAGAGTTGATATTGTATGGGTCAGGATGTTGAGGTCACTGGTCACAAGGTAATCAAATCACCTTTCACTGTGGCCTCTGCAGCAGTGTACTGCCTGCCATTTCCAACATCATCTTCAAATGGGTGGAAGCAGCAATCGAAAATCTGCTTATCTTGGGCTGAAGTCTCTCATGGGTTATAAAAATTACCTGTATTGACTGAAAGGAAAAGTATGCAGTCAGACTGCAGCCATGGAGGAGTCACTGTGATAAATCAGCAGAACATCAAAGCTCACAGTTGTGAAATGGGGAAAGTAGCAGAGATTACAGTGCAGACCCAAATATTAAGAGTTTTCATTTTTACATTTATTTTTGATGTTGTAAATCACTTTGAACATCAAGCACTTTTCAAATTCTTCTTCAGTTAAGGCAAATCATACCCTTCATTCAGCAGAAATAAGCAACACTGGTATGGCAGCTCCTTCAGTCCCTGCAGTATCTGGCACAGAAACGTTGCTAATAAACCACTGCCAATGGTGTCATCACTAAGACATGCAATGAATGCATATGTTGGCAGAACTAATCCCATTACTTTTGGGCTTTGGAGTGTATTGAAGAAGACTGCAGTGAGTTTTGAAGCTCTCCCATTTCTGGTGTCCCAATGTCAATGAAGTTTCACTTTAAATAAGGCTAAAAGCAAAAATATAGTGTGGTGTTCACCTTACTGTACTGAATCCATTCCTTGACTTAGACCTTATAAACTCTAATTGTGCATAATTTAAATTTAATTTTAAATTCTTGCAAATACTGTTTATATGATGTAATGTACCTGCAATGCAGCTGCTAGTAAGATTTTCATTGGACTTGTGCATACATGCACTTGTATGCATGACAATAAGATCGCCTTTGGCTTTTGGTAAGGTTGAAAGTGGGTGCCATTTGAATGGTGTCATCACGCCATGCATGTCTCGTGCTGGGTTAACATTAGACATGTGAAGAGTGCAGCAGAGTGCCCTGTTCACTTTTCCTTTGGTGTGAACTCACCAGGAAGTAACTGCTCCTGAGATCTATTCTGGAGTAAGACTATTTTTGCATAGTTGGGGACCCTTCATTGTTGTAGCCTTCCTCCAACTTCACTGCCATTGTGATGTGTCATTATCTTCTGCCAGCTCTACCATTACGGGCCTGGTTGGATTGCTGTTTGTCTGAAATTTCCCCTTGACCTTACCATTAACTAAGCACAAGATGGCTAAATTTCAAATTTCATCACTCTTGGGATCTCAGGAACTCACAAGCCTACACCAGACAAGGTGATAATCTTCAAAGAAAAAAGTAAAACCCTATTAAAAATATGTGAAGTAATGAGAGGTTTTGGCTTTACATATTACAGGGAAAATCTGAAGTAAAAACCAGAATGCTGCACAGATTCAGTAGAAGAAAGCCCGGTGGAAAGATGCCTGAATACAAAACAGTGTATCAAACTCCTAATGAGCAGCAATTGATTTAATACGAGAACCTTAAGATTATCAAGGAATGGAACTGAGCAGTTACAAAACATTATTTAAGATAATTTGGGAATATATAAGAAGGCAATGGATTAATTGAAGAGAGAAAGAAGAGAGAACATCTAGATTTTGATACAAAACATATTGTACTGTATGCAGAACAAATCTGCCTTTTCTGAAATTCTGGAGTTGTTTTTGGCCTAGTGGCAACTTTCTTTGTCAGTAAAGAACATGACATTGAAGATAACTGAGCACCATCATACCTCATTTCATGCAGGTGTATGCATCTGCTTGATTCCACATTACTTCAGGGATTTCAGTCAGAACATTTCTTTTCCATTTTCTGTTGTCATCCTTTTCGCCACTGCTCTAGCCTCAACACTTCCAAACAGTGCCACCAGCTACGTCCTCCACATGTCCCCACCTCTTCTGCCAGCAATTCTGCTTGAAGTACATAAAAGTCAAATTTTGTTCTGGAGCATATACTATTTATTGATCCAAGGCCAATGTTAGCATTTTGTTCCTTCATGCATTCAGGGTAGGCCTTGTATAAACACATCGAATTAAAGAATTGTATATTTCTGAAGACCTCTTTTGTTCTTTAACTCTTTCCTCCTTCTCTATTTCCTACAACACATTCAGTGAACGATAAAGGTTTCTCTCCTCTCATTTTGCGAGTACTTGAAGTGCTTCAATAGATAATTATTTTCAAAGCTCTTTTTTAAACATAAGTTTGTATTCTCTCAAGAAAATTCTCCTGTACTTTTCTTTCTTTATTCAATAGATTATTAAATGGCCTAGAAGCCTAACAACCTCAAAACTCTCCTCTCTTAGGAACATTTTTTGAAGCCTACCATTATCTATTGCTTTCTCAGTTCAGGTCCAATTCATTTTGCCCATTTTTCCATTTCACTCAGTCTGATTTTTATTTACCCTTGCAGCTTTGCAACAAAAGCCGGCAGATTTCAGAATCAGAATCAGGTTTAATCGCACAGGCATATGTCATGAAATTTGTCATGATATGGCAGCAGTACATTACATTGCAATACATAATCATTATGTGTTGTGTCTTATGATGTTGGCAGTTATGGTCTTGTTCACGACTGTTCTTGGCCAGTTTTTCTACAGAAGTGGTTTGCCATTGCCTTCCTCTGGGCAGTGTCATTACAGGATGGGAGTCCCCAGCTATTATCAAAACTCTTCAGAGATTGCCTGGCATCAGAGGTCACATAACCAGGACTTGTGATATGCCCCAGCTGCTCCCATGACCATCCACCACCTGCTCCCATGGCTTCTCGTGACCCTGATTGTGGGTGGCTGAGCAGGTGCTCCACCTTGCCCAAGGATGATCTGCAGGCTAGCAGAGAGAAGGACAGTCTTACACCTCCTTTGGTAAAGACGTATCTCCACCTTGCCACCTAACATATTAAGAACTGTAAATTACACTAAGAAGTGCATTTTTTTAAAAGTAAAATTAAATAGTAGTGCAAAAAGGGGAAAAAAGGTAGAGAGGTAATGTTCATGGTTTCAATGTCTATTCAGAAATCTGACAGCAGAGGGAAAGAAGCTATTCCTGAATCATCGAGTGTGTGCCTTCAGCCTCCTGTACCTCCTCCCTGATGGTAGCAGTGAGAAGAGGGCATGTCTTGGGTGATGGGGTCCCTGAATGATGGATGCCACCTTGATGTGAATGCAATTATTGGATCAAAGACACGAAAGAAAGTACGTTCAATATAGTTGAATATTGAGAGAAGGATTAAAATCTATGTTGCATAGCCATCTGAACCTTCAGTTCCAATAACTATATTTAACAAAAAAAAGCAATTACGTAACTCTTAGTATCACTTGTTCCATAAATCATATTGAATTTGCCATATCAAGGATTCTTCCCCCTGATCAGGAGGGTAGTTCTTCCAAAATTTCTGTTTCTTTCTACATTTGTATAGGGTGACCTTGAATTTAACAGTTAACAAATACTAGCTGCACCCACTGAGATCAAGAGAGCCTTCTTCTGAAAAATATGTTGGTTGAGATCTTTTGACAGGCTAATGTAGGATGAGCATAATAGGAAAAAAAAACAATTTAAATTCAGTCCAGTCTTTTCATTTAATAATGTATCCAAAGTAAGATTGCAAATCACGAGTTTTGCAGTAGCTGCTCTCCTTTGCATTGGTTACAATGCTGCAACTCATTTCCATGTCTCCACAATATACCTCAAACACCAAGGGAAACCAGTGCTCAAAGAGGGCAGCAATGGCCATGAACAAAAGGGTTGGTGCTAAATTATTGACAACTGTACAAAGCTGTTACGCAGAGTCATTTTTCCGTGCACATCCAAAAGCCAGGTGATCTGTTGCTGAGGTTCTGCTCAAAGTTTGATATTGATTGACAGTTTTGCACAAGGGTAATGTAGTGAAAGGGAAGAGGGAGGGTGAGAGAAACACTTAAAGAGGACGCAAGACTAATGAGATGCAAGCTGTCAGTTAGCAGTACATCATACAAGATATGGATCCAGTCTAAAAGTCAATGGAATTATAGGAGAAAAGAAAACAAAGGATTGAGCAGACAAATATATGATCTGTCACAATTAGCTGCTAAGACTAAACATTTCTATGTATTTTACTGAAAATATTCCTCTGCCCAAATAGTCTTCTGTTGGTGTTTGATAGAAAGGAAAAAGCAGATATTCTGTGTTTAAGTGTCACTACTCAGAATTAATGTTCTATCTAAAGAGAACACAACAGAAATGAGAAAATAAATATGTATTTGCTTGGTGCTTTTGAGCTGTTTCCCTTCTCATCTTCAGCCTGAGGTTCAGTTCTAAAACGTGCACTTACCTCAGGTTGTATTAAAGGTCAGTCATAAGCAGAAATGTGGAAGGAGAGTAGAGAAATTTTTAAAAAAACATATTTATAGCTGGTATTCGGCCTCTTAACAAAGACTATTCTTAAATTTAAAGAACTTTGGTTTTCAATACCATCAGAAACTGAAAGCAATGTACTGCATAAATTACCGTAAAGATGAGTGTTTTTAGCATGTTCATGATATTGGAGGTGTGGCTTCTGAGACAAAGTTGTATTTTTTAGCAGGGTCCAAATCAACTACCTGGCTTTGGTTGTTTGAACAACTTTGTGATGTTCTTGAGCTCTTCACAGCCAATGAAGTACTTTTGAAGTGTGGAAGAAATGAATTTAAGAAAATAGCAAACAAAACATTTTATGCATCAAGTTTTTCAGAAAACAGCAAATTGTTTGTTGGCCTAATGACTAAATCATTTCTCTCTGGTTTTGTTTTGGATATCTATATTGGATTTTGTATACATTATGTACTGTCTAGATTCTGTTAACTAATGCCTCTAACTTCCAGAGGATTAGAACATTATTGACAAGGCTTGTGTTTCCAGTTCCAAACTGATCTTCAGCTGAGTGGATTGATAGGACATTTCTAAGTGCATTTTAGAGTCAAAAACAATTTTGTGTGTCCACAAAAGATTAAAGCTAGCCTGTGAAGTAATGTAGGACCCATTGTCTAAATGACATCAGTGAAACAGATGAACTTTGGCAGTGCAATTGTTTCATGGTCACTGTTACTGATACTAACTTGTTATTTCAGACCTATTTATGTTCATTTGCTGTAGTGATGGGACTTTGACCTGTCTTTGCATCAACAGAGGAACGTTTATTTTTTCTGCAAGTTTCTAACAGTGCTTCATTCTATCAAGTGGCTGTCTCTGTAATATGATCATAAGACTATGAATTGAATTGACTTTATTTCTTGCATCTTTCACATACATGAGGAGCAATAATCTTTATGTTACATCTCCATCTAAATGTGCAATGTGCAATCATAGTAATATATCAATCATAGTCTGTGCATAGCTTGAGACATAAGGGCAGAAATAGGCCATTTGGTCCATCCAGTCTGTTTCATCATTCTATCGTGGCTGATTTCTTAAATTTCTCAACCCCATTCTCTTGCTTTCTCCCAAAAAATGTAACTGTATTGTCTGGGATTATAAATAGGCTTCAAAGAATTCCTGTCTGCTCAGAATCCTGTGCCAGTGGAAGTATGCACATGAAAGCTAAGTTCTGTAGACTGCAGAGTCACTGTCTTCTACACAGGTATCATCGTGGGGAGAAATGTTAGAAAATCTTAATAGCTGACAAAGATCAGAAAATAACTAAAACAGGTGGAATTACATCTACCTAATGTGTTCATTTACATGCAATACCCTGAAGGATTTTGTTAAGTAACAGTGCATATTTTAGTGCAGTATTAGTCCAGAAGTTGCTTTAAAAATTTTCCATCGTAAATACTTGGTCAGCTTCACCTCACATTTGGTGCAATATCTTTAAAATGCAGTATAATGCTAGGAGGGATGTTTAAAATGTCTGTAATAAATTAAATAACTTTTAGATTTTTAAATAATAAGAGTTATAACATCAAAGACAGTAAGAGAATTGTGAAGTGCTACCAAGCAGCTTGAGCTGCCTGTAACTCCAACCGGAGGCAACAGCAAAGACGAAGATAACAAGGATGGTTTATCTCGCAGAGAGATGAGCTCGGTCTTTGATGCTCTGTTTCACATTGTGTATTAGGCTACAATGCTCTCTTGCTGCCGAACAAGGAAGGCCAGATGCAACAGAAGACTAAAACAGCATGAAGTTAAAATCTGACTGTGCACCTCGCATGTTAACTGAATATTATGCACAAGGGAAAACAGGCTTTGAGATTTGTAAGCACCCTGCTGTTGATATACAAGTGTAGCTTGGTCAGTAAAGCTTCTGCACTCTTGGCAGCTCAAAGAGAATGGTTTGTACAGCCAGAAGTCAATTAACCAAAATTATGCATTATTATTTTCCCTATTTTATTTAAAACATAACAGTTTGTTCAAAGAATAGGGTCCCCTTGTTGCCTCTCAAGCAATGAAGAATGTCTTAACAGCCAGTCTAAAATGTTAAACCGGATTGAATACTGTCTCTGATGATGTTAGATTGGTTCCCTTTGATTGATGGGCAATCATTTCAGTTGTTCTGCATTCATCTTCCTCTTCTGATATTTTGTTTTCTGGCTTTTCCCTCTCTACGCCAAGCTTTAAATTGGTCCAACAAACAATCTAGTCCCATTCCACTCCCATTATGCTGCTTTTCCCAATAGTTCCCAACATTTCTGGGTATCTTTCTACAAAAGCTTAAAAGTTGAAGCTTGAAATTCTATGGTTCATGGAGAGGATGAAAAATGTGAAAAATACATATAGCAAAAGGAAATTTTAAAAAGTCAAAAGAATGTTAAGTATGTATTCAGAGCTTCTGAATTGACTGTGATAGAAATGGAGGCATGTGAAAGAGAAGGAGAGTTCTGGGCTAATGATACCAAGTGATTACCCTTGTGGCTCCTTAAGTGATCTCTGTCTCCCAGGTGGAGGATGCCAACCTGGGATGCAGCTCCTCATTACTATTAAAATGATTCTGTCAGAGCGTGGCCATACCAGCTTTAGTTTTGAATCTCTAGCAGTTTTCTAGCTTGCATAAAGAATGTCCAAACTTAATTAGGTTTTGGAAGCAACCACACAAAGTGACCAAGTGTATACCGTTAAGAATGGAGGGAAGAATAAAGTTCAAACAAATCCCTACATGTCTGTTGTGTGGTTCACTTCAGCTTCTTTCAGAAAAGGTGTTATATTTCACAGTGATGATCTTTCTTCTGGCTTCCGGTACTGTGAAAATGCAAAGGAGAGGATGGTTTCAAAGAATGTTCAATTCATCCAGCTACTATACTGTATATATTTCAAAGGAGAATTTTTAGACACAGGCACAGACAGTGAAAAAAATCAATTACTTCTGTAACTGCCTTTAGCTCTCATGTTGTAGAGAAATAATGTCAATTTAAATGTTAGTCAAATTTAAGGTTCATTGCCATATGTTCTATATCAAAATAAATGCATATCACCGGATGTCAGTCACTAATTATTTTTCTGTTAAAGTGAACCATATCCTCGTCTTTTTTATGTTTTAATTGTTTAGACAATACATCCTGACAGCCTTATTTGACTGTATAATAACCTTGCAGCACTTATCACAGACCTTCAGGAACTTGTGCATGATAACTTCCAGCTGCCTTCCTGATATTCATAGACACCTGACAGACCTTGTGCTCTTTCCCATTTGACACATTGATCCACATGCAATTTAATTGTTTAAAATGAGGATACTTCCAAATACATAAATGCCAGAGTTGCTCTGATGTCTTTTGTGGCGATAATTTCAGTAGGTTGCACATGGATAGTCTATACATTACTGCATATGAAAAATAGTGGCCAAATAGAGGGATGCATCATTTTCTGAGATATAACCATGAACATAAAGGATGATCTTCCACATTTTATTGACAAAGCCCACTACACAAACTTAGGGTGGGATGAGAAGGGGGGTTGGGGGTTGTGGGGTTGTAAGGGGAAATTTGTGGCCATATTTTGTTTCAATGGGTTGTGCTCTGCAGTGTAAACCAGCAAATGAAGCTGACACCATGAGACTAGTTAGAAGCAACACTGCTGAATACTGCAGCCCTTGTGTCTCAGTAATGTCCTAATATGGATATTGTAGTGGTGTAATTGTGAAAATACCACACTAATAACCCAAAAGCATAGACTAACAGTCCAGAAACTTGAGTTCAAATCCTACTTTAGTAGTGATAGGAGTAAATTCAGATTACTAATCATGACTGAAATAATCATAATGGAATCATGCAATGAGGAATAAACAACGAAAGTTGGAATTGACCAGATAGATGCCAGAAAA
The DNA here is from genome assembly GCF_963921235.1 of Mobula hypostoma. Classification (NCBI taxonomy): domain Eukaryota; kingdom Metazoa; phylum Chordata; class Chondrichthyes; order Myliobatiformes; family Myliobatidae; genus Mobula; species Mobula hypostoma. Next base: position 205,586,141 of record NC_086098.1, on the reverse strand, counting down.
AGAAATATTATTTGCATTAGCTTATTGGCTTAAAGATAAATATCCTGACGAAGGGTCTCGGCCTGAAACGTCGACTGCACCTCTTCCTAGAGATGCTGCCTGGCCTGCTGCGTTCACCAGCAACTTTTATGTGTGTTGCTTGAATTTCCAGCACCTGCAGAATTCCTGTTGTTTGAGATAATATCTCATATTGTTTCAGTGTTTTCTTTAAAAAAAAAGGTCTTGGCATTATCTGACTTGAAAAATAGAACTCTACCAAGGTTTGGCATTCCTAGCCTGATTTTGTGTGTTGGACCACCAGGAAAATGTTTACATTGCCATTCTGAGATTAGTTGATACTGACAAAGAAAGTTAAGCTAGCTTTATGCCAGAAGGAATAAGAGTATTCCATAAACTGCAGCTGAAGGAAGGTTTAACATCAGAGGATATACTTTGCACCAAAAGGACAGGCAGGAAGACCTAGGTGGTGATGTGGCTCTATTGGTAAGAGATGGAATTACATCTTTAGAAAGAGGTGACATAGGGTCAGAGAATGTTGAATCTTTGTGGGTGGAGTTCAGAAACTGCAAGGGTTAAAAAAACCATTATGAGAATCATATCTAGGCCTCCAAATAGTAGCCAAGATGTGGGGTTAAGATAGCAAAGGGAGCTGGAAAAGGCATGCAATAAGGGTAATATCACAGTTGCAATGGGGAACTTCAATATGCAAGGGGATTGGGAAAATTAGCTCGGTGACAGATGAAAAGAGAGGGAACTTGTTGAATGCCTGCACCATGTTTTTTTAGAGCAGCTTGTGCTCAAGCCTGCTTGGGGAAAAGCTGTCCGAGATCGGGTGTTGTGTAATAACCTAGATCTTATTAAGGAGCTTAACATAAAGGAACCCTAAGGAAGCAGTGATAGTGATAGATTGAATTCATACTGCAATTTGAGAGGGAGATGCATAAGTCAGATGTATCAGTATCACGATGGAATAAAGGGAATTACAGAGGCATGAGAGAGGAGCTTGCCCGGGTAGATTGGAGGGGCGATGCTGGCGGGGATGTCAGCAGAACAGAGATAGCTGAATGTTCTGGGAATCGTTCACAAGACGCAGGATAGATATGTCCCAGGAGAAGTTGTTCTCAAATGGCAGGGGTATGCAACTGTAGCTGACAAAGGAAGTTAAGGATTGCATAAAAGCCAAGGAAAGGGCATATAATGGAGCAAAAGTGAGTGGGAAGTAAGATGATTGGGAAGTTTTTAAAATCCAAAAAAGGCAACTAAAAAAACTATAAGTCGTGAGGAGATGAAATATGAGGGCAAACCAGATAATAATATAAAACAGGATACTTAAAGTTTTTTCAATTAAATAAAGAATAAAAGGGAACTTATATTGGACCACTGAAAAATGATGCTGATAAGTTAGTTATGGGGGACAAAGAAATGGCAGATGAACTTAATAAGTACTTTGCTTTAGTCTTTACTAGAAGGCACTAGCAGTGTGCCAGGTGTTCTTGAGTGTCAGTGAGCAGGAGTGAGTGCCATTGCCATTACAAAGGAAAAAGTGCTGTCAAACTCAAAGGTCTTAAGGTGGATAAGTCACCTGGACCAGATGGACTGCATCCCAGGGTCCTGAAAGAGGTTGCTGAAGAGTTAACAGAGGGATTGGTCATGATCTTCCAAGAATCACTTGACTCTGGCATTATCCTGGAGGACTGGAAAATTGCAAATGTCACTTCACTCTTTAAGAAGGGAGGAAGACAAAATAGAGGAAATTATAGGCCAGTTAACCTCACCTCAGTGGTTGCGAAAGTGTTGGAGTCCATTATTTAAAGCGATTTTTCAGGGTACTTGGAGACTAATGATATAATAAGTCAAAGTCAGCATGGTTTCAGTAAAGGGAAATATTACTTGACAAATCAGTTGGAATTCTTTGAAGAAGTAATAAGCAGGATGGACAAAGGAGAGGTAGTGGATGTCATTTACTTAGACTTACAGAAGGCATTTGATAAGGTGCCTCACATGAGGCTGTTTAACAAGATAAAAATCTTACGACATTACAGGAAATATACTGGCATGGATAGAAGAATAGCTGACAGGCAGAAGGCAGTGAGTGGGAATAAAGGGGGTGTCTTTTTGGTTGGCTGCCAGTGACTAATGGTATTCCTCAGGCGTCCGTATTGGAACCGTTACTTTTCACATTGTTTGTCAGTGACTTAGATAATAGACTTGATAGCTTTTGTGGAAAAGTTTGTAGATGAAGATAGGTGGAGGAGTAGGTAGTGCTGAGGAAGCAATGCCATTGCAGCAGGGCTTCGGCAAATTGGAAGAATGGACAAAAAAAGTGGCAGATGTTGGGAATACAGTGTTGGGAAATGTATGCTAACGCATTTCGGGAAAAGGAACAATAGTGCGGACTATTATCTAAATAGGGAGAAAATTCAAACACCAGAAATGCAGATGGATTTAGGAGTCCTTGTGCAAGACTTCCAGAAGGTTAATTCACAGGTTGAGTCTGTGATAAAAATGGCAAATACAATGTTGGCATTTATTTCAAGGGGTGTAGAATATAAAAACAAGGAGATAATACTGAAGCTTTATAAGACACTAGTCAGGCTGCACTTGTATTGTCAAAAGTTTTGGGACCCTTCTTTCTGAAAGGATGTATTGTCATTGGTGAGAGTCCAGAGGAGGTTCAGAAGGATGATTCCAGAAATGAAGGGGTTAACACGTGATGAGAATTTGTCAACATTGGGCATGTACTCACTGGAATTTAGAAGAATGTGGGGGGATCTCATTGAAAGCTACCGAATGTGGAAAGGGCTACATAGGGTGGATATGGAGAGGATATTTCCTCTGGTGGGGGTATCAAAAACTACAAGGCACATCCTCAAAATTGAGGGGTGACATTTTAGTACAGAAATAAGGAGGATTTCTTTTAGCCAAGAGTAGTGAATCTGTGGAATGCTCTACCACAGACTGCAGTTAAGGCCAATCCAAGGATATATTTAAAGTGGAAGTTGATAGATTCCTGACTGGTCAGGGCATCAAAGGATATGGTGAGAGGGCAAGTATATGGGGTTAAATGGGAGCTGGGATCAGCCATGATGAAATGGCGGAGTGTACTCGATGGGCTGAATAGCCTAATTCTGCTCCTATGTCTTATGGTCAAATTCCACTTTTTGCATTGATTTACTTATGTTTATTTCAGTTTAATTTGTAAGAGGGAATTCACCAGAGTATCCACAGTATTAGTGGGAAGACCTGAGAATGTAAGGTAAAGGAAAAATAGGTAGTGGAGGAAAAAAAACAAATCATGGCCATCTTCAAGGTGGTAGAAAGGAAGATGGTGGATGAGTATGTAAATATGCATTTCTCAATCTGACAAAATATGTTATTAATGAATTAACTTTTTCAAAAAGATTTTGTTGATAGCTTTAAAAACTGCTGGTTGAGTACTTGAATATATAGTTTCATGTTTTCTGTACTAACAGGAGCACAGTATCAAAACCCATGGAAAAAAGTACAGTGTTGTGTAGGAGGGAAAGCTTGAAAATAATGTATTTTTGCCACAAAATCCACAGCTTTAATAATACAAGTCTACTTGTGTGGATAAGGGTAAGACTTTTAAATTTCCATCTCCAGTGTGGAACTGACATGAAATTTAGAATGAATGTGAGTCTTGTCAAAATCAGATTGTTTGAAAGCATTGTGACTGACAAAATGGCATTTGAACACAACATAGTTCACATTCCACTCCTGATCTTACTCCCACTCTAGTTTCTGCCACCCAACCCAACCAAGATTCAGTAGCTGCTTTACACAAAAACAAAAACAGCGATGAAGACTCTGCAAATCTAAAACAAATGCACCCAAAAATGGTGGTCTCATAGGTCAGGTATCAACTGTAGAGACTAGGAAACACCAGTTCTGTTTCCCTCCCTACAGAATCCAACTGGCCTCCAGAGAACACATCTCTTCGTGTTCACCATAGTGATGTTTTACCTGAGTTGAAGAGAAAGATTTGCAGGAGCTGTTTAAATGTATTCAGCATTTTTGACACTTGCTAACAGTTTGCATGTTCACTGTACTGCAGAAATGGTGGCATTTCATTGCACCATGCCAAGAAGAAATGATGAAGCTTTGAAAGCTTCCTCAAAATAATGAATTAATTAATTTATGTTACCTGCTACAACATTATTGGTGCCTGACTATTTATTAAAGAATCTCAGGTTCAGAATTCAATTTGTTTCGGTCTGAAAGTATTCACCACAGTCCAAATATTTTTCTTAGAGTAAAACAGCAACATTCTCATTTCCAACCCCCTTTGATATTGTGCTCATTTGGCAGGCAGGATTAAATATCTGAAATTCTGCAAGAGATAGTTTAATTATGCAACATCTTGAACTCAAATTCCGTGAAACCTGACTCTGCATGGTGCGGAAAGAATTAGTGATGAAAGGCTTTAGTCGAAATCAAACTGAATCGAAGTAAAATAGGAGAGTACATCAAGGCTTCATGCTAAATTCCTAAGGAAATTCAGGCAGAAACCTCATGAATTATTTACACCAGTTGGGCAACATGAGGCTGACCGGCCTTAGTTTGTTGCATCTTTTCGGATTGTGAAGAGAATAAAAGTAAGTCTAGAAGTATGCCTTGATTTCTCTTCAAAATGTGTTCTTAAAGCTGCAGGCCATCTGTTAAATGTTATCAGAAATTCTCATCAAATACTGCTATCTTTATAACATTGTACACTGATGCTGTTCTAAATGGTTCCTCAACACTTCCTACAATTGCCTGCAATCCATATTTTTGTCTCTCAAATTGACTATGAAAGGATGTAGCCTGCTGTGAATCTTACACATGAAGTCTTGATACCTGATCTTACAGCCCACGTAGATCAGCAAAACCAGAGTCTGCCAACTGAGTGAAATCAAGTTCCCTTCATTCTAATGTCCTGGTGACTTTATAAAATTCTCATGCAGGGTCCTGATCCAAAACATCGACCACTCCCTTTCCGCTATTCTGCTGCTTGACCTGCTGTGTTTCACAACCATTTTGGTTCTGTTTGCTTCTGATTTTGGCATTTGCAGCCTCTATTGTGCCTTTCTTTACAACGTGTGGGCATAAGTTGCTGCTGCTATTGTTCAGATGTGAGGGTGATGAAAGGTATTTGTGTGTTTTGTCAAGATAGCGGACCTTGCCGTTAAAATGTGATTAGTCTTTGACACACAGGCAATCCAGTTTATTGGTTTTATGCAGGTCTCTAGGTTATAATGGAAAATCTGTTATCCCAATGCAGTGATCTTAGAATGAAACATCAAAGCACCTTCTTTCATACTTCCTTCAAAGATTTTGAGCAGTTTCTATATTGATCTAGTTTAAATTTTTGCCACTAATTACATTTCTTGCAGATATCAGGCTTCTAATGGCCTTTCAATAGCTCACCCTGGAACCTTGAATATTCCTTCATGTCTCCCTCAATGTTGGATACCCATTTTAGGAACACAGTAAATGACAGGTATTGCTCATTAAGTGATACAGAAATGAGATTGAGAAATGAGATGAAATTTGGCCTGTCCCCTAAAACCCTCACTGATTTTTATAGATACACCGTAGAAAGCATTCTTCTAGGGTGCATCACAACCTGGTATGGAAGTTGTCCGGTCCAAGACCGGAAGAAGCTGCAGAAGATCATGAACACGGCACAGCACATCACACAAACCAACCTTCCGTCCTTGGATTCACTTTACACCGCACGCTGTCGGAGCAGTGCTGCCAGGATAATCAAGGACATGGCCCAGCCAGCCAACACACTTTTCATCCCTCTTCCCTCCGGGAGAAGGCTCAGGAGCTTGAAGACTTGCATGACCAGATTTGGGAACAGCTTCTTTCCAACTGTGATAAGACTGCTGAACGGATCCTGACCCGGATCTGGGCTGTACCCTCCAAATATCTGGACCTGCCTCTCAGATTTTTTGCACTACCTTACTTTCCAGTTTTCTATTTTCTGTTTACGATTTATAATTAAAATTGTTAATATTTACTATCGATTTGTAATCCAGGGAGCGGGAAGCACAGAATTAAATATCGCTGTGATGATTGTACGTTCTAGTATCAATTGTTTGGCGACAATAAAGTATAAAGTATTTTCTGATGGTGTATTTGTCATTATGCTTCTCGTTCCTCAATGGTCAATGGTTCAATTTAATATCAGAGAATGTATACAGTATACAACCTGAAATTCTTACTCTTTGTAAACATCCACAGAACAGAAGAAAAACCTAAAGAATGAATGACAGAAAATACAGTGGAACCCCACTGCCCCCATCACGCATAAGCAGCAGCAAATACATCAACCCTCCCCCTCCACCCACCCACCTCAACAAGAGCATCAGCATCCCCACCACCCGCTATGCAAGGAATAGCAAAGCCCCCAAAGAGACTCATGATCTAGAGTCCATCAAAAGAAACACTGTCCTTCCCAACTCTTCGACATCCTGTGAGTAAAAGTCGCCTCCTGGCGCCATCTTGTCAATAATTGCTCAGCCAGTGACAGTGGTAGTTCTTGCAGGAGTTGTGAGTTCAACATGAAAGCTGGGGTGAGCATTCCATTGTAATGTCAGATGTTAGTCTAAACTGAGACTCTGCCAATTTTTTCTGTGGATGCATAAGATCTCGTGATGTAATTTTGAGGAACATCATGGGTTAACGTGACCCTCCTAGTTTATGTTTATCCCTCAGCTGACCGTATAAAAGTGAATCAGCATGATTGCATTTCTAATTATTGGAGCACATTGTGCACAAATTTAAAGTCATGATGTCTTGCACCACAAAAATCACCTTCCTGCTGACAGTTTTTCCCATCTGCTCCAATACTATATGATTGGTTTAGGACTGTATCATTCTCTGTCTTGCACATTTAACTGTATTCCTAAATGCCCTTTAAATGTAGTAATTGTGTCTGACTCCACCATCTCCTCTGGCAGCAGATTTCAAATATCAACTACTCCGTGAATTTAAAAGAAAATTTTTCCCTCAGAAGACCTTTCAGACTCCTTACTCTCACCTTAACTGTCATCCTCTTTCTTTGTTCCACCACCATGTTTTCTGTATTACAGCAGTAATATTTTCAATGTCCTCCTTTGCCTGTTACATACTCTGAGACACCCATGGCTTTGAAAGTTTGCATTACAGTCCTGTCCTGGTGTTGCTTTCTTTCAGGACATTTTGGAAATACCTCCCAACTTGAATTGTTGGGAAAAATATCTTTGTTTTCTTCCATTGTTTGAAGATTTTCTGTCCATGGGTTGCTACTTTAAATATTGTAGATCTGCTGTCTGTTTCTTTCATTTTCTCTTTCACTTTAATTCTGTATTTTTTTCTCTTTGAGTTCTCTTTTTGCACTCTTGCACTAAACTCTCCCCTCTCTCCCTCTCTTTTAACATTATCTATCTTCTCCTCCCCACTCTCACTTTCTCCCCTTTCTCAACCTCCGTCTCACATGCTCTACCTCATGCACTCTGACTCTCTCTCCCCCTTAAATTCTCTTTTTTTCCGTAGAAGTGATGACCCCCCCGCCCCCGTCAGACTGTTTGTGGCAACTTATTTTTTACTCATTCTACTTCTCTTCTAAAATTTATATCTGTACATTTGTAATGCTACTGTGACACTGTAATTTCCTTCGGCATCAACAAAGTATCATCTATCTCTCCTCATCCTCCTCCTCCCCATCCCCCTCCTCCCCCTCCCCCTCGCCGCCCTCCTCCTATCTCCCTCCCTCTCCTCCTCCCCTCTTCTCCCCCATCTTATCTGCATCTCTCTTTCCTATCTCTCAGTTCCTCACCCCACCACCTTTGTTCTGTGCTCTCTCCATCCACATCCCCAACACCACCTCGCTTTCGTTCTTCCATTAGTCTTATCCGTTAAGGATCAGCACTGCCAAGTACACAGTATAATTTCTTATTGAAACCCTGTATTTAACTACTGCAGGATCTAAAATACAGGACAACAATTGGAAATTTACTTCTACAGTTAATTAACTGCATTTATAAATAACTGTGACTTTTTTTTGGTATATTCTTTAGCTTTCATTTTAGTGGTGTTCAGGGTCTTTGTGAAAGTGGGTGTGATGTCTAAAACTGTCTGAGCAAAGGGAACATTATGATTGATTATTTTTGTGATATTAACTTTTTTGATTATTGAGTTAGAGAAAAGTGAGTAATGTGATTTTGATGCTTTCAACTGTGTTGGTGTTTGTGGCTGATTGGGAGCTTTTCTATCTGCCTTCTGATCGGAATAGTTTAATCAATGACTCAGATAAAATGAGTGCACTAGAGCATTTTATGGCATGTGCAGTCTGCCTCAGCACTGTGCCTTATCTAAAAAAATTCAAAGCAATTCTTGCTGGCTTTGTCAGTGTGAATTTTCGTTTCTCGCAGTAGTTTCACTAATGGTCTTTGAGAAATTGCCTAATTAGTGCCACATTGTGGATAGCTGTGGGCTCTCATCCATTGGGGACTGGCTTGGGACTGGACAAAGCTCATTACAGATCTATAGATATGATAAAAAAAAGGACACTTTTGTATCTGCTGCCCGAGTTGACAGGACCTGTGGTATTCAAAGTCACTCTACCAGCAGTGATACAACTAAACAGTCATTTTTTTTGAATTGCCATGTAAGTGGTTTGCTCTCTTACATTCCTGATTTCAACTGCCATTGAATGCTGGAGGTCTAAAAAAAATTCATGCTCGATGTTTTTGCAATTTTTCTACAGTAGATTTGTAGCATAAAAGAGTGCTCATTGTGGAACCAATTAGATGCAATTGAATGGAAAAGCCATTGCTTTAAAACCTTTTTTTTAGCAATTTGATGCATATTTTTGACTCTTTATAGTAAATGCATAAATCTAGGTACTTGAATTGCAGCTGTTGTGATGAGTCAACCAAGCTTGATTCATTATGAAGATTGTGACTGAACTTTCCAATATAGGCTGCTGTAAAGGGCTGGGTTGATCAGACCCAAAAGACCCAAACAATTAGCATGTCCAGGAAATATGGTACTAAGTGGACAAGCACAACAAAGTACCTTAAGCCTAATTTATTATCATAAAGCAGAAAGCACAAATAAACCACACTAAATACTACATAGTAAGTTACAAAAATTTCCAAAAGGATTTCAGGGCTCGCACTCCACTTGATTGTGGCTGTTGGAGGAAAACTTGGTTGTTGCTGTTGTCAGGGGAACTCCGAATACTGGCTCATTAAATCACCTTGGGTCCAACTGATCCCTCAGTCTAGGTGGAGTTCCAAGAACCAAGTGAAAGGTACTTCAATAAATAGGGGTCAATCCACAAGCATAGTGAAACACACAGAGACAGGCAAACTACTTGATCTTGTGTTCTCATGTCACTATCTTAGCATGGTTTCTTCCATTACAACAACTGATGCGTTCATTGACATACATCCTGATGGCTGCTGTGCCTGAGGCCAGGAAGAATCCAGTCTCTATTAGCAAATATTTAATGAATCTACAGTGTTTAACTTGTACAGACACATTGCATGGCTGCAAACTCGCTAGGAATTGTTCAGACTTTCATCTAATATTTTTAAAAAGTTAATACAACACAACGCAGCTGCCTATGACTGTAGAATAAATTAAGAGCAATTAACATTATCCCTCCAATATTCTGCAAAATCCCAGTTTTGCAAATCACTGTTTGATTGATGATGCCTTGGTGAGGAATGGATGAATGTACTGGGCATTGTGTTCTTGGAAATTAATCTCCATGATATAAGCATGTGAACTTTGACTTCTCATGCCTGGCCAACTTGGGTAGTTCATGAAACATTTAGTACCAGCTTAGCCTTTTGGGAACATGAAGCATTGTTGATTTGTGTAGCCAATGCATTTTTCTTCCTCTCCAATATGAAACTGTCTCTTCCTCCAGTTTATTTGTCCAGCAGTGTGAACCTTCTGCAAAACAATTTAGCAATGATACAGGAGCAGAGGCTTGTTTCTAAATTCTGGAATACTGCAGCATTGTCTGACTGTGTTTAATCAGGTAAACTTTCATTGACGGTATTTGAAGTTACCCCCAAACAGTCAAACTACGGAACCCCAAGAATGTTTGGATTGGTTATATATATAAGGAAGTACTCTTTTACCTTCATGCATCCCCACCCCCACTCAACCACACTCTTCTAGTCAAAGAAGATCTTTTATGATACAGAACATAACTCCCTTCAACCCTAGAGTATTTTCAGTGACCTTTACTTGTACAAGGGCTGTTAAAATCAAGGCATATAAAAGTTCTGAATAAAATGAATCTGACATTAACTCTGTGTTGATTCAGTCTCTCAAGATGAAAGGATTGAGACGAAATAGTCATCGTTTTATATGCGAAAATCATGATTGCCTATGAGATGCACTAGTGTCAATATATTCTCTGAGTGTTTTTAATATTTTTCATGATTATATGGCAGATGCTGACCTTTTTAAACAATGCAGGTTACATCAGCAGTAGACATTTCAGTTTTCTCTCTTCCTTATTTTTTTTCCCTGGTCCAATTCTCTACAATTTACACTTTCCATGAAATGTCAAATCAGACTTTTTTCCCCTTTTAATTCTAAAATTTTATTGAAAAGAGAAGTGCTTGTGTTTTGAAATATGTATGAGAAACTGGTCCTCGGGAAGTACTTTCTTGTTCTGGAAATGAATCCTTTTTACTTAATGGCCAATTCTTTTTGCTGTTTAAAACACTGCTTTAAATTAGCTTTGATAGTACATTGCAGATCATTAGTTTGATTTAATATGCCCTAGAGATTGAGAAGTTTAAATAGACAATGATCCACCATTGTTTTGGAACAATATATCATTGTAGATATCCCACTGAGTAAAGTAGAACTGGCAAATGATTTCTTTAAAAAACCTGGTTAATCCACTGTGTAGTATGGGACAGTATGTTAATTCTGTGCACATTCTGAGTTACAGTGTTTACTGCTGTGTTAGATGTGCAAATAGTGCAACTTGAATATGATCCTGTTGATGAGTAGAAGTAGTGCAATCACTCGAGTTGAGTATGATGTTCTCCTAAGGCGCTGTCTATGGATGGGTACTCAGGTGGTTGTAGAGGGCTGACCAGGATCCACATATACTGGTGCAGTATGGGCAAGAGTAAGGACTGACTGTGTTGGTGGCTGGATCTTTGAGGTGTTTAGTCTCTACTTTTCCAGCTGTTGCTTGTTCTCGGCAGCACTGCAGAGGCCCACCTCACTGTGGTGTAGCTCCCCCTTAAACAGACTTACTCCAGTTGTATCTATTGAGTGCAATGTCTTCCCAGTTTTTAAATGTAATGTTGAATTTCTTCAGGCTGATTTTGATGCTATCTTTGAAGCATTTTCTTTGCCCACCAGGGGTTCACTGACCTTCCTTCAACTGGGAGTAAGGGTCTGTTTGTGGAGAGGCAAGTTGGGCATCTGGATGACATGACCTATGCATTAGAGATGGTGTTGCTTTATTGCAGTGGAAATGCTGTTCATGTTGGCCTCCTCCAGTATACTGGTTGTTAGTGCATCTGTCCTTCCAGATGATCCTCAAAATCTTTTGTTAGGATCTTTGATGATAACTCTTCCAGGGGCTATTGTAGGTGGTCCATGATTCAGTTCCATACAGTAATGTAGGGAGGATGACTGCTTTACAGAACAAGAGATTTGTTTAGGCCTGTAGAGCTCGGTCTTAAAAGACTCTTCCTTGACCGTGCATTGGCTCCACTAGCACTACTCAGGTGGTGGTTGACCCAAGTTGATGTCTGCTTTTGAGGAAAGAATGCTGCCAAATTTGGGAAACTCTCTATATTTTCAAAGGTGATATCGTCACCTTCTGTGGAAGGTTGCATAATCAGCTGTTGGGCCTTGTGATTTTTTTTTCTATTCAAGTCAAGACCCAGAGCCCTCTTCTGCTTTAGTAAAGGCATTCAAGATACATTGCAGCTCTTCTTCAGAGTGGGCTGTGATGGCATTGTCATCAGCATTCTAACACTCCATGAGGGTGTGGTGCTGACCTTGTTCTAGGCTGTGAACAGATTGTGGTTGAAAAGCCTTCTGTCCATTCTATACATGCCTGGGATTCCCTGTGGCAGGTCTTGCTCAATGAGGGGAAAGATGGCAGATAGGTTGGATGCAAAGATACAGACCTGTTTGATTTCTTCTTGACAGTGAAGAGTTGATGGGTCACTGTTGATGAGCCCATTGAAAGTCATTTTATATGTTTTGGTGTACAATGTGAATTGCAATTTCTAATCACCTCCAACTTCTCACATTTTCCATAAACGAAGAAACATATTTTCTTAGTATTTTGAAACTTACATTTATTACTCCCATGCCCTTTGTTGATCTTATTGCAACATAATGTGGGTAAACAAGTTTATGCTTTGACAATGGAATAATTTATCTCTCTTTAATAAGAACTGTTCATATAAAGAAAGGGTTCATCTATCCCACCTCTTTGTAATGAACACACAGCATAATTGATAGTTGCATTGTTGGAAGTGCAGTCTTTATGATGAGATATTGAAAGAATATTTGTGTTTTCTTTGAAGTGATTGTGAAAGATCTTGTGATGCTATCTGGCAAAGGAGAATTCCTACCAATATTCATTCACCTCAAATTAATTCACTCAACTGACTGCCTGGGTATGTCATGACTGCTGTTTGTTTGATCTTGTGACTGTAATTCCAAGTAGCTCATTAGTTTTAAAGTCCTGTAGCTGCTTTATAAATGCTTGTTATTTTTGAACAATCATCTGCAGCTATTCATCTCAAAGTATTACTTTGTCTATTGCTTATATCTTTCCTATTCAATTCTCTTTTACTCATTACACACGCAAAATGCTGGAGGAACTCAGCAGGCCAGGCAGCATCTATGGAAAAGAGTACAGTTGATATCTCGGACTGAGACCCTTCAGCAGGACTGGAGAATAAAATGTGAGGAGTCGGAGTTAGAAGTTGGGGAAGGGAAGGGAAAAACACAAGGTGATAAGTGAAACTGAGAGGGGGGGTGAATAAAGAGTTGGGAGGTTGATTGGTGAAAGAGATTCAGGGCTGGAGAAGGGGGGAAATCTAACAGTGGAGGACAGGAGGCTATGGAAGAAAGAAAAAGGGGAGGAGCATCAGAGGGAGGCAATGGGCAGACAAGGAGATAATGTGAGAGAGGGGAAAGGGAGTTTGGAAGTGGTGAAGGAGGTGGCGAACGGGAGCATTACCAGAAGTTCGAGAAATCAATGTTCATGCCATCAGGTTGGAGGCTACCCAGATGGAATATAAGGTATTGCTCCTCCAACCTGAGTGTGGCCTCATCATGACTGTAGAGGAGACTGTAGATTGACATGTTGGAATGAGAAGTGGAATTAAAATGGGTGGCCACTGGGAGATCTCGCTTATTCTGGTGGACGAAGCGTAGGTGCTCAGCGAGGTGGTCTCCCATTCTTGTGTCTCACTGATATACAAGAGGCTACACCAGGAGCACCGGCTGCAGGATAGAATCCCAATGGACCCACAGGTGAAGAGTTGTCTCACCTGGAAGGACTATTTGGGGCCCTGAATGGTAGTGAGGGAGGAGGTATAGGGAAGGGGAAAGATGTACTTGGTGGTGGGATCTCGTTGGAGGTGGTGGAGGTTGTGGAGAATTATGTGCTGGATGCGGAGGCTTGTGGGGTGGTAGATGAGGATAAAAGGAACCCTATCCGTAGTGAGGTGGCGGGAGGATGGGGTGAGGGCAGATGTGTGCAAAATGGAAGAGATGTGGTTGAGGACAGTGTTGTTATTGGAGGAAGGGAAACACTTTTCTTTGAAAAAGGAGGACGTCTCCTTCGTTCTGGAATGCAAAACCTCATCCTGGGAGCAGATGTGGTGGCGACAGAGAGATTGAGAGAAGGGGATGGCATTTTCACAAGTAACAGTGTGAGAAGAGGTATAGTCCAGGTAGCTGTGAGTGTCCGTGGGTTTATAATAGACATCAGTGGATAAGCTGTCTCCAGAGGCAGAGACAGAGAGATTGAGAAAGGAAGGAAGGTGTCAGTAATGGACCAGGTAAATTTGAGGGCAGGTTGGAATTTGTTAATTTTACTTGTTAATTTATTTTGCTTTAGTTGCTAAAGGTGATAAAATGATATATGTCTTAATAACCCTGTGTGTGAGGGGGGAGCATTCATTTAGTTATTAGACTCCTATTACATTAAAAAGGCTTTTAAAACTTGGGCTAACAATGCAAGACTTAAATATGAGCAACGACAAAAACATTTTTTGTGAACACTTCGTTCCATTAATTCGAATCCTGAATGATTACCATCATTTTTCCATTTTTCTCTCCTTCTGTTTGGATCCCCGCAATTAGATCAGTGGTAGTAAGTAATATTGATCCAGCAGCCTTTCAGTGGAAACAACACTGGTTTTGCTTTGATGCTAAGTCTGATGTGATATTTCACATTTCGCTTGTTGTTATCTTTCAGGTAAGAAGATCATAGTTACGCTAAACTGATGAGTTATGAGTAGGATGCAGACGTTCTTGAACTGTAATGTGTGTGCACATTACAGCTGAACATAAGATAATCTGCAAAAGTGGATTCTTCAGAAAGCAAATTCTGTTTTTAGTAGGAACACTGCCGTTGTTAGTCAAGATGATTTCGCAGTGAATTGATTTATTCCTGTGAATAATAGTACTGTATTATTGACAAGAGAAAATCTGCAGATGCTGGAAACCCAAAGAACATACACAAAATGCTGGAGGAACTCAGCAGGACTGATGAAGGGTCTCGGCCCAAAATGTCGACTGTATGCTCTTTTCTGTAGATGCTGCATGGCCTGCTGAGTTCCTCCAACATTTTGTAACTGCATTATTAAAGTTAAATTGGATTTAAATGCCAAGCTGGGTAATTGCAAAAATAGTAGCTGTCTGGCCACGACTTGGAATAAGAGGTGAAATGGAAGCTATTGTTGGCAGAATTGTACTTAATCACAGATGTCTTGAAGATACTCAGGTATTCTGTTACTTCCATCGTGAGCAGTTGTTGCACTCATTTATTTACAAACTACAAAGAATCCTAATTTATTAGAAGATGAAAAGATTTACATCAATGCCATTTGATACAGAGAGGATCTATGGTGTAGTCTCTTTTCCATTTGTTAAAGATTGCAATGTTAATGCCAGTTCCCTCTCTCACTGAAATTTCAATTTGTCTGTGTGCAGGGCATTTATAGAACATGAATGCAATGGGAAAGGAATAATTAATGTATTAGGCTGTGGCTTTGAAATGAAATTGACTTACTTAGTGAACTGCACACATTCTTGATGGAATACTTCCTCCAATCTCAAGGACAGTCTGTCTTGATCTCAAGAGATAATGGACATTTCCTTGAAAAGTGCATTTCTTTTTCTGATGACCTTCTCAATGGCAGGATGTATGAATGTCTAGAAATTCAGTCCATATAAGGATATTGTGTTATGGAAGATAATTCATATTTCTACAAACTGGCTGCTTTTATAATTTTGAGGATAGAATATACAAGGGTCCTTCTGCTCCATAGCAATCATCAATGTCCTGAAGTTCACAACATACCTCCTGCTCTCGTTTGAATATTCAAAATGCATCACCTCACACACTTAGAGTATCTTAAGTTGAAAAATATTTACCATTCTACCATCTATCACCTTAAAATGTCAAAATCACTTTGCAATTCATTCCAACCTGTTTTATTATCAACTAGTTGAAAGATTGACCTTCAAAGCTTCAAAAAAGTTGAGAGGTTCATTTTATTGTCAAGGTATGCATGTACAATACAACTCTGATATTTGTCTTCTCCAGATAGCCATGAAATACAGAAAAACCGTGGAGATGATGAAAGAAAAGACACCAACTCACCCCCTCCTGGCAGGAAAAAGAAAAGAAACAAAACTTGCAGACCCTAAAATCACCCCACTGAATAAAACAGCAATAGTAACAATCCCCAATTGCAGAAAAAAACTGTGACAATTACAGTCCCTGACCCTCTCACCTGCAGAAAAATAAAGACAATAACAATCCCTGAGCCCCTCACTCACAGAAAAGAACAGCTTCAGCTATCACACTTGGCTTCTTATTGTTGAGCCTATTCTGAATCCACCTCACCAGCTCCCTCTGAATCCAATGTGGTCTAAACTTCCGGATCATCCTGCTTTGTGTGGGACTTTCTCAAAGGCCTTACTGTAGTGCAAAAAAACATCATAACTGCCTTACGTACATCTATTCCCTAAGTTGCCTCTGAAAAATTCTGAAAGATTTTTCAGACATAAATCCCATGCACAAAACCATTTTTACTGATCAGGCCTTGACTATTCAAGCGGAGGTAGATCTTGTTCCTCAGAATTTCCTCCAGTAACTTTCCTACAACTGAAATTACACTTACCAGCCTATAGTTCCCTGCCATCTACCCTCCTTGAATCTTACTGTCTATCTCCCAAGTCAGTTCAAAACTGTGTGTTATTCAAGTCTTAACGTGAAAATAGAAAAGTTATGGGATGAGAATACTAAGGGATCATTAATGCACAACACCAGCTGTGAAATTAAAGTGGTGGGAGCATATAGACCATCCCTGGGTAAAGATTGCCCAATTTTTTATGGACGTCCCCAGGTACAAATAATCTCCTCTATTAGATTCAAAAGTCTGACAAACAAATATTTCATTCCTAAAGAACGCATAATTAGTTTCCTCTCTCAACCTCTCCCACCCCATTTTTAGTAATTGTTCTTTTTCGGCAGTCTTAAGTTATTTTAATACCATTTATTACAGTATTCTGGAAGTGTGGTTAGTGAATCAACTAATTTTGTATAATGTTTGACTAAGGGACAAAATTGTCTTAAGGACACCTGCAAAAAGAACCCATTTATTATCTGGGAACAATTGGTAATTGAGAAAGGAAGTGAAATTAGCCAGACTGTTGACAATTTCTAGAGGATCTTCTGCATTGTTGTATTCTAATTATGATGAGTTATTTTGTGACCATTAGTGCATACCCCCTTTCGCCCTTTCTGTCCTTGAAATCTTCTTTCTTTGACCACTGCTTCCAGGATCTCTAAAATCCTTGGTGCTCTTTGATGCTTTTCTTTAGGAATGAAATAATATTTGTTTGTCCGACACTTGAATGTAATAGTATAATGGGAGACATCCTTTAAATGTCACACTACACAATTAAGATTCACTTTCTTGAAATAGGACTGAAACACTCTGTACAAGTGGAGAACAGATGTCATTGAGAATATACGGAAGACCATAGATTAATTTACAAGACTTTAATTGACTTTAAAAATATAAAGCATTTGGAAGTTTATTACTAATGTGTAATAAATATGAAATAAAAATGTGCTGAAAATACTCAGCTGGTCAAAAGAGAAACAGCTAATTTCAGGTTGAATACTCTTTAATGACAAGCTTTGATTTTCATTCTGTAAAAATGTACTTTTATTCACCATTTTTAGTTTATTTCTGGATATTTTGAGAATATTTCTGATTTTGGAGCATGCATTATTGCACATAATTTATTTTGTTGCTGTTAGGCAGTTGTATGTCAAAGATGGAGGTCACTGTTTCTGTCCTTTCAATAACTTATAGAATGTCTTTGATTATGTATACTTTCAAGCAATTTCTGTTTCTTATCTGTAGGTGTATGTAATGCATGCAAGATAATATTATAAATCTTGAACACGAGGAATTCTGCAGATGCTGGAAACTCAAGCAACACAACTCAAAGTTGCTGGTGAACACAGCAGGCCAGGCAGCAGCTCTAGGAAGAGGTACAGTCGACGTTTCGGGCCAAGACCCTTCGTCAGGACTAACTGAAAGAAGAGCTAGTAGGAGATTTGAAAGTGGGAGGGGGAGGGGGAGATCCTAAATGATAGGAAGTTGATTGTAGGATAGGAAAATGATTGTAAGTCAATGGCATGAACATTGACTTCTCAAACTTCCGCTAATGCCCCATCTCCCCCTCGTACCCCATCTGTTACTTATTTATATACACACATTCTTTCTCTCTCTCTCCTTTTTCTCCCTCTGTCCCTCTGACTATACCCCTTGCCCATCCTTGGGGTTTTTCCCCCTTCCCCCTTTTCTTTCTCCCTGGGCCTCCTGTCCCATGATCCTCTCATATCCCTTTTGCCTATCACCTGTCCAGCTCTTGGCTCCATCCCTCCCCCTCCTGTCTTCTGCTATCATTTTGGATCTCCCCCTCCCCCTCCCACTTTCAACTCTCTTACTAGCCTTTCTTTCAGTTAGTCCTGACGAAGGGTCTCGGCCCAAAACATCGACTGTACCTCCTCCTAGAGATGCTGCCTGGCCTGCTGCGTTCACCAGCAACTTTAAGTTGTGTTGCTTATAAATTATGAGACATCTTTCTTCCAGAGTTTCAGAGAAGTACAGTCTATGACCAGATTGTAATATGACATCAGCAAAATCTGTTTCTTTGTTCCTGATCTACACCTGGAGTTTTCTAGACCGCATATGTCATGCCCCTGAACTTTCCTGCCTCTGAAGGCTCCTGTAGTCTATAAGTGAGGCAGTAAGCAGAAGCAGCACCTTAGAGGAAAAAAATTATGTCTTCTGTGGGTCAGATCAAGGTCTGCCTCAAAAGCTCCCGAAAGGGGCTTTCCCAATTTAAACAGCAATCAGGATTTTAATGTTTCAGAACGTCTTTGACATTCAAAAAAATTATAAATTATTAAAACATTGTAAGTGGTTTCTCCCACCCCACCTCCACCCCACAGTTGCTGTTCAACCTGTTAAATTACTCCAGCAGATTGTTCTTACTCTGGATTCCAGCATCTGTAGTCTCTTATGTCTCTCTTAAAAACTATTAAAATGAATTAAATAATAAATAGTCACTTTAATTATTTAGAAGTATTTCTAAGCCATGCATTCAAAAAAAGGAAAAGAAAGGAATTTACATTTCCTTGCCCTTTTCCCCACTTTCCTACAGTCTCCAAAAAAGTCTGGACTGAGCCTAATTTACCGCAAGTTTGAAGAATAGATTACACAGTGTAAATGTTTGGGAGTGTCACCAAGTAAAAGCTTAATCACAAGACTCGGAATAAGACATACCTGCTGGAGTTCAGGCAGGAACTTTGATTCCATATTCTTGTGGGAGTTCCAAAACTTCATGGCACATATACTCAGCATTCATATGGAAAATCCATCAAATGTCTTTAAAGGAAATCTATTTGCAAAACCCTCTCACTTGTACAGGTGAAATTTCAATTACCTCACCTTTCTAGTGCAGAACTGAGAAATCCACAATGGATATGAGGTGAGGTTCTATTTAGAGCAACTTAATGAGAAAGGAGGATTTTTTTTATTTTTCAATGCTAAAGAAAGGATGATTAATATACCCCATCCCATCCACCCCTACAAAATAATACGGGAACAATTTGTTTTGGCTGTTTGCACAATTAGATCAATCTGAGAAAGGTATGTTTACTCTGCCAAGCCGGGAAGTGTCTGTATACTAATAACAGATTTGTATAGTGCAAATGCAACTTTCTACCCTGAGAGGATTACAGAAGAAACGGAACTGAAAAAGAATAAGTGAGCATTTGCAATAACTTGAGATACAAAGCAAATAAAGACAGTGGATAGTATGGGAGAGGTGGACTTACATGTTGTGTCTTCACATGTTGGAGTACATTACAACTAAATAAATGTTTTTGTATGGTAACTACTGCTATAGGAAACAAAGTAACTGGATGCACACAGCGACTGTGTGCATAGCAAGTGAGCAATATAATCATTAAGTCACCTTGTGGCATTGGTTATGTGGTAAATATCAGACAGCTACAACACTGCTCTTCAGAATGTCGCAAGTGGGATTGGAGATAGAGCCCAGTATGGAACACACAAGTTCTATCTGTGAAGCAAGCCAGCTGGTATCTCAACAACCTGCAATGAGGTCAAGTCTTCAGAGTGGGACAAATCTAGATGTTTCTGACACAGGCACCACTGCTGAAGCAGGGCTACAGCTGAATACTACCAGAGACTCAGAGGACAGCTCAGAAACAGGCCCTTTGCTTCACTGAGTTCAGGCCAGCCATCAACTGCCAAACTACAATAAGTGCCTGGTGGTCTGTCGAGGCTTTTTGAAGGACAATTGGGCTTAATTTCTTCCTGTGATTTCAGGAAGAATTTGGGCTGCTCTTCTGAAAATCTATGGCAGTTCAGTACTCCTGTGTTTGCACATACAGTACCATGTGCAAAAGTCTTAGGCACATATATATAGTTAGGATGCCGAAGACATTTACACAGTACTGAATTTGCCAATGTGGAGCATAGAGTGAGTCTTTAAATCTGGCAGGAGCAAAGGATGTTGGAAATGGTGAGAGTGGAGTGTCGTAGGAGGGGTGTGGGACAGATGGCAGAGAAACAATGCCAGGGGTGGGAGAGGTTGGCATGGATACAGACACACCCAGCCCTGAGACAGCAGAAAAATGTAATTTGTTTCCAATCAATTGGTTTATTGAAAAGTACCGAATGTCTTTGTAGAACTTCCCACTCCCTCCACTCTCCCTTCCTCTTTTCCCAACCATGATTCCCACTCCCTGCCCCTTTCCCGCTCTCAGAATCAGGTTTATCATCACTCACATATGTCATGAAATTTGTCATGAAACAGTACACACAGAGCTCTCTCTGCTAGCTTCAAGAGTCAGGATCTGGGTATAATCATGTAAATGAGCTACTACATACTGTGAATTATTACTGCAGCTTCAGCTTGACTGTAGCAGAAATACTGTTGATTCAGTGCTCAGAACATATGAACATTATTTCATTTGGCTAATAACTCCATTTTCATGTATTCCTCTCTGCGGCAGAGATTTAGTTTTTGTGGGGGGGTGGGATCAATCAGCCTGTTAAGTGGCCAGATGCCTTTACTGTAAGCTGGCCCACACCCTGTCAGCAAGACCTAGGAGTGCTCAAAGTGACTCCCTTCTGCTCTTGACTTAAATTCCTTTTTTATGTCCTTGTTCTTCAATCTCTCATAAATCGGATCAACTTAACACTTGGCTGGTTCAGATCATGAGCTGCTTTAATCCACAGCAGGCAAAATGTGTAGAACTGGATTCATTTGTAATTTCTGTTCATGAACTATTTCAAAAAAATACCGATGAAGAATGTGTGTGCGCTGATTCATCATTGTGGCATGTTTTACTCTATGTGAAAGCACACTACATAGAGTTTGTCACTTGCAGTTCGCTGCACTTTGACAACATGCAAAGAGCATTGCTGGCAATTAAAGAGCTAAATGTTAAATCAACCATATTTTCATATCTAAAGATGACAAACTCACAACTTGGCGTCCATAAGACATAGGAGCAGAAATAGGCCATTCAGCCCATTGAGTCTGCTCTACCATTCAATCAGGGCTGATACCAGAACCCACTTAATCCCATGCATCTGCCTTCTCCTTTGATGCCCTGACCAATCAGGAAACGATCATCTTCTGCCTTAAATATATGCACGAACTTGGCCTTCACTGTGGCAGAGCATTCCATAGATTCACTACTTTCTGGCAAAAAAAGGTCTTCCTTACCTCTTTTCTAAAAGGTTCCCCCTCAATCTTGAGGCTCTGCTCTCTAGTTCTGGATACCTCCATCATAGGAAACATCCTCTCCACATTCACCCTATCTGGTCCTTTCAACATTCAGTAGGTTTCAATGAGATCCCCCCGCATTCTACTAAATTCCTGTGAGTATGGGCCCAGTGAGTACTTTTAGAGACCTCCACTGGACTATAAAGTGTCAACACATCCTTCCTGAGAAATGGGGCACAAAACTGTTGATATGCTCCAAGTGAAGCTTGACTAGTGTCTTATAAAGCCTCAGCAATATCCCCTTGCTTTTATAATCTATTCCCCTTGAAATAAATGCCAACAATAAATACCTTCTTTACAGACTCAACCTGTAAACCTTCTAGGAGACTTGCACAAGGACTCCTAAGTCCCTCTGCACCTCTGATGTTTGAACCTTCACCCCACTAGATAAGAGTCTGCACTATTGTTTCCTTTACCAAAATGTATTATTATACATTTCCCAACACTGTCTTCCATCGGCCAGTTTTTTTTCCCATTCTTCCAGTTTGTCTAAGTCCTGCTGCAATTCCATTGCTTCCTCGGCACTACCTAACCCTTCAACTATCTTTGTATCATGCGCAAACTTTGCCACAAAGCCATCAATTCCTTTATCTAAACCATTGACAAACAATGTGGGGATGGTGCCAGAGGAGTGGCGTATTGCTCATGTTGTTCCATTGTTTAAAAAGGGTTCTAAGAGTAAACCTAGCAATTATCAGCCTGTGAGTTTGACGTCAGTGGTGGGTAAATTGATGGGAAGTATTTTTGGTATATATAATGATGGGAAGATGGTATATATAATTATCTGGATAGACAGGGTCTGATTAGGAACAGTCAACATGGATTTGTGCGTGGAAGGTCATGTTTGACAAACCTTATTGAATTTTTTGAAGAGGTTGCTAGGAATGTTGATGAGGGTAAAGCGTTGGATGTTGTCTATATGGACTTCAGTAAGGCCTTTGACAAGGTCCCACATGGAAGGTTGGTTAGGAAGGTTCAATTGTTAGGTATTAATATCGAAGTAGTAAAATGGTTTCAGCAGTGGCTGGATGGGAGACGCCAGAGAGTAGTGGTGGAAAACTGTTTGTCAGATTGGAGGTCAGTGACTAGTGGTGTGTCTCAGGGATCTGTACTGGGTCCAATGTTATTTGTCATATACTTTAATAATCTGGATGATGGGGTGGTAAATTGGATGAGTAGGTATGCAAATGATACCAAGATAGGTGGCATTGTGAATAATGAAGTAGGTTTTCAAAGCTTGCAGAGAGATTTAGGACAGTTAGAAGAGTGGGCTGAAAGATGGCAGATGGAGCTTAATGCTGATAAATGTGAGGTGCTACACTTTGGTAGGACTAATCAAAATAGGACATACATGGTAAATGGTAGGGCATTGAATAATGCAGTCGAACAGAGGGATCTAGGAATAATGGTGCATAGTTCCCTGAAGGTGGAATCTCATGTGGATAGGGTGGTGAAGAAAGCTTTTGGTATACTGGCCTTTATAAATCAGAGCATTGAGTATAGGAGTTGGGATGTAATGTTGAAATTGTACAAGGCATTGGTGAGGCCAAATTTGGAGTATTGTGTACAGTTTTGGTCACCGAAATTATAGGAAAGATGTCAACAAAATTGAGAGAGTACAGAGGAGGTTTACCAGAATGTTACCTGGATTTCATCACCTAAGTTACAGAGAAAGTTTGAACAAGTTGGGTCTCTATTCTTTGGAACATAGAGGGTTGAGGGGGGACTTGATAGAGGTATTTAAGATTGAGAGGGATAGATAGAGTTGATGTGGATAGGCTTTTTCCATTGACAGTAGGGGAAATTCAAACGAGTGGACATGAGTTGAGAGTTAAAGGGCAAAAGTTTAGGGGTAACATGAGGGGGAACTTTGCTCAGAGAGTGGTGGCTGTGTGGAACGAGCTTCCAGCAGAAGTGGTTCGATGTTGTTGTTTAAAGTTAAACTAGACAGCTATATGGACAGGAAAGGAATGGATGGTTATGGGCTGAGTGCAGGTCAGTGAGACCAGGTGAGAGTAAGAGTTCGGCACGGACTAGAAGGACTGAAATGGCCTGTTTCCGTGCTGTAATTGTTATATGATTATATGGTTAAAAGTAGCGGTCCCAATACTGACCCCTGAGGAATGTCACTAGTCACTGGCAGCCAACCAGAGATGGCCCCTTTTATTCCCACTTGCTTCCTCCTGTCTTTCAGCCATTCCTCTATCCATGCCAGTATCTGCCCTGTACTGCCCTTGCCTTTCTTCTAACTGGCCTCAGATTGTTCCAACAGATGTCTTTGTATTGTCCACAGAATTCAGTGAACCAGTAATATCTCCCAAACTTAGTGTCAGCAATTGGCCTGTGATGCTGGTAATCCAGGCATTGTTGACCCGGAATGCTGAATGGAATGAGAGGAAGTGAGCTCTCTGGCAAGAAGCAGGGAACAATTAAATGTTCCCAAGTTAGTGTTCACAACCACTTCTAAGCTGGGCTGTGACCCCGAACCACTGCTAGAGCCTGAGCTAGGCATGTTTGTCTGAGTCATCACCCTCAAGCTGAGCTATGCTATGTGTCCCAGCCATCATCTGTAGTCTCACCTAGGCCTAGCACTACTTTAAGCCACCTTTTGGGATTCTCCTGGCTGAGCTATCTGTCCGAGCCACTGTTCAAAGGCTGATCCTGGCATCTGTGTCTGAGCCTCTGCTCCCAGTTTCTCCCAGGCTTGGCTGTTCAACTGTCATCTCCTAGATCCTGCTAGGCTAGGTTGCTTGGGTGAGCTGTCTCCCAGAGCTCCTGAGCTCTACGTCCATGCCACTGCCCACTGGAACAGGATAGCTTGGTCTTAGGAGTGACCCAGTGAAGCAAAAGAGATAGAGAGCCATGGGGCCGGGACTTGCTGGCTGACAAGGATGTTACTTTAGGACAGGCCTTCCATGAGTCTGCCTGAGGACCTGCTTCCTATCAGGAGATCACATCCAGGAGTTGGCTGGAAAAGGAGACATACTCCAGATAGCATGCTGTTGGCAACATTAGGCAGCTTACCAGTTAATGGAAGATCTGTCCCCATTTTTTAAATATCTTCTTGTTAAAAAACAGACATTGTTCACAGACTTGTTGTTGAGTTTTGTTTGTAGTGGTCCCAGCATATGTTTAATGGGTGTCTTGGGCCTTCACTGTCCCCACTAGGCATGTAGTTCTCCTGAGGTGCTGTTTCCTGTTGAATTCCCACGTTCATATTTGTTTCCAGAATCACATGTTGGATCTGGTTTATCATCTTCTCTGAAAGAAGGGGAAATGTTCCTGAGCTGTGATAGTTGTAGTTTGACTCCAATCTGTACTTGGAAGCATAATCCTTTTTGATGTTAATTGAGTATCTTAATATTTGAATTGATGGTTATAGCAGTGTTGTTACAAAGCAATGAATTGAATTATTTTATTTCTTACATCCTTCAAATACATGAAGAGTAAAAATCTTTACATTACGTCTACATCTGAATGTGCAGTGTGTAAATTGTAGTAATTTGTAATAAATATTATGTTCAGTAAGATATGCAACAGAACGGTCAATATAGCTTAGAAATACAATTGTATCAGCATGAATTAATCAATCTGATGGCCTGGTGGAAGAAGCTGTCCCAGAGCCTGTTGGTCCTGGCTTTAATGTTGCAGTAGCATTTCCAGGATGGTAGCAGCTGGAACAGTTTGTGGTTGGTGTGTCTCGGGACCCCAAAGGAGTTGGGGCCCTCTCGCTGTAAATGTCCTGACTAGTGGGAAGTTCAGATCTGCAGATGCGCTGGGCTGTACACACCACTCTCTGCAGAGTCCTGCGATTGAGGGAGGTACAATTCCCATACCAGGCAGTGATGCAGCCAGTCAGGATGCTCTCAATTGTACGCTTGTAGAAAGTCCTTAGGATTTGGGGATTCATGCCGAATTTCTTCAACCGTCTGAGGTGAAAGAGGCACCTTTGTACTTTTTACACCACACAGCCGGTGTGTACAGGCCAAGTGAGGTTCTTGGTGATGTGTATACCAAGGAACTTAAAGCTGTTCACCCTCTTAACCCCAGATCCATTAATGTCAATAGGGGCTAGCCTGTCTCCATTCCTCCTGTAGTCCACAACCAGCCCCTTTGTTTCTGTGACAGTGAGGGAGAGGCTGTTTTCTTGACACCACTATGTCAGCCTGAGGACTTCTTCTCTGTCAGCTGCCTTGTTATTATTTTGATAAGGCCAATCAATGTACTATCATCTGCAAATTTAATTAGCAGATTGGAGTTGTGGGTGGTAAACATAGTCATGGGTATCCAGGAAGTAAAGGAAGGTGTTTAGGACACAGCCCTGAGGGTCAGAGGGGCAGAGGTGAGGGAGCCCACTCTTACCAGGTATTGTAAGTAGCAGTTACTAGAAGGTCCCCAAATTTTACACGGTAATTCATTCTCTAGTTAATAATATACAGGTGTCCCCCGCTTTTCAAATGTTCGCTTTACGAAACCTCACTGTTACGAAAGACCTACATTAGTACCCTGTTTTCACTTTCAGAAGGTGTTTTCACTGTTACATAAAAAATTCAGTGCGCGATAAAAAGCAGCGCGCCCCGAGCAGCTGCTCTGCCCCGGATTCGGAATGGCATTGCTTTAACATGAGCCTGTGAGCAGTTGTTTGCAAGATGAGTTCTATGGTGTCGGAAAAGCCTGAAAGAGCTCGTAAGGATGTTACACTTAGCGTAAAACTAGACATAATTAAGCGTTTCGATCGTGGTGAACGAAGCAAGGAGAAAGTGAGTTTGGCTTGTGGAAGCTGACTAAGATGATGTTGAAGAGGTTTTGGCATCCCATGACCAAGAACTGATAGATGAAGAGCTGATGCAATTGGAAGAGGAAAGGATAACAATCGAAACCGAATGAGTAATGATAAAGTACGACTTTAATTTTGAAAGGGTACGTAGGTTTAGGGGATATTTGCAAGATGGGTTGAGTCCTCACAAAGAACTGTGTGATAGAAAAATGCGCGAGGCTCAGCAGTCAAGCAAGCCTTCCACATCAGCCACAGCAGACGACGAACCTCGACCTTCGACATCGAGGCGGGCAGTCATAGGAGAAGATGAGCTGCCTGCTCTAATGGAAACAGACGACGAGATGACACCCCAGTGTCCCACCACCCCAACACCCAGGCCGCGGACAGATACTGACCGATTCGCGGAGAATGCAGCAGTAGCTGGGAGGCACACAGCACATCTTTAAGAAAAAAGCCGAAATAAACATGCTAATTAATTAGGTGCCGCCCCACACGTAATTGTCGGCCCAGATCAGAGGCGATGCAATGGGCAATCGGCACTGATCTGGGCCGACAATTACGTGTTGGGCGGCACGTAATTAATTAGCATGTTTATTTTGGCTTTTTTCTTATGGATGTGCTGTGTGCCTCCCGGCTACCGCTGCACCCCTGCGTGCTTTGCGGCAATGTATCGGTTGGTGGCCCGAAGGGTGGGGGCCACTGCACCACCCAACCTGCGACAACTCTGCCTAACACACCATCATCAGTGTGCTCTGAGCTGTCCCGATTCCGGTAAGTGATTCTACACTGTACATACATTATTTCTACTTTGTATTGGCTGTGTATTTTTACGTGTTATTTGGTACGATTTGGCAGCTTCATAGCTTAAAGCTTACTGGAGAGCGCTTGCACAGTGTTTTTGCCAACAGCGCTTGCGTGAGATTTTCACTATGGAGAACAGTTCAGTAATGATTGTGGAAAAGCATTTCTACTTTATATAGGCTGTGTATTTATCATATCATTCCCGCTTTTACTATACGTTACTGTTATTTTAGGTTTTATGTGTTATTTGGCATGATTTGGTAGGTTATTTTTGGGTCTGCGAACGCTCACAAAATTTTCTCATATAAATAAATGGTAATTGCTTCTTCGCTTTACGACATTTCGGCTTACGAACCGTTTCATAGGAACGCTGTAACTTCGGATGGCGGGGGAAACCTATACTTTATTTATTGAGATACACTGCGGAATAGGCTCTTCTGGCACTTCAAGCTGTACCGCCCCCGTTTTATCCTAGCCTAATCACAGGACAATTTTCAATGACCAATTAACATACCAACCTAGTTTATGACCTACAATTAACCTAGTTATGACCTACATGTTCTGTGATTCTTTTATGAAATTTGTCTAATTTACATATCTATTCCAGATCCTCCATTGAGATGTCAGTGGTGTTCTATGTATCTCTTTTGAGTACACTTCTTCATTTTCAGGAAATTCCTTGTTTGTTTGACAAGAGAATTTCTCTGTCACAACTGCCAAGAACAACTTGTATACATGCTCCAATCTTACTTTTAATGGCCAGAGATCACTATTTAACCCTGTTTAAACAATGTAATAGTCATTAGAGATGAGCATAAAAATAATTTCCTTTGAAAGCTTGCAATCTTCCACATCTACTCCTTTAAATTCCAACTTCTTACCTAGTCCCATTTTAAACTTTGAATTTCAAAGGCATTACTTAAAGGCTTAACTAGAACTCTTTGTATAGAACTACAAAAAAAAATTCTGCATTCCTGGATGTTATCAGAGATTGTGTAATACCTTCATCAATAACCTTCTCAAACGATAATAATAATAATAAGTACTTTATTGATCCTGAGTGGGAAATTATCTTGTTACAGCAGCAACATTTAAAAACACTTAGCAGTAATAATAAATAATAATATTACATACAATAATATTAACTAATGAAGTACATAAAAACAATAATATATACAATAATAATTTACCAATGTGCAATAATGTGGAATACTGTGCAACAAAAATGTACAAAATAATAAAACAGAGACTATTGTACTATGCAAACAACAGGAATTCTGCAGATGCTGGAAATTCAAGCAACACACATCAAAGTTGCTGGTGAACGCAGCAGGCCAGGCAGCATCTATTGTACTATGATGTATTTCTCCTGTCGCACAGAGATGATCTGTGCACCTGGTAGGAAAGATTTCTGTAACAATCCTTGTGTAGTGTGTCAATTGGGAACTTCCTCTTTTTAAGCATATGCCAACAAATTCCTTTATTATTTTACCTATGGCAGCTTAAAGCCATTAGATCTTATCCCTTTGTTCGTTTGTTACTAGTGTGGTAATAATCAGTGGGTGGTTTCTTCAGGGAAGAATGCATCAAATTTTTTATTGTGATGCTAATGATTGTGTTGATGTGAAATTCCACACATTCACAAAAAATGCCATATAAACAAAACAATTAGGCAAAAGTATTATAATGATCGTACCTCAGAAGCTGGTGGGTAAACTGTCAATGAAACTTCCCATTGATCCAACAATCTCTTTGACCCCCTGTCATCAGGCAGAAGGTACCATAGCATTAGGACAAGAATTGTTAGGATGGGAAACAGTTTCTTCCCCCAGGCTATAAGACTACTGAACTCCCTAAACCACCCAGGTTTCGCAATGTATGAAGTGCCAGTAGTGTTAAATGACTTACTTTTTAACATGTGTTGTAAAAGTTCTAAAAATTTATTTATGGCAATTTTCCTTCCTGTGCTATGAGTTATAAGTACTGTGTGGTGCACCTTAATCTGGAAGAGCATTGTTTCGTTTGTCAGCATACATATATATGGTGGAAATGACAATAAATTTTAACTTGATATCCTTAGAAACTCTGCACAGAAAGAGAATGATGTAGATCCAAGAAGAGCTGTGGAACTAAAATCAAACAATGAGTGGAGATACTGTACAATTGAGAGAATGTTCTGAGTGGAGGAAATATGCTCTAGCACCAAAGATGCCCAGATAATTGAAACAGCCCCTAGTAGCTTATTATGATGGGATTCAATATCCAAAAGTTACCCCTTGTTATTTTTGCCTGCTTGAGATTCTAGTCCATCAGTTCGAGATGATTTGTTCACATGGTCCCTATCTACTTAGCAAGTAATTCTCCCTTGCCAGCGTCTAATTTCTGTTGAGAGATCGTACTCCATGTTCACTGCAAACATTTAGAAAGTAACCCTCTGTGCTAGGTTTTTCAAGATCTTAGATTAATTCAAATGTTCAGCCACTGTGGGATGCTTATAATTGCAGGTGACTTGTGTTGATGTGGTATGAAAATTAGAATGCAGTTATGTGGTTTTAAATATGTAAATATGTGCATCCTCTCCATTTCTTGCATTCGGTTGCACAAGCTTAAATACTTTGATAGCAATTTATTTGCAATTTCACTTTTACCTTTAACCTGCAGAGTTCTCATATCTTCGAACAGCCTGTAAATTGCATTACTATATTTTAATGTAGTTAAAATAACGACTGTCACTGTAACACTGGATTTGAAGGTCCCATAAACAGCACAACCTTCAATTGTGTGGCTTGCAGAAAAGATCCATCAAGTTCCTGTGTGTAGTGCCACACTGTGTTAGTTTCTGTGCATGTTATTGTTTTGATTTATTATACGTTCTCATGGCATGGCAGCTGTGAATTTGGCCACCAGCCCTTGAAGGGACATTTTGCAACATAATCAGCACTCTTCCAGCTGTTTACTAAATAGATGTTGCCATGATAAATGTGAAGCAGGAGAGTGTTCTCAAGGATAAGACAGAGCAGGACAAGCTGGTGAAGAACAGTATCCAAGGAAAGCATGAACTTTATGCAAGAGGGATACAGAGAGCCTCAGTTGCAGACACAAAGCCTTCTAATCATCATCAGAGACTTCAATCACGCTTATTTGAAGAAATATTTGTCCAGCTATTATCAACATATTACCTGTAGCACCAGGGGTCCCAATACACTGGACCACTGCTATACTACAGATAGGAATGTTTACCGTTCCTTGTTTAGACCTCAATTTGGGAAATCTGATCACTTGGCTGTTCTTCTCCTACCTGCATACAGGCAGAAGCTGAAGAGCAAGGCTCCAGAGATAAGAACAACAAAGAGGTGGTTGCTGGAGACAGAGGAGCAGCCACAGGATTGTTTTGAGTCAGTGGGCTGGGCTGTGTACAAGAACTCATCTGTGGATCTGAATGAAAACAGGCATAGAAGAGTGTGTCCCCACAATATCATTCAGAGTCTGCTCCAACCAGAAACTCTCGATGAGCCATGATATTCACAATCTACTGAGGGCCAGGCCAATGGCATTCATGTCTGGCGACCAAGTAAAATACAAAAGGTCCAGGTACAATCTCCAGAAAACCATTTCATGTGTGAAGTGCCAATTCTGGACCAAACTTGAATCACTTAAGGACGTTCGACAGCTCTTGCAGGGCTTGAATGTTATTACCTCCTACAAAGCGAAACCAAGTGACATAAGGTGACAACAAAGGCTTGGCCCCCTGATGAGCTCAGCTGCTTCAAACAAGCTTCAGTTATACCGGTGCATAAGAAGAATGTGGTAACCTGCCTCGATAACTATCGTTCATGAGCACTTCCATCCACAGTGATGAAGTGCTTTGAGAGGCTGGTGCTGAAACATATCAACTCCTGCTTGAGAAGTGAATTGGATTTGCTCCAATTTGCCTACCGTCACAACAGGTCAACAGCAGATGCCAATTCAATGGCCCTTCAATCAACCCTGGAACACCTGGACAGTGAAGATGCATACATTAGCATGCTCTTCATTGACTACAAGCCGGCATCCAATACTATCATCTCTTCAAAAATAATCAATAAGCTTGAAGTTCTTGGCCTCAATCCCTCTTCACGCACTGGAACCTCGATTTCCTAACTTACAGACCCCAGTGTGTTCAGATTGGCAACAACATCTGCTCCACAATCTCCATTAGCACAAGTGTACCACAGGGCTGTGTGCATAGCCTTCTATTCTACTCACTTTATACTTATGACTGTGAGGCTAAGCGCAGGTCCAATGCCATATTCGTATTTGCTGAAGACACCTCCTCGGTTGGGTCAAAGGTGGTGATGAATCAGCATATCGGAGGGAAAATGAAAATCTGCCTGTGTGGTGCCAGAACAACAACCTCTCACCCAATGTCAGCAAGACTAAAGGTTTGATTATTGACTTCAAGAGGATGAAAGTGGAGGCCCATGAGCCAGTTCTCATTAGGGGATTAATTTAGTATATTTCTGATGTGTTTCACTTATTGAGCTTTATATGTTTTGTGTATTTGGATTGACTGTATCTATTAAGTAAGTTGTTCTTGCTTGTTTATCCTGTAATATTATATCTAGACATTTATTGTATTATGGATTGTCTCATCTGTAATAATGGGTTAGTCGTAATATAATTTGTAGGACTGTCTCTGAAACTGGATCAGGCTTGTGTTTATAGTATGGTGTGATGCCTTTTATGAATTTATATTTTAAAGCAAGATTTTGTTGAGTAATGTTTACCACTTGATTGTGCCTGGGTAAGTAATCAGATTGAGTTAAGCTGCTATAGGATCACACTACAATGCAGTGTTTCCCAATCTTCTTTTAGCCCAATGCCCCCCTAAAGCACTTTCATACTTGCTGACGCTCTTGCTAATGCACTTTCATACTTGCTGACGCTCTTGCTAACGCACTTTCATACTTGCTGACGCTCTTGTTAAAGCACTTTCATACTTGCCATTGCCACTCTTAGGCACAGTATACTTTCCAGCACCCCAATAGTGTAAAAACATATCTAACATATGCTAACATGAGAAAAATGATACTGCTTTAAATTTTTATTTGTCTTTACACCTAGCTTGCATAGTACCTGTGCACTGTACAGGAGCTTTGATATTAAAGTGATCCTTGAGTTGGATGGTTTTTAGCAAGAGTTGAAATATCTAGTGACAAATTGTGACAGCAAAAGCCTTAAGTCCCCATGCGTAACAATGTCCAAGAAGTTTCTGTTCTCGTAAGTATGTGGTTCGCTGCACTGAAGCCTCTATCAACAAGGTAGAAGGATGGAAATGCAATGAAGAGCAGATTGGCTCCACTCTAAAGATCAGAAAACGTTGTATGACAGTGAAGCCACATACCACAAAAGCTGGGATTTTTGAAGAGCATTTTTGCTTCTTTATCATTCTGAATTTTGATGATTTCTTCTTGCAAGCCCTCTTCCTGGTCTTTCACCTTGCAAAGAATGAGAATCAGGTTTATTATCACTGGCATGTGTCATGAAATTTGTTAACTTAGCAGCAGCAGTTCAATGCAATACATAATATAGAAGAAGAAAAAAAAGTAATTAAAAGTAAATAAATGAATAAATAAATAAATTGCAGTATACATATATTGAATAGATTAAAAATTGTGCAAAAGCAGAAATGTATATTAAAAAAGTGAGGCGCTGTTCACAGGTTCAATGTCTATTTAAGAATCGGATGGCAGAGGGGAAGAAGCTGTCCCTGAATAGCTGAGTGTGAGCCTTCAGGCTTCTGTACCTCCTTCCTGATGGTAACAGTGAGAAAAGGGCATGCTCTGGGTGCTGGAAGTCCTAAATAATGGATGCTGCCTTTCTGAGACACCATTCCTTGAAGATGTCCTGGGTACTTTGTAGGGTAGTACTCAAGATGGAGCTGACTAAATTTACAACCCTCTTCAGCTTCTTTTGGCCCTGTGCAGTAGCCCCACCCTTCCACCCCTATACCAGACAGTGATGCAGCCTGTCAGAATGCTCTCCATGGTACATCTATAGATGTTTTTGAGTGTATTTGTTGACATGCCAAATCTCTTCAAATTCCTAATAAAGTATAGTTGCTGTCTTGCCTTCTTTATAACTGCATCGACATGTTGGGACCAGGATAGCTCCTCAGAGATATTGACACTCAGGAACTTGAAACTGCTCACTTCTCTATGAGGATTGGTATGTGTTCCTTTATCTTACCCTTCCTGAAGTCCACACTCAGCTCTTTCGTCTCACTGACGTTGAGTGCAAGGTTGTTGCTGTGACACCACTCTACTAGTTGGCATATCTCGCTCCTGTACATCCTCTTGTCTCCATGTGAGATTCTACCAACAATGGTTGTATCATCAGCAAATTTATAGATGGTATTTGAGGTATACCCAGCCACACAGTCATGTATATATAGAGAGTAGAGCAGTGGGCTAAGCACACACCCCTGAGGTGCACATATGTTGATCGCCAGCAAAGAGGAGATATGATCACCAATCCACACAGATTGTAGTCTTCCGGTTAGGAAGTCGAAGTTCCAATTGCAGAGGGAGGTACAGAGGCCCAGGTTCTGTAACATCTCAATCAGGATTGTGGGAATGATGGTGTTAAATGCTGAGCTATAGTGAATGACCAGCATCCTGACGTATTGTCCTGCTGGTCTAAAGCCATATTGCAGCAGTGGAACAAGGTCCTTGCTGAGGCAGGAGTTCAGTCTAGCCATGACTAACGCCTCAAAGCATTTTGTCACTGTAGATGAGAATGCTACTGGGGGATAGTCATTAAGGCTGCTCACATTATTCATTATTCCTCTTAGGCACTGGTATAATTGTTGTCTTTTTGAAGCAAGTGGGAGCTTCCACCTGCAGCAAAGAAACGGGTTATTTATCCAGTCCAGAATTACCAGTTCATTCAAATTCTTGAATTGATTCTGAAAATCCGTCCTCAGTGATTACAGGCATCAGCAGTACTCTTGAAAATCACTGTCTATGAAAGAGAATGCCATACTTTTCATGTAGGTAAACTGTGAGAACATTCTTCTCCCAATATTTTACTTATATATTTCCACTGCACTGCATTCTTTGCCTGGATTAAATTGAAATTTTCACCTTGCATTTTCATACTTAGAATGCTCATTTTGTCATACAGATCAGCTAGTGTGCCACATCTCCATGTAGATGCTCCACTTGCTTCAAAAAGGCAACAATTATACCAGTGCCAAAGAAGAATAATGTAGCCTGCCTTAATGACTATCGCCCGGTAGCACTCACATTGATAGTGATGAAATGCTTTGAGAGGTTGGTTATGACTAGACTGAACTCCTGCCTCAGCAAGGACCTGGACCCATTGTAAGTTGCCTATCGCCACAATGGGTCAACAGCAGATGCAATCTTAATGGCTCTCCACACGGCTTTAGACCACCTAGACAACACAAACACCTAAGTCAGGATGCTGTTCATCGACTGTAGCTCAGCATTTAATACCATCATTCCCACAATCCTGATTAAGAAGTTGCTGAACTTGGGCCCCTGTACCTCCTTCTGCAATTGGATCCTCGACTTCCTAACCAGAAGACCACAGTCTGTGCGGATTGGTGATAACTTATCCTTCTCACTGACGATCAACATTGGTGCTGCTCGGGTGTGTGCTTAGCCCACTGCTCTGCTCTCTGTATACATATGACTGTGTGGCTAGGCATAGCTCAAATACCATCTATAAATTTACTGATGATACAACCATTGTTGATAGAATCTCAGGTGGTGACGAGAGGGCGTACAGGAGTGAGATATGCTAACTAGTGGAGAGGTGCTGCAGCAACAACCTGGCACTCAACATCAGTAGGGTGAAAGAGCTGATTGTGGACTTCAGGAAGGGTAAGACGAAGGAACACATACCAATCCTCATAGAGGGATCGGAAGTGAAGAGAGTGAGCAGCTTCAAATTCCTGGGTGTCAAGATCTGTGAGGATCTAACCTGGTCCCAACATATTGATGTAGTTATAAAGAAGGGAAGACAGCAGCTATACCTTATTAGGAGCTTGAAGAGATTTGGCATGTCAACAGCTACACTCAAAAACTTTTATATTTGTTCCATGGAGAGCATTCTGACAGGCTGTCTGGTATGGTGGGGCGGGGCTACTGCACAGGACTGAAAGAAGCTGCAGAAGGTTGTAAATCTAGTCAGCTCCATCTTAGGCACTAACCTACAAAGTACCCAGGACACCTTTAGGGAGCTGTGTCTCAGAAAGGCAGTGTCCATTATTAAGGAACTCCAGCACCCAGGGCATGCCCTTTTCTCACTGTTACCATCAGGTAGGAGATACAGAGGCCTGAAGACACACACTCAGTGATTCAGGAATAGCTTCTTCCCCTCTGCCATCCG
Source organism: Mobula hypostoma (assembly GCF_963921235.1). NCBI lineage: Eukaryota > Metazoa > Chordata > Chondrichthyes > Myliobatiformes > Myliobatidae > Mobula > Mobula hypostoma. The sequence continues at coordinate 205,550,524 of NC_086098.1, read as the reverse complement.
ATTCCTAAATGGACATTGAAGCTTTGGACACTTGTTTAATATACAGTATTTCTGTTTTTGCACAATTAAAACAATCTATTCAATATACGTAATGATTTACTTGTTTATTTATTATTATGTTTTATTTTATTTATTATTATTTTTTTCTCTCTCTGCTAGATTATGTATTGCATTGAACTGCTGCTGCTAAGTTAACAAATTTCACGTCACATGCCGGTGATAATAAACCTGATTCTGATTCTGAGAAGTTCAGTCTTGTTTCCCAAGCTCTTATCGACTTTGAGCAAAAAATTCAACCACAGTGTCAAAAAGATCAAAAAAATGTTTTAAGCAGCTGCCTTTTGACAGTGTGAAGAAACAAGTGTTCAAAACTCTTTATGGCGAAATTTTTTATTTAATGCATATACTTTAATCTTGTTGATAGCAGATATTACAAGAGTCATGCTTGAAAAATGCTGTTAACTGTGGTTTTTGGCAATGAGATGTTGATAATAAATTACACAATGGATTTCAAACAGACTTGGAATTTCTTTTTTCTTAAATGCCACTAAACCAGCATGGTGACCTGTCATGTATCGTGCTTCATCCGTTGCACAAGAAATCATGTTCCTAATCGGAATATATTTATCCTCAATATACATTTTGAGTTCATCATAGATTGATTCTTACTGATATTTGTTTTTAATATTTTACAAAAGAGAATCTCTTCATAAACTTTTCCAGTTTTGATAAGTCATAAAATGCTATTAGCAATGCCTCGTTATCTCACATAGTTAGCTCATCCAGTTGTATTCCAGTTCTGTTTTTTGTAGCTCTGTGCATAGTTGGTACTCAATGTCTTCAATCATTTCACCAATGTGACGAGCTACAGAGCTCTTATTCAGAGGAATTGATTTTAAAATATCGGTGTCCATTTTGAGAACAGTAGTGAACACTTCTGATTCAGCAGGCATTATTAATCCTCACCAACTGTATGAGATTTTCCACACTTTGCTGTCATTTTGGAAATGTTATACAAGCAATGAGACGACTATCAAGGTCTTTTTTAGCTTTCTTGTCAAATAATGTTTTTCAAATGCTTCTTTCATCTTATGAAACTGAGTAATACCATAAGTAGCCTTTTCAGGGTGTCTTTTCCTAAAGTGCTCTTGCAATCTTGATGGTTTCATGACTTCATTAGACAGTACAGTATTACAAATAAGGTACATGGTACATCGCTGATCTGACAGGAACGGAATAAAACTATACTCCAGGTATGTAACATTGTATTAATGCACTTTCTGTGGTTTCTTTTTCTTACTAGGATTAGAATTCAAGGCTTCACTGCCTTCAGACTCATAGAGATTGTGCCCTATGTATTTATCCATCATGAATGGGGCTAAATTAAAATTAAAAATTAACATAAACTGGGAATGTCTATCGGATGTTGAGGATGGCAACGCATTGACACAGTGGTCAGGTCTTGTGCCTCAAGTTAGGGTGCCAGTTACTGCCCCACCCCCCCAAGAATCTTGAATGCCCCCTAATGACTTCTGTTTCCCCATACCGGGCCTGCTGGGAATCACTGTTGTAATGTGTTATATCGTTTCTGGTTTCCCTTAGCATTTTCTGTATTTGTCATCTTGAATTTGTTGGTCTTTTATTAAGTGTTTTTGATCATTTTTTGTGTTAACCACCTGGTGGTCTCCGACTCCGAGTCAGGCATTTGATGCTTCATTATCAACATCTATTCTACTCAGATCATGGAAATGTCTTCCATGAGGTCATGCTTTTCCACTGGTTAACTTTTCCTTCTGTGGTGGTAATTTCTTCATTTTTTTGGGTTGTACATTTACTTAAGTTTAGTAGTGTGTACTTCTTATCTGAGCTGCATTATAACCATATAACCACATAACAATTACAGCATGGAAACAGGCCATCTCGGCCATTCTAGTCCGTGCCGAACTTTTACTCTCACCTAGTCCCACCGACCTGCACTCAACCCATAACCCTCCATTCCTTTCCTGTCCATATATCTATCCAATTTAAATTTAAATGACAACATCGAACCTGCCTCAACCACTTCTGCTGGAAGCTCGTTCCACACAGCTACCACTCTCTGAGTAAAGAAGTTCCCCCTCATGTTACCCCTAAACTTTTACCCTTTAACTCTCAACTCATGTCCTCTTGTTTGAATCTCCCCCACTCTCAATGGAAAAAGCCTATCCACATCAACTCTATCTATCCCCCTCATAATTTTAAATACCTCTCTCAAGTCCCCGCTCAACCTTCTACGCTCCAAAGAATAAAGACCTAACTTGTTCAACCTTTCTCTGTAACTTAGGAGATGAAACCCAGGCAACATATTAGTAAATCTCCTCTGTACTCTCTTAATTTTATTGACATCTTTCCTATAATTCGGTGACCAGAATTGTACACAATACTCCAAATTTGGCCTCACCCATGCCTTATACAATTTCAACATTACGTCCCAATTCCTATACTCAATGCTCTGATTTATAAAGGCCAGCATACCAAAAGCTTTCTTCACCACCCTATCCACATGAGATTCCACCTACAGGGCACTATACACCATTATTCCCAGATCCCTCTGTTTTACTGCATTCTTCAATGCCCTACCATTTACCATGTATGTCCTATTTTGATTAGTCCTACCAAAATGTAGCACCTCACATTTTTCAGCATTAAACTCCATCTGCCATCTTTCAGCCCACTCTTCTAACTGGTCTAAATCTCTCTGCAAGCTTTGACAACCTACTTCATTATCCACAACGCCACCTCTCAGTATCATCTGCATACTCACTCATCCAATTTACCACCCCATCATCCAGATCATTGATATATATGACAAACAACATTGGACCCTGAGGCACACCACTAGTCACCGGCCTCCAATCTGACGAACAGTTATCCCCCACTACTCTCTGGAGTCTCCCATCCAGCCACTGCTGAATCCATTTTACTACTTCCATATTAATGCCTAATGATTGAACCTTCCATGTGGAACCTTGTCAGAGGCCTTACTGACGTCCATATAGACAACATCCACCGCTTTGCCCTTGTCAACTTTCCTAGTAACCTCATCAAAAAATTCAATAAGATCTGTCAGACATGACTTTCCACGCACAAATCCATGTTGACTGTTCTTAATCAGACCCTGTCTATCCAGATAATTATTTATACCATCCCTAAGAATACTTTCCATCAATTTACCCACCACATTGCTAGGTTTACTCTTAGAACCCTTTTTAAACAATGGAACAACATGAGCAATACGCCAATCCTCCGGCACCATCCCCGTTTCTAATGACATTTGAAATATTTCTGTCAGAGCCCCTGCTATTTCCACACTAACTTCCCTCAAGGTCCTAGGGAATATCTTGTCCGGACCCGGAGACTTATCCACTTTTATACTCCTTAAAAGCGCCAGTACTTCCTCTTCTTTAATCGTCATACTTTCCATAACTACCCTTCTTGTTTCCTTTATCTTACACAATTCAATATCCTTCTCCTTAGTGAATACCGAAGAAAAGAAATTGTTCAAAGTCTCCCCCATCTCTTTTGACTCTGCACATACCCGTCCACTCTGATTCTCTAAGGGGCCAATTTTATCCCTCACTATCCTTTTACTATTAATATAACTAGAAACCATTTGGATTTATTTTCACCTTACTTGCCAAAGCAGCCTCGTCTCTTCTTTTCACTTTTCTAATTCCTTTCTTAAGATTCTTCTTACATTCTTTATATGCCCCCGAGCACCTCATTTACTCCAAGCTGCCTATATTTATTGTAGATCCCTCTCTTTTTCCGAACCAAGTTTCCAATATCCTTGAAAACCATGGCTCTCTCAAACTTTTAACCTTTCCTTTCAACCTAACAGTAACATAAAGATCCTGTACCCTCAAAATTTCACCTTTAAAAGACTTCCATTTCTCTATTACATCCTTCCCATAAAACAAATTGTCCCAATCCACTCCTTCTAAATCCTTTTGCATCTCCTCAAAGTTAGCCTTTCTTCAATCAAAAATTTCAACCCTGGGTCCAGTCCTATCCTTCTCCATAATTATATTGTAACTAATGGTATTGTGATCACTGGACCAGAAGTACTCTCCAACACATACCTCCGTCACCTGACCTATCTCATTCCCTAATAGAAGATCCAACACTGCCCCTTCTCTAGTTGGTACCTCTATGTATTGCTGCAAAACACTATCTTGCACACATTTGACAAACTCCAAACCATCCAGCCCTTTTACTGAATGGGCTTCCCAGTCAATGTGTGGAAAATTAAAATCCCCCACAATCATTATGCTTGTATGGAGTGCTGAATCCTGTTTTCTTTGATGAAAATATATCCTTAGAAATTTTCTGTGACTGTTTAAATTTTTTATGTCTGTTATTCCTCTCTCCTGTCCTAAGAAGTGTTAATCTAAGTTTGTTGGCGTGTACATAGTTTTTTTTTAAATTTGTCATTTTAGTTATTTTTTTTTAAAATTTCTAGATCAACTTTGGACCAAGATATCATGCCAAAATAATATGTTAATATGGGTCATCATAATAATTGCCCATATTGTTGTTACTAGTAATAATAATTATTATTATTATTTCTTTTTTTCTTTTTGTATTTGCACAGTTTTTTGTCTTGCACATGTTGATTGTCCATCCTGTTGAGTGTGGTGTTTCATTTATTCTATTGTGTTTCTTGTATTGTGAAACCCTGCAAGAAAATCAATCTCGGGATTGTGTATGGTCGCATATATGTACTTTGATAGTAAATCAGCTTTGAAATTTGGGGGAGGTCTCTATCTGAGAATACTGCATATAAGTAGATGCTAAGCTTTGGAGAACCCTGAAGTGCAGGCAAATCCGAAGTTCCTTACCTGCACCTTTTAGACTCAAGGGAAGTAGATGTAGCCACCTTTCTTTGATAGTGGAGATTGAGTGACATCCTTAATGCAGCTAATTTTGAGAACTAGCAGGGATTATCAGCAGTCGAATAAAATGGTAGGTGGGTTAGGAAGCTGAGGCAAACTGTGGCCTCGCCTCCATGGACAAACCAGTCAAGATTCATGTGTGAGGCTACATGTGAGCTTGTGAGAGATCATAGACCTTATCCGAATCAGAATCATTATTACTGACTTAAGTAATGTGAAATTCGCTTTGTGGCAGCAGTACTGGCTAAGATGTAAAATTGCTAAAAATTGCAAACTAAATATTGAAAAATAAGAGGGGATAATGAGGCAGTGTTCATATATATGTGGACTGTTCAGAAATGTAATGGCAGCAGCAAAGTAGTTTCTGAATTGTTGAATGTGGATCTTTGCATTCCAGTATCTCCTTCCTGAGGATAGAAATGACAAAAGGGCATATCCCAAATGGCAAGGATCCTTAATGATTGAGGCCCTCTTCCTGACGTACCACCTCTTAAAGGTGTTGTCAAAGGTGGGGAGAGTTGTGCCCCGAATGGAGCTGGCAGAGTCTACGACCCTCTACCTTCTGTGCATTGGAGGCCCCATCCAAGGATGAGATGCAACCAGTCAGAATGTTTTCCACAGAACATCTATATAAATTTTCATGAGTATTTAGTGACATACCAGATCTTCTCAAACCCCTAACAAAGTAGAGCTGCTGGCATGCCTTTTTCATGATTGCATCAGTGTGTTGGGCACAGGATAGATCCTCTGAGATGCTGATGCCCAGGAATTTGAAGCTGCTCACCTTTTCCATTGCTGATCCCTCAATAAGGACTAACATGTGACCACCTCACTTCCAATTCCTGAAATCCACATCAATTCCGTGGTCTTGCTGATGTTGAGTGCAGGGTTGTAGTTGTGATACAACTCAACCAGCTGAACAATCTCACTCCTGTACCCCTCTTCTATATCATCTGAAATTCTGCCAACAATAGGTGTGTCATCTACGAAAGCATAGTTGGCATCTGCGCTGCACCCACAGTCTGAATGTAGAGAGGCTAGAACAGTGAGCTGAGCAGGCATCCTTGAGGTGCACCTGTGCTGATTGTCAGTGAGGAGGAAATGTTTTTACCAATCCTCATTGACTGTTGTCTCCCGTTGAGGAAGTCAAGGCTCAAGGCTAGTGCAGGGTAAGTAGATTCAGGGTTATCCTTTAAGTAGCATTGCTTAATGAGAAATTAGTTAGTTTAGTAAAAACTGTTTATACAAGCCAGTGGTGTGGAATATCCTGTGGATGATATTTTAGGTGTTGTTTGACAGTTGACATTACCTGGATGAGTTCTGTGCCAGATAAGAGAGTGCTGGGAGGAATGAAAATCCTGCCAAAATGTTGTGGGACATTTCCAGACTGATGCTGAGAAACCTAGAAATGTTTGCAATATTGATCTACTCTGGTATATTGCCTATTTTCCTCTGAATTGCACTACTCTATTCCTAAAGTGTGAGAAGGAGCGTTAGATAAATATGCTCACCTTTAATAATGCTTTTAACCTTTCGTTGCAATTACTTGCTCACTGGATTTTTTTTTCTTGTGCGGTGTTTCTTCATTCCTATTTTAATTTGACCTTTCCATTCATTCTGGAGATCAGTTGTTTCCTTCATATTTATTTTTCAAACTTTGCAAAACGAACATTTAATTTCAGTAATGTTTTTTAATCCTGAAAAGTTCTTCACTAAATGTGACTGAGATTCTCCCTTTATTGTTGGGTCTTTTTATGATCAACTATGATTCGTCTTGGTGTTAGCTGGTACTTAGATGCTCAGCACCACAAGTAACTGCTCACAACCAAAATGCTGAGGTGATACATGAAGGACATTCTTCTTAGATGGAAAAAAAACAAGAAAACGCGGATGTATATCCGATATCATTTTTGCCAATGTTTCTATATTATGGAAACTATTACTCAGTCTCAGTCTGTTTTTATTGTTCATAGAACGTGGATATCACTGCATCTACTGGAAGCTCATTCCCTAGTTGCCCCTAAACAGAAAAGATAGCCAAGAGGCAAGCTGATTAGTGGCTCTGAGTCATCAATACTCCAGACTGGATAAGAGTGACAGATTTTCTTCCCTTAAGGAATTTAATAAATTGGAAGTTTATGTTGCAACAATCCAATAGTTTTATCATGGGCTGTTACTGAAGCTTGTCTTTAAGTCCAAGCTTAGGGTCCCTCTGAAGTATGATTTGGAGTACCCTATAAACAGCGATTTCTGCTAAATTCAGTTGCTTCAAATTGCAATCATAGTTATAAAGTAAGTTCAAAAGTACATTTATTATCACAGTATGTATGCTGTATACAACCTTGAGATTAGTCTTCTTAAAGGCAGACATATAAGAAGGAACCCATTTTAGAAAAGAATTTCAAATACCCAATATACGGAAGAAAAAATAAATTGTGCAAATAACATTTAGAACTGAAATCCTTGAAGCCAGTTAGTTACAGGCCATAGCTTCAGTTCAGCGCAGAGACAAATAAACTTCATGGAGCAGCGAGCTGTACACAAGATTACTCAAATCTTGTACTCAAGAAGCCTGCGAGGATTCGGAGCAAGAAGGCTGCGAGTGAACGGCTGATTTTCGGAGCCAAGGCACTTTTTACCACTCGGGGTAAAAGGCAAGACTGCGCAGGCGCGTGATCTCAGCCAGTAGAGCGCAAAAGGTTTAAAAAGAAGACCGCCATGTCCAGCGGGCAGCGGAGTGCGAGGCAGCAGAGTGATAGCACTTTGGCTCAACGGGCTTAGGTGGTAATGGGATGAGGTGAGGTAGGTTTATCTGTGTTAATTGCAGAAAGAAAGTAGTATTAGATTATGAGGACACGCTGTCCTCGTTTACTGACATTTAGAAATTTTCATTGTCATTTAATATGTGTGTGAGGCCAGTTTTCTGTGCTCGGTGTCAGATGTGGGAAGTCCTGGATTCTCCCAGCCTCCTGGACGGCCATAGCTGCACCGGGTGTGTCGTGCTGCAACTCCTAAGGGACCGCGTTAGGGAACTGGACATGCAGCTGGATGACCTTCACCTGGTCAAGGAGAGCGAGGAGGTGATAGAAAGGAGTTATAGGCAGGTGATTACACCGGGGCCACGGGAGACATAGACAAATGGGTTACAGTCAGGAGGGGGAAGGGGAAGATTCAGGTACTAGAAGGTACCCCTGTGGCTATACCCCTTGACAATAAGTACTCTTGTTTGAGTACTGTTGTGGGGGGGGGGGAACAGCCTACCTGGGGGAAGCGACAGTGGCTGTGCCTCTGGCTCAGAGTCTGGCCCTGTGGCTCTGAAGGGTAAGGAAAGGAAGAGGATGGCAGTAGTGATAGGGGACTCTATAGTTCGGGGGTCGGACAGGCGATTCTGTGGACTCAGGAAAGAAACTTGCATAGTAGTCTGCCTTCCAGGTGCCAGGGTCTGGGATGTTTCAGATCGCATCCAAGGTATCCTGCAGTGGGAGGGAGAACAGCCAGAGGCTGTTTTACATATTGGTACCAATGACATAGGTAGGAAGAGGAAAGAGGTCCTGGAAAAAGAGAACAGGGAGTTAGGAAGGAAGTTGAGAAGCAGGACCACAAAGATAGTAATCTCGAGATTACTGCCAGTGCCATGCAACAGTGAGAATAGGAATAGAATGAGGTGGAGGATAAATGCGTGTCTGAGGGATTGGAGCAGCGGGCACGGATTCAGATTTCTGGATCATTGGGACCTCTTTTGGGGCAGGTGTGACCTGTACAAAAAGGACAGGTTGCACTTGAGTCCCAAGGAGACCAATATCCTGGAGGGGAGGTTTGCTAAGGCTACTGGGGAGAGTTTAAACTAGAATTGCTGGGAAGGTGGGAACCGAACTGAAGAGACTGGGGAAGAGGAGGTTGACTCACAAATAGAGAAAGATTGTAGAAAGTGCGAGAGGGAGGTTAGGCAGGTGATAGAGAAGGAACGCATTCAGACTGAAGGCTTGAGATGCGTCTATTTTAACACAAGGATTGTAGTGAACAAAGCGGATGAGCTTAGAGTATGGATCAGTGGTTGGAGATATGATGTTATGGCCATTACAGAGACTTGGATGGCTCAGGGACAGGAATGGTTACTTCACGTTCCAGGTTTTAGATGCTTCAGAAAGGACAGGGAGGGAGGCAAAAGAGGTGGGGGTGTGGCACTGTTGATCAGAGATAATGTCACAGCTGCAGTAAAGGTGGACACCATGGAGGGATTGTCTATGGAGTCTCTGTAGGAGGAGGTTAGGAACAGGAAGGGGTCAATAACTTTACTGGGTGTTTTTTTATAGGCCGCCCAATAGTAACAGGGATATCGAGGAGCAGATAGGGAAACAGATCCTGGAAAGGTGTAATAATAACAGGGTTGTCATGATGGGAGATGTTAATTTCCCAATTATCGATTGGCATCTCCCTAGAGCAAGGGGTTTACATAGGGTAGAGTTTGTTAGGTGTGTTCAGGAAGGTTTCTTGACACAATATGTAGATAAGCCTACAAGAAGGGAGGCTGTACTTGATTCGGTATTGGGAAATGAACCTGGTCAGGTGTCAGATCTCTCAGTGGGAGAGCATTTTGGAGATAGTGATCATAATTCTATCTCCTTTACAATAGCATTGGAGAGAGATAGGAACAGACAAGTTAGAAAAGCATTTAATTGGAGTAAGGGAAATTATGAGGCTATCAGGCGGAAATTGGAGGCTTAAATTGGAAACAGATGTTCTCAGGGAAAAGTACGGAAGAAATGTGGCAAATATTGAAAGGATAGTTGTCTGGAGTTCTGCATAGGCACGTTCCAATGAGACAGGGAAGGTAGGGTACAAGAACCGCGGTGTACAAAGGCTGTAATAAATCTAGTCAAGAAGAAAAGAAAAGCTTACAAAAGATTCAGAGAGCTAGGTAATGTTAGAGATCTACAAGATTATAAGGCTAATAGGAAGGGGCTTAAGAAGGCAATTAGGAGAGCCAGAAGGGGCCATGAGAAGGCCTTGGCAGACAGGATTAAGGAAAACCCCAAGGCATTCCACAAGTATGTGAACAGCAAGAGAATAAGACATGAAAGAATAGGACCTATCAGGTGTTATAGTGGGAAAGTGTGTATGGAACCGGAAGAAATAGCAGAGGTACTTAATGAATACTTTACTTCAGTATTCACTATGGAAAAGGATCTTGGTGATTGTAGTGAAGACTTGTAGCAGACTGAAAAGCTTGAGCATGTAGATATTAAGAAAGAGGATGTGCTGGACCTTTTGGAAATCATCAAGTTGGATAAGTCACCAGGACTGGATGAGATGTACCCCAGGCTATCATGGGAGGTGAGGGAGGAGATTGCTGAGCCTCTGACGATGATCTTTGCATCATCAATGGGTATGGTTCCAGAGGATTGGAGGGTTGCAGATGTTGTTCCTTTATTCAAGAAAGGGAGTAGAGATAGCCCTGGAAATTATAGACCAGTGAGTCTTACCTCAGTAGTTGGTAAGTTGATTGAGAAGATCCTGAGAGACAGGATTTATGAACATTTGGAGAGGTATAATATGATTAGGAATAGTCAGCATGGCTTTGTCAAGGGTAGGTTGTGCCTTACGAGCCTGATTGAATTTTTTGAGGATGTGACACAACATATTGATGAAGGAAGAGCAGTAGATGTAGTGTATATGGATTTCAGCAAGGCATCTGATAAGGTACCCCATGCAAAGCTTATTGAGAAAGTAAGGAGGCATGGGATCCAAGGGGACATTGCATTGCGGATCCAGAACTGGCTTGCCCACAGAAGCCAAAGAGTGGTTGTAGACGGGTCATATACTGCATGCAGGTTTGTACCAGTGGAATGCCTCAGGGATCTGTTCTGGGACCCTTACTCTTTGTGGTTTTTATAAATGACCTGGATGAGGAAGTGGAGGAATGGATTAGTAAGTTTTCTGATGACACAAAGGTTGGAGGTGTTGTGGATAGTGTGCAGGGCTGTCAGAGATTACAGCGGAACATTGCTAGGATGCAAAACTGGGCTGAGAAGTGGCAGATGGAGCTCAAACCAGTGAAGTGTGAAGCGGTTCATTCTGGTAGGTCAAATATGATGGCAGAATATAGTATTAATGTTAAGACTCTTGGCAGTGTAGAGGATCAGAAGGATCTTGGGGTCCGAGTCCATAGGATGCTCAAAGCAGCTGCACAGGTTGACTCTGTGGTTAAGAAGGCGTATGGTGTATTGGCCTTCATCAATTATGGAATTGAATTTATCAGCCGAGAGGTAATGTTGCAGCTATATAGGAACCTGGTCAGACCCCACTTGGAGTACTGTGCTCAGTTCTAGTGGCCTCACTACAGGAAGCCATAGAAAGGGTGCAGAGGAGATTTATAAGGATGTTGCCTGGTTTGGGGAGCATGCCTTATGAGAATAGGTTGAGTGAACTCAGCCTTTTCTCCTTGGAGCAATGCAGGATGAGAGGTGACGTGATAGAGGTGTATAAGATGATGAGAGGCATTGATCGTGTGGATAGTCAGAGGCTTTTTCCCAGGGCTGAAATGGTTGCCACAAGAGGACACAGGTTTAAGGTGCTGGGCAGCAGGTACAGAGGAGATGTCAGGGGTATGTTTTTTACGCAGAGAGTGGTGAGTGCGTGGAATGGGCTGCTGGCAACGGTGGTGGAGGCAGATAAGTCTTTTAAGAGACTTTCGGATAGGTGCATGGAGCTTTGAAAAATAGAGGGCTATAGGTAAGCCTAGTAATTTCTAAGGTAGGGACATGTTCGGCACAACTTTGTGGGCCGAAGGGCCTGTATTGTGCTGTATGTTTTGGATATTTCTATTACTGAAATATTGAATACATAACACTCCTCCCCGCTTAGCTACAAACTCCAACTCAATATAGGATGCATCTCAACTATATAGACATATAGACAGTTTACTATGTAATATATCTACTGTACAGACATTCACAGCATATTCACTGTTTCAATTGTTCCATTCAGGCCTAAAGATTTAATCGTTGTGGAGGCTTTCTTACTCTTGCAGGGTTATGTCTTTCCTACAAATGGGATTACTTTGCTTGGCAGGTGAGACTTGTGACTGTGAACAAATCTCAGGTTCTAGGTCTTCCTATCATGAATGTCATTTCCACAGGTGTGATCTTTTCTCCAGTAGCAGTTCTTAATTGGATATCTGCCGGCTTCAGTTTTGCGTCTTTGAAGTACCGTTCCAAGTCATTTTTTTCAGAATGACTGAAACATCTGATCCAGTGACCAAATTCACTTTAGTTAATTTGCTGTTTACTTCTGGTGTAAGCCATCTTGCTTCTCTGTTGTGAGTTTTCACATTGTAAATTTCAAGGCTACACAGTCCTGTCACTCTCATCTTTTTTGGATTTTTCATCAACAGCATGCAGATTCGTGCTCTTTCTGAATTTGCAACTTGAGTTTTATTCCTTTTCTCTTCCCTGTGCAATCCATTTATTTTTGTCGGCCTGACATGAACTTTGTATGTGATTGTTGCATTTTCTCAAGTTTTTCCTTTACACCTGGATTTGTCTGTAGTATTTGAGCTCTGCCACAACAGCAACATAATTTGATTGGCCAAGCCGGTTTCTGCATAGACATTGCAATTTTGTTTATGCTCACTTTTGTTCTTGACTGCAACTCAATTGCGTCTCTGTCTGCTGTTTCCATTGATACAACATTTCAACTACTCTTTGAAATGTAAGTTGTGCTTTAGTTAGGAGTCATTTTTGAATGATTTCTTGTAAGATTCCACAAACAAACAATCTCATAGTGCATCATTGGCACAATGCTCAGGGAAGCTCTTCAATTTAGCCACATATGCTGAAATATGCACCCCTTCCTTTTGATTCTGCTTTTGAAACCTAAGCATTTTGCAATCAATAATGGTTTTGGTTCTATGTCTTCCTGCATTACTTTCACAATACAGCAAAGCTCAATTTGGCTAGTTTGGTTGGAGCAGTTAAACTTCGAAGCAAACTGTATACCTTCAAACCCAATGCACTCAGCAAAATTGGTATTTGTTTCTCATTGGCTATTCAATTTGCTTCAAAATATTGTTCAATTAGCTCAGTATACATGAGCCAGTTACCTGTTGTGTAATCTACTGCACCTATCTTACTAATGTAGCCAGCCGTTTCTGCTCTTTTTTTATGATTATTACCAAGCAATAGTCATGGCTTACAAACCTGTGAATTCTTCTGTGTTCTGCCTTTTTAAAATTCGGTCATGTCTTCCCTTACAAAGAACATGAGTTGGTTCTTTTTTTTTAAACTTGACATCATGTTGCACTTCAACAGGTCGGTAGCTATCTCAGGCTATACTTTAAAATACCTCATTGCCACTGTTGGGTTTTGTAGCTTCAAAACATTAAACTAATTCAAGGGGAAACAGGAGAGCCAACTTTTCTCTTCACATGTATCACATTATAGCATGATGATGTATGCAGTTCACGTATTTATACATATAATTTGTAATGAATTATTTAAACAAACAAGAATGTTTAATCAATGAATATATATACAAGATTACTCAAATATTACTGAAATATTAAATACACAACAGATCCCTGCTGTCAGACTCAGGCACTGCTGCTTCAATGTGCTTTAGGGCCCGAGACTGGCTGCCTCGATTCAACCCATACCTAGCTATTGCAATTGAGCCTAGCACCAAAATTGGTCAAACCTCTGCTTGTTCCTTGACCTCTGGCCTGGGCCCTGCCACCTCGACTTGACCAATCATCCCAGCCCCGGGTCATCACTACGGATGTTCCCCAGGGCGGTATTTGAGGTCCAACCATGCTAAGCGGCTTCAGCAGTAACCTTCCTTCTACCATCTTATCAAACGTAAGAATGTTTGATTACTTTGCAATAACTGATTCCTTTTGCAAATGAAGCGGGACAGCATGGTAACATAGCGGCTAGAGTAACGTTTTACAGTGGTGGCGATTTGGGTTCAATTCTTGCCTCTGCTGGTAAGGAGTTTGTAATTCTCCCCATGACTGTGTGGGCTTCCTCCAGGTACTCCAGTCCCTCACACATTCTGAAGGAAATATGGAGTAGCAAGGGTTACTGAGATGTGAGCGTGCTATGTTGGGAGTACGGCGACATTTGCGGGCTGCCTCCAGCATATATTTGGACAGTGTTGGGGATTGGCGCAAGTAACATATTTCATTGGATGTTTTGATGTACATGTGATAAATCAAGCTAATCTTTATCATCTTTGGCTTTATGCTTACGTGCAGCAAGAGTGATACAACAGTTGGGCATATGCAGCTAAGTGTAGTATTTATGTCACATTGGAAAAATGTCCATCTCCAAAGGGACAAGGACTGATTATTGTCTCTTGACATTCAATGGACTTTTCTGTGTTGAATCACCAAATTTTAACACTCTGTGATTCATCTTTGACCAGACACTCAGCTGGAATAGCCAAAAAGATGTCATAGCTGTAAGGACAGATCAAAGACTGGGTATCCTATGAGTGACCTTTTGGCACCATGTAGTCTTTCTGTCATCTACAAAGCACAGATCAAAAATAAGATGGAATACTCTGAATTTACTTGGATGAATCCAATGCTAATAACTCTTGAGTTCAAAACCATGTCGAACATAGCAGCCTGTTTGATTGGAATCACATTTGCCATCCTACACATACTTTAGCTCAGGGATCAAGTGCAGTGGCAGCAATGTGTGCGAACATGCTGTGCCTTTGCTCAATAGGGATAGTCTGCTCGCACCATCTGAATGTATGACTTCCCCCACCAAGGAGAGCAAGGAGCTTCAAGTGCACGGGTGAACCATCATATGCGTGTGCTGTTCAAGCCATATGTCATCCTGACTTGGAAATAAATTGCTGCTCTTTTGGATTGAAATCCTTAAACTCTACCACCAGCAGCACCATAGGAATACCTTCACAAGTAGGATTTGTAGTTCTTGACCACTCCTTGAGGACAGTTAAAGATGGGTAATAAATGTAGGCCTTTTAGGCACGGTCACATTACAAGAAATGTCTTCGGCAAAGTTTGTTTCATATTACTGCTTTAACTGGGTACAAAAGTGCCACTGTATTTCTTAAAACAGTGTCAAGTGGCCTTATCTTTATTTCATTTCAATAAGATTCTCTGTCAAATATATTTACTAGATTCCTTCACACAAGGCTGTTCTCTAATTTACATCTATATTAATCCTAAATAGAGTCTCCTCAGGGTATCACACTTGGGTTAATAAAGTGGACAGATGACATTTACACAGGATTAATGTAACGCTCCCCCCTGAGCAATGGTAGTGTAACAATATTTATAATGTCTGTATTGTGCTTTGTTTGTGAATTGTTTCTTTTTGAATGACTGGAAGTCTTGTAATCTTTTATCTGATGATCACATTGTTCATGTGGGTCTTGTCTAATCAAAAGATCTAACCTTTTTAACTTCTTCAGTGTTCATTTGTAGGCATCTAGCTGGAGGCTGGACAATTTTCTATTCCTGCCTTTTGATTATTGCATTTCTAAACATGGCTTGTTCTTCCCATGAGTCCTGCTTTTGGAACTGTGCCCAAACCATCTTTCTTTCCTATTTGTCTGAGCCAGACACATGCTTACTCATTGTCTAGATTACTAAAATGGTAAATTGAGATTGTTGTCTGGTTATATGATTACCTAAGTGTCTCTAATGAGGTGGCATCTTTGAGTGATTTGTGGGAATATCATAATTCACATAAATATTACCCTTTTAGTGGAGTGCAGAAATCAGAGACAGAGTAATAGTTTCAATTCATTGGAATATGCACATTAAACCAGTGAAGAAGAAATTTTGGACATATCAGGAAATTCTTCATGCAGGGAATGGAATAAACTTGCTGGTAAAGGTTTTTACAACTTTACAACAAGATCCTTGATGGCTTAGTGGGTCAGTGCAACAATTGAGTGACCTGAACCAGGCTGACTAGGAAGGTTGCAGGTCCAGTCCCTAGTTAGTTGCCTTACTGAGCTGAAGCAATGATATAAGCATTACAGGAACACTTATCCTTGGAGCTCCTGTTCAGCTGAGGTAAATTGGCGAAGATTGCTGTTCTTTAGTGAAACACCTCTGGGACAAAAACAGGATCAGGTTTGGTTGTGATAATCAAGTCTTTTATGACAATATTATGTAATTCACTTCTGAAGAATAGCATTCAGATGAAAATCAGAGGCTACAATTGCTCAAGGGTGAATAATCATTGACAAGTGAAAATAAGGTCTTGCATCTTAAAAGATGTGCATGCAGTGCTGAGAAAAGTAGGACTAAGCCAAGCCATTTACTAGCTCTGAAACAAAAGCAAATTGTGTCTATATAATTTTAAATAAACGTAATGTGTGTGTGTGTGTGTGTGTATGTATGAGGGAGACAGAAAAAGGAATTCAATCTCCTTGATTGTTGCTGCAGATACTTCTTACTGAAGTATTTTCCGTCATTCCAGAGCCTACATTTTGACAATACATTGTGTAACTTTGTGAAATTGATTGATCTCTTGAGAAGGATATTGGCAAAGAATCGGTCATCCATCTTTGAATTTTTCATTGGTTCCAAGTGGTGTAATCTATATACTATAAATTAATAAACCTGTTTACTGTAGAAGGCTTGAATCAAGGTTCTATTAATAGGTATATTGTAAGAATGGGTCTGAATATTTATCCTGCAGTGTGTTTGGCTTGAGCAAGCAAATGATCAGGAGTATCACAAACGTAAGTACCTGCAGGTGCTGGAAATCCAAAGCAACACCAACACACGCACACAAACACACACAAACAAACACACACACACACACACACACACACACACACTCTCACACTCACACTCACACACACTCACACTCACACTCACACTCACACTCACTCACACACACCTCACTCACACACACAATACCGGAGGAACTCAGCAGGCCTCATCAGGCCAAGCAGCATCTATGGAAAAGAGTAAACAGTCGACATTTCAGACTGAGACCTGAAGAAGGGTCTCGACTCGAAACGTTGACAGTTTACTCTTTTCCATGGCTGCTGCCTGGCCTGATGAGCTCCTCCAGCATTTTGTGTGTGTTGCAAATGATCAGGAGACCTGTCGAGTGCTTTTCTTTAATACTCAGTTGGTTGAGAAGCATCTGGTGTGTGAGAAATTGTGTAAATGTTCCAGGTTGTTGGTGTAAACTAGAAAGGATGATTCTAGTTAACTATTCACTCAACACAATTCTGAGAAAAGAAAGTAGTTCCAATGCGGTCCTCAATGTATGGGAATAAAATAAGACTGAAACTAGATTTTTCACATCAATGCCTCGAAAAGACAGTGATCAGTTCGATTGATGTGAATTTGCACAGTGACAGGAAGTGGGTGATGCTGAAGAAAACATTGTTCAATGTGAGAACAAGATCAGCCAAGCAAAGGAAGTTGCTGGTGGAATGGAGACATTGGGCCTGGGTTCGGGTCAGTGCAGTGCACACACGATAAGAGCAGCAAACTCCTGATGTCCTGGTCTTGGATGGAGGGGTAGAGAGATGAACGTTCTGGATAAAAATAAGCCAGGGAATCAGGAAACTGGAAACTGTCAAGGTGGCTGATGGGTGTCACTGATGTAATTGCAAAGAGACGATAACAAAGTCAAGTTCAGAGTAATTTCAAACACAGGGGAAAGGGTCAACAATGTTCTGTGTGAAGATTCCCAATCAAAGAAAATGCAGATGTGGATAAAGTTAAGTTAAATATAATGTGGGGTTGGAAACCATTGTGATAAGATTGAGGGAGCATGAAGGCTGATAGTTTGACAACAAAAAAAGGAAATTCAGAGGGGATGGTGATAATGAGGGCAATAGTGAAAAAGACTAAGGAGCTGGTGGTAGACCTGAGGAGAGCTAAGGCACCGGTGACCCCTGTTTCCATCCAGGGGGTCAGTGTGGACATGGTGGAGGATTACAAATACCTAGGGATACGAGTTGACAATAAACTGGACTGGTCAAAGAACACTGAGGCTGTCTACAAGAAGGGTCAGAACCGTTTCTATTTCTTGAGGAGACTGAGGTCCTTTAACATCTGCCGGACAATGCTGAGGATGTTCTACGAGTCTGTGGTGGCTAGTGCTATCATGTTTGCTGTTGTGTGCTGGGGCAGCAGGCTGAGGGTAGCAGACACCAACAGAATCAACAAACTCATTTGTAAGGTCAGTGATGTTGTGGGGATGGAACTGGACTCTATCACGGTGGTGTCTGAAAAGAGGATGCTGTCCAAGTTGCATGCCATCTTGGTCAATGTCTCCCATCCACTACATAATGTACTGGGTGGGCACAGGAGTACATTCAGCCAGAGACTCATTCCACCGAAATGCTACACAGAGCGTCATAGGAAGTCATTCCTGCCTGTGGCCATCAAACTTTACAACTCCTCCCTTGGAGGGTCAGACACCCTGAGCCAATAGGCTGGTCCTGGACTTATTTCCTGGCATAATTTACATATTACTATTTAATTATTTATGGTTTTATTACTATTTAATTATTTATGGTGCAACTGTAACAAAAACCAATTCCCCCCGGGATCAATAAAATATGACTATGACTATGGCTAGTTGGATGAGCAAATAGATGAGGTGAAAAGGAAGGAGGTCAGGAGGAGTACAACAACTCAAGAATTGCTGAAGTTAACTTTATCTCATGTTTTCCTCCATGGTATAACAGAACAAAGGAGATATCTTGTGCACTAAATATAAGTAAAAGGATATTTTCTGCAAAAACAACAGTAATCTTTTCAAATCATTTAGAATTCTTCCTGTGTAGGTTTTTTGAACTACTTGGTAACTCAAGGAGCAAAGTAACTGTTGACTACTTGCAGGAATAGTCTGTATTACTGCTTGAAAGATGTACAGTAGAAGTGGTGTCTTCTGCTCCTGGTTGAAAATCACCATAAATTTGCATTTCCCAGGATTTGAATTGAATTGACTTTGTTACTTACTTCCTTCACATACCCGAGGAGTAAAAATCTTTACGTTATGTCTCCGTCTAAATGTGCAATGTGCAATTTATGGTAATTTGTAATAAATAGTATGTACAACACGAAGTCAATATAACATAGACATACAATTGTATCAATGTGAATTAATCAGTCTGATGGCCTGGTGGTAGAAGCTGTCCCAGAGCCTGTTCGTCCTGACTTTTATGCTGCGGATGTGAAATGAAGTAAAATAATTTTGTGTAGGGAACTTCATCATAAAGTTAATGAATTATTTTTCCGTTGAAATGGATTTGATCATAAGACCTTAAAATAGTACAAGAAAACAAAATCCTAGAAATGAGTGACTTTCACCGCAGATGAACAAAGTGTGATGCAAAAATTAGATGAGATAATTTATTAAACCTTTTTCTGCCGACTTCACAGCAACACTGGACCCAAATAAGGAACTCTAAGCTTGTTTTAGGATCTCAAGAGGATGATATTCTGAGGAGTAGATAGTATTTTGTTTGGCTTAGTGCTATTCCTATGTAGACAGGGTTGCAAAAGACAGTGAATTCTGCTCTGAAATCCAAAGCCCTGACACCAACAATCCGACTGCACCCTCCTCCAGTTTCAAGAACCCTAAATGTAGAAAGTGGAAGTGTGACAGACTGATCCAAGAATGCACTACAATTATTCCAAAGTAATTTAATATGATTAACAGTGATCCGTGGACTTTTGGATGAACACCACATCCAGGGCTGCTCTTGTTATCTCTTCGTTTCCTAGCCTGAAGGTTCCTGGGTAGTTAATGCCGGCTGGTGCAACGCCTTTAGCAAATGCTTCATTCATTGCATAAGGAGCACCCCAAAGGCAGGAGGAACAAGAGGGACAGACATCTGCTGCATGAGTTTCTCCAGTATGTGCTACATGCAAAAATAAAATGAGTGTTTTTCTTTAATAGTTGATGGATTTCATTTAGTCTCAATTATACTTAAGCTATAATTATAGTTAATTATATTATCAAGCTTTGAACTTCACATAAGACTTCAACAGTTTTTGAGAATACTTAGTGGGAAAAGTATGAAATTTGGTGGAATCAAATGAGTAAAATTCATGCTGCCAGGAACTGATGGTGTAGTGCAGACATTGTATTTTCAACCCCATTGAAGATTTATCGTGAGGGGGGTGCAGAGATGAGTACATTTTCTGGGGACTGATGAACTTGCTGTTTCAGATGTTTTTTTTTAACAAAATGTATAGGTTCCAGTGTTTGCAAGTTTTATTGAATCCCTCATATGAGATACTGCTCACAAAATGTATGTGAACCCTGCAAATTTT
Source organism: Mobula hypostoma (assembly GCF_963921235.1). NCBI lineage: Eukaryota > Metazoa > Chordata > Chondrichthyes > Myliobatiformes > Myliobatidae > Mobula > Mobula hypostoma. The sequence goes on along the minus strand of NC_086098.1, from coordinate 205,530,292 downwards.
CTAAACTCATAAACACTTTGCAAATGGAAGCTGTTGGTGTTGTAGCTGTTTCTTTGTCAGGTCAGTATAGAAATGCTGAAGCTGTAAGTATCAGAATCAATTTTAGGCCATTCTTGAGGTGCACTTATGGATTTATACTGTGGACTCATCATTGCTGCCACATATGAAATGAGAAATTTTGGAGCATGAGAGTGCTAAATGGATTGGGCAATTATCTGTGTCTAACAGTGTCATGCCAGGCTTTTGAATCATTGTAGGCTTAACAGTCTTTTAAGCTACATGAGTTTTTCTCGGAATGTGTGTCATTCTGATTTTTAATCACTTTTTTGAAAAAATGAAATTAGACTGTACAGCTATCTAGCTCTGGCATAAGGGATCTGTTTAATCAAAAATAAAGGAAACATTTTCCAATTTTCAAATTGTTTCCAGTTTTCAAACTGTTTTTGTGACTTTAATGAAACATCATCTCCCTCGCCACCCAATCTAATACTAGAAGTGCATACTAGTCTTTTGGGAGACCTTGTGGTTCAGCAATTTAGCATGACAACAGGATCTGCTCATTACTTCACAGTCCTTTGCAGAAGTAGTTTCTCAGAAGCTTTCCGCAGTTTTAAAATTTTCTAAAATTTTATTAAAATACAACGTGGCCTTCGAGCCATGCCACTTAGCAATACGGCAATTTAGTCCTAGTCTAATCATGGGACAATTTACAATGACCAATTAACCTACCAACTGGTAAATCTTTGGACTGTGGGAGGAAAACGGAGCACCCGGAGGAAACCCACGCAGTTAAGGACAGAACATACAAACTCCTTAGTCTAAGGGAATGTCCCTTCAAGTTCTGAAATTGTGACAAAGTAGAATAATTCCACATAATAATAAACAAATGTGAGCGCCTCAGTAGGTCAGCTAGCATCTGTAAAGAATGAAAAGTCAGGAGAGAAAGTAGGTGTGTTTTAAGTTGCAGAGATGGGTGGATTGAAGAAAACTGCGAAAATGCCTGTGATAGGGTGAAGACCATTGCCATCTAAGTAACAGTAACTATAATGTTGGCATCTAAAGATCAATTCCAGAAGGAAACAGAATCAATTTGATAAAGAAAGGGACAGCTACATCAGTGTGTGGTGACTTGATATAATTAAATTCAGTATTAAGTTCCAAGCACTGCAGTGTGACCAGCTGGATGATCAGTTAAAGCTCTAAAGTTATGTTGGGCATTGTTGGAGCAATGTTAGCAGCCAGAGATAGAGATCAGAAAGATTGAGCATTAAGGTGAACGGCAAGTGGAAGCTCAAGGCTGCCAGTGTAGTCAAAATGGACAAGTTATACAATACTGTTTGCTGAAATCAAAGAATAGCTCATCATCTCCTGGTTTATTATGTTCTTGCCATCAGTTCTTCCATCTTATGTAATCAAAGTCATAATTAAAATAGTTGTTACCTGGATAACTTTGGCCCATGTTCAAACAAATAATCTGTTTTCTCCACTCGCATCACCACCCACTCTGCACTCCTTCTCACAAACTAAAGCATGTTTGGTTTCTCACTTCCCTGTTCTGATAAACAGTCCTTGACCAGAGGTATTACTTCTCTTTCATTCTCTTTCTCAATTCAAAACTCTAAATTCAAAGTACATTTATTGTCAAAGAATTTGTATGCCACCATATACAACCCTGAGATTAATTTCTCATGGGCATACACAGTAAATCCAAGGAACACAACAGAGTGAATGAATGTCTGCACCCAACAGGGACAGATGACCAAAGTACAAAAGGTAGCAAACTGCAAATACAATATAAAAAAAGTAAATAAATAAGCAATAGATATTGAAAACATGAAACTGAAGAGTCCTTGAAAGTGAGTCCATAGGTTGTGGGAACAGTTCAGTGATGGGATGAGTGAAGTTGAATGAAGTTATCCCCTTTGCTGCAAGAGCCTGATGTTTAAGGGGTAATAACTGTTACTGAACTTGTCTACCACATTTTCTGTTTTGATTTTGGATTTCCAGCATTGACAGTTTGTACTTTGCTCAAAATGATTCCAGAGTTGGGATAAATACGTGTCTTAATGCTTATAATCTTCATAGACATAAATATAAACCTATTCCCTGATGTCAAGCAATTTGAGATTTTTTAAATTTATATTGCAAATATTGGCATTGGATTTCACATCACTCAGTATGCTAATACCTTCCAAGAGTACTGCTGAAGTAAAATGTACTGTGATTATTTTTGGGATAACTTCCTGGCTTAGTATCCTATTATCTGCATGCCATAATCTTTGGGATTTTTATCGCCTTCAGGTGTTGGATTTAGATTGTCAAATCAAGGTTGCAATTATTTTCTTGATGTATTGATTGAAAGACTTCTCTTTGTTGTGTTCTATTTGTACAAGTTGAGCAGCATCGCCAAAGTTAAAGCGAGGGGTTTTTTTTTGCTGCAATTTGGATGGTACTAAGTAGTAAACCCATGCAGTTAGAATTCACTTTTGGTGATGTGATAGCAAAGTGACATGCTGATAATGTTTTGGTAGCTTTGTACTCAGAGCACAAATGACAAAAATCATGTGCAATGAAAGTGGCAAATCTGTTTTTAGACATCATAGGCCAAATCTTCCACTCACGACTCACCAGTTGCCTGCCTGACTCCTACTGTTTCTATCTATGCAGCCCTGGGAAGACTTCCCTTGGAAGGCCAGCTCCCAGCTGATGACTTGATGCCCTTCGGGACTCTAAGCATATGGCCTTCTCCAGAATGATTTTGGCAACAGGTGAAGCCCCAAAGCTCCAAATATTCAAAAACACACAATCTGTTTAAAAAAAGTATAGTATATTTTCTCTTTTACATTAAAGTGGTAAAACATGCCAGCATGCTCATGCACATGCTGTTAAACAGTCTAAATTAATTTTAAACTAACTGAATTAAACTAAATAAAAATGTCTGCTAATTTTATATAAATTAGCCGTTTATTCCTGATCATTTCAATGGGTTACACTGCACAAACTCTGAGTTAAACTGGCAGAGGTTCAGTGGACAGTTTCCTTTGTCTTAATCTGTGCTTTTGAATAGATCTATCTCAGTGCATATGAATGGGGTTTCTTGTGATGCCTGCAGAGTACCCTACACTTAACTGGATTGGATGGGGAAGGGCTAGTTTGCTGATCTTCCAAACCCTGATATCCATGAGCAGAGCCTCAGACAGGATATTTATTTTATTACTGAAATGTAATTGCTTGCATTTGATAGTCAGCAAAGCTGGAGGTGGGTCTTTACCAGCTGCAAAAGCTCTCATTGATTTTAATAGTTTTTTATGTACTCTGGTCATTCAAATACATTATCAAACACTATTAAAATTGGCATACATAATATTACTAACTTACTGCCTGTTATGCCGCTGGCATTTAGGAAAGCAATGAAGATCCACCGTCTCTCTCCGTCCTTGGTCACTCGAATGTAGAAGGATTCATTATTGCTGTTTCAATAACAGTTTTGTTTTCCCAATCAGGGTTGTTAGCCCTAAAGGGAACCCCCGAACCTGGAGGAACAGTAGACTACTCTTAAGCTATGTCCACACAACACTGGATAACTTTGAAAATGCCGGTTTCGAGTAAAAATGACAGGCGTACACACTAAGCGTTTTTCAAAATATCTCTGTCCATACTAACACGGATATTTGGGCGAATCTCCTCTACTGGGCATGCACAGGACACACAGAAAACAAGCGAAGAGGAAACGGTATACTTAGTGCGTGTTTGTCCAGTTACAGAGTAGAAAAACTTAAAAGGAATTGCTCTTGGCTCTCGCGCAGGAGGACTTACAACTAAAAAAAACAAATACTGGAGCGTATGGAGGCACCCAACAGGGAGTTCACGGACAGTATGACCCGGCTGACGACGAACATTGAAAAACTGACTAACTCGGTTGCATTAATTAAGCACCTTGTTAAATGTACTGTATAAAACATGTCTGCATCAGTGTTATCTTGTATTTCCATACAATGTTACATTAGGCTGTTACACATCTATTGTCAGAGAAGTACTTGCATAAATAGGTAAACCACCTTCATACAAGCAAGGACAGAAAACAGGGCAAAGTGAGTATACTTATTTATTCAGTAAGCTGTGGGTCAAAGTATTTGGTGAGTACATTTCTAACTCTTCTGGCTTCAATCTTGTTGCCGTCTGTTCTGAAATTGTTAGGTTATGGGGGGAGGTTGCGGTAAAGAAAACAACGAAACGCCGCGCTGCGGCCATCTGTTCCAGCACGTCATGGTAGCGTTTTTAAATAGTCAAAAAAGCTTACTTTACAATTTAACTCTCACGCCGTTCACACCGACTGCGCGTTATAACAGCCGTGCGGCAGTGCTTGCGCAGTACCAAGCAGAAGCAGAAAAAGCATTGTTGTTGTGGTGTTGTCATGACAGCGTTTTTAAACCTCTCCGTTTACCCCGAACACACTACAACGGATATTAGGCGTTTTCAGATTTACTCACTCTGGAGACCGTTTCTGAAAATCTCTGTTTTTGGGGGATGAAAACGCTGTTTTAATGTGGACAGAGGGTCAAAACGAAGAGAAAAAGTTTCATTTTCAAACTTAACCGGCGTAGTGTGGACGTAGCCTTAGTCTGGTCTCTACCCTTTGACCTGTTTGGCATGGGTAACCCTACCAAGAGTCAAAGAATAAATCCCTGACTCCAGCCTGCATAATGGCGGGAGGAGAGAGAAGCAATGTGCCGCACGTGCACAGCCCTCTGGTGAAAAATGATATTGTATCTGTCAAATAGAGGCCGTGGACAATTTTGATTTGATGGAGACGGACGTGAAAGCACGGAGGAACATCTGGAAAAATTTCTGAAACGCTCGTTCGCTGCTGTCGTTACTGCGCGGTCGGGAATCTTTCGGGGGGAAGGCCTCAAGATCCCAGCTTTGCCTGCTGTTGGCAACCAAGATGGAGATCGAATCGTTTGGATAGAGCTGGTGCTCAGTACTCGGTGTCGGAGAGCTGATCAGAGCTCGAAGTTTTCAGATGACTCAGAGTGGGACCGTGGTCGGGTATGGCAGGGAGAGTTTTTCTTCCTTCTCCCTTCTGCATGAGATGTGGGACATTTGAGAGACTTTGAACTTTTATTGTACTCATGGACTTCTTCATCAAGTTATGGGATTGTTGCACTGTTGTAACTATGAAGCTGACAGCGATGCAGGTGGATGCTCCCCTGGTGTCATGGATTCTTGATTACCTGACTGGCAGACCACAGTACGTGTGCTTGCAACACTGTGTGTCCGACAGAGTGATCAGCAGCACTGGGGCTCCACAGGGGACTGTCTTGTCTCCCTTCCTCTTCACCATTTACACCTCGAACTTCAACTACTGCACAGAGTCCTGTCATCTTCAGAAGTTTTCTGATGACTCTGCCATAGTTGGATGCATCAGCAAGGGAGATGAGGTTGAGTACAGGGCTACGGTAGGAAACTTTGTCACATGGTGTGAGCAGAATTATCTGCAGCTTAATGTGAAAAAGACTAAGGAGCTGGTGGTAGACCTGAGGAGAGCTAAGGTACCGGTGACCCCTGTTTTCATCCAGGGGGTCAGTGTGGACATGGTGGAGGATTACAAATACCTGGGGATACGAATTGACAATAAACTGGACTGGTCAAAGAACACTGAGGCTGTCTACAAGAAGGGTCAGAGCCGTCTCTATTTCCTGAGGAGACTGAGGTCCTTTGACATCTGCCGGTCGATGCTGAGGATGTTCTATGAGTCTGTGGTGGCCAGTGCTATCATGTTTGCTGTTGTATGCTGGGGCAGCAGGCTGAGGGTAGCAGACACCAACAGAATCAACAAACTTATTCGTAAGGCCAGTGATGTTGTGGGGATGGAACTGGACTCTCTCACGTTGGTGTATGAAAAGAGGATGCTGTCTAAGTTGCATGCCATCTGGTTCAATGTCTCCCATCCACTGCATAATGTACTGGGTGGGCACAGGAGTACATTCAGCCAGAGACTCATTCCTCCAAGATGCAGCACAGAGCGTCATAGGAAGTCATTCCAGCCTGTGGCCATCAAACTTTACAACTCCTCCCTTGGAGGGTCAGACACTCTGTGCCGATAGGCTGGTCCTGGACTTATTTCATAATTTACTGGCATAATTTACATATTACTATTTAACTATTTATGGTTCTATAACTATTTATTATTTATGGTGCAACTGTAACGAAAACCAATTTGCCCCTGGGATCAATAAAGTATGACTATGACTATATGTTATAATTATGTGGTTTTGTTAGTTTTTTTTCAGTCTTGGTCTGTCCTGTGTTTTGTGATATCACACCGGAGGAAATATTGTATCATTTCTTAATGCATGTATTACTAAATGACAATAAAAGAGGACTGCGTGTCTTCATAATCTAAAGAACACCTCTCTGGTCATTGAGGCATGCAAAACTCCAAAGCACGATGAGGTTGTGATCTTCTTGGAGGAATGCATAATATAAAAACGTTATTTGAATTCAAAATGCTAACTAAAATTAAAACAGTGATAAACTCATAATAACAAAGAAAAAAATCCTGTCTTGAACTCTGTGCTAGATGTGCTTGGTACAGGATTTGCGTGCAGATTACGCTGAGGAATCTCGCAAGGCTATGCTCTGCTGCTGCTGCTGTTTATTGCATTTCCACTGACTGTTTTCAACAGCTGAATGTCTTGCAGGCAGAAGTCAGCACAATCTGTCTCATTGTTTTTATAAATGACTTGGATAAGTGGATAGTGGGCCACATTTAAATCTGCTGATTGTGCATGTATGGGCAGAATTATAAGAATGCATATCAAACATAAAATTCCAAATGGAGATTGGTGGATTAAGGAAATGAGCAAAACCATTGCAAAACAATTTCAATGCAAGCAAGTATGAGGTTATTTTGGTCATAAAGAATTAGAATGGTGGAGATTTTGAATTGTGTCAAGCTAGAGATGGTAAATGTTTAAAGAGACTGGGGTTACTGTGTACTCCAAGAGAATCTGATGGATGGGTGGAGAAAAGGTTCAAAAATTCTTCATATGTAGGCATATAGAATTTGGGTTGTAGAGCAGTTATGAAAGGCCAGACCGGAAAATGGTGAACTGTTTTAGAGTACATTTTTTAGAAAGGATATTTTAATCCTGAATGGAGTGTAGTGTACTGACAGATGCCTGGATTTCAGAAAATAAATTACTAAAGAGATTGTGCAAATTGTGGTAATTTCTCTGTGATGACTTGATTAAAATGTTTATTAGATTAGATTAGATTCAACTTTATTGTCATTGTGCTGAGTACAGATACAAAGCCAATGAAACGCAGTTAGTACCTAACCAGAAATGCAAAGAATAGTGTTATTTACAAAATGACTGCGAATAAAAAGTGCTACAGCACACAACTATAAAAGTACTGAGACAGTACAATATGGATGCAGTACTGCTTAGCGCTGTGATGTGAGGTTCAGCAGGGTCACAGCCTCAGGGAAGAAGCTGTTCCTGTGCCTGCTGGTGCTGGAGCAGAGACTCCTGTAGTGCCTACTGGATGGGAGGAGAGTAAAAAGTCCATGGTTAGGGTGAGATGCACCCCTGATAATGTTTTTTGCCCTGCCCAGGCAGCGTTTATGGTAGATGTTCTCAATGGTATATGTTATGCTTTAATATATTAAAGCAGGGGTCCCCAATCTTTTTTGCAACGCGGACCAGTTTATTATTGACAATATTCTTGCGGACCGGCCGACCCGGGGAGGGGGAAGGTAGGGTTGCCAACGGACAAGGGTAGCAGTCAAATACATTGTGTTTGCCTCCAGAAAGACTACCATGACCATGAAGCCTTGTGCGGGCACCAGTGCGCATGCGTGACTTGTGCTTGCGTGTACGTGCCGATTTTTTTCTACGAATCGTTTTAGGCAATTCTGTTCAGGGGGCGGGGTTAATTGCAACCAGAATATAGGTGATAAGTGGATAATACACTCAATTTCGTTTCTGAAAGGGTTGATCTAACGAATTTAATATTAAACACACAGCGCATATTTGCCTCGCATGAATATAGTGATAAGTCAATTATCAGGGGAGGACAGGGAGCTTGAAGTAAGTGTTGAATGAACTTCCAGTAGAAGTGGTAGAGCCAGGTTCGATATATTCATTTAAAGAAAAATTGGATAGGTATATGGAAAGGAAAGGAAAGGAATGGAGGGTTATGGGCTGAGTGCAGGTCGGTGGGACTAGGTGAGAGTGGTGTTCGCACGGACTAGAAGGCAGAGATGGCCTGTTTCCGTGCTGTAATTGTTATATAGTTATATGGTTATATAAATCACTTATAAGTCAATAGCATCATAGCATTTTAAGTAACGTTTGGATATTAAACACACAGCACATATTTTCCCCATATGAACATATAAAATCATTGAAACACACCAATATCGCTGAATTAGTGGGAGCCCTGGGCTTGTTTTCCTGCAACAAGACTGTCTCATCGAGGGGTGATGGGAGACAGCGATACTCGAAGGGGGTTTCCTTATGTCCAGTCTATTCCGCCATTTAGTTTTTGTTGCATTCATTGCAGAGATATGTTGGAAATGGAAGCAACGTTTTCGCTGCTTTCGTGGCTCTCTCAGGATATTCAGCCTTGACTTTGATCCAGAATGCCGGCAGAGATGTTATGTCAAACATACTTTTCAGCCCACTGTCATTTGTAAGCTCGAGGAGCTGATCTTCTTCCCGCGCTGACATGGATGACGCATGGGTAACAACCTCGCGTGCATTCAAGTTCCAACAGTGGGCACGACAGGAAATGAGGAAAGGTGCAGCTGACTCCTATCACCAAATCATATCGTTTTCTCGCGGTCTGGTAGCACATGCTTTGCGGCCCGGTGGTTGGGGACCACTGTATTAAAGGAATAGGGAAGTAGGAACTTTAATCTATTGGTTAGGGAACATAGATTTAAATCTTAGCACTAGTTGTCTCAGATAGAAAACACTTTATACAAAAAGTAATAAGAGATGTGGGATTCATTTCTCAAAAGGGCAGTTGCTGTCAAGTAATTGTTAAAATATTAATTTTCAGTCTGGGTTTTGGTTAAGCAAGATGTGAAGTGATATGGGACCAAATGGGTATACTGTAAGTAACAACTAAAATCACATTGAATGCAGGTCATTTTTAAGGGATCAAGTGACCTGTTTCTATGTACTTAATGAATATTTCAAATCTCCTTGCAGGAAAATCCAGCCTACTGTCAGGGCAGATTAAAAGTTCTGACACTTTAATTCATTCGAATGAAGCTGAAAATTCCAGAAATTTTCCCATAACTCGACCTTTGTGGAAGTGCAATTCTCACTCCCCATATCCCCTCAACCTGTTTCATCAAAATGGGTCATGGTCAGCAGCATTATCCAGTCTGGAAGAGAATTTATTTGCCCTTCCTTTTCTTCCTCAGTCCTTGAGTTTATAATCTCCAAAACCAGACGTTCTCTCAGTGCTATCACTTTCAAGAAACATCACTCTCTCTCCAGTTAATCGAAGGTGTCACACTTGTTGCCTTCCCTGACAGATGTGAGGAGAGGAAAGCAAGCAGTAACAGACTGTTTCATTTGTTTTAGAAAATGGATTTTGTTTCTTTCCTGTGATTACATGTTAAGATGATTTGATTATAAAGTGTGTGACAAAGTTATTGTTAATAGCTTTTAAAAAAGTTATCACATACTGTATTTAGGCACCACCGACACGGTTTACAATGTTATATGCTGAGAAATAGGATGAGGTATCGTTTGGTGAAATAATTTTGTCTTTGAAATTGGCTGTGGAAATACTTTGACTTCCATCCTTGAAGCAGTAAGGTGGCAGAGTGATCATTCCTTCCTTCAGAAGTGAACAGCAAATAAATTATACGTATATTGAGAGCAACGTAGATAGAAATTATGGGTTCCATAATGAGTGGGTGATCTGTTGAATGAACTTACCCATTGAATGAGAGCAATAAGTGAAGTTTAAGAAAAGATACATGAATGGGAAGAACTAAGCTGCAGTATTGGACTGTACTTTTTGTCACGTACCATGTTTACTCAACACAAGAAGACAGATATCGTGCCAGAATATGATTGGTATTTCCACTTGCATCACAGACTGCTACATGTTCTGTATATGCTGTGAGCCTGAGCATAGAAATCATTAGGTACATAGCAGTGACAATGCATGTTTGACATTGTATTTGTGTACAGTACTTTGAACCCTTATGGGCATAATGGAAGTGTAGGTTTTAATAAGAAAATGGAAACTGGCTTGAATCTAACTTAAAGGGGCAGTCCCTACCCAAATTGTCAAATCTTACTGATTATATAGGAATTTGAGATAATATCCTGTATTTTAGTTGGTAGCCATATCATTTTAATGGTTCCTCAGGGTGCTCAATTCTGACTTCCACTATATCTAACCAAATATGTCTTAACTTGAATTAAAAGTTCCCTTGCGAACCAACACTTTAAGAATGTGAATTAAAACTTTGAAGAACAGAAGGAATACAATGGCACAGTACAGAAATAGGCCATGCTTTTACACCTGTGCTTTTTTACCTATCTAGTATCGACCATATTTTGCTGAAGAAAAAATTCTTTCCATTCAGATGCCCTTTCAAATGTCTTGTTTCATCATAGGAGAAAGATTTTGGCTATCTACCCTAAACTTGTCTTTCATATGCATATATATTTCTGTCAGGTCAGCACCCCCCGCCCCCCAAACTCCTTCATTGCAGGGAAAGCAAGTCTTTTTTTTTTATCAATTGTCTGATGCCCGCTGATCAGTTTAATTCCTCCAGCACATTGTTTACCAGATTCCAGCATTTTCAGGCTTTTGCGTCTCCTTCTAGTGTGCAACCAAAAATGGACATAGTAGTCCCAAGTGCAGTCTATTGAGTGTTTCGTAAAATTTCAAGAATTAGCCATATGTCACAGAGAAACATAGAAACATAGAAAATAGGTGCAGGAGTAGGCCATTCGGCCCTTCGAGCCTGCATCGCCATTTATTATGATCATGGCTGATCATTCAACTCAGAACCCTGCCCCAGCCTTCCCTCCATACCCACTGATCCCCGTAGCCACAAGGGCCATATCTAACTCCCTCTTAAATATAGCCAATGAACTGGCCTCAACTGTTTCCTGTGGCAGAGAATTCCACAGATTCACCACTCTCTGTGTGAAGAAGTTTTTCCTAATCTCGGTCCTAAAAGGCTTCCCCTTTATCCTCAAACTGTGACCCCTCGTTCTGGACTTCCCCAACATTGGGAACAATCTTCCTGCATCTAGTCTGTCCAATCCCTTTAGGATTTTATATGTTTCAATCAGATCCCCCCTCAATCTTCTAAATTCCAACGAGTACAAGCCCAGTTCATCCAGTCTTTCTTCATATGAATGTCCTGCCATCCCAGGAATCAATCTGGTGAACCTTCTTTGTACTCCCTCTATGGCAAGGATGTCTTTCCTCAGATTAGGGGACCAAAACTGCACACAATACTCCAGGTGTGGTCTCACCAAGGCCTTGTACAACTGCAGTAGTACCTCCCTGCTCCTGTACTCGAATCCTCTCGCTATAAATGCCAGCATACCATTCGCCTTTTTCACCGCCTGCTGTACCTGCATGCCCACTTTCAATGACTGGTGTATAATGACACCCAGGTCTCGTTGCACCTCCCCTTTTCCTAATCAGCCACCATTCAGATAATAATCTGTTTTCCTATTTTTGCCACCAAAGTGGATAACTTCACATTTATCCACATTAAATTGCATCTGCCATGAATTTGCCCACTCACCCAACCTATCCAAGTCACTCTGCATCCTCTTAGCATCCTCCTCACAGCTAACACTGCCACCCAGCTTCGTGTCATCCGCAAACTTGGAGATGCTGCATTTATTTCCCTCATCTAAGTCATTAATATATATTGTAAACAACTGGGGTCCCAGCACTGAGCCTTGCGGTACCCCACTAGTCACTGCCTGCCAGTCTGAAAAGGTCCCGTTTATTCCCACTCTTTGCTTCCTGTCTGCTAACCAATTCTCTATCCACATCAATACCTTACCCCCAATACTGTGTGCTTTAAGTTTGCACACTAATCTCCTGTGTGGGACCTTGTCAAATGCCTTTTGAAAATCCAAATATAGCACATCCACTGGCTCTCCCCTATCCACTCTACTAGTTACATCCTCAAAAAATTCTATGAGATTCGTCAGACATGATTTTCCTTTCACAAATCCATGCTGACTTGGTCCGATGATTTCACCGCTTTCCAAATGTGCTGTGATCACATCTTTGATAACTGACTCCAGCAGTTTCCCCACCACCGACGTTAGGCTAACCGGTCTATAATTCCCCGGTTTCTCTCTCCCTCCTTTTTTAAAAAGTGGGGTTACATTAGCCACCCTCCAATCCTCAGGAACTAGTCCAGAATCTAATGAGTTTTGAAAATTATCACTAATGCATCCACTATTTCTTGGGCTACTTCCTTAAGCACTCTGGGATGCAGACCATCTGGCCCTGGGGATTTATCTGCCTTCAATCCCTTCAATTTACCTAACACCACTTCCCTACTAACATGTATTTCGCTCAGTTCCTCCATCTCACTGGACCCTCTGTCCCCTACTATTTCTGGAAGATTATTTATGTCCTCCTTAGTGAAGACAGAACCAAAGTAATTATTCGATTGGTTTGCCATGTCCTTGCTCCCCATAATCAGTTCACCTGTTTCTGTCTGTAGGGGACCTACATTTGTCTTTACCAGTCTTTTCCTTTTTACATACCTATAAAAGCTTTTACAGTCAGTTTTTATGCCTTGTGTCTTCTCCATAGTTCCATAAGACAAAGCTGATCTGATCTTAGGTTCAACTTCGTTTTCTTCCCCACACCTCCTTGGCTCTCAGGAGCAGATAATTTCAAAAGTTCACTGTCATCTTAGCAAAACAATTCTTTCTTGTTATTGTAAGTGGTAACTCTGCATTTTAAAAATATGCCTCCTAGTTCTAGATTCTGACAAGGGGACACATCCTCTTAGCACATGCCCTATGAAGCTACCTCAGAATTTAATGTGTCTCAATACTACCATCTTCCTCATGATAGGATTTAAGCAGGGAAGAAAAGATGTGGGAACTCGGGGGGCGGGGGTGGTGGGTGGACTGTTAAGGAAAGGAACAAAAGATACGGCTTGAGATTGACTGGGAGATGAAATGACAAAAGGCTCATTGTGCAAAGTGATTGGGAGCGGCAGACAAACAAGGAGGCAATTGCAAAATCATTACCAGCACCTGCAATCTGGAAAAATTGGAGGATTGCTACTGAAATAGGGAAATGGGGTCATTGCAAGTGAACTTAATCATGCCTGATTTTGATGCCCTCTGTAAAAAGCATGCACACTCCTAGAATAATAATCCAAAAGAAAGGTCTATGAGACTAGAAAAGAGGTGAGATAAGAAAACAAATTTAAATGGGATTATTTAAGCATGGAATATTTCTTCAGTCTTTGCACTTACAAGGTGCGCAGAATAAATTGTCAGCTTGTGTTTATTTCACTGCAGTAAGGCTACAATCATGCTGACAGGATTAAGAGGTTTTAAAGGCTTTGAATGCATGGTTCAATTTTCTTTTAACATCATTTGGAATAAAGTTAAATTACATTGTATTGCAAAACTGCTTAGAGAAGAGCTGAGACCTTTGTTCAGGATTATTGAATGAACGTAACAAAATTGTCAGACTTTACCAGCTTTTGATTCATTTTTCTAAACCTGTAAAGTAAAGCTGGTATTAATACGTTTGAAGAGTAATTCTTGTACTGCAGGCATTAGTGTGTTTTTCCCCCTCTGTTTTGCAACAGCCACAATTAAGTTTCCCAAACGCTACATACCCTGTGGGGGAAATCATAGTTCTAAAGTAATATGTAAAGTAATTTACCCAATGCAGATCCAATTATTTATGTCTTGCTGCTGACTTCCTCCAAGATTTGTTTTCCTGAGAGTTTAGCAATTTATTTTTGATGGAATCTGCACAATAGCAAACTATAAGCCATTAACAGATTAACAAAGGGGTTAAGGGAATATGCTTTCTGTTACAAAGCAGTCAGGATATATAAGTACAGTGGATTTTTGGTTAATTGGGACATATCAGGACCAGTACATTATGGCCCAATTAAGTGACAGCCTCAATGAGCTGAAATTTCATGGAAATAATTAAAACATTTAAAAAAATGACCAAGTATCATGTAACTGAGCAACAAATTATATATTTTAATGAAATACTGAACAAATCAGAACACTTCTATAGCATTATAAAATTGTGTATTCGTTCTTAATAGTTATCCATAGAGAAATTAATTCTGTGTATGCCACTCTATTCTTTTGATTGACTGTAAATGAACAAAATCAGCATAGGTACTCAGTGTGGATAACAGACTGCCTTCATACAATGCTGTTGATGATTGCATCCTCCAAATCTTCATTTTCATTGTAACACTCGAGATGATTGTCAATACCTTCAAATTCTTCATAGTTTCTAACTTGTTGATATAGTTTGATTTTCACTCCCCGCTGTTTCTGGCATCTCCAAGCCTGAATACTTGAAACCGCACTGCACAAAACAGTTCTAAGTTGTCTTACTAATTATCTCTTGCCAACTATTAGTGACAAAAATCACTGATTTTTGAATACAAACACATGCAACTAATGCTATTTAAAAAGTGCTCCAGGCATGGTGTAGTGTCTAATGGTCAGACAAGTTCACATCACATGACTGATGATAGCTTGAAACTGCTCAGCAACAATCTCCTGTCCCAATTAAGTAGCATAGTGTCCCAAATAAATGAAACATAATAGCAGTTCAAATCACAGGACAGACTGGAATAGAATGAGTTTATTTTAATTATCCTCCAGTATATTTCAGTTCATAAATGTATCTTCTTTGATCTTGCCTGACATTAATCAATTCTCCAGGAAACTTCAGCTGACTCGGTCATAATCTTCAAAGTTTGCTGAAGAAGTAAATGAATAATATAGACAGTTACAAACATGAGATCAGGATCCCAGTGGTAGACTGAAAAAACGTGCCTGAAAGTCCCAGTTGAATTACATAGAAACAGGATTCATGGACATTGTGCAAGCCTGTTTCTGTAGGAATGGTGCACAGAGGAGATGGGTCACTTTGAAGTGAATGGAAAATCCCAAACATATGATTCAGATGTGTGTTGCCTGAAGTTGGAATCCACCATACATGCTCTTGGTCCACCATGCATTAAAGGTTATAGGAGAAACTTGACCTAAGATCTTCAGGTATCACGAATTATCTAGGTTCATGATTTTTGATCACGTTCTGACCATTGAAGCCATATTTCATTGGCATAGCCCACACTAAATATTGTGCTATGTGATTTAATTTCTAAGCAAATGCCAATGCTGTGATCTGTTACAGAGCTGCTGTTGGAGAAATCAGAGTAGTAATCCTCCTTTCTGAGTTTTTTTAGAATCTTTTTTGCCATCTCACTTGCAGTTCGAAAGCAGTACCAGGCTGCAAGATATCACTTCCCAGCAGAATAAAGCTAAGTAAAAGATTAGTATAATCTGACCGAATTAATGAAACTGATGTATCGAGGGAAATTAAGTTCAGTATGTACGCCCAGACCATGTATTCTGAATTCAGCTCAGTGCCCAGCATGTACATCAACTCTAAACCTAAACTTCTGGGAGAAACATGGATCTGAGCATTAACACAAAAGGCAACTGATTAGTAAATTCAATCACATTACTGTGAAATGCATAATATTTTCATTCCTTTGGTTAAAACATACAGATAGATGATTAGTGGGAGAAAGAGCACAGATGGTGTAATACGATTTCAAAAAAAAAATTTGTGTATTAGTGAAACCCAATCACTTGATTTGCTGATAAACTTTGGGGATTTCCATTATAAAAGTGAACATAATCATTTATTTAGTTGTGCAGAAATTGTGAAATATGGCATCATTAATTCATAATTATTAAGGAGGAAGTACATTTGTCCATTTATAAAGTACTAAATCTAAATTAGGTAAATAAGCTTGTGGACAGGATGAATTTTTAAGAGTGACCCCAATTTTTCTCAGCTTGCAAACAGTTAAAACATTGTCTCAAATATCTCAGACTGTATTTCAAATGGAATTGAATCTGTCACACCTGTAAAATATATTACTTAATTCAGTTGTTTGCAGTAAGGCTTGTCTTGTAGGTGTGATAATGATTGCAATAGATTTTGCCATGATGTTTTCTTTAGGCGATCCTGCTTAAGTGGTTATGGGATGAGAGTTTTCTATCATCTAACAACTGTCAGGGAGCTTTTAGTGATTAATAAGTAGTTGACAGAGTATCCTGCTGACAGGGTTTTGTTCAAAGTAAGTATTTGAGAAAATGGTCAGAATGTGAATAAGAATTTCCTACTGCAATAATTCTTTATTTTGATATTTTGTTAAACAAAACAATTGGAAAATTAACTTAAAATAATGTTGACCACATGTGATCTGTTGAAAATGTATATGGTTTGAAAGTGGGAGTAAGAGTTAAACACCAGACAAGTGAATTTGCAATCCACATCACTTCATTTTGCAACATCCTCAATCATTAGGCACCCACAGGAATTGATTTGAATCTGGTCGAAGTCTATACAGAAGGTAAAAGGGTTCCAAGGAGTCTAGTCTAATGCCACCAGAGTACATGAGCTGTATTGTATTGATTTTTAAAATGCAACAGTCTTACTCAGACCAAACTGCTTTTTATGTGTGTCAAGCAACACACAAGATAAATACGAAGCTGTGGACATGGGTGAATAGTAACAGCAGGAAAAGACATGGGTAGCTACTTCAAACTGGCTTCGTTGGCACATTATCTGTCAGTTGAGTGTGGTCTTCTGAGGTTTTCTTTTCTATCATAGTGGGGTTATAAAAGGGCCCCTTTTGACTAGAACTGTGGATATCACAGAGAGAGGAAGAACATTTCAACCATTCTTCTGCTCCCCCATCCCTTCAACAAAGTAAGCCTTGCTGCTCTATTGATATTCTTCTATAATTGTCAATATTTTTTAAATGTTGATTTGATAATTTTACCGCACTTTCATAAATATTAAATCACAGGACAGGCTGAACCTGTGATAACTGATGACTAAAGCAATGTAAATGAGTGTCCATCTATATGATAAGATTTGGATAAAATGAAACAGCTCAGCGAAGGCAAAGCGGAAAGTAACTATGAACCTGCTGTACGTGGGTGTGTTGGCTAATTATTGTTCCCACCCACTGGAATTAGGTAAAAAAAACATTTGTGAGCTTTTGTCCCATTTAACTTCAATGATTCATGTTTCACATTTTCGATAAAAGATGCTTAAAACTTGGGTTTCAATTTATAATGCATTATCACAGTTTAACAGTTCTTTCCTAATTTTATACTAATACAGGTCTGTGTTATTAATTTTCAAGCACTTTATAAACATTTTGGTTCACAACAAAATAATTGTTTGGTCGCATTGAATTTCATATGCTACAGTTGACTGAGAATTACATTGAATGAGACAATTATGACTTATGACATTAATTCTTAATAAGATGAAGAGACTAACACACTATGAGGTTTCTAAACATTTCTTAACTGGTGGTATGAGTCCTAATCCAGAAGCATTGCAATGGAATTAATTTGCAGGTATTTTCAGTAAGTTGACTTTTAGCATGATGTTAACGGCAACAGTTTTTTTTTGTTACAGGTTGTGGTAGCCTCAATAACATTGTAACTCTACAATGAAGAACCTGTCTCCTTTCTGGTGAAAGTATAAATTACAACTGTAGAACATATCATGAATGATGCCATTAATTTTATTAACAGATTGATTTTCTTACTTCAGTAAAGGTCTATTGATAACACTTATATTTGTATTTTAACCCCATGTTCTGAAACATTCAAGTTTTTCACTTAATTTTAACCACTGAACGACACCCAATAAGCTTTGTTAAAGTTGGTTCCTTGTGGTACTCATCCAGTCCATGCCACGCTTGAGCCCACTATTTTAATAGACGTTATTTGGGCAGTAGTGAGGGAGTGGCTAAGAGTATGAGATGCTGTTTGAACATATGAATTTTGCACTTTAATTATGTCTTATTAGTAAAGGCTCTGAACTTGTTGTACCAGAGATAGTTGCTGATGTTGGCCAGGTGAGGGCGGATTCCTGCTGAGATTGAGTAAAGGTGCTGAACTGGTTGTACCACAGATGCCTGCTAATGCTAGCCAAGTGAGGGCAGATTCCCGCTAAGACTGAGTAAAAGATTCTGCAGTGCGATGGGATGTGAACCCAGAGTTTAAAATGGTACACTTTGCATCTAACACCCTCAGTGTGGGATGAAAGATCAATGGGTACGGGTAGAGAAAGACAGTGAAAGGTCACATGGAACAGTGATAGAATTCCATTCCTCATTTACATCTCTAGGCCATTTGATCAGATGAATGAAGCCATTGCCGACGTTAACAACTGACCTTCCTTTACTTAGTTACATGTGGCACTATATTTACAATATTTTGCTTTAAAGACTTGGTTCTGTTTAATTTACTATTATTTATTTGTCTCTTTATCCCATGCCCTGCTAGTTAAATTATGCAAACATGATTTCAATCCCTTGTACCCTAACAATTTGAATAGTGTTACAGATCTCACTCAATACAATATAAGTGGTTTATTGATTTTCAGAATCAGAGTCAAGTTTAATAACACTGGCATATGACATGAAATTTGTTATTTTTCAAGAACAGTACATTGTAATACATAATAATAACAAATATAAATTATAATTTTATATATATATAAACCCTACAAGCCCCTTCATCTCCATGTACATATCCAAATGTATGACAGTGGAAAAGTGTATAAGGAACCAGAGGAGATAGCAGAGGTACTTAGTGAGTACTTTGCTTCAGTATTCACTACATAAAGGATCTTGGCGATTGTAGGGATGACTTACAGTGGACCGAAAAGCTTGAGCATGTAGATATTAAGAAAGAGGATATGTTGGAGCTTTTGGAAAGCATCAAGTTGAATAAGCCACCGGGACCAGACGAGATGTACCCCAGGCTACTGTGGGAGGCAAGGGAGGAGATTGCTAAGCCTCTGGCAATGATCTTTGCATCATCAATGGGGATGGGAGAGGTTCCGGAGGATTGGAGGGTTGCGGATTTTGTTCCATTATTCAAGAAAGGGAGTAGAGATAGTCCAGGAAACTATAGACCAGTGAGTCTTACTTCAGTGGTTGGTAAGTTGATGGAGGAGATCCTGAGAGGCAGGATCTGTGAACATTTGAAGAGGCATAATGTGATTCAGAATAGTCCGCATGGCTTTGTGAAAGGCAGATTGTGCCTTATGAGCCTGATTGAATATTTTGAGGATGTGACTAAACACATTGATGAAGGTAGAGTCGTAGATGTAGTGTATATGGATTTCAGCAAGACATTTGGTAAAGTACCCCATGCAAGGCTTATTAAGAAAGTAAGGAGGCATGGAATCCAAGGGGACATTGCTTTGTGGATCCAGAACTGGCTTGCCCAAAGAGGGCAAAGAGTGGTTGTAGACGGGTCATATTCTGCATGGAGGTCGGTGACCAGTGGTGTGCCTCAGGAATCTGTTCTGGGACCCCTACTCTTCATGATTTTTATAAATGACCTGGATGAGGAAGTAGAAGAATGGGTTAGTAAATTTGCTGATGACACAAAGGTTGGAGGTGTTGTGGATAGTGTGGACGGTTGTCAGAGGTTACAGTGGGAC
This sequence comes from Mobula hypostoma, assembly GCF_963921235.1. NCBI lineage: Eukaryota > Metazoa > Chordata > Chondrichthyes > Myliobatiformes > Myliobatidae > Mobula > Mobula hypostoma. The sequence continues at coordinate 205,510,492 of NC_086098.1, read as the reverse complement.
ATTGATAGGATGCAAAACTGGGCCGAGAAGTGGCAGATGAAGTTCAACCCAGATAAGTGTGAGGTGGTTCATTTTGGTAGGTCAAATATGATGGCAGAATATAGTATTAATGGTAAGACTTGACAGTGTGGAGGGTCAGAAGGATCTTGGGGCCTGAGTCCATAGACCTGCGCAGGTTGACTCTGTGGTTAAGAGAGCATACGGTGCATTAGCCTTCATCAATCATGGGATCGAGTTTAGGAACCGAAATGTAATGTTGCAGCTATATAGGACCCTAGTCAGACACCACTTGGAGTACTGTGCTCAGTTCTGGTCGCCTCTCTATAGGAAGGATGTGGAAACCATAGTAAGGGTGCAAAGGAGATTTACAAGGATGTTTCCTGGATTGGGGAGCATGCCTTATGAAAATAGGTTGAGTGAACTCCGCCTGTTTTCCTTGAGCGATGGAGGATGAGAGGTGACCTGATAGAGGTGTATAAGATGATGAGAGGCATTGATTGTGTGGATAGTCAGACGCTTTTTCCCAGGGCTGAAATGGCTAGCACGAGAGGACACAGTTTTAAGGTGCTTGGAAGTAGGTACAGAAGAGATGTCAGGGGTAAGTCTTTTACACAGAGAGTGGTGAGTGCGTGGAATGGGCTGCCGGCGACGGTGGTGGAGGCAGATACGATAGGGTCCTTTAAGAGACTTTTGGATAGGTACATGGAGCTCAGAAAAACAGAGGGCTATGGGTAACTCTAGGTAATTTCTAAGGTAAGGACACATTTGGCATAGCTTCGTGGGCCAAAGGGCCTGTATTGTGCTGTAGGTTTTCTCTGTTTCTATGTTTCTAAATGCTACAATTGTACTTACGTCAATCACTTCCTCGATCAGCTCATTCCAGGCATTCGCCACCCTCTGTGTAAAGAGGATACCTTTCAGATTTCTCTTTAATTCCCTCCTCACATCATGGACTCTCCAACCCCTGGGCAAAGACTATGCCCATCCAGCTTATCCATACTACTGATGATTTTATAAACTTCTGCGAGGTCTCCCTTCATTCTCCTATGTTTCAAGGAAGAAAGATCCCACATGGCCAACCTCTCCCTACAACTCATGCTCCATGCCCTCTAGTCCAGGCAGTAAATATCGTAAGTATCTTCTGCACCCTCTCCAACTTGACAATATCTTTCCTATAACAGAGTGACTAAAACTGTTCATAATACACCATATGTCTCCTCATCAGTGACATAATGACTGTAACATAATGTCCCTAATCCTAAAATCAATGCTCTGTCTGATGAAGGCCAGCATGCTAAATACTTTTCGCATTGCCCGTCTACTTATATGGCCGCTTTCAGCAAACTCTGCACCAGTCGTCAGGACTTTGCCACTCGTCGTGTAAGTCATCTCCTGGTTTGACTGTCCAAGATTAATCACCTTACTCTTACCTCAGTTGAAAGCCATTCAAATAAACTTTATTCAAGCTTCCAGCTGGGTACAGGTATTGATTAAAACTGATGTTTCAATGACAATCTCTGCCATCTTCTTCAGGGCTGATGCCTGGGCAAGTCTAGTCTGGTGATATTTATACCTGTGTATTCTGTCTCTCCTGATTGGGTAGTCCTCTTCCAATTAGGTTTCCGCTGTCCTACCTTTTCTTACAATTGAATTCTAGTTCTTACTTAGAGTGAGCCCTTCGTTTTTGTTAAAATTTTTCTAGTTTTTTTTTCAATGGCTTCCTTTACCAGGCAGTCCCAAAAGCTGGTAAAGGTATTTCTTCAGGATCCTGGCAATCCTTCCAGAAACCGTGTCACTATATGAAATCTATTAGCTATTCCTCAGCCCATCTTCTTAACTAATCAGCTTCCCACCAATGTCTGTAAGGAGTTTGGACGTTCTCCCTGTGACCATGTGAGTTTCCTCCAGGTGCCCCGGTTTCCTCCCACAGTCCAAGGACGTACCGGTTGGTCGGTTGATTAGTTATTGTAAATTGACCTGTGATTAGGTCAGGATTAAATTGGGAGAATGCTGGGCAGCACAGCTTGAAGGGCCAGAATGATGTACTCTGGGCTGTATCTCAATAAAATAAAGTTCTCTTTGCAGTTTATTGTAAATTGCTTCACTATCAATAAGATTTCCTAATTTAGTTTCATCTTCAAGCTTGCTAATTGTGGCATGTACATTAATAGCCAAATCATTGACATAAATAATGAATAACAGAGTTCCAAGCCTTACCCCTGGGGCATCCCATGACTCACAGGCCCTCAGTCAGAGAATTGACCTTCAACACTTAGACATAGGAGCAGAATTTGGCCATTTGGCTCATTGAGTGGAGTCAGCTCCGCCATTCTATCTTGACTGATTTATTATCTCTCTCAACCCCATTCTCCTGCATTCTTTCCGTAACTTTTGACCCTTTTACTTGTCAAAAGCCTATCAACTGCCATTTTAAATATACCCAATGAATTGCCCTCCACATCTGTCTGTAACATTCTATTCCACAGATGCACCTCCCTCTGGCTAAAGAAATTCTTCCTCATCTAAATTGGCATCCTTGTAATCTGAATCTGTGCTCTCTGGTCATAAACTCCCCAACTGTAGGATACGTCCTCTTCATGTCCACTCTGTCTCTGCCTTTAAATATTCAATAGGTTTCCATGAGATCCTCCTTCATTCTTCTAACCCCCAGTGAGTACAGGCTCGGAGCCATCATTCGCTCCTCATACATTAACCCTTTCATTCCTGGTATCATCTTGTGAACCTCCTCTCAACCTCTTCAATACTAAACCCTTCTTAGATAATGGTACAGAATTGCTTACAATACTCCAAGTGTGGTCTGACCACTGACTTTTTAAAGCCACAGCATTACATCCTTGCTTTTATATACTCGTCATCTCAAAACGAATGCTAACATTGCACTTGCCTTCCTTACCACCGATTCAACCTGCAAGTTAACCTTTAGGGAATCCTGCATGAGCACTCACAAGTTCCTTTGCATATCTGATTTCTGAATTTGCTCTCTGTTTAGAAATAGTGTATACCTTATTCTTTCTACCAAAATGCATGACTATACAATTCCCTACACTGCATCTTCCTGTGCTTCAACCATCACCCTATCATTCAGCTAATTCTAAATCCATTTAGCAAGTTCTCCCTGAATTCCATGTGATATAATCTTCCAGATCAGCCTGTCATATGAGACCTTGTCAAAGACTTGACTGAAGTCGAATACAACATCCACTCCCTACCTTCATCTATCCCCTTACTTCTCTGTTTGGAAAGCTCCAAAAGATTCATCAGATGTGATCTCCCATGCACAAAACCATGCTGACTTTTCCTGATCAGGCCTTGAATATCTAACTGATAGCCAATCTTGTTCCTCTGAATTTCCTCAAATAGCATCTCTCCAAGTGAGGTCAGGCTCATTGGCTTGGAGTTCCCTGGCTTTCATCCTACTCATCTTGAGCAGTGGACATTAGCCATCCTCCAGTCTTGTGGAACTTTGCTAGTGACTAACAATGAAGCAAATATCTCTACAAGGGTCTTCATGATTTTTTTCCCTGAATCCCTTAAGCTGTGGGGTCTACTTGGTCAGGCCCTGAGGATTTGCCCATATTAATGTGCTTCAAGGTTGCAATACCTCCTTCCTTGTAAATGCTTATGATCCAAGATCTCACTACTTATAACCCCCGTTTCTCTGGGGTTCATGATATTCTCCTTAGAGGTGAAATAGCCATTAATGATCTTGGCCTTCTCCCTTAGTTTCATACATAGGTAGGCTTGATTGTTTTTAACAGATCCAAGTATCACTCTTTACCTGTTAATATAACTGAAGAGCCTCTGGGAATTACCTTTAACATTGCCCATTGAATCCATCTCATATCCTCTTTTTGTCCTCCTGATTTCCCTCATAAGCTTAAGTTTGTTCTGTTCATCAAGGGATTCCTTTGTACCCAGTTTCCTGAATGCAATGTTTGCTTGTTTCTTTTTCCTGACCAGAGGCTCAATATCAGTCAAGGTTTCCTGATCTTCCTATGATGTCCTTAATACATTTTTATATTTTTAATTATTTAAAGTAATGTGAGCATGTTTAATATGTTTAAAAGCTGTTCAAAGGCCTCTGAGAGAAGCAAGTTATCAAAAGGATATCGAGGCATCCTGGGGGGTGTTGGGCCTCAGGATCTGCCACTGGAGGCCCAGTCTTTGATTGCACTTTGTTCTGTCTCAGCGAGAGACATGTCAGCCAGACCTCAAGTGTGATTAGACTCATGGACCCAAAACAAAAGCAAATTGAGCATATTTTACTGCAGTATTTGTAGCAGTGAATTGTAATAGAAAGGCAAACACTGCTGAATGAATTCAAAAGAAAATGTAAGCTTTGATGTTCTAATTGCCAGTGAGGTGAAAGTTTCCTCTATAATTTGTTGGTGATGTCAGTACATTTAAAAAAAATTAGTATATTAAAACTAAAAAGTGTTTTCCAGCAATGTGCATTTTTCAATTATTATATAAGGGTTCTTATATTTTATTTTATGTTCATTGGATGAGACACTGGTAAGCATGTTCAATATTTATTGCTCCTCCCTAATTTCCAGTGAAATAACTGTGAACTATTACATTGCTTTTGTGAAAATGCACTTGATTAGTAAGTTCCAGGATTTAAACTCAGTCGTCATGAAGGGATGGCGATATTCAGGTCAGGATAGTGTGCAGCTTGGAAGGAAGTCTGGAGTGGGTAAGTGTTCCTGCAGCCTACTGCTCTAAGTAATAAAAACGTTTTGAGTCAGGATGATGCTATGCAGATAACTTTGGAGATAATTAATTGCCTTTAATTTTTTAAAGGTTCTGTTGTTGCAATACCTTAGTGATAGAGAGGTTGAATGTTTGGAATGATTGAAAGCAGGCAAGTAGATGACTTTATTTGGATATGTTGAGTTTCTTGTGGCCAAATAATTTGGTATCTGAGGAGCATTCCATCGGCATAATATGGGCAGTAGTCATCCACGATGAAGGGAATGTTTGGAACAAATATAACTGCAGCTCAGCCATCTTTATCCTGATCTGTCAAACAGAGACTTTGAGGATGCTTTTAGGAACACTGAGAAACATAATCATAGTCTTTGACAGAGAACAGCAACCACTTCCTTGGAGCCTGTCAGTGGGGTAATGGTGCATACGTCAAACCAATTGAAATATACCTCCATTCATATTTGAAATTAAGTGTTGTGGATGGTCAAGTTGCCCAGTATTTGGGGCAGTTGGGAGGACAGTTTGTTCTCCATACAGAAAGTGCAGGGAAATGAACTGCAGTCCACTCTCTTGATTTGCAATCTCTTATACATTTAGTCCTATACAGCTGCATGATCTAAGCTGATCCCCCCTCCTCATTCCCACCAACCCAACCAACTGCACAGGTCTTGCAGCACACACAAAATGTTGGAGGAACTCAGGAGGCCAGGCAGCACCTACGGAAAAGAGAAAGCAGATAAAAGGAAGGGGGATGGGCACCAGAGGGAGATGATGGACAGCTAAGGAGATAAGGAGAAAGAGGGAAACAGGAATGGGGAATGGTGAAGGAGAGGGTGGGGGGCAATTCCTAGAAGTTAGAGAAATCGATTTTCATGCCGTTCGTTTGGAGGTTACCCAGACAGAATATAAGGTGTTGCGCCTAAGTGTGGCCTCATCACAGCTTTAGAGGAGGCCTTGGAATGACATTTCGGAATGCGAGTGGGAAGTAGAATTAAAATTCATCTTCTTCCACAGCTCTTGCCTTTATTCCTGTTTCCAAATTGGAACACTATGGCAGGGTATAACCCATGGTATGTGTTCATGCTTCTTTTGCATAGCTGGATCACAAGGATTTTTTTTTTACAGAAAATAAAACATAAATCATTTGCTGATAGCTACTGTACTTAAATAGATCTTTTGTGACACAATTCAGGAATGAGATCTCATTAGGCAACCTTGACCTGTTTATGAAATTGGTGACATTCAGTTGGACTTATCTTAAACATGCTCATATTATATGTTTCTCCTTCTACTTTGCCTGAGGTAAGACTGGGATCTGTCTGTTCCGATGTTGTTTTTAAGCAGAACATTAATTTTGTTTAATTTGATGAAATATTTAATATTTTTCAATGCAAGGACTAATCAATCAATTAGTTGAGATATTAATAGGATCTAGAGTCTTTAAGTATCCACATCATTATTATTTTGTGTGTTCCTGATAAACCTTTGATCAAACAGTGCTAATATTCAACCAGCTTTGAACCAGCAATTAAAAGTTTAAAGAAAAAAAATAAAGGCGGTCTTTCTTCCGCCATAGTGCTCGTTGTATAGCCATTAAAATCCAAGTTTTAATTTCATGCTTATTTAATGTTCGTTATCGACATAGTTGTGAATTACTTTTCTAGCTACTATGATTGTTTAATCTTGAATTATCATTTGCCCATTTTAAATTTGTTAAAACTTTATTAATTTAATAGTTTAACTTTTTCTATTGTTGAAATTTAACTTTTTTTTAAAAAGATATGTAGTAATGTTTATGGTAACAGAAATTATTTCCCAATCCTCCTTGTGTGCCATAAGAGCAGACTCAGAAGTAAGAAATATAAAGCCTAGCAGTAGTTAATTGTCATTTGGAGATGCTAATTCAAAGCGTTTCTAAGTCTGGCATTATGAGATGGGGAAAGGAGTTGACCCTGTTAAGTGTATCCATCGTATTAAGTGAAGGAAATAAAATAAATATCCAAGTTAAGTAGATGGAGTCGTGTTTCACTTCTATTACCTGATGGGGCAGTGGTGGCCTCCAGTAGATTAGTAGACATGATGCATTTTTCATGTTGAAGAGATAAATGATATGTTTCAGTGTGCTTTGTCATTGTTGGAACATTACTGATCTGGGCAATTGACCATCTTAAAGAAGAAAATTGACATCGTAAGATGTATTTATTTAGCCATGCTAACTTCAATTAGTTCCACGAGGAAAGAATCTGAAGAACTATTGGAACAGGTTACCACCAACGAGTCACTCATGCTTGTGTTTACCTGGTCTGGTTGTGGAACACCAAACTTGCCAAAACACTCTGGCACTATGACTTGAACAGCGTCAAGTACTTTGTAACTCAGTGAGGAATCCCAGTCCTCAGTAGCTTGCCAATCCCTGCTGGCGGTTTTGGCACTGTTAAGTTTGGCATTCAGAAGCACTTGTAACTAACTTGTAAATAAAATTGTTGTATATAATCAACTATAACTTACCTCCCCATTTGTTACTCCTAATCAGTAGCCTTCCAGTCACTGCTGGTATTAATGGGATTTCAGATCTTGGGCCAGGTTAGAGATTGAACAGGAACCCACAGGAGATTTTCAGGTGTACTGCTGGTGATTCCCACTGAAACTTTGTTCTGAGATGGGCTCCAGCGACAGATAGAATCAGAATCAGGTTTAATATCACTGACATAGATTGTGAAATTTTAATATAGCATGACCATAATAATATACATTGCAATAAGAAATGTGTGCGTGCACGCACACACACACACACACACACACACACACACACACACACACACACACAGTGTTAATCAATTGATTAATTAATTAGTTAGTGCAAAAAGAGAGCAAAAATAGTGAGGTACTGGTAGATTATATGTTGGTAAATCCAGGACTTTCACAGTTGACATTATGACTCAAGCAATTTTTTTTATCAAGGGCATTTGAATTCATAGCAGAGCATTTAAATAATTTTTTAAAATTTTTCCTCCAAATTTTATTTATAATGGAAGAAATTTGTAAGAACAACCTTAAGTATGTGCCTTCTTTGCATTTACCAAAGTTAACCAATGTTACATAATTTTAAGAGTATGTGTTTTTACATAGTTTTATAGATACTTTAACTAGAACATTATGATGTAAGAGCAGCTATTACTTGTAAAAGATTGCTCTTTAGCAGCACCATGTGAGTAGTGCAAAATATGAATATCACTAGAAGTGCATCCAGATCTGAAATCCATACTGTAAATTGAACATTGCATTCAAATGAAAACCAACTATATTGATTATATGATAGACAGCTTGCCAAATATTGGTGAAATGAATGTGCATATCAATTGACCATATCAAATTATTATCCTCTATTCATCTCCCTGCATTTGTTGGAAATCTCATTTGACATTGTGTTAAAATTACTTTGAAGTATTTAACACTCCAGAGGAACTTTTAATGCAAGGTCATTGAAGATCAGGTTTTTAGCTGTGTACAGATTTCCTCTTGTCTGTGATTTCTCAGTGTTATTAACCTGTGCTGCTTATAAACAAATGTATTTGCCAGCACTTCATTTTGGTGCATCTGTATCTGATGTGATCAGATATTTTTCTATAACTCATTGTATTGGTTATCTATAAATCCAGTTATACTCTGACAGTAGTTTAAAATATATTAGTAGAATAATAATAAAGGGATTATTATTACTTCTGTTAATATACTTATGGAAAAGGTCGCTCTTAAACTAAAAAAAGAATTGGTAAAAATGATAAAAGATCCATGAACTTAGAAGAGCATTATATCTGTGTTCACAGAATTAAGGAGGTGATGGTAATCCAAGCAATTTAGGATTTGAGAGACTTTTCTTTTTACTTACCTATGTGGCTCACATCGTTGTAACAATCCCACTTTGTGCTAATTGACAGATGGCTCTAAGGAGCCTTCACCAGCAGAGGCTACAGTATTGATTGCAGCAGCGAGATGATTGTCAGATGTGTCACAATTTTATGAGCCAGCGGCCATTTGGGTTATTTTCAGTGATGAGCTAGCGTTTTTAAAAGTGCTATCTGAACTGGGAAAAGAATTCAAATTGGATTCCTCAGTTTGAAATTTATCGAAAGCAAGTAGAAACTACAGAAGTGTCAAAAAATGTTCCACATGAACAGAAAGGTAAAAGATGTTTACTGTTTCTGTTGCATTGTTGGAAAATGTCCATTTTTTCCCTGTAAAAACAATTATGTTTATAACCTACCTTAGTATTCTTCTGCTGTTCTATGGAGAAGTCTACAAATGATATTAAATCTGTTGCCGCTGTGAACATTAACTGAGCAGTCAATTTTCATTTTGTTTGGCTATTTAAATCTTTGTTTAACTCCTTGTTATTGGCTATTCTCTAGTTATCTCCTTTACAAAAAAAAACCTTTTATTTGGAGTTCAGTTGTTTCAGCAAGTTGCTCTCCTTCCAGCTGTTCTAATTACATTCTAGCAAATATGGTTCACTATACTGTATAATTGGCATGTAAATTGCACATACTCCTCCAATTACATGCCATAAGTGCAAAATTCATGTAGAAAAAGATTAGAAATTTTGCCGAGAATTCATAACCACCATCCTCAGAACAACATTGAGGCTACTTTGTTGCTTCCCTCCTTCTATTTGTCCTCTAAGGAAATGATTGGAACCAACTTGAGCTTGCATCTTTTCCTGCTTTCTTGATATCCTTCCATGTTCATCTTATCCATCTCTAGCTCATTCATTCTTCTTTCCGTTACTTTCTTGCCTCATCCTCTTTCTTCCTCCTTGTCTACTCTTTCCCTGCCTCTCTTTCATATCTCAAGTACTGGCTCTGACTTGGTAACCAATACCCTACTTCCAACTTCCCATTGTGCTCCAAAGATACTGATTGCACTGTAACTTTCATACTCCATGCTTATTTTTTTCAGGAATCCCTTGTTTTAATCTGTTTAGATAGGCAGCTCCCCAATATTACAATTGCAAAATACCTTTTACTGAAGTTATAGTTAATGAAGTATGTGTCCATACAAAGGCAACCCATTCCTCCTCATCCATCACGGGCTTGTTGCTTCCACCTAGTCTATCTGCATGATAAACTACATGACTCCATCTTCAGAAAGGTTAATACTGTTAGAGCAGTTTTTTTGGGGGCTTAGCACATATATCAACTGACTTCAGCCACTACTCTTCACATTTTAATACGAATTGTGGATTAAATCAAAAATTCATCTCTGAACAATCGGTTCCTAATCACCGTGAACCAAGTTAATTGGAAGATACCACAATCTTGATGATTTAAATTTGTTATTTGGGTGTCTGTGGCATGGGTGCAAAGAGGGGTGTATGTAGTTTATGTGTACAGGAAGCATTGTGGAAGAATTGTGGAAATGCAATTGTCCTTTGATCCTCAGCACAAAAAATGTCATGTAATATTGGGATGAGCAAACCTTCTTGCTTCAACTGTGTGTCTCCCTCTCCCCCTCCCCCTCCCCCTCCCCCTCCCCCTCCCCTCCCCCTCCCTCTTCCTCTCCCGAAATTTGTTGTTTTGCCATGCAATACTTAATATGAAATAGACGCACGCAAATTTTCATATCTACCAACCGTGGCTCTCCAGTGACTTTGTTCTTGCAACAACAAATGCTATGTCAAAGATGCTTGCCACCCTGACCATTCCCTTTTCTCTCTTTGGCTTGCTGTGAGAAGATGCAAGAGCTTGAAAGTCTGGATGACCAGACTTAAGCAGATCTTTATCAAAACTGCTATTAGATTGCAAAAATAATCTCCACTTGTTTCTACAAAAGGTAATCAAAATCCCACAAAAGGTAGGGGATTCGGCCCTGTACCTCATGAGTAAATCCCTCTCAATCATTGAGCACATCTACATGAAATGCTGCCATAGAAAAGAAGCATCCATCATCAAAGATCCTCACCACCCAGGCCATGCTCTTTTCTCGCTGCTGCCATCAGCTAGAAGGTACAGGTACAGGACTCGCACCACCAGGTTCAAGAACAGTTGCTACCCTTCAACCATCAGGCTCTTGGACAATAAGGGATAACTACACTCATTTGATTCTGTTATATTGCTACTTCATGCTCATTTTATATCTATATACTACTAAAACTCTCATGCTCTGTCTGTCTGTTTGTGACCTCCAATTAGTACAAACGGTGCATTACAGTGGCACTTTTTTTGGCTAAATCGAATTAAAATGCGCTAACTTACAGAATGCAGGCAAAGTTCAGGGTTATATATTCATATAAAATTGCTCATTCACCAAAAATCAACAGGCTGGCTATCACCCGTGACTCGATCGGCCAGCATGTAAATCGGGGCGCGACAGCCCGACGCATGCACACGGCCAGCCTCAGCAACGACACCTACCGGAGCAAAAGGGCAGGGCAGCTCTATTTTGCAGGGTCACATTCTGCTAATCACCATCAGCATGTGCAGGATTGGGACAGATCTAACTGCCACCCATCAATAAGAGATAATTAAATCTTATTGTAATGACATACTTCAAGACACCCATAAAACCCTTTGCTGCAGTCAAAGGACAGTGGTGACTATATCACGTCCATTTAGGAGAGGGCCAACCACATCATCAAGAATAATCAGCATCCTTTGGTGTTACTGCTTCGTATCTTCTATCCAGCATTAGGTTAAAATGGTCAGCCTAATTATGCCGCGTGGAAAGGGAAGGGGGACATTATGGTCAAGAGATGACGCCAAACGTCATTGGGAAGTGGCAAGGAGAGGGAGAGAACAACAATTGGATGAGGCCAGGGCGGCACGACTCCAGGATCAAAGAGTCAGGACAAAAAAGATGAGAGAAGAAAGACAGAGGAGGAGAGGCATGCACGTCTCCAGGATCAGAGACAAACAACAAACAGCAGAAGAGATGAAGAGACGGGGGAGGAAAGGGCTGCACGTCTCCAGAATGACGTACAAGGGCACAAGGGCAGCAGAGCAACACTCACAACATGCTGGAGGAACTCAGCAGGTCAGGCAGCATCTGGGGAAATGATCAGTCAACGTTTCAGGCCGGAACCCTTTGTCAGGACTGAAGAGGGAGGAGACAGAGGCCCTATAAAGGAGGTGGAGGAGAGTGGGAAGGAGAAGGCTGGTAGGTGCCAAGTTTAAAACCAGTAAGGGGAAAGATAAAGGGGTGGGGGAGGGGAAGCAGGGAGAGGATAGGCAGGAAAGGTGAAGAAGGATTAGGGGAAAACACAATGGTTAGTAGAAGGAGGCGGAACCATGAGGGAGGTGATAGGCAGCTGGGGGAGGGGGCAGAGTGAAACAGCGATGGGCGAAGGGAGGGGGAGGGAATTACCGGAAGTTGGTGAATTCAATGTTCATGCCCAGGGGCTGGAGACTACCCAGATGGTGTATGAGATATTGCTCCTCCAACCTGAGTTTAGCCTCATCATGACAGTAGATGGATGGACATATCTGAATGGGAATGTGAAGCGAAGTTGAAGTGGGTGGCAACGGGGAGATCCTGTCTGTTGTGGCAGACGGAGCGGAGGTGCTCAATGAAGTGGTCCCCCAATCTGCGTCCGGTTTCACCGATGTAAGGGAGGCCACATTGGGAGCACCAGACACAATAGATGACCCCAACAGACTCACAAGTGAAGTGTTGCCTCACTTGGAAGGACTGTTTGGGGCCCTGAATGGTGGCAAGAGAGAAGGTGTAGGGACAGGTGTAGCACTTACGCTTACTGGGATAAGTGCCGGGTGGGAGATCCGTGGGGAGGGATGTGTGGACCAGGGAGTCGCAGAGGGAACGATCCCTGCGGAAAGCGGAGAGGGGTGGAGAGGGAAAGATGTGTTTAGTGGTGGAGTCCTGTTGAAGCTGGAGGAAGTTGCGGAGGATAATGTGCTGGATCCAGAGGCTGGTGGGGTGGTAGGTGAGGACAAGGCTAACTCTGTCCATGTTGTGGTGACGGGAGGATGGGCTGAGGGCCGAAGTGCGGGAAATGGAGGAGATGCAGGTGAGGGGAAACCATGATCCTAAAAGAAAGAGGACATTTGAGATGTCCTGGATGGCAGATAAGCTAGAAATGATGCCATTAAATGTGTCCTTCATTAAACGAGGAGGAGCTGTATTTCCTTTGCTACCTGTCGTTCTTCTTTAATAAACTGAGGTTTTCTACTTCAGTTTCCAAAGCAAAGCGATACCAATAGCAGTCAGGAAAATTTAATGTTCATTCTGGTCACATCAGACTGCACTATCCTTCTCTCAAAGGGTGCACTCACGGGTCACCCCGTTGTCCGGTTGCTATTTATTTATATCTGGATTTGCACAGTTTATTTACAGTTAACAGTTCCTGATGTTTACAGCTTACAGTTACTGTTCTATAGATTTGGGAAGTATGCCCACAGAAAATGAATCTCTGAGTTGTATATGATGATATGTATGTTCTCTGGTTATTTTTTTTTTACTTCGAGCTTTTACATCCCTTCCCCAGTCCTGTTGTCACATTCTCAGACTCTTAAATCTATTACTTAATTCTCATTGTCATTTTAGTATTTCAGAATGCACTATATTCTTTGCTTCTGTTGTCTTGTGCTCATCGCTGTTTTAATTGTTGTCATTATCATGTATACTGTTTACTCTGTGAGCTTCACTGGAGCATGGAATTTCATTGCACTCTGGCGTAAATGACAATAAACCAATCAGATCTGTTCAATGTACCTTCATTAACTTTCTTCTAAAGTTGTCCCTCTGACAGTCTGTACTTTTTAGTTTCTATCCTTTCATGTTCACTGACAGTTTAAGTAATGAGTTGCAATGGTCTCCCTTTCTATACATTTACCCTTCGATATCCTGTAAGCTTGGCTTTGCTCCCCCAATGCCTGTTGTCCATCAGTAACACTATTGAAAACAGCTTCGTTTGCAGTATCTACACGAACATCTTCTCAGATTCAATTCACCACCAACTGTGAACCTTGGAACTCCTTCTCAATGATAAAATCCTCTGTAAGCATAAATTACACATGTTGGAAATCTGAACATAAACATAAACATAATTCTGGTAATGTTCGGGTTGGCCTGCATCAATGGATAGAAATAATTAACCTTTCAGGTCACTAACCTCTCATCGGAACATCAGAGGAAAGGTAATTAAATCTACTTGTCACTCCTGACCAACTGAATTACTCCTTGTTCTCAGTTTCATCTTACGAAATTTTCAGATTGTTTGTCGAATCTCCAGATCCCTGCCATAAGTTGTGTCGCACAAATGGCCTAACTGAAGCTAAACCAGGCTGTTCATAATGATGCAAACATGAGAAAATCTGTTGATGCTGGAAATTCAAGTAACACACACAAAATGCTGGTGGAACGCAACAGGCCAGACAGCATCTATAGGAAGGGGTGCAATCGACGTTTCGGGCCGAGACCCTTCGTCAGGACCAGCTGAAAGAAGAGATAGTAAGAGATTTGAAAGTGGGAGGGGGAGGGGGAGATCCGAAATGATAGGAGAAGACAGGAGGGGGAGGGATGGAGCCAAGAGCTGGACAGTTGATTGGCAAAAGGGATACAGAGTAGGAGAAGGGGGAGATCATGGGATGGGAGGCCTAGGGAGAAAGAAAGGGGGAGGGGAGCCCTGAGGAAGATGGAGAGCAGGCAAGGAGTGATTGTGAGAGGGACAGAGAGAAAAAAAAGATCCTCTCCCTTCTCCAACTCTGTATTCCTTTTGCCAATCAACTTTCCAGCTCTTAGCTTTTTCACCTCCGCCTCCTATCTTCTCATATCATTTCGGATCTCCCCCTCCCACTTGAAAATCTTTTACTATCTCTTCTTTCAGTTAGTCCTGACGAAAGGTCTTGGCCCAAAACATCGACTGTACTTCTTCCTATAAATGCTGCCTGGCCTGCTGCGTTCCACCAGCATTTTGTGTGTGTTTCTGTTCATAATGATGTTGCCATGTCTGATCCTGATACAGGTTTCCCCCGCCATCCAAAGGTAGAGCGTTCCTATGAAACGGTTCGTAAGCCAAAATGTCGTAAAGCGAAGAAGCAATTACCATTTATTTATATGGGAAAATTTTGTGAGCGTTCGCAGACCCAAAAATTACTTACCAAATCATGCCAAATAACACATTAAACCTAAAACAACAGTAACATATAGTAAAAGTAGGAATGATATGATAAATACACAGCCTATATAAAGTAGAAATACTTTTCCACAATCATTACTGCACTGTTCTCCGTAGCGAAAATCTCAGGCAAGCGCCGTCAGCAGAAAATCTCACGCAAGCGCTGTTGGCAAAAACACGGCGCAAGCGCACTCCAGTAACCTTTAAGCTATGAAGCTGCCAAATCATACCAAATAACATGTAAAAATACACAGCCGATAGAAAGTAGAAATAATGTATGTACAGTGTAGTATCACTTACCGGAATTGGGAAGACAGCTTGCCGAGCACACGGATGATGGTGTGTTACGCTGAGTCGTCGCAGGCTGGGGTGGTGTAGTGGCCCCCATCCTCCAGGCCGCGAAGTGATACATTGCCGCGAAGCATGCAGGGGTGCAGCGGTAGCCGGGAGGCACACAGCACATCTTTAAGAAAAAAGCCGAAACAAACATGCTAATTAATTAGGTGCCACCCGGCAGGTAATTGTTGGCCCAGATCAGTGCCGATTTCCAATTGCGTCGTCTCTGATCTGGGCCGGCAATTACATGTGGGGCGGCACCTAATTAATTAGCATGTTTATTTTGGCTTTTTTCTTAAAGATGTGCTGTGTGCCTCCCGGCTACCGCTGCATTCTCCACGAATTGGTATCTGTCCGTGGCCTGGGTGTTGGGGTGGTGGGACACTGGAGTGTCATCTCGTTGTTATCTGTTTCCATTAGAGCAGGTGGCTTATCTTCTATCTCTGCCTGCCTCGATGTTGATGGTTGAGGTTCGTCATCTGCTGTGGCTGATGTGGAAGGCTTGCTTGACTGCTGAGCCTCGCGCATTTTTCTATCACACAGTTCTTTGTAAGGACTCAAACCATCTTGCAAATATCCCCTAAATCTACGTACCCTTTCAAAATTAAAGTCGTACTTTATCATTGCAGTGAAAATCTCACGCAGTTGCTTCATGTTCAGTTTGCTATTGCATTCGGTTTCGATTGCTATCCTTTTTTCTTCCAATTGCATCAGCTCTTCATCTATCAGATCTTGGTCAAGGGATACTAAGACCTCTTCAACATCATGTTCGTCAGCTTCCACAAGCCAAACTCACTTTGTCCTTGCTTAGTTCACTACGATCAAAACGCTTAATTATGTCTAGTTTTACGCTAAGTGTAACACACTTAACGAGCTCTTTTAGGCTTTTCTGATACCTTAGAACTCATCTTGCAAATGGCTGCTCACAGGCACGTGTTTAAGCAATGCCGGTGAGAATGCCGTTCTGAATCTGGGGAGAGCGGCTGCTCGGGGCACGCACTGCCTTTTATCGCGTGCTGCCTTTCTTCGTAACAGTGAAAACACCTTCTGAAAGTGAAAACAGGGTACTAATGTAGGTCTTTCGTAACAGTGAGGTTTCGTAAAGCGAACGTTCAATAAGTGGGGAACACCTGTATAGCAAAGCAACCAGACATCCTGGCGCACCCTGAGCTTTTGTGCTGCCGAAGCCCCCATCATTCTCTATGCTGTCCTGTAGTTTTGGTCTCTTAAACAGTCACTATTTTAATCACAACAGCTCTGCTGTTATGCTCTAAGTGTCAAGGCACAACCATTCCTGAATCTATGTTTTGCCTTTTACTTTCCCCTTAATGCTGTGTTTTAAAACCTATCTCTGACCAAGCTTTTGTCTGTAATTGTCCCTCTCTATTTTAAGTCTTGTTCATTAAAGCTGCTGAAAAGCACCATGGCATATTTTGGAATGTGGCAAACCCTATTGTCTCACAATATACTGGACCACTTTTTAACTTCAGTTATTGTCCACGTTCAAGTCAAATTGTAAAGGTCCTGTTAAGATACGTATGGAATGATCAGTTTGAATGGCATGCAAGCAAAAACTTTTTTGCTGTATCTTGGTACTTGTGAAATAATAAAACAATACCAAAAAGCAGTATGTCCACTTGAATGGAAATGAGGAACAAAATAGTATTCATTTTTTGGGCTGGGTGCTGCAAGAAGAAATTTTGGGTTTACATACTTTTATCTCTATGTTTCGACGTAAATTAAAGTCAAATTTCTGGAGCTCTTCCCACAGTGCCTTGTATGTCTGGAAACTAGAAGCTGGATTTGTCAGTGAAGGATTTGTATGTTTAAGAAAATATACCCTCCAGAGAAGTTCAGCACCAGATAAAGACATATGGAACCTGTAAACTATTGTTTCAATTGATGCCAGTTTCAGTTTCTAATGCAGTCCAGGGCTTTGTGTTGCTTTCTAAAACTATTAATTGTCTTAGTCAATAATTTTTCTGACATGCTACCAACAGAGAAAATATGGCAGGCAAGGAATTTGGATGCATTTGGAATTGCAGAGAGAAAGCAAAGGAATCATAAATGAAAAAGATTTACTGATCCGCACATGCACTTGAGAAGGAAGTTGGGGTAAAGTAGAAAACAAAAGGATCGAAGTGCAAATATAAATTGATATTCTGCTTTTTTAATGCCTAGTATATTTCAGAGCAGCAAAGAGCATGTCTAGCAAATGGCTTATTATCGGGTAAGTCAGGTGAGAGCTTCTTGTGTGTACAATCCTACAGAATAAGTTAACATGAGAGGAGAAAACAAAGCTCGAGTTCTTTTACAAGTTACCAATAAATAGCTATCGATTTTCCAAGAGCCAATCTGAAATTGGTTGCTATCACTCCAATAAGCAGAAGTAAAATATAAAAGCAATCTTTAGCCTTTGTTTCATTTAGTTACATTTGGGTATGGAGTGGAAAAAAGAGAAGAGGATTGTGGAAAATTTGTCAGGAATGAGAAAAAGGGAGATAAGTGGCAAAATACCTTCCCTTCAGTTGCCTATTAAAAGTTCAAGAGGAGATTGTGGCAACCCTGAAGAAGAGGAATAAGAGTGATGGGAGGTGGGGTGAGCAAGCACAATAGTATGTCCGAGAGGAAAATATGCTAGGCTACGTATTTAACTTACACAGTTTCAGAAATAAAAAAAACTGCAGGCAATTTCTGGAATAGACCGTCAATATCCAAAGCCAGTTTAAAGCATGATTGGCAAAAGGATTTCACAGCAGAGAAAGGATGAAGTGAAGGGAAAAACTGATGGAGACAGAATAGGGAATAGAAAGAATGTGCAAGGCTCATCTTCTCAGTATCATTTTTATTTGCAGCTTGTCTTTTTAGCATGTTGATGCTTGCCATTATTTGCTTATTAATGCGTAGTTTTTCATAAAATTCTACTGTAATTTTCCCTGTAAATGCCTTCAAGAAAAGGAATTTCAAGGCCGTAAATGGTAACATAAATGCACTTTGAACTTTGAACTTCATGACATTTGCATTGCAGCCATCAGTCTGGAGGAAAACTAACAACTCACAATAAGTGCAGCCAATGCTACAATTACAGGGTTAGATGAAGTTGCTTAATGCACTTAAATTTCTAAAGAGAAGCTGAGTGTAGTTTTGAGCTTCTTTTGTTTGTAAAATTGCTACAACACACAAAAGGAAAAATCAGAAATACCAGGCGTATTGAAAGTTATGAGCATTCATGGACAGGATTTATTTTATTCTGAGCAGCCACTTGAGCACAATTCATCTGTCTGGCTCCAGTGATCGCCATTAAGCAGCATGGACCTGTGTGCAGAATGCATGTTTAGTACCCATTCTCACTGCACTTTTTTCCAGTTGAGAGATCTTATCATGAATCTTGAATTAGAAAAGGCTGCAGCTTGGAAAAATAACAAAACTGCAACTTCCTTATTAGTGCAGCTCTCTCATGACGTGTGGCTGAATTCTCAGCGCAGAACCTTTGATATTCCTGGCCAATTATGTACAAAATACATCTTGAGGATGCTCAAGAAATGATTCTGGGTGTCCAAGGGGACAACTTTGTGCATGAAAGATAGATGCACTCTTAGAAAACTCTGTAAAGCCTGCTAAGGATTACATACACATTGAATTTTAGAAAACTCCAGAGAAATTTGAGTACCATAGCTTGAAAATCAGACTAAAAGTTTACCAATTGTGCAATTACGTGCAGGAGAGGCAAGGTTAATTAGGAGCTATACTGATTTTAGGCTGGAAGCTTAATTCTTAATAATGTAAGTTGAGCATCACACTTCAAATCTAACCACCAATCTCTCTGTAAAAGGTGGACTTGTTGAGACCAGTCTTCATGATGATGTAAAAAATATTATTGTCAGACATTACTCAGAACAACGAGTTAAATTGTACCACAGAGGCAAAATTCAAAAGGGCGAAGAATGCAGGACTGAAGGTGCTGTACTTAAGTTCATGGAGCATTTGGAATAAGTTGGATGAACTCATGGCACAATTAGAGACTGGTCAGTATGACATTGTGGGCATCTCTGAGTTGTGACTGAAAGAAGTCCATAGTTGGGAGCTTAACATCAAAGGATATACTTTGTATCAAAAGGGCAGGCAGGAAGGCATAGGTGGAGGTGTGGCTCTGTTAGTTAGAGATGGAATTACATCTTTAGAAAGAGGTGACATAGGGTCAGAGAATGTTGAATCTTTGTGGGCAGAGTTGAGAAACTGCAGGGTAAAAAAAAACATAGTGGGAATCATATAGGCCTCTAAATAGTAGCTAAGATATGGGGTTGAGATTGCAAAGGAACATGGATAAAGCATGTAAAAAGGTTAATGACACAATTGTAATGGAGAACTTCAATATGCAGGGCGACTGGGAATATCAGGTTGGTGTCAGATCACAAGAGAGGGACGTTGACTTGGATTTTCAGAAGGCATTTGATATGGTGCCACATATGAGGTGGCTCAACAAGATAAAAATCCTTTGGTGTTACAGGAAAGATAGTTCAGAAATTTACATGGCATGGATAAAGGAATGGCTAACAGGCTGGAGGCAATGGGTGGGAATAAAAGGGGCCTTTTCTGGTTGGCTGCTCATGACTAGTGATGTTCCTCAGGGGTCAGTATTGAGAGCGCTACTTTTCACATTGTTTGTCAGTGATTTGGATAATGGAATTGATGGCTTTGTAGCAAAGTTTGCAGATGATACAAAGATAGGTGGAGGGGTAGGTAGTGCTGAGGAAGCAACGTGATTGCAGCAGGACTTAAGACAAATTGAAAGAATGGGTAAAAAATTTACAGGTAGAATACAATGTTTGGAAATGTATAAATAATGCATTTTGGTAAAACGAACAATAATGCAAGCTATTATCTAAATGGGGAGAAGGTTCAAGCATCAAAGGTGTATTTGGACTTTGGAGTTCTCGTGAAGGTTAATTTACAGGTTGAGTCTGTGGTAAAGAAGGCAAATGCAATGTTGGCATTTATTTCAAGGGGAATAGAATATAAAGCAAAGAGATAATGCTGAGGCTTTATAAAACACTAGTCAGGTCGCACTTGGAGTATTGTCGACAGTTTTGGGCCACATATCTCAGAAAGGATGTCGTCATTGGAGAGAGCCCAGAGGAGGTTGACAAGGATGATTCCAGGAATGAAGGATATAACATCTGTGGAGCATTTAGCAGCTTTAGTCCTGTACCCAGTGGAATTTAGAAGAATGTAGGAGATCTCATTGAATTCTATCGATAGGGTGGATGAGGAGCGGATGTTTCCTATGGTGGGGGTATCCAGAACTAGAGGGCACAGCCTCAAAATTGAGGGACGAGCATTTAGAACAGAGGTACAGAGGACTTTTTCTTTTAGCTAGAGAGTAGTGAATTTGAGGACTGCTGTATCACAGATGTGGTGGAGGCCAAGTCTGTGGGTATATTTAAGGAGGAAGTTGATAGTTCCCTGATTGGTCAGGGCATCAAACGATGTGGTGAGAAGGCAGGTGTATGGAGTTGAGAGAGGGATCTGGGATCAGCCATAATGGACTGCCGGAGCAGACTTGATGGGCTGAATGGCCTAATGGCCCAATTGGCCTAATTCTGCTCCTGTGTCTTATGGTCTTATCAAGTGCCATCCCTCTGAAGACAAATCTCAGCCCCTTTCTTAATGGAGCAAATTGTCTGCTCCATAAAAACTCAAGTGCATTACTAGGTTCTTCAGATAACTATGTACAGGTCGACCTTCACTAATCCGGCATCATTGGGACCTAAGGAGTGCCGGATTATTGAAAATGTCGAATTACAGAAGGATCACATTATGCATAACCAGTGCTGGATTATCAAAGGAACCAGATTACAGGTAGGTCTGACTGACAGGAAATGATAAATTAGTTGGGGGGTGGGGTGGTGTGGCGGGGTGAGTTAGTGGGTGGAGGTATCCAAGCCACACTGATTCATTCTGGAAATTTGACCTTTTGTAACCCAATATAATTTGGTCTCCAAATTTGAGGAAGGACAATGTTGCTATTGAGGGAGTGCAGTGTAGGTTCACAAGGTTAATTCCCGGGCCGGCAGAACTGTCATATGTCGAAAGATTGGAGCAACTGGGCTTGTATACTCTGGAATTTAGAAGGTTGAGCGGGGATCTTATTGAAACATATAAAATTATTAAGGGGTTGGACACGCTGCAGGCAGGAAGCATGTTCCCGCTGATGGGTGAGTCCAGAACCAGAGGCCACAGTTTAAGAATTAGGGGTAGGCCATTTAGAACAGAGTTGAGGAAAAACTTTTTCACCCAGAGAGTGGTGGATATATGGAATGCTGTGCCCCAGAAGGCTGTGGAGGCCAAGTCTCTGGATGCTTTCAAAAAAGAGATGGATAGAGCTCTTAAAGATAGTGGAATCAAAGGTTATGGGGATAAGGCAGGAACTGGATACTGATAGTGGATGATCAGCCATGATCACAGTGAATGGTGGTGCTGGCTCGAAGGGCTGAATGGCCTACTCCTGCACCTATTGTCTATTGTCTATAGTCGGATTAGTGAAGGTCGACTGTATGTTATAATTTTAATGACAAATTAAGACATACATAAAATTATCCAATTAGATACGATAGACTAGCATTGCAGCAAGGCTCATAGACCTGTTTTGATCATTAGTCCCCAAGTATAACATCAGTTCTGCCTGAATTCTGAAGTTACCTATGCCTAACTAGCCAGAGACTGGGATTGGACTGAAGAGGAGGGTTAGCTAACAACTGAAAAAAATTGAGACTTTGGGTTGAGTATTAATTAAGTGACTGTGGGGAGCTGGATATTAGATTCTCAGATAGCCTTGGCATCTCAGGAAGATCAGAGGGTGGTTGATAGGGTCACAAAGGCCTTGGTGTTTGTGTTTAGCTCAATGACCGTGGAAAGGGATTAAACATTGGATGCAGGATCAATAGGATAAGTTTACTGCGGGCTAGAAAGGAGGAGGCTGTATAATCAACACTCATTGAGGGACACCTTCCCAAGGTCTCAGTGCACGCTATTCTACCTAAATGTGGTTGTAATCAAGCATTCAGTGGTGATCCTATCTGAGGCAACTCAGTGTAAGTTTCCCTGCAGGGCCGTAAGATGAGCATTAAAGAAGGAATTGTGTTACCCAGTGCTTATTTGGGGTAGAAATTATATTGGGTTACAAAAGGTCAAATTTCCAGAATGAATCAGTGTGGCTTGGATACCTCCACCCACTAACTCATCCCGCCACACCACCCCCCCAACTAATTTATCGTTTCCTGTCAGTCAGTTTATGTAGACACTCCTCTCCATTTTATTGACATACAGTCAATCTGTGTATATGTATTTATATTTATTGTGTTTTTTAAAATTATTGTGCTCTTTATCTTACTTTTCTGCTGTATCAAATTCAGAATAACTATTATTTCATTCTCCTTTACACTTGTGTACTAGAAATGACATAATAATCTTGAATCCTGTATATGGTCATTCTGTTATTTCACTCTTGAGGAAAATTAAATTGATCAATGAATCCAAGATATAGAGTTGAAGTTCTAGAAAAAGTCTTCATTCATTTCTCTCTACGGTGATTCTGCAGCATGGTGAGTGCACCCCATTGTAGTTTATAGAACAAAGCAAAGTAAATAGGTATGCATCTCATTACATTCTGAATACACTGATACCAAATGGTATACTGGAAGAAAATCTAAGTCCCCACCTCAGGCTTGATTTAGCGATTCCCATTAAAATTGTTGACTTGCAAAGGCAAAGAGTCAGATCTGGTTCTAGCAAACTTCCAGGCCCAATCCTGCATTAAAACTACAGAGAAGCCTCTGTTGTCGGGCTGATTTTTTAATAAGTGCTGATGTTGATTATGTAAAGCTGGTTGTATTAAGGCCATCTCCCCTCAGAGTGTTATGTCATATGATTTACTGCTCTGAATTTACACACCTGTGCTGAGTGACTTTCACTGGATTGATTGTAGCCTCTCCTGCTTTTTGAGCCTTTGATGCTTGTGTGACCTCGAAACAAAGTCAGAGATTCCTTCTGACATTTGATTCTATAATGTGCTCATGCTATTGTTTTGAGTTGGTCAAAATTATTCTTCATCCTTTTAGATTATTCCCATACTCATAGATATCTTGCATGTAAATGTTGATATTAAAGAAAAAATTTTGACCAACAGAGAAAAATAGGAATAACATGTTATGTGTTCCAATAGTAGTTCTGATATCAAATATTAAACCTTTATGTAATCAGAAATGAAACCACTCAACTGCTAATCTACTGATAAACTTATTGTGCAGCTCTTGTTTGTGAAATATACCAAAGTTGCAATGTTACAACATCTTTTTAGAATGAGTATAAGATTACTAATAATGTCTCTTGAGGTTTGATTGAGTTCCAAACTTGTAACTTGGCATAATCTCTGATGCTCAGTTGAAGTGATTTTGTAGTTTTTCGATTACTTTGTGAAATAGAGCATTGATTGTCTTGGCAAGTAAGTTTGCCAATGTCATGCAAATATTTGGTCCTACTTCCTCTAAAATTATTTTTTTTCCATTTCCATACAAGTTCGTGTTAAACATCACCCTCCACTTGCACTCCAAACCATCTCCATTCTTTCAGTGTGTGAATTGAAAGACTTCCATTTTCTGTTGTAATTATTGAATTTGCTATTATAACTGGACTGGAACTGGAACTAGACTGCCTGTATTGATTACCTTCCACTTCAGCAGATCCTCGTCTTGTCTTTTAACTTGCATCAAATTACAAGTTGTAAAGCATCAACAGCTAAGATAAAGTGACTCTGGTTTATTGAAGGTTTCTTCACAGACTGTTTTGGCTTTTGGAACTTTCTGAGCACATTGTTGCAATCCAGAGATAAGTTAGGCAAATGATACAACCATTAAATAGGAAATAGAAGTCATTATTGTTTTCCAACAAAGTTCTGTGTTATTCTTGCAATAATGCCAAAAGTCAGCCCCAAATCATTGGGAAACCAAGGTTCGCCATGTGCAAGAACAAGCAGATTATGAAACCAGGTTGGTTAAGGTGTGGTTATCGTTGGAGACTAGACCAAACTAACTATGTGATCTGAGAGATAGTAAAGGGATAAAATAAGGAACATATAGGTTAATAAGAAACACCAGGAATGGTGGTGTTAGAAAACAAGTTAGAAGTGGAATGAACCAAAAGTATTGAAAATAGCGTTTTAAGGAGAAGCCACATTTTTGAGTGGAGGTGAGGGGATGGTGATGATGGTTAATTTACAATCTCAGATTTTAGATTTTAAAAGCTCCTCTTGCAAAAGTTTAACATGTACTTGAAGCATGTATGAAATTTCCTTTAGTTGCTACCTTGGGAGGAGAGTAACAGGAAGTCTGATGATGTTGTTAGTAGTCCTGTCATCAATATTTTGGAGGGAAGATTTGAGAAACTGAGTATATCCAATGTGGTTTAAGTCTGCATTGTGCCCCGATACATAATGTCAACACTGCAATTAGCCAGTGTCGAAAGAAAATGTTGCTAATTGTTTTTAAACAGTAGACCAAGATACTTGCTGTTGTATTGCTTGGGCTCCCAATAAGGACCCTGTAAAATTATTTACATGAAAGAAACAAAGGATTTTTAAAAAATCATTTATCTTTTTCATTAACTTTCCCAGAGGGCTTCCAATTTAAATAAGTAAGACAAAAATAAAATGTTAAGCCATAGGCAAAT